>NC_067480.1:88559948-89234948 GCF_947179515.1 Apodemus sylvaticus
AGTGAGTTACATTGAATTATCTTTAGTTAGGCAATGTTATAATATTTTATATGTACTAAATTGTGGATCAGCTTAACTAGGGGTAAAAATAATAGCAATCATGATATCGACATTTCTGCAGAGTTTTGATAGTTTATAATATGTTATTTTAAGATGCCATCTCATGTAACCCAAGCTGATTTCACACTCCCCAAGTAAA
Organism: Apodemus sylvaticus; assembly: GCF_947179515.1. Classification (NCBI taxonomy): domain Eukaryota; kingdom Metazoa; phylum Chordata; class Mammalia; order Rodentia; family Muridae; genus Apodemus; species Apodemus sylvaticus. Next base: position 88,560,148 of record NC_067480.1, read on the forward strand.
CATGGACTCATGATCCTCATAGGTACCACCCTGCCTCCCACTTTTATTTAAATTAATTTTAACTATTTTCTTACCTTGGATTGTGGCATTTATTAAAAAGACAAATAGAAAAGTCTTGAGACAACTTATCAAATAAATGAATTTCTTCATCATTTGCTAATTTAATTATAATTGAAACAAAAATTTAAAAAATGTCCTGTGCTTTTCTGAAATGGAAGTCGTATTGTCTTTGGTGGTCTAACATTTAAACAGGTGAAAATTAATTGGTTTTCATTGATTCTGGCTAGTTCTTGGAAACAGAAAGGAGAAAGTGCCTTCTCCGTGTCTCAGCCACACATGAGGGTAGCTGCCAGTCAGAGCGATCGAACAGTTCCAGAGGCGGCTCTGCCTCAGTGAGCAAAGCCATCAGAAGAAACCAGCAGAGACTACTACGTTTTCTGTGGGGCTGGGAAAACAAAGGGCAAAGCATTAAACACACACAACAAACACTCCAAGAAAAGAAACTACAAAAAAAAAAAAAAAGAGCAATCAATCTCTAAAAAAGAAAAGTGCTTTTTTTTTAAAGGTGAACTTCCTCACGTATTTGAAGATCCAATTTGCCAAATTATAACGTGAAAATTACCGTGATCTGATATCATAACAAGGCATTGATGTGTGCAGGCACTGGTGTGTTTTTCTGATGCCTCTGTCTTTGTCTATTGTTCTTCAACTGACTGCCTGATAATCCACACTCTTTATCTCCTCAAAGATCTCTTAAAGAAATGAAATCCTTGGAGGTGTCACTGATAGACATAAGATATGCAAGAGTGAACTTTTAATGTGAATAACTGTAATACAGGCATCTTTTCCAGTTGGGTGGGGGGAAGAGAGCACTCCTCCTTTAGAGGTCCACCTGGCAGAGCAGATCTTTAGCTTGAATCTGACAATGTGATCCCAGCAAGGAGGGGTCTGGCTGTGGGAAGGGGTACCTCCTTTTTTTTTCTCTTTTTTTTAATTCAATATATTTTTTATTTACATTTCAAATGATTTCCCCTTTCCTAGCCCCCCACTCCCCGAAAGTCCCATAAGCCCCCTTCTCTCCCCCTGTCCTCCCACCCACCCCTTCCCACTTCCCCGTTATGGTTTTGCCCTATACTGCTTCACTGAGTCTTTCCAGAACAAGGGGCCACTCCTCCCTTCTTCTTGTACCTCATTTGATGTGTGGATTATGTTTTGGGTATTCCAGTTTTCTAGGTTAATATCCACTTTAATTCTGCAATGCATCATTCTACCACTGAAACAGGATGCAGTACTTTTTTTCAGAACAAAACTAGGAAGAAAACAGTGGTTCTGTCTGTTAACTTTCTTGGTGATATAAGGACCTGGATCTCTGTACACACACAAACACACGCACACACACACAAATTCATTCAGGCATGTGCACACATACATGCATACACATACATACATACACATGCATACAAACACATATACACACATTAACACATTCACATACACATATACACATAAAAACACATATGGATACACACATATGGAATACATATATATATAATCATTCAGGCATGCACACATATATGCACATGCATGCATAAAAACATACACATTCACAAACAAATACATATGCACATGCACACACCTGCGCACACACACACACACACACACACACACACACACCTCACACCTCTCTGCAGGACTATTGCTTTCCACTATGTCCCCAGCAGGAATCAAAAACTAATCATTCTTAGTTGGATTCCTTTGCTTGCAAATAAAATAATCTCTAACCAAAGTTCCCAAGGTAATTCCTTTGTTTTAGAGGCTACTCAGCTGTCCCCAACGACACAGAACTCCACAGGTTAAAAATTTGTCTACTTAACATTACACATATTTCAGAAAAGGTGAAAAGAGTCAGCATCTTGGTCATTTTACACAGATGACACCAAGTGCTGTGGCTAACAGAGAAGCATCTCCAGTCAGTAAAGTCCATCACATAACAAGTAACAGGCTCTCAAGTGGGTGGAAACTTGCCTCTTTTCTGCTCTATATTTCTCTCCCAAAATTCCAAAACATAACTCATTTAGTTTCCAAAACTGAAGAGTTGGTTTTGACAGTAGGCAGTTGGAGCACAGACACTGCTATGGCTTTTCTGGGCACCAGCAACCAGCTTGCATTCAGAGAAGAGGTCCAAGGGAGCAACCCCTGTTGTAGTTATTGTCACGCAGTTTTTAAAATATGATTATTAACCATCACATTTGGACAAATGGCACTTGAATAATATTTCTCTTTCATAGTGTGTCAGGACATGTAGGTGAAATTCATTTAAAGACCCTCAATAAATACTAAAGGAATGTAGTGGAAAAGATCTCTATACAAGGAGAAATCAGCTCCTGTTACATGAAGTTTCTTTTCTCTCTCATATACTATATCTCCTCCCTCCTCTCCTCCCATTCTCCTCCTGAGATCATCTACTCCTCTGTTTCTCTTCAGAAAGGGCAGGCTTCCCAGGGACATCAATGAAACATGGCATATCATGTTGCAGTGAGACTAAGCACATCTCATATTAAGGCTAGACCCAATAGGAGGAAAGGAGTCCCAAAAGCAGGCAAAAAAAAAAATCAGAGACAGTCCTAAGGCTAGACCCAATAGGAGGAAATGGGTCCCAAAAACAGGCAAAAAAAAAAAAAAAATCAGAGACAGCCTCATACTGCCACTGTGAGGTATCCCACAAGAATGCCAAGTACACGACCATAGCATATATGCTGAGAGCCTATGTCAGATCATTATGGACTTTCTGATAGTCCGTTCAGTCTCTATGAGCCCTATGAGCCCTGGTTCATTGTGGGCCATTTTGTTGTTGGGTCCTTGACCCCTCTGGCTTCTACAAATCCTTCCTCCCTATCTTTAGAAGGGTCCTCTTGACTCCACCTAGTGTTTGGCTGTGGGTCTCTGCATCCAATGACCACTTCTTTAATCATTTTAGTATTGCCACAAATCCAGGTTTACAGTTAGAAACTAAGGACACATGCTCCACTATGTTCATCACAGCCCTATTTATAATAGCTAAAAGCTGGAAAGAACCCAGATGTCCCTCAGTAGAGGAATGGATACAAAAAATGGGGTATATTTACACAATGGAGTACTATTTAGCCAAAAACAATGAATTGATGAAATTCTTAGACAAATGGAGGGAAGTGGAGAATATCACCCTGAGTGAGATAACCCAATCACAAAAGAACACTCATGGTATGCACACACTGATAAGTTGATATTAGCCTAGAAACTTGGAATACCCAAGACATAATTCACATATCGAATGATGCCCAAGAAGGAGGAAGAACAAAGTATGGATACTCTAGTCCTTAGAAGGAGGAACAAAATACCCACAGAAAGAGATACAGAGACAAAATGTGGAGCAGGGTCTGAAGGAAAGGCCATCCAGAGACTGCCCCACCTAGGAATCCATCTCATATACAATTACAAAACCCAGACACTTTTGTGGATGCTTGCTGACAGGAGCCAGATATAGCTGTCACCTGGGAGGCTCTGCTAGTGCATGACAAATACAGAGCGGGAAACTCTCAGCCAGCCATTGAACTGAGCACAGGGTCCCCAATGGATGAGATAGAGAAAGGACCAAAGGAGCTGAAGGGATTTGCAGCACCATAGAAGGAACAACAATATGAGTCACCAAGTACTCCCAAAGCTCCCATGGACAAAACCATCAACCAAAGAATACACTTGGAGCTGCCCATGGCCCCAGACACATCAGCAGCAGAGGAAGATCTTGTCAGACATCATATTGGGGAGAGGCCCTTGGTCCTGGAAAGACTTGATATGGGTGGTAGTGTAGAGGAATACCTGGACAGGGAAGCAGGGATGGGTTGATTTGGAAAGGGGAGATGCCTTACAGGATTTTCAGGGGAGGAGAGAACCAGGAAAGGGGACAGCATTTGAAGTATAAATAAAGTATATACCTAATTAAAAAAATAAAGAAACTAGAGAAAGTTCCTTCTAGCTAGATGGTGTTATGAGTGTACTCTGCTGCCAGAGGTGTGGTCCCTTCTTCTTGTGCTTTAAGATTCAAATTAAAACCAGAAGTGGGAGTCTATTTAACTCAGTGGAATATAATTTCTATGCTACTTGCAGTTAGCCCATCCCAATAATTAATTTATCCAGCCATTCAAAGATCTTGATCATCAAGGTGGAAGGAAAATAACCTAACTCTGAATCTAGTATGGTTTCTCACATTTTTTTTACACTTTTTTGCTAGTATGTGTGTGTGTGTGTGTGTGTGTGTGTGTGTGTGTGTGTGTTATTATGTGGTATATGCTGTAAGTATGCAGTCACAAAGCCAGAAGAGGGAGTCAGATCCCTGGAGCTGGGGGTTACAAGTGACAGCAAGCCACCCCACCATAGATGAGTGCCTAAATGAAACTCACGTCCTCTGAAAAAGCAACAAATACACTTACGCTAAGACATCTCGGCACCCTCTTTATTTCTAACCTAATGTCAACGCATAGCAGCTGGTTCATTACGGGAATAAATTCTTACTGCTTATTTGTTCCTCTTATCTGAATTCTTTATTGTCATCTCTACATAAAATAAAATAGGGATCCCACCCCCGCATTCCCTATCTCAATATGAAATAATATCCATCTTCCCTTCTATAAACAAGAACTATTATATGCCTAACAGGAACTATAATTCTTCTATATTACCTCAAACTGCAGCCCCACAGCATCTCCGATCCTTGGGCCCAGTGCTTTGGACATTCGCTGACTCTTACCAGAATGAACATATTCCAATCCTACACTTTTAAAAGAAAATTTAAAAGGGCGATACCTACAGCCTAATTTTGTTTATTACCTTTAACTATGTGTTGATCATTTTTATCTTGAATTTGATTGTTAGGTCAAATTCACACAATGAAAGTTAAAAGTTATCTGGGTTTCCAAGTGTTTATTATATACGGGTCCACTATTAACATTCCTGGAAGAGGAAACATTTTGTCCTCTGGCTACTCTTCATTCCCTTTCCAGATTTATCAAAGGATATCGTCTCTACTGACCCGGTTACTACCTGACTCCATTAAAGAGCCTGCTTTCCCATCGCTGGCTCCCTCCTCCGATCATGATGATCTCCTGACTGTCTATACTCCCTTTTAACATCTAACACTAGAACCTACAGAAAAGCATTAGTCTTTTTTTTCTCCTTATTTAAAGGAAACATTACAAGCACTTGCTATGTTTTTCTTCTTTTGTTGGAATTAGTAGCTAGGTGACCTTGAACTATAAGTCCAATACATCTTCAGAAACACTCTGGCAATAAATTGAATTCTCAGCCTGTCTCTGTGCAGAGTTCCCAGAGCAGTTTCCTGAAAGTGCCTGTGCTCTTCCTAAAGAAGAGAACATTTTAAACCAAGACTATTTTAAGATGTGGATTGGGGATGGAAATGTAAAGCAGTTTAGTGACAGTGACATTCATCTCTTTTGGCAGCTCTGATATTTATGTATTGGGTTTTCTCAAAGCTGGGTCACCTCTGTCTACAATCATTTGGCCTGTTTAAAAAGTGATTTCCTAAAGTTGCTTCACACAAACAGAATTAACATTCTTCACACTGCCCTGGCTGAGCAGCCTCGGGTCAAAGCACAACCAGGTTTAACTACTCAGTATCTGCCAGTCTTCAATGGGGTGTGGTACCAGTTTGCATACATGCTATGAGTATTCCGTGTACCAGCTACAATTTCAGCCTCCATACTTGGTTTTTATTACCTCTGAAAAGGCTCAATCAGGTCAAAAATTACTCGATGGCTAATTCATGCCATGATCAGCATAGAGTTGCAGGGATATTAAGTCAGAGGTGATCCCCATCCCTGAGATGTTAATGCGTGCTCTCTTCAAAGGATGGTCTCTTCTCACTACCCTTTGTTTCTTTGTTGTGCTCAGTCCCTGACACCCTCCCCCCTCCCCCCTACCCCCATACTTGACAGGATTTCATTTACATAAGTGACTACCCAGACATCTTGTGCTCTGCCATGTTCTAATAGTCACTGTGATCTGTGACTAACATTTTCTTTAGTTTCAATCAATCGAAACCTGGCATCTGATATCCAGCAAATGAGATAAAAATGCTGACCAAATATATTGAGTAATCGTATTTGAGCTCACTCTAATGCTTACAGATATTCCAGGATAAAAATGGCTATGAGGAAGCATCTGACATGATTCTAAGACATTTTAGGATCACCATGGGACCTTTATAAAACGCACATTCAGGCTCAATAGAGATGGTGTGGCTCCCTGAGGCTCTGCTTTTCTTTCCTGCTCTATAAAGATTAACGCTGCTGAACCAGAAACTTTAAGAGTCAAGGTCCTATGCTTCTCCCTATTTCTAATCTGTAGTGTGGAGGGCTCCAGTTGATTTAGAGCTATGGTCAAGCAATTTTATGAAGTGAATTTAAGCATCCTGTACGAGAATGAGGCAGCTTATTTTGAAAGAAAAAAAAAACAAAAGCAATAGTAGCTTTGATGAATACAGATAGGGTGGGACACCCAGGGCTCCATCTTTACCATCCCCACAGGAACTGTTGGGAGTTCTTGGCTGCTGGGAGAAGAAGAACCACTGTGTTTTGGGAACATTGCTGTTGATAGGTTACTTATGCCCAGTGAATGGCCACACACTCACATATATATGGGTATCACTAATTGGACTCATAGGGTTATAAATAAAAAAGTTAAAAAAAAAAAAGAGGACATGAAGCTAAGAGAAAGGTAAAGTGAGTAGGAGAGACACTGGGGATATGGAGGTGGTGTCATCAATTTACATATAACTTAGAAATGTATGGAATTTTCTTTTTCTTTTTAAAGTTTATTTATTTATTCACTTTACACCCCAATATCAACCCCTTTCCTCCCAGTACCCCCTCATGAAAATTGTTCCCCCATTCCTTCTTCACTCTTACTCTTACTACTCCTCCAACCACCACAACCCTACCACCACCCCCAGCAATATCAAGACACTATAGGACTAGGCACATCCTCTCCTATTGAGACAGACAAGGTATCCCAGTTAGGAGAGCTGGATCCACAGGCAGGCAGGCAGGCAGGCAGGCAACGGATTCAAGAACAGCCTCTGCTCCAAAGTGTATGAAATTTTTCAGTAATCAAAACAATATTTTTAAAATGTAGAGGTTTGAAGTACATAAAGGTTTGCAAAAAGAGGTAAAGTTGAGGGTCAATGATTCTATTTGTGGAGTTTACAACCTGAAAAAAATTAAACCGGTGAATTGAAAAACTGTTTGCACCCTTGTGCTACCCTCCACCTCCCACAACCATCTTGTCATCCCTCCCTCCCAATGCAGGACTGAGGCATACACACCCTGGTCTTCCTTCCTTCCTTCTATGCTCCATATGGTCTGTGGGTTGTATCATCTGCATTGTGAGCTTCCGGGCTAATATACACTTATTAATAAGTACATACCATGTGTGTTCTTTTGTGTCTGGGTTACCTGACTCAGGATGATATTTTCTAGTACTATCCATTTGCCTAAGATTTTCGTGTAATCATTGCTTTTGATTGCTGCATAGTATTCCTTTGTGTAAATGTACCACATTTTCTGTATCCATTCCTCTCTTGAGGAACATCTGGGTTCTTTTCATCTTCTGGATATTACAAATAAGGCTGCTATGAACATAATAGAGCATGTATTCTTGTAATATGTTGGATTATCTTTTGGGTATATGCCTAGGAGTGGTATAGCTGGGTTGCCAGATAGGACTATTTCTAGTTTCCTCAAGAACCACAAGACTGATTTCCAAAGCAATTTTACCAGCTGCCAGTCCCACCAACAATGGAGAAATATTCCTCTTTCTCCACATCCTCACCAACAGCTGCTGTCACCTGCATTTTTGATCCATTCTGACTGGTGTGAGGTGGAATCTCAGGGTTGTTTTCATTTGCATTTCCTTCATAACTATGGATGTTGAACATTTCTTTTGTATTATTATTTTTATTAGATATTTTCTTTATTTACATTTCAAATTATCCCCTTTCATCTTTTCCCCTCTGAAAACCTCCTAACCCATTCCCCCTTCCTCTGCTCACCAACCCACCCACTTCCCTATCCTGGTATTCCCCTACACCATAACATCAAGCCTTCACAGGACCAAGGGCCTCTCCACCCATTGATGTCTAAAGAGGCCATCCTCTGCTACATATGTGGCTAGAGCCATGGGTCCCTCTATGTGTACTCTTTGGTTGGTGGTTTAGTCCCTAGGGATACTGGTTGGTTCATATTGTTCTTCCTCTTATGGGGCTTAAAATCCCTTCAGCTCCTTGGGTCGTTTTTCTAGCTCCTCCATTGGGGACCCTGTGCACAGTCCAATGGTTGGCTGAGACTACCTCTGTATTTGTCAGGCAGAGCCTCTCAGGAGACAGTTATATCAGGCTTCTGTCATCAAGTACTTGTTGGCATCCCTAATAGTGTCTTGTTTTGGTAACTGTATTTCGGATGGCTCCCCAGGTGAGGCAGTCTCTGAATGGCCCTTCCTTCAGACTCTGCTCCACACTTTGTCTCTGTATCTCCTTCTTTACATGCTTCTCATCCATTTAAGTTTCCTCAGTTGAGAATTCTCTATTTAGCTCTGTACTCCACTTTTTAATAGGGTTATTAAGTTCTCTCTAGTCTACCTTCTTGAGTTCTTTGTGTATTTTGGATATTAACCCTCTATCAGAAGTAGGGTTAGTAAATATCTTTTCCCAATCTGTGGGTTACTATTTTGTCCTATTGAAAGTGTCCTTTGCTTTACAGAATCTTTTCACTTTTATGAGGTCCCAATGTCAATTGTTGCTCTTTCAAAAATTTGTGTTCAGGAAGTTTTCTCCTGTGCCCAAGTATTGGAGGCTCTTCCCCTCTTTCTCTTCTATTAATTACAGTGAATCTGGTTTTATGTGGAGGTCCTTGATACACTTGGACTTCAGTACAAGGAGATAAGAATGGATCAATTTGCATTCTTCTACATGTTGACTGCCAGTGGAACCAGAACCATTTGTTGAAAATACTTTTTTTCATTTGATGATTTCAGCTTTTTTGTCAAATATCAAATGGCCTCAGGTATGTGGGTTCATTTCTGTCTTCAATTCTATTCCATTGATCTACTTGCCTGTCTCTATACCAATAGCATTCAGTTTTTAGCACTATTGCTCTATAGTAGAGCTTGATATCAGGGATGGTTATTTTCCCAGAAGTTCTTTTATTGTTGAGAATAGCTTTCAATATCCTGGGTTTTTTGTTGTTGTTGTTGTTGTTATTCCAAATGATTTTGCAAATTTCTCCTCCATCTTAAGAACTGGGTTGGGATTTTGATGAGGATTCCATTGAATCTGTAGATTGCTTTTGGTAAGATGGCCATTTTGCTATATTAATCCTACCAATCCATGAGCAAGGGAGATCTTTCCATCTTCTGAGTTGGGAGTATCAGGAACTGGAAAAGAGGTGAGAAAGGTCAGGAAATCGAACGAAAATATGTAGGAGGGGGCATGAGGAACTGGGGATAGGCACTGGAGGATCCCAGACACCAGGAAAATGTGAGGCTCCCAGGATCCAATGGGGATGACTTTAGCCAAAATGCACAGAGAAGGGGAAGATAGGACCTGTTGAGACTACCTCCAGTAGCAAGGCGCAGACCCTGGTCTAGGGATGGGGTCACTCACCCACCTCAAAGTTTTTAACCCAGAAATATTCCTGTCCAGAGGAAGAACAGGGACAAAACATGGAGCAGAGCCTGAAGGAAGGGATACCAAAGGACTGCCCCATGTGGTGATCCATCATGTCTTCAGACACCAACTCCAACACTGTGGCTCTGGTCAAGAGCTGCTTGCAGACAGGAACCTAGTGTGGCCTTTACTGGGGAGGTCCAGCCATCAACTGACCAATGCAAATGTGGATGCTTGGAGCCAACCATCAGACTGAGCTCAGGGAACCTGGTGGGGAAGCTGGTACAAGGACTGGAGGAGTGGAGGGGGGAACTGGGATGTGGGATATCATTTGAGATGTAAATGAATGGAATGATTAATTTAAAAAGAAAAAAGAAAAACTATTTGCACATTCTTGTTCATTGACAGTAACACTCATGTAAACACTCAAGGGTCATTTAACAGATGAAAGATAAGAAACTACAGTGTCCAATGGAACATGAGCCTTAGAAACTGTGATTCATGTTTAAAGACAGATAAAAGGAATGATATATATAGTATGAATGATATTCCTGCTGAAATAAATCAGTCATTGAAAAACAAATAGCAAATGAGTTCTATAATATTATATAGCTGGTGGTGACAAAAAGTAGAATAGTGGTCAACAGGATGGGTTAATGTGGGAATAGAAAACTACTGTTTTAAGAGATACAAACTTTCTGTTTCTCAACATAAAAAGTTTTGTAAATTAATGGTGGTGATGGAACCACAATAATGCAAAAGTACCCAGTGCCACTAAGCTATAGTTTTATGTATTTACTTACTTACTTATGCATTTCTGAATGAGTTTACATGCTCCACATGAATGCATTACCCATAGTTAGGAGAAAAATGCAGTGGTCCCAGGAACTGGAATCACAGGATACTGTAAGCCATGCAATGTGTGTGCTGGCAATCAAACCTCGGTAATTTGCAAGAGCAGTAAGTATTCTCAGTAGCTGAGTATCCTTGCAGTGCTAAATGGTACATTTTAAAGCAGTTAAGGTGATAGATTTTATGTCACTAATATTTTGTTACAATTTATATTTTATTGATGTGTGTGTGTGTGTGTGTGTGTGTGTGTGTGTGTGTGTGTGTGTGTGTATTTTATTGGATTCAGGCAGAAAGAGTACTGACTACTATGATTTAAACCAATGATCATAGGCTATATTGCTAACCCCTTGGTAAAACATGAAGAGTCTAACCTTGTATAGAGTATGGCTAAACCCAGGCTTCTGACAGTAATGTAGAGATGTTTGTTCTATGTAAACTACATGCTGTGTTTTATATCTCATGTATGTTCTCCAGCCTCACTTTTCCTAGGATTGGAAAGAATGACTTTTCAGAAAAACCATATTGTTTATCTGTAGGATAGTTGTACTTAACCATAAGAAATCTTTTTTGTAATTGGCAATGCTTTTCATACAATATATTCTGATTATGGTTGTTTTCCTCCCTTTACTTCTCACAGTTCCTACCCATCTCCCCTCCCATATTAATTGACCACTTTCTGTCTCTTGTTAGAAAACAAATATGCATCTAAGGGATAATAATGTAGCATAATATGAGAAGAATAAACAAAAACGGTCTGGAGAGATGACTCCGTGGTTAAGGTACTAACTGCTCTTTCAGAGGTCCTGAGTTCAATTCCCAGCAACCACATGTTGCCTCACAACCATCTGTAATGGGATCTGATGCCCTCTTCTGGAGTGCTTGAAGGGAGCAACACTGTACTCACATAATATAAATACATAAAATAAATCTAAAAAAAGAGAAAAGAATAAACAAAAATCAACACATCAGAATAGGATAAAACAAACAGAAGGAAAAGAGATCAAGAAAGGACGCAGAAAACTTACACAAGGATAAAGTAATACTATACTATAACATAGCATAATATATAAAAGAAAACTAGCATATTAGAATAAGTCAAAACAAACAGAAGAAAAAGAAACAAAAAATGGCACAAGAAACAGATATTAAGACAGAGATGCACTTGTTCACATATTCATGGACCACATACAAATAAAAAAAAAAACCAGAACTGGAAACTATACTACATAAAACACTGGTAGTATAGATATAAATATATAGTATAGATATACATATATATATATATATATATATATATATATATATAATTTGTGTGTGTTATATTTGCGTGTACATGATTGCATGAATGCATCTTGTACATATATGTAGTTTTTTTTTTAAATAAAGGGAAAATTAGCCCTGATTTGACACCATGAGACAAGGAATCTCCTAAGATGCTATTGAGTCCATTTTCTGTTGGGTATCTACTGGTGAGCATGCTGCCTACCCTTAGCAATAGAGAAATCTTTTTCTTTAATTAAGTAGATTTACTGAGTATATCAATGTTATATTAATAATCCTGTAAAAAGCAGACAGTATTTAAGCTATTTGTAAAACTGAATAAATACCTTTAAGAGTCAGCCTTGTGCTGAAATGTGTAAATGTAGATATGGAATTAGGTATGCAAGAATCTGACTATTTAATATATTAATATTCATGTAAATCAATTAAACAAATATATAAAATCTGATAGATATTTTTGCAAATTAATAGCAATTAATTTCACTTTCTAATTTCAAGGTGAAGAATTGTAAACATTCTTAAAAAGAGTAAAATGTTGTCTACTGTGTTTTTATGTTGTAATTGTTTTCTATATCAGAGTTCATTCACTTGGAAATTTTGGCAACCCTGCTAGTCCTTATAAATGGATGTTGAATATGCTGAATTTATAAATGCAATTTTACATGTCTTAGGAAATTAAACTAAGAAAATTTGCATATGGGGGATTATTAAAAGCATTGATTTTGCTCTAGAATGGATTGAAAAATAATCAAAAGTCTTTTTACAGGATATTTTTATTTATATTTGTATTTTGAAGGTTAGGGCCAACTTAAGATGGCTCAGTAGTTAAGCAGGCTTGCTGCTAACCCTATGATCTAAATTCAGTCCTCAGGCTCCACTACATAGAAAGAGATAATTGACTTCTGAAAGTTTTTCTCTGACCTCTATGTACACACACACACACACACACACACACATACACACACACACACCATAAAATAAATGAATGTCTTTCTTAAACTTCCTTTTAAATGATTCCAAGAATTCACAAGTTGAGTAAAGCAAAATTTTAAATTTAATAAACTGTCTCTCTTTGAACTGGATGTCTCTGCTTCTTAGAGCAATCATGACCTGAAATGTACAGTTGATTGATTAAGTTTTATAAATTTTAAAACTTGACAAGCAGAACCTGTGGTATGGTGACCAACCTAGCAATTTTGATGTCAAATTTCCCCACATTATCTACCATCTAGAATATATAAAAAAAAATACTTTTTCAACTTTAATATGTTTTTTTTATCAACTTTTTCATCAACCGTAACTACCCACTCCTCTCCTTGGACCAGCCCTTAAACATTTAGATAGATACATGCTCATCAAAACCAGATCCCAACTGATTTAAAGTTTTTCTCACTGAATTCCTCTTTTAAGTTGGATAAAATGCCAAACATTGAGTAAAAGGCAAGGCATGCTTGTACAGGTCTTCAGACTCAAAAAACAAGCAACAGAGCAACTTCCCCGTGCATGTGACTAGATCGAAGCCACCCATTCAACATCTCTGAATAGTAAATGTTACTCAAAAGTTTCCATCCCACAAGTTTCCAATCCTATTGGCAGCTGCTGATAGAGAGTGCCTATCATCAAAATCATTTTCCAGAGTTTATAAACATGAAACTGTCGATGATTATAGATTGCTAATATATAAATATATAAATATATAATATTGTTTTTCTATTATTTTTAAGTGCTTAGCAATGGATATGAAATGGGTGCGAAATAAAGATTTCTCATACTCATTGGCTCCTTTGCCTGATAAAGAAAGAACCCAACACGGTTCAACCCAATCTGAGCTTGACACTATGACCCTGTAAGGTTTTTTTTTTCCATCGTTCCTGTACTTCTTCCCTCTAAAATATTCAGAGCATCAGAAAATTGGCAACATACAGGACAGAGATAAGAGCACCCATCTGGGTTTGGATATTTTGGTTTAATAAAAACCTTGAGGAATTTTGTTTTGAAGCTGGTATTTTTTTATGAGTTCTTTGAATTTTTCAGAAGTTTTCAATCACTGCTTTTCAAGGGAAATTTTAGTAATTTTTTTCCAACGGAATGAGAAGCTGTGCTATGCAAACAACAAAGATTTTTATTTCTTTTGAAACTTATTCATGTCCCTCTCCTAGAACTGCCAGGGGAATTGAATTTTTAAGAAAAATATTAACCAAACATCCAGGGTTATAGTGTGTGTAGTTTTCGAGAGAAAACTTAAACTCTGAAGCTCTGAAGTTTTATGTTTCTGTCTATGCTTGGAATCTATGTTTATCAGGAAGGTTTTTAAGTTAGTCAAATAAATTTACATAACATTTTGCCAAGCTTATTTTCCTTTAAATCATAGCTTTAATCATCCTCCTCTTTTCTATGTCTTTATTTACCCCCATGTAAGTAACAGAAGGTGGATTTGAATCTTCCTCTGTCCCTCAACAGGCCCAATCACATTGTCATGAAGCTAAGCATATATTTTTCTGAAGTGATTTGTCCCCTGAATTTTTACTCATATATTAAGTATCCCACGCTTGAGAGTTTCATTATCTGTATATAACCTGAAACAAAGTGAGACACAGCAACCTGTATTTTCTAAGAGCTTCATTCAAACCCAGGACTTAGACTCTAAAACCTAATGAATTTTCATTTGCCAGCCTGAAAATATGCGTGAAAGTATCTGGCATGCCAACTCCAAAGGCAAACTCCAGACACTACTTTTGGGAACTTTGACAAGGTAGGGTTTTTTTTATTGTTGTTTTTCTTTTGTGGATTTTATTGTAGGGGGAGGGTGGTTTGGGTTTTTTTTCTTAAATATATGAAAATTTTAATATATGAATAAACAAGCATCTTGAGGTGAATCTAAGTAAGTTGTCTACATCTCAGTTAAGGTTTCATCCATCTCTCTTCTGCCCAGTTTCAGCCAATGACTACATTGCAGTCACTAGAACAACTCATTCTTCTGTTTAGATTTTGATTCATTAGTATTTAATCATTCAGATTCAAATGGTTAATAAAGAGATTAAATGACAAAATAGTATTGCTATATTTACTATAAATAAGAGATAGTATTTTTAAAGTACAAGGATCCAATAGTGGTATGTATATATTAATGATAACAAACAACTCTCTGGTTGGATCCAAAGCCCACTGGGAGAAAAAGTGGATATCATGCGTAGCACTGGAAAGCTGGTCAACTACCTATGCCTATTGAGATCATGGATCTTGGAGAACCTACAACTACAATTTTTTATGACAAAATCATGATTCCTACTGTACTTAAGTGTTTATGTTTATACCCACAGGAAAAAAAAACAGCTGTTATCTATCAAAAAAAATTCTCTTTACAACAGATGGGGACCAGTTTAAAAAACTAAATCTATCAAACTACAGAAAATGAGTGTGTGGTGGCCAGCACCAAGTCCACCTACATCCCATCGCTGCAGCCAACATATGGGAAATATGGAAGGAGATGGGGCAGAAAGACTGTAAGAACCAAAAGAAAGCCTGCTGTGAGAATGCATCTCCTAGACATGTCAGAGAATCTACAAGTATGAAATCTCAACAACGTGGTTTCTTAAACAAGACCCCGAACAGCACCAGCAGACATGCTGACACAGAATGGGAAAACCTTAGGGTACACTAGATGAATACTCCAGGTAGCTAAAGAATGCTGAGAGTGGGAGAAATGGTCTTCCCATGGAAGAGCCTTTCAGTTGGTTACCCAGTAACAAGTGGCCATCACTGAAATCACAAACAAGTATCATTATATGGACTGGGCAAATTTTATTTGTGTGCTGGGGAGGGGGATTGTGTGTGTACATGCATGTGTACATCTGTGTGTGTGTCTGTGTGTGTGTGTGTGTGTGTGTGTGTGTGTGTGTGTAAAATAACAGTTTTTAAAGGCCAGAGGCTGTGAATTTGAAAAAGAGCAAAGATGGATACATGGGAAGATTTGGAAAGATTAAAGTGAAAGCATAAAATTTTGTCATTATATTTTAATTAAAAAAATAAGTAGAAAGGAAACCAGTTGTAAAGAGAAGGGAGAATGGTAGAAGCTAATGGGTCACATGGAAAGGTATAATCAAAAGATATTCTATAGGTTTATGAAGTGCATAATGAAACTTATTATTATACATAATCAATAGATGCCAATAGAAGTCTTTAAATATTCAGAAGGAGATGGAGGGAGGAAAAACAAATAATACTGAGGATGTTTACTGCTTGGAATGCTAATAGTTCCCACAAAAGAAACAGATTATTCAACAAAAGTTTAGTACTAGACATGAGAAACCTCTGGACCTCTGCTTGAGTTGTTGGTCAGGGTAGTCTAATACCAAATACAGAGTCTGGTTTTCTCTCAAAAGTTAAAGAATGCCTGTTGCTGGAGACACCACACACTTTAGACACAAAAAGATTCTACTGTATCTAAACTGAAAGTCTCCTTTCTGTGGTCCAGCATTCATGGCATCAGGAAGTATTATATTATCTTCCAAGAGAGGGAAACATTCAATCACATCTCTAGCTGTGATACCTATGAACTACAGCAATGAGCATCATGGCAAGATATCCCTGAAAGGACAAAAATGGCATGCCTTTTGGGGGCAGTAACCAACAGCTGCCTAATTGGACTTAACATCAGCTGAATAAAAGGAAAATTAGCCTGGAACTAGAAACCTAGCCAGCTATCTAGAGTTAGTGATGTCATAGATCTTATAAGGGAACCTACTACCATCTCCTTACTAGACCAGCATAATACCTAACTATATTCTAAATACTTATTTTTATACACATAGATAAGTATGTATCTGTGTGCATAATTTTATGTCAACTTGACAAAAGCTAGAGTCAAAAGGGACTCTCAGTTGAGAAAACACCTCCATGATGTTTGCGTGTAGAAAAAAATTGTACTGTGTTTACTGGCTAATATGAGAAGGTCCAGCTTTTTTTTTTGATTTTCTTTTTTTTATTCAATATATTGTTTATTTACATTTCAAATGATTTCCCCTTTTCTGGTCCCCTACTCCCCGAAAGTCACATAGGCCCCCTTCCCTCCCCCTGTTCTCCCACCCACCCCTTCCCACTTCCCTGTTCTGGTTTTGCCCTGTACTGCTACACTGAGTCTTTCCAGAACCAGGCCACTCCTCCATTCTTCTTGTACATCATTTTATGTGTGGATTATGTTTTGGGTATTCCAATTTTCTAGGCTAATATCCACTTATTAGTGAGTGCATACCATGATTCATCTTTTGAGACTGGGTTACCTCACTTAGTATGATGTTTTCCAGCTCCATCCATTTGTCTAAGAATTTCATCAATTCATTGTTTCTAATGGCTGAATAGTACTCCATTGTGTATATATACCACAATTTTTGCATCCATTCTTCCGTTGAGGGATACCTGGGTTCTTTCCAGGTTCTAAGGTCCAGCTTATTATGTATGGAACCATTCCTGGGCATGTGGTCTGGGGTGCTATAAAAGAACAGGATGAGCAAGCCAGTAAATAACACTTTTCCATGGCCTCGGCATCAACTCCTGCTTCCAGGCTCCTGCTGCATTGGAGACCTTGTCCTGGATTTCTCAGCAATGGAGTTTGACCTGAGAGCTGTAAGATAAAATAAACCCCCTATTCCTCAACTTAGTTTTGGTCTTGGTGTTTTAGCATAGTAATGGAAATCCTAACTAAAACACTCATCATCAAAGAAGCTTCTCTTTACAGAAGAGATCAGTACAGAAAACAACTGGTCATAATGCAGAGATCAGCAGGTCCAAGGGAATCCATCCCCAACAGATGTGTATAGAACACAATGCCTGTACCCAAAGCTCAGGAAACATCATAGAAGAGGGTGAAAAGATTGCAAGAGCCAGAGGACCGGGACATGTAATACCTCAACAACATGGCTGCATAAGCAAGACCTAAACTAGCATATCAACAGACATGCTAACAAAGAAAGGGGAAAACCTCAAAGGATCCCCCTGATAGAAAAAAATAGAGATAAGTGTCAGCTACAAAGAGGAGGCATTACCTCTCCTGGGGTGAGCCCTCTAACTGGTTATATTGGAAGGTTGCAACATGGGAGGGGTTAGAGGAAAGAAAGAGAAGGGGAACAGGGATGTGATCATATTTCACTCTTAAAATTAAATGCATGTGTAACTTATTCATTAGAATCCTGGAGAGGTAGGTTGCTCAGCAGTTATGAGCACTGGCTACTCTTCCAGAGGACCCAGGTTCAATTCCCAGCACCCACATGGTAACTCACATCCAACTGTAATTCTAGTTCTAGAGTATCAGACATCCTCTTCTGGCCTCTGTGGGCACCAAGCATGCATGTGACACACACAGACATACATGCAGGCAAAACCTTTATACATGAAAAATTAAAAATTTTTAATGTACCCATTAAAAATTGAATTCCTTCTAGAAAACAAGTGTTAAAATGTGTATTTTGATGACAAAGACATAAAAATCATATTGTAAGCTGTTAGAAGGTAGTGCTTCAAAGCACAGCTATAACTCCTTCATATACTCAGTTCTCAATCACAGCCACTTTTTGCTCTCTATTTTTGCTGTTCTGACAAAACACTGGCCAAAGCAATTTGAGAGATAAAAAGGGTTGTCCAGGCTTCATTTCCACAACATTCCCCATTGCTGAGGACAGCTAAGGTGGAAACTTAAGACAGGATCCTAGAGGCAGGAATAGAAGCAGCAGACTGTGGAGGGATGCTGTCTGTTGGATTGCTTGGCTCCGTTCTGTATACATCTCAAATCTTTTTGCATAGTGATGGCACCACCCACAATCAATTTGCACCTTCCACCATGAGTCAATAATCAAGAAAATGCTCCACAGATGGACACACAGGCCAGTCACATGGGTATTCTTCTCATTTCAAGTTTCATCTTCCCGTGTGTCTCCAGTTTGTGTCCCATTAACAAAGCTTTACCATCATTATATCTTTCATTAATGGGCACACATATAAATATGTTCCAACTCCCACACACGTATGCAACGGCTACATTAGTGATAGTTTCTTCATCATCAACACTTCAAGTACCATCAAAAAGCACAAGATGTCATTTTCCCTTAAAGACAATGCCGACGAGTTAAGATGCAAATCCCTTCTGCCTACCATGTGAATTGCAAGTCCTCAAGTTAGCTCCTTTTTTGAGGTGGATGAAATTGCAATGCCCTCCCCAAATGATAAAAGTTCTATGAAACAACTGGTATGATATAAAGAGACTGACACCAAGCATCGCGGCTTGATTTCACAGCATACCACATGGAGTTTTTTCTAAAAATGAAGAGAATTTAGCATTTCCTTGATATTTGGGGCTATAACGCCATAGCCATCCCACCTATACAGTGAGACTTTGAAAAGAGCAGACTGGCTGGAAAACAAGAGATAATTTGCATGTGAAGATAAACAAACAGAAGTCTGCAGTATGCCACCTCTAAAAAAATTAGTTAATGTCTTTGCTTAAAAAGGAGGAGTAAACAAAATTTAAGAGATGTGGTAATGGGCAAGGAATGCAATATCTTTTCCATCTTTTATTTTTCTAAAACATTTTAAATAAACTGGACTTGACCTCAATATATCATCAATACTTCTTCCAAGTCTTCATTGGTTTAAAGTTTTCCCTGACCCTACTATATCTTCACAGCATCAGGTTTTGTCTTTAAATCACATTTCAGTCTATAGTGTCAGAATACAGTCTCCTGGAATCTATTGTCCTCCACATAGTTTTTCTCTTCCTTACTCCATAATTTTGACTCTACTTAAAGCCACACCCCACCCAACAGCCATCTCCAAATACATATTCAAGTATAAACATTCATATAATCTACCAAAGTCAGTGTCCTCAGGATCCCCCAATTCAGTTGTATACATCCATATTTTCATTAATATTTAAGTCATTCAAAAGAATCTTTGCTTAAGATTTAATGATTCAGAGGATTATGTAGGGAACAAAGATGACAGAATGTCAATAGTATTCAGGGAAACTGATCTTTAATAGAGGTCACTAAACACTCATTCATACAAGCAGATATATGTGTGCTTCCATACACAAACATGGATGCATATTTATATACATAAACATGAGTACATGATATATATTTTAAAATATACTGCTTTGGTGATCAAAACAGATTTCTTGAACATCTATCTCCCAGTCCTTTTTCAAAATATATATATGAGCATGAGAGTAAGAGAGACAGCTCAATATTTAAGATCAATGGCTGTTCTTCCAGAGGACATGGATTTAGTTCCCAGAACCCATAGGGCTGCTCACAATCATTTGGACCTCCAGTTTCAGAGTATTTAGTGCCCTCTTCTGGTTTCATGGGCACCAAGGAGGCATGTGGTACATGGACATACATTTCAGGCAATGCATCTACACATATAAAATAGAAATAAATGGAGGGGTAGGAGAAGAGGAAGAGAGAGAGGGGGGAGGAAGGAAGGGAGGGAGGGAGGGAGGGAGGGAGGGAGGGAGGGAGGGAGGGAGATTATCATTTCTAGCCAAGAGATGTGAAATGTTAACAATGTTCCTCTCTTTCAAGCCTTGTTCATATAAAGAATATGCTGGGCCAAGTCACTATTTGGAGGTATGGCTTTGTTGGAGTGAGTGTGCCCTTGTTGGAAGAAGTGTGTCACTGTGGAAGTGGGCTTTAAAACCCTCATCCGAGCTTCCTGGAAACCAGTCTTCTCCTGTTTGCCTTTGGAAGAAGATGTTGAACTTTCAGCCTCTCCAGCAAATAGTTGCTGCCATGTTCCTACCTTAATGATAATGGACTGAACCTCTGAACTTGTAAGCCAGCTCCAAGTAAATGTTGTCCTTATAAGGGTTGCCTTGGTCATGGTGCCTGTTCATAGCAGTAAAACCCTAACTAAGACAGTGTACAAACAAACAATAAATTAATAAATAAGTATTTTAAAAAACTCAAAAGTATTTCAAATGTAGTGATAACCTCTATAGAGGAATTTTCTTATTTACATTTTTTAATTATTTGGAAAACAGCCTAGATTAGGTGGAAAAAAGAACAAAAATGTATCAGGTTTCCATGTAAATTATGAAGATAAACTAGAAATGGTGTCACACGTGCAACGCCAGGTCCTCAAAGGGTTGAAGAAAGAGTACAGTAAGGTCCCAGACAGTCAGTCAGCAGTGAGTTCAGCAATAACTCAAGCAACTGAATGAAACACAAATTTGAAACAAAATAAATTTTAAAAGGTTTTGTATACAGAGTTTTTATATCATAAAAGGCTCTAGATCTAAATGCTAATACCAAAACAAAACAGCAAAGCAAATTATAAAGGCCTGATGTTCATTTTTAACCAATGTCTTAAACATCAAATATGTATAAAGTGATACTAACTTAAAACACATAATAAAGTTTTTTTTTTCAGGCAAAACAACAACAAACTTTTGTTTGTGATGAAGGGTTTTACTATATAGTTCTGGTTGACCCAGAACTCATTGTGTAGATCAGGCTAGCCTCAAACTTATAGAGACCTAGCCACCTCTGCCCTCCTCAAGCACTGGGATTAAAGGTGTGTGCCACCATACCAGCCCTCCTATAAAGTTCTTAAAAGTCTTTTTTGGTTACAGTCCCCTAGGATCATGTTTAGTAGAAGATGAGAGCTAGTATACATTCATAGTTCCTGGCATGAAGTAAGCATTACAATTTATAGAGATGGCTTCATAATGTTGAGAAAGAAACCTACTATGCCAAAAGTATTAATATATGCCGGACTTCGTTATTGTTTTATATTTATTAATGTTATTATGATTACATAGATTTTTCTCCTTTGCTGATTAATAAATTGGGATGTGTTATCTTTTTTATATTGCTAGATTCAATTTATTGAAAAGTCTGTTTATAATTTTAATGGATATATTTTTAATGATATTGGCCCTTAATTCTTTTTATTTCTGATGTGTTTGTGTTGGACTAGTCTGGATATATGTTCGTTTCTTCAGTTTTATAAAAGGCTTTGTGTAGAATAAGTATTAAATATTTTAGTGTTTATTGGTGAAAGCATTTAAGTTTGTAATTATTTATACAGAGGTGCTGTAAAGCTCTCTCAACTTAATAGATGACATGAAAAATCCACTAGTTCCCTAATTTTTCTTGAGAAAAATATGTTGAACTCATGTCCAAGAATTTATCAAGTTTGCCAAAAATATTAAATATGGTAGCAAAGTATTATTGGTAGTGGTATTCACAGGTAGTTCTTTGAATGTCTTAGGAATTTAGAAATGTTATTATTTTAGAGTCAACATTGGTATTTAGTTTTTTGTTACATTTATTTGTTGTGCATGTGCATGTGTGTCACAGTGCACATGTGATAGGCAGAGCACAAATTCCAGTTGATTCTTTCCAATGTGCAGGTCCCAGGAACTGAGCTCAAGTCATAATTTTTGACACCAATAACAAAACTGCTGACTGAGCCTGGTTCCAACCCCATTCTTGTTTTTTCATGATCATTCTCGCTACTTTTTTCTCAATTTTATTGATACTTTTAAAAGCTTTCTGTTTTAATAGTTCCTTTGTTCCTATGTTCTCTTATATTAATTTCTTAAAAGTTCTTAGTATTTTCCTCCTTCTTTAAAACTTATTATGTGTGTATAATTTAAAATATTTTAATCTTTAAATATATTTGGATCATATTTTCCCCTCCTCTTCCCACCTAACTCTAATTTTTCTCAAAAAACAAACAAAAGCTCAGTACGACAACAAACCACCCCACAAAACCAAGAAAACAAAACACTACTCAAAAAGAACTTTAAAGCACATAACACACACACACACACACAAGCACCAAAACCAAAAACTGTGGAGTCTATGATGTAGTGGTGCACACCTTTAACCCAGTACGCAAGAGGCAGAGGAAGAAGTATCTCTCTAAGTTCAAGTCCAGCATGCTCTGTGTAGGTCTACACAGAGAGTTTCAGGACAGTCAAGAATACATGGGCAGGCAGCGGCGGCGGCGGCGGCAGCAGTAGCTGGTCCAGCTGAAGGGCCATCAGCGGTGCAACCAAGGCAACACAGGGTCCAGTTAGGCCCTGCGCCCACGACCACTGACCTTCGCTGACCAGCCGGGCGGCAAGCAGCTGCGGTTCTGCGGAGCCTTTCGCTGCACGGAAGCCACTTCAGAACTCGGCTTCCCGCCAGTCAGGAGAGACTCACCTCCATCTTGATTTCAGACTCCACAGATCAGACAGACTGAGGTACACAAACATAACCCGAGGCCAACACCGCAGGGGTCTGAGCCCGACGGGCGTTGGCCTGCACCCAGGCCCTGCGCTGTTCGGGTGGCCATCGGGGTGCCAACCCAGCCAGGAGTTTTTTTTTTTGCCCGGGCCGGCGCACGCACCGCAATTTTGCCTACAGGACCCAGAGTGCTCGGGAGAGCAGAGACCGCTAACAAGCATAGCCTGAGGCTAACAAAACGGGGGTCCAGGACCAAAAGGCACAGGACTGACCCCAAGAACTGGGTGGCTTGGTGGGCCATCTGTGTGTCAACCCGCCCAGGAGGTTATTAGCACAACAGACTCTCCCGGTGCTTTCGGGGAGCACGGACACGCACGCCTGCCATCCGGGTCACCTGGCGGACCCAAATAACAGTCATAGCCCTAGGGGAACTTTGCTCGGACCTTGGCCTCCCAGGCTTTTGCCTGGACTCAGGGCCTGGGCGACAAGGCTAACCTAGTGTGCGCCAGCACGGTTGGGGAAATCGGCTGCCCAGCAGAGTGAGCGGAACATAGGGGAGGTCACAGCAGCATACACCTTCGGAGCTCCCTGGGGGTGCACACGGGTTCCATCTGGTCCACAGATACAATCTGGGGCAAGGCCTCAGGCAGAAGCCCTCAGGTCAACTCTCTCCGCTTCAGATCAGCCTGGGCGGCCGCACCACATCTTCAGGTCCCTCAAGAGGCTAGTGGGGGCTTCCGGGCGGCCAGCTGGGAGAAGTCGGTGTGCTCCAATAAATCCTGCGGGCCCCAGCGGGAGCCTTCAGGTGCCTGCTTCGGGATCTGAACAGCCTGGACAGCAGCACCCTGTCTAAAGGCAGTGCAGGGTGTAAGCTGTGCACCAGAGTCCAACGGGAAAGGGGCAGCTTGCACTGGTGAGTCCAGCACTGACAAGACCAAGTAACACCAGTGAGAGCTAGATGGCAAAAGGCAAACGCAGGAACGTCACTAACAGAAATCAAGGCAATATGGCAACATCTGAACCCAATTCTCCTCTACCAGCATGTCCTGGATACCCCATCACACCAGTAAAACAAGATTTGGATTTAAAATCACTGGTCATGATGCTGGTACAGGAACACATGAAGGACATACTTAAAGAAATTCAGGAGAAAATGGATCAAAAGTTAGAAGCCCTTGCAAGGGAAACACAAAAATCATTGAAAGAAATCCAGGAGAATACAAAAGCCAACAAGGAGGAAAGGCAAAAAACACTTAAAGAAATACAGGAGAACTTTGGTCAACAGGCTGAGGTCATGAAAGACGAAACACAAAAATCTCTTAAAGAAATACAGGAGAACTTTGGTCAACAGGCTGAGGTCATGAAAGAAAAAAACACAAAAATCTCTTAAAGAATTACAGGAAAGCACAAACAAGCAAGTGAAGGAGCTAAGCAAAACCATCCAGGATCTAAAATCAGAAGTAGAAACAACTAAGAAAACTCAAAAGGAGACAACTTTGGAGATAGAAAGCCTTGGGAAGAAATCAGGGGACAGAGATGCAAATATCAACAACAGAATACAAGAAATAGAAGAAAGAATCTCAGATGCTGAAGATTCCATAGAAACCATGGACTCAACAATTAAAGAAAATGAAAAATGCAAAAAGCTTGTAACCCAAAATATCCAGGAAATCCAGGACACAATGAGAAGACCAAACCTAAGGATTATAGGCATAGATGAGAGTGAAGATTTACAACGTAAAGGGCCAGCAAATATCTTCAATAAAATTATGGAAGAAAACTTCCCTAACCTAAAGAGAGAGATGCCCATGAATATACAAGAAGCCTACAGAACTCCAAACAGACTGGACCAGAACAGAAATACTTCCCGTCACATAATAATCAAAACACCAAATGTTCTAAACAAAGAAAGAATATTAAAGGCAGTAAGAGAAAAAGGCCAAGTAACATATAAAGGAAGACCTATCAAAATCACAGCAGACTTTTCACCTGAGACTATGAAGGCTAGAAGGTCCTGGGCAGATCTCATGCAGACTCTAAGAGAACACAAATGCCAACCAAAACTACTATATCCAGCAAAACTCTCAATCACCATAGATGGAGAAACTAAGATATTTCACGACAAAACCAAGTTTACCCAATATTTATCCACAAACCCAGCCCTAAAAAGGATAATAGGAGGACAACACCAATACAAGGAGGGAAACTTCACCCTGAAAAAAGCAAGATAGTAACCTTTCATCAAACCCAAAAGAAGTTAAGCAATCAAATTTAAAAAATAACGTCAAAAATGATAAGAAGTAACAATCACTATTCCTTAATATCTCTTAACATCAATGGACTCAATGCCCCAATAAAAAGACAAAGACTAACTGACTGGATACGTAAACAGGACCCTACATTTTGCTGCTTACAGGAAACACACCTCAGGGTCAAAGACAAACACTACCTTAGAGTAAAAGGCTGGAAGACAATTTTACAAGCAAATGGTCTCAGGAAACAAGCTGGAGTAGCCATTTTAATATCAGATAAAATTGACTTTCAACCCAAAGTCATCAAAAGAGACTCTGAGGGACACTTCTTGCTGGTCAAAGGAAAAATACAACAAGAAGAACTCTCAATCCTGAACATCTATGCTCCAAATGCAAGGGCACCATCTTTCATAAAAGAAACTTTATTAAAACTCAAAGCACACATTGCACCTAACACAATAATTGTGGGTGACTTCAACACTGCACTTTCCTCAATGGACCGATCAGGAAAACAGAAACTAAACAAGGACACAATGAAACTAATTGAAGCTTTGGACCAATTAGATTTAACTGACATATATAGAACATTCTATCCTAAAACAAAAGAATATACCTTTTTTTCAGCACCTCATGGTACCTTCTCCAAAATCGACCATATAATTGGTCACAAGACAGACCTCAACAAATATAAGAAGATCGAACTAATCCCATGCCTCCTATCTGATCACTATGGAGTAAAAGTGGTCTTCAATAGCAACAGAAACAATAGAAAACCCACATACACGTGGAAATTGAACAATACTCTACTCAATGATACCTTGGTCAAGGAAGAAATAAAGAAAGAAATTAAAGACTTTTTAGAACACAATGAAAATGAAAACACAACATACCCAAATCTACGGGACACAATGAAAGCAGTGCTAAGAGGAAAACTCATAGCCCTGAGTGCCTCCAAAAAGAAAATGGAGAGAGCATACATTACCAGCTTAATGACACACCTGAAAGCCCTAGAACAAAAAGAAGCTATTTCGCCCAGGAGGAGTAGAAGGCAGGAAATCATCAAACTCAGGGCCGAAATCAATCAAGTAGAAACAAAGAGAACCATACAAAAAATCAACAAAACCAGGAGCTGGTTCTTTGAGAAAATCAACAAGATAGATAAACCCTTAGCCAGACTGACCAAAGGGCACAGAGAAAGTATCCAAATTAACAAACTTAGAAATGAAAAGGGAGACATAACAACGGAAACTGAGGAAATCCAAAAAATCATCAGATCCTACTACAAGAGCCTGTACTCAACACAACTGGAGAATCTGGAGGAAATGGACAATTTCCTTGACAGATACCAAATACCAAAATTAAATCAGGACCAACTAGACCATCTGAACAGTCCCATAAAGCCTAAAGAAATAGAAGGAGTCATAGAAAGTCTTCCAACCAAAAAAAGCACAGGACCAGATGGTTTCAGTGCAGAATTCTACCAGACCTTCAAAGAAGAGTTAACACCAATACTCTTCAAACTATTCCACAAAATAGAAACAGAAGGAACACTACCCAATTCCTTCTACGAAGCCACAATTACGCTGATACCAAAGCCACACAAAGATCCAACAAAGAAAGAGAACTTCAGACCAATTTCCCTTATGAACATCGATGCAAAAATACTCAATAAAATTCTTGCCAACCGAATCCAAGAACACATCAAAACGATCATCCACCATGATCAAGTAGGCTTTATCCCGGGAATGCAGGGTTGGTTCAATATACGGAAATCCATCAATACAATCCACTACATAAACAAACTCAAAGAACAAAACCACATGGTCATTTCATTGGATGCTGAAAAAGCATTTGACAAAATTCAGCATCCTTTCATGCTTAAAGTCTTGGAGAGAACAGGAATTCAAGGCCCATACCTAAACATAGTAAAAGCAATATACAGCAAACCGGTAGCCAGCATCAAACTAAATGGAGAGAAACTTGAAGCAATCCCACTGAAATCAGGGACCAGACAAGGCTGCCCCCTTTCTCCTTATCTTTTCAATATTGTACTTGAGGTACTAGCTCGGGCAATTCGACAACATAAGGAGGTCAAAGGGATACAAATTGGAAAGGAGGAAGTCAAACTATCATTATTTGCAGACGACATGATAGTCTACCTAAGAGACCCAAAAAACTCCACTAGAGAGCTCCTACAGCTGATAAACAACTTCAGCAAAGTGGCAGGTTATAAAATCAACTCAAGCAAATCAGTGGCCTTCCTATACTCAAAGGATAAGCAGGCTGAGAAAGAAATTAGGGAAATGACCCCCTTCACCTTAGCCACAAACAGTATAAAGTATCTTGGGGTGACTCTTACCAAACATGTGAAAGATCTGTATGACAAGAACTTTAAGGCTATGAAGAAGCAAATGGAAGAAGACCTCAAAAAATGGGAAAACCTCCCATGCTCATGGATCGGTAGAATCAATATAGTTAAAATGGCCATTTTGCCTAAAGCACTATACAGATTCAATGCAATACCCATGAAAATCCCAACTCAATTCTTCACAGAGTTAGAAAGAGCAATTATCAAATTCATCTGGAACAACAAAAAACCCAGGATAGCTAAAACTATTCTCAGCAACAAAAGAAAATCTGTGGGAATCAGTATCCCTGACCTCAAGCAATACTACAGAGCAATAGTGTTAAAAACTGCATGGTATTGGTACAGTGACAGGCAGGAGGATCAATGGAACAGGATTGAAGATCCAGAAATGAACCCACACACCTATGGCCACTTGATCCTCGACAAAGAGGCTGAAAACATCCAATGGAAAAAAGATAGCCTTTTCAACAAATGGTGCTGGTTCAACTGGAGGTCAGCATGCAGAAGAATGCGAATTGATCCATCCTTGTCTCCTTGTACTAAGCTCAAATCCAAATGGATCAAGGACCTCCACATAAAGCCAGACACTCTGAAGCTAATAGAAAAGAAACTGGGGAAGACCCTTGAGGACATCGGTACAGGGAGAAAGTTTCTGAACAGAACACCAATAGCGTATGCTCTAAGAGCAAGAATTGACAAATGGGACCTCATAAGGTTACAGAGTTTCTGTAAGGCAAAGGACACCATCAAGAGGACAGATCGGCAACCAACAAATTGGGAAAAGATCTTCACCAATCCTACATCAGATAGAGGGCTAATATCCAATATATATAAAGAACTCAAGAAGTTAGACTCCAGAAAACCGAACAACCCTATTAAAAAATGGGGTACAGAGTTAAACAAAGAATTCTCACCTGAAGAACTTCGGATGGCAGAGAAGCATCTTAAAAAATGCTCAACTTCATTAGTCATTAGGGAAATGCAAATCAAAACAACCCTAAGATTTCATCTTACACCAGTCAGAATGGCTAAGATTAAAAATTCAGGAGACAGCAGGTGTTGGAGAGGGTGCGGAGAAAGAGGAACACTCCTCTACTGCTGGTGGGGTTGCAAATTGGTACAACCACTCTGGAAATCAGTCTGGCGGTTCCTCCGAAAACTGGGCACCTCACTTCCAGAAGATCCTGCTATACCACTCCTGGGCATATACCCAGAGGATTCCCCACCATGTAATAAGGATACATGCTCTACTATGTTCATAGCAGCCCTATTTATAATTGCCAGATGCTGGAAAGAACCCAGGTATCCCTCAACAGAAGAGTGGATGCAAAAAATGTGGTATATCTACACAATGGAGTACTATTCAGCCATTAGAAACAATGAATTCATGAAATTCTTAGGCAAATGGATGGAGCTAGAGAACATCATACTAAGTGAGGTAACCCAGACTCAAAAGGTGAATTATGGTATGCACTCACTAATAAGTGGTTATTAACCTTGAAAACTGGAATACCCAAAACATAATCCACACATCAAATGAGATACAAGAAGAAAGCAGGAGTGGTCCCTGGTTCTGGAAAGACTCAGTGAAACAGTATTTGGCAAAACCAGAACGGGGAACTGGGAAGGGGTGGGAGGGAGGACAGGGGAAGAGAAGGGGGCTTATGGGACTTTCGGGGAGTGGGGGGGGGCTAGAAAAGGGGAAATCATTTGAAATGTAAATAAATTATATCGAATAAAAAAAATTTTATTTAATGCAGACATTTCTTTTAAGGACTATCTAAGGTGAAGACAGTGGTATATAAAGTGAATAAATAATGAATTTAGTACAAAAAATTTAAAGTAATGATCTAGAATAAACTGTAAAATTTTAACAGCCAGACCTAGGGACACATATTCACAATCCCACATTCTAGGCGATAGAGGGAGGAGAATCTCACGTGGAGCCTACCTTGGACTTCATACTGAGTCCTTGTCAAAATGATAAAGTACATCTATTTTTGTTTTTTAAGATGTTTCATTTATTTTTTATTTTTTAATTGAATATTGTCTTCATTTACATTATCAATAATAAAACCTTTCCTGATCTCCCCCCCCCCCCCCGCACAGATCCCCAGCCCCTCCTCCCATCCCTTGCCTCCACATATATGCGCCTCCACCCAACCCATTCCCACCTCCCCCGCCCTCGATTTCCCTTTGTTGGGTCCTCTCTTGAGCCTTTACCTGACCAAGGACTACGCCTCCCACTGATGCCCAACAAGGCCTTCCCCTGCCACATTTTTGCCTGGAACCATGTGTACCCCTTGGTTGATGGTTTAGCCCCTGGGAGTCCTGGGGTGTCTGGTATCCGAAATCATTGTTCTTCCTATGGGGCTGTAAACCCCTTCATCTCCTCTGGACCACCCTTCAGGTCCTCCATTGGGGACCTCAGGCCCAGCCCAATGGTTGACTGCTAGCATCTGCCTCTGTATTTATAAGGCTCTGGCAGGGCCCCTCCAGAGACAACCATGGCATGCTCCTTTTGGTATACACTTCTTGTCGTCCGTAGTAGTGTCAGGGTTTGGTGACTGTTTATAGGGTGAATCCCCAGGTAGGGCAGTGTCTGGGTGGTCTTTACTTCAGTCTCTGCTCCACACATTGTCTTCCTTATTGCTCCTATGACTATTGACAAAGTGCATCTTTATATGTGTTGCTTACATGTTCTCCTCATGTGCTTCCCTGAATATGAACAACTGTGAAACTTTTATCTAGATCTCAAAAACTGGCAAAATCTGTAAAATAAACTTTGAATAATAAAATATGTTGAACATGATTGACATCATTTACTTCCTTGATGATTACTAAGATGAGGGATCTTATTATAAAAGGAATTGTAGATAGTAAGTAATGTAAATCACTGAACTACATTGGCCTTTTGAGTATTTTATCAAAAATGTTAGAAGCATTAGCATCTATATACAGGCGGTCACTAAATACAGTGAAGGGGGTGTATTTTCTCAAGATAAAGACTCTAAATGGATTGTGTATTGTTACTGGAACGTAGGGGGAAAAGTGCCCCCAAATTAGCCTTATTATTATAACACTGGTCAGTGGTAAAAGTACTTGTTTCACACATATAAGTCTACTCTACCAAGTTTAC
The DNA here is from genome assembly GCF_947179515.1 of Apodemus sylvaticus. Lineage (NCBI taxonomy): Eukaryota > Metazoa > Chordata > Mammalia > Rodentia > Muridae > Apodemus > Apodemus sylvaticus. The sequence goes on from NC_067480.1 coordinate 88,590,983, forward strand.
TGTATTAGCTCTGGTTGTTCTTGTTAACCTTTAATACAGGAAAAATACTATAAACCAGAATACTTAAAACAGTTGATGAACTGACTCCTTTAGATGATCAGCAAGGTCCTTAAGCAAAAAATTTTTAAAAAATTAAAAAAGGAAAAAGAAAGAGATTAAAAAATATAAATGAAAACCCCCTGAATAAAAACAAAACAAACATAGGGGCCTGGAGAGATAACTCAGTGGTTAAGAGCACTGACTGCTCTTCCAGAGGTCCTGTATTCAATTCCCATGAACCACATGATGGCTCACAACCATCTGTAATTGGATACAATGCTGTATTCTAGTGTGTCCAAAGACAGCCCCTGTATATTCTCATATGTAAAAGACAAATAAATAAAATAAAAAATAAACTAACATAAATGGGGTTGGGACAGGGCTATATATGCCATTCTCTCCATCGAAAATTCATTTTATTACTGAAGCAACCACCCAACACCTCTTGTGACATTAACACTAACACTGAAAGGAGAGTTTATCAACAGAGTGAAAGTTAAGAGACTTGTGGGCCAGCAATAAGAAATCACATCATCTGCTGAAAAAAATGTTAAAGCAAGTATCATACTAAAAAGTGGGGTGCTATTTCTTTCAAAGAGTTACCAACAAGGAACAGGGTCTTATTAAACACTTTACACACTACTAAGATGAGCTACCACCACACATCCCTCCCACTTGGTTCCTAACAGCCCATAAAATGAAAGAAATTAGTGTGAGAAACAGTGGTGTTGTTGCAGAAGAAGCTTGCCTGTAATTTCAGGCGCCCTCTACAGGATGTCAAGTGAGTCCCAGTGCATAGACCATGAAGTACTCATTCAGCTCAAAACCCTAAATAACCCTATTCCTGGAAAGGCTTGATCCAGCATTGTAGGGGAGTACCAGGACAGAGAAAAGGGAGGAGGAAAGATAGGAGAATGGATGGAGAGAAGAGAACTTATGGGACATATGGGGGGGGGACTGGGAAAGGGGGAGGCTTTTAGAATGTAAACAAAGAATATAGATAATAAATTTAAAAAAAAAATTTAAAAAAATGGGGGACAGAGCTAAACAAAGAATTTTTCACCTGAAGGACTTCAGATGGCTGAGAAGCATCTTTAAATATGTTTAACATCATTAGTCATTAGGTAAATGCAAATCAAAACAACCCTGAAATTTCACCTCACACCAGTCAGAATGGCTAAGATTAAAATCTCAGGAGAAAGCAGGTGTTGGCGAGGATGTAGAGAAAGAGGAAAACTCCTCCACTGCTGATGGGGTTGCAAGCTAGTACAACCACTCTGGAAATCAGTCTGGTGGTTCCTCAGAAAACTGGGCATGTCACTTCCAGAGGATCCTGCTATACCACTCCTGGGCATATACCCAGAGGATTCCCCAGCATGTAATAAGGATACATGCTCCACTATGTTCATAGCAGCCCTATTTATAATAGCCAGAAGCTGGAAAGAACCCAGGTGTCCCTCAATGGAGGAATGAATACAAAAAATGTGGTAGATATACACAATATTCAGCCATTAGAAACAATGAATTCATGAAACTCTTAGGCAAATGGATGGAGTTGGAGAACATCATACTAAGTGAGGTAACCCAGTCTCAAAAGATCAATCATGGTATGCACTCATTGATAATGGAAACTTGGAATACCCAAGACATAATCCACATATCAAATGATGTCCAAGAAGAATGGGGGAGTGGCCCCTGGTTCTGGAAAGGCTCAGTGTAGCAGTATAGAGCAATACGAGAACAGGGAAGTGGGAAGGGGTGGATGGGGGGAACAGGGGGAGGGAAAAGGGCTTATAGGACTTTCAGGAAGTGGGGAGCCAGGAAAGGGGAAATCATTTGAAATGTAAATAAAAATTATATCGAATTAAAAAATCAAAAAAAGAGAAAAGTATAATATCAAAAATTTGCATAGACAATAATTGTTCTTGTTGTTTTCTATCACAAAGCACATCCTGAGATGAAAGCAGATCTTGGAATGACTAGTGAACAGAATGGCTATCACAGAATGATGGAGGTTTGCCTGAAAATCTGCATGATGGAACAGAGACATTCAATGCCCAGTTCTTGAAGTTATATAAATGAAAGAATAACAAAATCATTATCCAGGAGCTCTGAAGAGTGGAAAGGGAGACATCTTAATAGACTTGGTACATGCTTTGCCTGTTGGTAGGATTGTCATTAGTAAGCAACCAGCACTGACAAACTGCATTTTGTAGATTTTGAGGGCTAACAGCAACAGGATGTGGGTGGTCCTTATTGTTCTTCTGAGTATTTTTTTAATCCACCCTTGAGGAACCATGTGGGTAGACAGGTGTTGGGGTTAAAAATTCATATGGTATGTGATAGGATTTGGGTGAGGAAATGGAGCAGAAGGGATGGACATTTTAACAGCTTGTGGGGTTTTATAAGTGGAAAGGGAAGGGGGAACATATTTCCTCCATTGGGAAAATCCATTGAAATATATAATTGTACATACTGAGAAACCAAAGTCTAATTTCAAAGTTCCAAGTGAGATTTTAGAGAAAGAAATAATATATTAAAAGGCTAAAAGACTATGCAAAACTTGGGGTATTCTCTGGAGAACATTCTAGTTAGTATGATAACTGATTAATTGTAAGCCAATGTGGGGCAGGGAGAAAAGGGGGACAGACTCCTGTTTTAATCCATTTTTAAACAGGCACTACATTGACACATTTAGTCAACAAATAATTATTGTGATTGAGAATACATACAAAAAAGTCTGACTACAGACAGTGGAGAATGAAAGCCATGGTCTTTAAAAATCAATTCTACTCTCATGTAAGTTGCAAATAAGTAACACTACAAGAATAAATGTCTGTACAGGGTGCATTTGGGTAGGGGTTTCACATGGGCAATCTGTGACTCGAACAATAGTAACACAAAAAGTACTTGCTTTTATCTCCCCTGTACAAAAAGAAGGGAGGCTCAGAGGAGCTCAAAAATTGTAAAGCTGTTATATAATAAAGTTAATACTTGACCTTTGATTCATTTGAATTTTAGTATATAAATAGCTACCAAGTACAAATGAGGAAACTGTGATGTCATATGCAAAATAACTTGAAGTCTGAGGCATATTGGAATATCATAGATAACAGATGATAGATGATAGGGAGATGAAAGCAGTTGGATAAAAAAGAAAGAAGAAAGGGAGAGAAGGAGGGAGGGAGGAAAGAAATGAAGAAAGAAAGAAAGAAAGAAAGAAAGAAAGAAAGAAAGAAAGAAAGAAAGAAAGAAAGAAAGAAAGAAAGAAAGAAAGAGAAATTGGCAGAAATAGATAATAGATGATAGATAATAGATAAATTGATTGATTATTTATAGATTGATGATAAGGAAATGCAAGATAGATATATGATAAATAGAAGATAGATATATAGATCATAGATAGATGAGATAGTAGATGACTATGAATACAAGGATGTTATATAGACATTACTTTTTAATGCACATGCCAATTAGTTCCAATATTTCTATTATGACCACTATTCCAATGAATAGCCTTAAATATGCATTCTTGTTGACGAGTTTGTTGATGATACAGTATGTTTCTTGGATGCAGGAGAAGGATGGATCCTATATCCTATTTTTACATCTATTCTATTAGTCTGCATCTTTTTAAAATTACAAAATTGAGACCATTAAAGTTGAGGAATATCAATGAGCAGTCTTTGTTGATTCCTGTTATGTTGTTGTTGTTGTTTTGGTGGTGGTGGTGGTGGTGTGCATGTATGTATGTTTGTGTGTGTGTGTGTGTGTGTGTGTGTGTGTCTGTCTGTCTGTCTGTCTGTCTCTGTGTGTGTGTGTGTGTGTGTGTATCTGTGTATGTTTCCCCTCTTGATTTCCTTATCTGTGACTATTTATTCTTTGTAATTTCTAGTGTAAGGTTAACCTCTTTAGGTTGTAGGTTTTTCTTTTATCACCTTCTATACGGTTGGATGTAAGGATAAATATTGCTTAAGTTTAGTTTTATCATAAAATGTTTTCTTTTACCCCTCTATGGTGATTGGAAGTTTTGATGGGTATATTAATCTAGAATGACTGTCCTCTCTGGTTTCTTAGAGTCTGCAGCACATCTGTTGAGGCCCTGCTGATGTCAAGTGTAAATCTAATAGGGCTGCTTGTATATGTTACTTGGTTATTTTCACTTGAAGCCTTTAATATTATGTGATTGCTCTGTCTGTTAAGTGCTTTGATTGCTCTGTGCTGAAGGAACTTTCTTTTCTCGCCCAATCAAATTGGTGTTCTATATGCTTCTTGTACCATTTTAGGCAGCTCTGGTAGTTTAGGAAAAAAAATTTCTGTGATAGTTGAAAAACTTTTCTGGGCCTTTGAGCTGGTTTTTCTCTCCTTCCTCTATTTCTATTACTCTTTTCATTCTGTTTAAGATTTCCTAGGTGTTTTGTGTCTAGCAATGTTTCGATTTAACATTTTTGTTGACTAATGTATCCATTCCTCTATCGTATCTTCAACCCGAGATTCTCTTTTCTATCCCTTATAGTCTATTGGTGAGACTTAGCTCAGGGTTTTCAATTTAAGTTTAAGTTCCTAAATTTCTCCTTTGCAGATTTCCCTCAGTTGGATTTTTTTAATGTACCCTATTTCCACAGTTGTGGGCTTACACTGCCTTACTCATTTCCCTCCACCCTATTTGTTTTCATAGAATTCTTTAAGGGATTTTTCATTTTCTCCTTATGGATCTTTATCCTATACATAAAAGCTATTTTAAGGTCTCTTCCTTGTACTTCAGCAATGTTGGAATACTAAGGCCCTGCTGTGGTATGGTTGCTGGACTCTGAGGGAGACTTATTGTCCTGACTATTACTGAATGGGTTTTAACACTGGGACAATTATAATTCTACTTGCTGATATCTGGTTTTGTATTTGTTCACTGTGTGTACTGTTTCTTGGTTTCTGCTCCATCTCTGCTTCTTAGGAGAGTATGCTTGCTGTGTGTTCTCTAGTAGGAAAATCTTCTGGGACCTGATATGTGAGGCCACTGGGGGTTCCAGATAAAATGTACTTCTATGTATTGGATGCTGACCCCTAGGACTGGAGATGGATTAGGATGGAGGACTGAAGGAGTACACAGAGGGGAGGAAAACAGGAAGCTCTACTAATATCAGCTTAGTATCTTGGAAATCAGGGCTGAAGGTGAGGAGAGGCAGCAGAGACATCTGCTACAGAGCTGGAAATGAGACTGACAGTTTGGACTTGGAGGAATGGAGGGAAAGGTAAATATCTAGTTAGCCTACCTGCTTTGCTGGCTAAAGTGGTCTGTGGGTTCCCAGGGAATTTCTACTGGAGTTTGGGGGCTGTGATAAAGGAATAAGTAGAGAAAGGTAGTTGGGGAGGTAGATCTGTGATTCACTGGAGTTGGTGTTGGGAAGGCTGCAGTTTGAGTGGGGGATAAAAGACTGGAGGATGGGATCCAGATGTGAGGAGGGATAGGTAAAGATGTGCAGTTAAGCCTACCTGCTTCTCTGAAGTCTCTCAGCATAATATTGTTAACTATTATTACTGTATTGTAATACACCTCCTGAATTCTGTACCCACAAATTCTGGTTGGGTACAGCCTGTTCTCAGTCACTCTTTTTCTACCCTCCATAGTATTGTCATATCTGTAGCCCACCACCTCACTTGACCCATGCTCCACTGCATAAACTAAATCACCCTAATTCTGTCACTTAATTTTTTTTTAGCTATAACTACATTCTATATGTCAATGCTTCCCAACCTGGGGAATCTCAAGCCCTTTGGAAATTGAAGGACCATTTCACAAGTGTCACCTATCAGATGTCTATAATTCATAACTTGTAGCAAAATTATAATTTGGAAAAAAGAGCAAACAGAATTTTATGGTTGGGGGATCACGGCAACATGAGGAACTATATTAAAGGATCACAGCATTAGGAAGGTTGAGAGCCACTAATGTATGGTAACAAACCTCCACACCATGGACACTGGGCTGCCCCTAACAACCATATGCCATTTTCATGCATAAATCCCTCATGAAAATTTAACATGTATTAAGTTACAAAGAACATGCAAACTTTTTCCACAGATAGAAATACAAGCTACATTTTCTAATCAAAATGGAATAAAACTATAAATTAACCACCCAAACTGTTTTATTTCCTCTTTACATATAATATCTTCATTTAATTCAAAAAACCACACTTTGTACAATGAGGATATAACAAAAAAAAAAGAACAAAACAAAACAAAACAGAAAAACAAAAAACAGGATTAGAAAGAAAGACCTTTTTGCCTAAAGGAAGAAATGCAGGACTTCCAAGGGTCAAATTACTCATATTTTTCAAAAGTTTCCTGATCCTGATATGCAACTTCAAGCTAAATAAAATATAACAAATTGGGTATGGGAAGAGAAAATGGAACTGGGATATTAGCAGAGCCTAAAAAATGGGGACATTCCAAAAAAATTTTTAAAGGACTTTTGGGGCCCATCCTTTCTGCCTCCACCATGCTATCCAGACAGGGGAAGACCAGAAACTCCAGTCGAGGTGAACCATGGCCACATCTGCATCAATAAGCACAGCAAGCACCCAGGAGGCTGTGGGAATGCTGGAGGCATGCATCACTACAGGATGAACTTCGACAAATACCATCCAGGTTACTTCCAGAAAATTGGTTTAAGGCATTACCACTTGAAGAGGAACCAGAGCTTCTGCCCAACTGTCAACCTGGATAAATTGTAGATACTGGTCAGCGAACAGACACAGGTCAATGCTCCAACAAGCAAGACTGGAGCTGCTTCCATCATTGATGTTGTGCAATAGTGGTTCTACAAAATTCTGGGGAAGAGAAAGTTCCCTAAGCACCCTGTCACCGTGAAGACCACATTCTTCCACAGAAGAGATGAAGAGTAAGGGTGTTGGAGGTGCCTATAGCCTAGTGGCTTGAAGTCACCCAGGAGGTTAAAGTAAATGCGAACCTTTTCAAAACCCCATAACAATACAAAAAATAAAAGCATATTTGGAACCTGAAGTTAGGATAAGAGAGGAAGATGTTCTGCCAAGCCAGGTCAGAACACAAAGTTCAAATGATCAGGATTGTTCTTTTTTATTTTGGCTTGTTTCCATTTTTTTAGACATCAATCAATGATATTTGCCTTTATCTACCAGACTGGCCATGAAACAGAAGACTGTGATATGAACTGTGTATAGTACACTCAAGAGTACAGTTTGGTAGGGTTTCGGTCACTTTCGTGTTGTATTTTGCTTTGCTTTCTCCCTCCCATAAAAGCCAGATGTCATGGCACACACCTGTAATCCTAGCATTTGTGCATCTGAGAGTGAAATTATGCGTTAGATGCTAGCCCAGACTGTATTGTCAACCTACAGTTTCTTTTGTAAAAGACAATTGAAATGAAAATTTCAAGTCCAAAAAACCTATAAATTTAAATAGGCAGTTGAGCACCCCTATCAGAATATTCAGCCTAAAAATAATATGGAACCAGGAACTCACCAGAGTCTTCACTTCTACATCTATTATTAGGCTGCTTTTAAAGAAACATTGTTCTGTAACAAAATTAGAAACCAGTACTGTAACACAAACAATACTATTTCAAAGTTTAAAGTTGATGGTGCAAACATTTATAAAATGTACTATATACAGATATTAGGGCTAGGACAACAGTCCAGTCCATAAGGAGATAATCAAGAGATCCTCTATTCAATCCTCAACACACTAATAGAGCTGCTAGGCACAGTGGCACACAATGATACTCTTAGCACAGTTGCACAAAGAAAGTAAGATCTCTGGGGCTTACTTAGCCAGAGCAGCCTAGTTGGTGAGCTCCAGGCCTTTATCTAGAGCTAAATGAGATCTCCGATACCTGAAGCTGTTCTCTGCTCTCTTTATGCCAATATATGCTCCAATAACCTCCTATTAACATACATACACATTTAAAAAATGTTAAGTTGGTATCTTTGTATATGCTATAGAAATAAAAGTTTTTAAATACAAAGCTTGGTAAATGATTCAATATCTGGAAGATGCAGATATTTGCACCCAACCAATGGACAGAAGCAGCTGACCCCTGTTGTTGAATTAGGGAAGGCTGAAAGAAGCTGGAGGAGGGAAATTCTGTAGGAGGACCAACAGTCTCATTTAATATGTGCCCTTGAGATCTCTCAAACACTGGACCACCTAACAGGCAGCAGACCCCAGCTGATATGAGGTCCCCAACACATACAGTAGAGGACTCCAGGCCCTGTGTTCATTCAGAGATGATGCACCTAACCCTCAAGAGACTAGAGGCCCCAAGGAGTTTAGAGGTCAGGGGGTTAAGGAGTGGGAATATCCATGTGGAGACAGGGAGTGGGGAGGATGTACAGGATGTGGAAATGTCAGAGAGTGGACAGGGGTTGGGGGTGAATAAAATGTGGAGTGTAAACACTCCTCCACTTCTAGTGGGAGTGCAAGCTGATACAACCACTCTGGATATCAGTCTGGCAGTTCCTCAGAAAACTGGGCATGATACTACCAAAGGACCCTGTTACACCACTCCTGGGTATATATCCAGAGGATTCCCCTGCATGTAATAAGGACACATTCTCCACTATATTCATTGCAGCTCTGTTTATAATAGCCAGAAGCTGGAAAAAACCCAATGTCCTTCAAGGGAGGAATGGATATAGAAAATGTGGTATATTTACACTATGAAATACTACTCAACTATTAGAAACAATGAATTCATGAAATTCTTAGCCAAATAGGTAGTTCTGGAAAATATCATCCTAAGTGAGGTAACCCAATCACAAAAGAACACACATGGAATGCACTCACTGATAAGTGGATATTAGCCCAGAAGCTCAGAATACCCAAGATATAATTCACATATCAAATGATCAAATGATGCCCAAGAAGAAGGAAAGAGAGGCCCCTGGTCCTGGAAAGGCTCAGTGCAGCAGGGTAGGGGAATACCAGGATAGGGAAGTGGAAGGAGGTTGATTGGGGAACAAGGGGAGGGAAGAGGGCTTATAGAACTTTTGGGGAGGGGGGATACAGGAAAGGGGAAATCATTTGAAATATAAATAAAGAATATATCTAATTAAAATTAATTAATATAAAAAGCAATGTAAATACATAATGTATCCAATAAAAGAAATAAATTAAGACAAAAAAAAACAAAACCGAAAAATAAATAAATAAATACATAAATAAATAAATGGGCTGGACCAAGGCCCTCTGCACATGTGTGACAGATGAGCATCTTGGTCTTCATGCAGGGCCCCAACAACTGGAGTGGGTTCTGTTCCTGATTTTGTTGCCTGCCTGTGGATCCTGTTCCTCTAACTGGACTGCCTTGTCTACCCTCACTGAGTGAGGATGTACCTAGTTCTGCAGTGATTTGTTGTGCCATGAAGGAGTGGAACCAAGAGGAACCTAAGGTACTCCTCCTTATCAGAGGAGAAGAGGAGTGAGGTAAGGAGAGAGGGACTGTGTAAAAGACCGGGAGGAGAGAGGGGGTATGATTATGATGTAAAATGAATAAATCAATTAATGGTAACAAATAAGGTATGGTCCATGTCTTTAATTCCAGTGCTTTGGAGGCAGGGGCAGGTAGATCTTGGTGAATTTGAGGCCAGCCTCCTCTGTGCAGTTTTAGGCCAGACAGACTACACAGTGATAATTTGTTCCAAACAAAACAAAACACAAAAAGGGTAGAAAGTTATAAAAGAAGACACCTAATCAGCTATGGCCTCTGTGTTCAATGTGCATGTGCCTGCACACACACAAACACACACACACACACACACATGGACACACACAAGCAGACATAAACACACACATACTGGGTGCACCTATGTATTTGCACAAATACATGCGTTATATATTTATATATATATATATACACATACATATATATAATATACATATCATATATTATATATTATATACATGTGTATATATAATATATAATATATATAATATACATTATATATATGTATAATATGTATAATACATTACATATATATTCTTTGTGTACCTGTGTATTGGCACATACATACAAACATACACACGCTACTAAAAAGAATACAAAAAGCATAAAATAAAAAGGTTTTGAAACACAAAGACACAACACCACAATCATCTCTGAGTAACTGTTGAGAATTTATTTCCTTCCTTTTGATGAAAATGCATCAGAATCTCACCCTGTGTCTAAAGCTCTATTATAGCACTGGTGGTATTTTGACCCTGACTTGTTATAGCACCACATTGTGCCTTTTATTGCCATAAGATACTGAAGAGATCTGCAAATATTCTAGCTCTCACCTTTCTTTGTGTGGAGCTGGGAAAGAGAATCGGAGGCTTTAAGCATCTTAAATCCACCTGCTCACACTCTTTCTACATTTACAGACACACACCATTCGTTTGTAGGCATTTGGCTTTAAACTATGTGCAGAGGAACAATGGAAGGAAAGTTTTGCCCTGTAATCATTTTTAAAGAACGTATTTTAAGCCATATCCACAGAAATTCGCGAAGCTCTAAGAAGCGGGGGTGGGGGGGAGAGTGTGTGTCATCAGCTAAGCCATACCAAATAAGAAAACTCATACATAAAACATTGCAAAATAATACAGCTTTAGTTCAATCTGTAATTTGTGAGCTATCACAGACTTTCTGGCTTGGCACCACTCAGGAATGCTCACGAAATGTCATTGTAAAGGTTTGAGAGGACTCTCCAAGGACCAATTAAAGAAAGGGAGAACTGGGAAAAATTGTTCTCCACAAAGAAAAGGCAAGAAGAATGGTTCAGGGTGAATGTGGTTTCCCAATTTTCTTATTTTGTTGGTGAATAAGAAAGCAGAAGCCCAGTGCAAATAAGTGTCAACGTCATCTTGTCCGCTCATTTGTTTATGGTCATTAAGCAGGTGAAAAGCAAAACAAAACAAAACAAACAAAAAAAAAAAAACGTGATTTCCTGCAGTCCATTCTGGTTGTGTATTCTCTAAAACCTCGTTGCCCTCCAACCCCAAACACTAAACAAAGTCATTGATTACATTGCTTCACAACTGTGGTGTGTGTATGTGTGTGTGTGTGTGTGTGTGTGTGTGTGCATGCACAATCCATATTTATAGCTGGTGTTCATTTCATTAACAAGTACTATGTGACTGAAAAAAACTAAAATCAGAGCTTTCTCTTTGAAAACACAAACAGAAAAGATTTCCTTGTTCTATTTAGTATTGCTCATTTATTGTTATTATTATATACTAATTACACATGATAATGGATTTATTGTGACATTTTTATACCTACATATAATTTTGATCAATTAGTGACCCTACATTTCCTCTCTTATTTGCATGCATACTGTTTCTTTCCTAACTAATCTTTCTTTTATTTTCATGTCTCCTTTTGTTTTCATGGGGCATGGTTGTAATTCAATGAGTTTATAGTTAGTCATTTACAAGAACATGAGTGTGAAGCTATTTATGAGATCATAAAACAAATTTCTTCATCATCAAAAGAAGTGTTTCATGAGTCTCCTCCCAGCCACCACAAGTACCTATAAATGCTCAGGTGGGTAGGGGCCCCAGGAGACCCTCTCCATATAAGAAACAGACATATTTTAAAATCTTTACTGAGGGAGGAGACGTTGTTCCATGTGAGGTGTGTATGTCATGGTGTATACGTGGAGGTCAGAGAACAACTTCGTGACTCAGTTGTCTACTTTCAACTTCACATGGATTCGAAGGATCAAAGCCAGGTATCAGGGATTCATTGAAGTGCTCTTACCTACCAAGCCACTTCACTAGCCCCAAAGCACAGGAAAGTTTACAAACTGTTCTTCATCAACGTAAACTCATTACCAACCACCAATGTTGTATTTTCTATATTTTAGCTTCCAAACCAATGTATAAAATGTATACCAGGCTCTCAATGGCTGATTCGTGCATTCAACTAACTGGGGTAGTTGAATGATACCTTTTGATTACATCTTTTAAACAAACCCTTTCCCTATATCCCTGTGTTTTCTTCCCCAAAATGTAGTGGACCTTAGTGGATTTTGACATTCAAACAGAAAACCTCTGTGCATTATAAGGCTTCTTGTCACTCAGTAGGTTCTGTAGGTCAGACTGTGAATGGGAGAAGTTACCAAAGAGGTAACAATATTGGCAGATGAGCAGGTTCCTTCCCTTAGACGACCTACTTTAAGGTTTTCATAGTTTAGGAACTCTTCTTTCCTAAAGGATGCATTCTCCTGAATTTTGCATCATACTTAGAGATGAAGAAAACCTTCTCTAGCTACTGTGTTATAGCATAACGAGGCTGAGATCCAAGAAAACTAGAACTTTTTTGTGTGAAAGTTTTCCTTTTCTGGCTATGTTCTTGCTTCTGTTTTGCTTTACTTGTTTGCTGCCTTAACCCCTGAAGTAAACCAAGGAAGTTTCAGTTCTCAATCTCAAAGGGGGTAAGGAATTAATTAAGCAAAACAAAACATCTCAATGCCAGGTAAGGATAGCATAACAAATAAGAAATTACTATGGAGTCTTGGGTTGAATGACACCTTCTTTTGCAGGTCATTAATTTTTTTTTTAATTCACAAATTGAAAGTGCCCAGCCATGACCCTTTAAACAACTTGCCTCCCATCTATGAGACCCAATTAGCGATTCATTCATCAAACTAAAGGTCTTATGTTTGTTTTTATTTTTCTTTATTTTTTTCCTCCAGAAACCACCCATCCCATCCCCCTCCCCCTGCTTCTTTGAGGGTGCATGATGCCACTTTTCTGTAATTTCAGGAGAGGGACAGCTGAAATAGGATTGTCAATTCGACGCCAGTCTAGACATCATAGAGACTCAAAACCAGACTCACTATTATATTATTTTTTCAAAAGACACATAATAAGTGAAGTCACTTCAGTTGACCCCAAAGTCACCACAGGCAAGAAAGTAGACCCAGGTGATTCTTATGTTGGTTTACCTGACACTATGTTTGCATTTCTGGTTTTTTTTTTTTTTTGTATTGCCTGTAATATTTGTTTCAAACACAAGCATATTTCATCTAAACATTAACAGTGAACAATTGCCATTGTCTTGGCAGAAAAGAAAATATTCTAAAGAAACACCAGGACCCATCCATCCCTTTAGGTATTAGACTCTTGAAACAACAGATCCCTAGAGACTGGAATTTTCCAAGACTCTTGTATTAGGAAAAGGCTGAACTATGAGACCAGCCAGAAGAGGAGCTTGTCTGTGGAAGAAGATCTCAGAGTCCTGATGACTTTTCAGACCACCTTTCAGAAACGTCTAGAGGCAAAACAAAGACAGGCCAAAGGGTCAGACAACACTTTGACCAGGACTCAGCTTTGCTAAGGGCTCCTGTCCTCTGTTCCAATGCAAATCGCATTTAAGATCTGTGACTATGGATGGGCTGCTTCATTGGACTTCCTTCTTCCTTTTCTTACAGTGGCCACATTGAACTACTGTCCTCTCTCTATTTTAATGTAAGGCTAAGATGACCTCAGTGGAAAGTGGTAAAGCAAAGTTTCTGTCACTGCTATAGAAATCACCAGCATTTAAAAATTGAACTCAGTGAACTAGAAGATTCTCCATGGTAATAAATGTCTCTTAGCAACTTTTATGACCAACAAACAGGAACCTTAGTACGAAAATACTAAATAAGCATAATGATTTAGAGTACTAGTAACTTAAGTAGCTTATTCAAGCTAGAGGAATACACTGGGGGGAAAAGTATGTTGACTATGTAACCTTGAACCTGGAGAAATTTGTTGGAACTACCAGATAATCAAATTCTATCTCCCTGTTTTCTATTTGTTCCTACTCAGTGCCCAAGCCTAGATGTATATTTCAGATTTTGTCATCAATCATTAATTGTCCTGTCAATTCCTCCTTCATGTTTTCTTTACCATCTTCTATACTCTCTCCTATCAGAATATGATACATTGTTCCTCTTGTATTCATGAAGAACTTGCCATGGTCTTGGGGAAATCAACCTATCCACTTTCAAGGCCCTCTCACGCCAGCACAAGCATGCATGGATCTGATAGAGAAGAAGACAATTGGGATTCAGAAGATATTGAGTAGAATTGCAACGGGAATAAATACCATCCAAACAACTTAGGACATCATAGCTACTGTATTTTTCTAAGTGATTCACAAACGTCTTCAAAATTATATGCCCTTTTCCTTCAAAAGAATTCAAGCTACTAAGTAAATTAAAACAACTTGCTAGATTAAATTATCATTTCTTAAGGAAGAATTGCTAATGAGTGCTTTCATGAATTGTATTATGTAACTATGCATTATATAACTATTGTGCATGCCTAATACTTAAAATATAAAGAGTGATTCAGCACAATCTTTTCTAGTGCCATTCATTTCCTGGCAAATATCATGGTGTTGTAGTTTTTAACATGAGGACTAGAACCCAGAGGCCTGATAGCACAGAGACCTAGGGTAGAACCAGACATGACTGACAAACAAAAGAAAAAGAAAAAAAGTCAATGAAATGATTCCTCCTGCTATCCTTATAGACTGGTGTCTAGCCCAGTTGTCATCAGAGAGGATTCACCCAACCACTGGTGGAAACAGATGCAGAAACACACAGGCAAACACTAGGCAAAGCTTTGGAAATCCTGTGGAAGAGAGGGAGGAGGGATTGTTAGAAGAAGAAGGGTCAAGAATCCAACAAGAAAAGCCACAGAATCAACTAACCTGGGCTCATAGGGCCTCCAAGAAACTAACCCACAAGCCAGGTGCTTGCATAGGACTGACCTAGGCAGTATGCATATATGGTACAGTTGTATATATGTACAGTGTATGTAGCTTGGTCTTCTTGTGGGACTCCTAACAATGGGATCAGGGGCTGATTCTGGTGCAGTTGCCTGCTTTGGGGAAACTTTCCTCCTACTGGGTTTGTCCTCCTACTGGGTTGCCTTGACCAGACTTAATAGGAGAGGAAGTACCTACTCTTACTGTACCTTCATATGCCATGGTTGGCTGATATCTCTGAAAGGCCTGCCCTTTTCTGAAGAAAAATGGAGGAGTGGATAAGGATGGAAGATCAGAGATGAGAAAGGAATTGGAGAAGAGAAAAGACAGAAAACAGTGGTTTGGGTGTAAAATTAATTAATTAAAAAATAAAAAAGTGAAGTTTTAAATGTAACAGTAATAACCTAAATAAACATTAAATATAATTTTTAAAGTTATGGATGAAGAGAGGAGTTAGGAGCATCTCATCATACAATGTTTTAAAAAAAAAAGATTGTCATCATTATCTGTGTTGTAGGAAGCTATCAGACCACTTTCTGATGTTTTCTTAGCCAGGAGGGAAGTGTCTGAAGGTGTGTTCTGAAGGACAAAAGTTGTCACTGTCTGCACTGATTTAGGAAACCAAAAAGAGATTTTTAAATTTCTGAAATTAGTCCCTAATGCAGAGGGCCCAGTCTCTTCTAGTTCTAGTGAGCTCTTCAACTTTCTCAAAATGGGGATCACTGGTTGAAATTTGGGGAAAACAGAAATAATGTGATAGCTGTTTGTTTTAATGATTTGCTATTCTCTGGGCATTTCTTTATATTCCTTCAAAGATGTTGCCAAATCTTTTATTGAGAAGTTTATTTTTCCTTTACCCACCAAACACCCACCATCCTTTGCTTCAGGATATGTTCCAGGAGTATCTTTAAATATATGGGTATCTATAGGTTGATGAAAAAAAGAATGTCAGGGGTATTGTAACATGTGCCTATGTGAGTCCATGCACTCACAAAAATACATTGTGGTTCCTTTAACTACAGAAGTTTCAGTTAACCCTGGGAAACATAAAGATTCCATCTAAAATGTTTGTGTGTGTGTGTGTGTGTTTGTGTGTGTATGTGTGTGTGTATGTATGTGTGTGTATGTATGTGTGTGTGTGTGTGTACAAACTCTTTTTTTTCTATTCAAAACAAGTTTAATGAATCAATGAATTTTTTTAGATTACATGGAAAGGTATTCAAAAACAGATGCATCAGGACAGAGCCTAGATGATACAACGTGGCCATACACAATGATGAAAATATCCTATACATTTTAAGAGACTGGAAGTTTGTTGGCCCTCACATCTACAGTTAATACAAGACCTTGAGGTCACATAAGACTAATGACTGCTGTCATGTTATGTATTCAGTCTGCTTGGGTAACTTGTCCTTAAGAGAACAATGTAACACCCACACTTACTTGTCTTATATTTCTTTTTTTTTAAATTTTATTTTATTTGATATAATTTATTTACATTTCAAATGATTTCCCCGTTTCTAGCCCCCCACTCCCCGAAAGTCCCATAAGCCCCCTTCTCTCCCCCTGTCCTCCCACCCACCCCTTCCCACTTTCCCGTTCTGGTTTTGCCGAATACTGCTTCACTGAATCTTTCCAGAACAAGGGGCCACTCCTCCTTTCTTCATGTACCTCATTTGATGTGTGGATTATGTTTTGGGTATTCCAGTTTTCTAGGTTAATATCCACTTATTAGTGAGTGCATACCATGATTCACCTTTTGAGTCTGGGTTACCTCACTTAGTATGATGTTCTCTAGCTCCATCCATTTGCCTAAGAATTTCATAAATTCATTATTTCTAATGGCTGAATAGTACTCCATTGTGTAGATATACCACATTTTTTGCATCCACTCTTCTGTTGAAGGATACCTGGGTTCTTTCCAGCCTCTGGCAATTATAAATAGGGCTGCTATGAACATAGTAGAGCATGTATCCTTATTACATAGTGGGGAATCCTCTGGGTATATGCCCAGGAGTGGTATAGCAGGATCTTCTGGAAGCAAACTCTTAAATGTAGAGTCACAATAAGAATGGAGCAACTAATCCAAATTAGTCTTCAATTCTAATAGTTTAGAAACTGAGGCCAGAAGATCAATGAGTTTTAAGTCAATCTGAGCTATAAATCAAGTTTCTCTCTCAAAAGTGCTACCTATTCAACTTTGCAATAAACAGTCATCTTTGGCAAATACAGGGGTAAAATCAGAAGCCAATGCCAAATGGTTTATAAGGAAATCCAACTCAGCCCATCACTAAGAGTTCACAAAGAAATAATAACATGGTCTCCAAATACACTTTGTGATGTTAGAGCAAGAGTGTTTGAATCATCTTAATGCAATTTATAGGAAAGTGTATGGAGCTGCAAATAATCATGTTAAGTGAGACAAGCCAGATTCATAGTGAGTAGTTTCCTTCAGATTCAGAATCTAGATTTTTAGAGAAGATGTAAAGAGTAGAGGGGAGACTGGAAAGAGAGAAAAAAGCAGAAGAGGGGACACAATGAAATAACAGGAGTAAAAATGATCAAATTATTTAATATGCATTTGTGAAAGTGTCACAATGTAACCTCTTATTTTGTGTAGTTAATATGCACTGTTTTGCGGGGTAGGGGAGCCTACACAGCTCAAGCTAACTGGAACTCTTTGCACAGTTGAAGATGACCTTGAATACTTCTAGTAATCCTGCTTCCATCTCCCAAGTGCTGGAATTACAGGCACACATCATTCTCTGTTTTCTTAACAGTCCTGCTATTACTTATTCAAGGAACACTCTCATTTGGTGCTTCTTACATTCTAAAATTGTACTAGCATTCATTAAAGCAAAGGTCTGTGCTGTTCAATAAATGTAATGAGGCCTCTAGGAGCATGCCCATATCTGATTTTTGTTTTGCTGAAACATACCATTCTTGAGTTCATATATCAACAAACTGAACAGCAACATCTCCTTAGTCCCTTTTTATTGAAATATGTCAGGAAGGGAAGCCATGCCTTGATGCATATAGAACCATGCAGGTATCGTGTGTCCAGAATCAAATGCATTGTGAGGCCCAAAACCAATGATATTGGCACTTTGTAAATGAATTGCAACTTCTAATTCTGCTTCAGTTTACAAATCTGATAATCCTAAAGCTTGTAAGAAATCAGCTCTAATCCTCTTTTAAATGTTACTCAACAGGTTCTTTCCCAGTACATGGGGAGCAAATGAATTTTTCTCATCACATCCTCTGCTAATTTACTTTCCTTTCACGGGAATTTCTCAGAAATAATTTAAGACTGGATTCTGAGAATGATTCTCACCTTCACTAGCATGCATTTGAAGCACATTGTCTCTTCAGCCCGCAAATTACTTGTGAATCGTAACTCAAAGGTAGAGTTTCTTGTTACTCCATGTGAAAATTAAACATGAAAAATAGCTGACACGGGGTGTCCATATCTGTGCTGTTCTTCATGTAGTACAATGATGCTTAAACGGAATCTTAAAGTTTAAACCTTGTCTATGCTAATAAAAACAAAACTTCTCTGATTATCCAATCACAGTCTGTGATTCCAAGAGCTGGAGAATATAATTAAAGTTTCACACTCGTTGTAAAGGCTAGAGAGATGAAGGACACCAGGTAGAAAAAGACTCTCCAAATAAACTGAGTAGAGTTCACATGACTGACATGTTCACCGAGACTGACACAGCAATCATGGAGCCTGCAGTGGTCTGCACCAAGTCTGCTATGTATGTATTACGGGTTTCAGTTCAGTATTTTTATGGAACTCCTGCGTGTGTGGATGAATGGGTCTCTGATTCTTGTGCCTTCTCTTGAGCTGTTTTTTTTTTTTTTTTTATGTTGGTTTGCCTTCCACAAATTTGATGTGATGCCTTTTGTATTATCTTATTAGATTCTATTGTATTGTGTTTTGCTGTTATCTCTTAGAAGTATATTCATTCCTAGTGAAACACAGAAAGGGAGTGAATCTGGATAGGAGGAAAGGATGGAAGAACTGAGAGGAGAAGAGGAAGGAGAAACTGTAATAAGGATATATTGTGAAAAAAAAGAACTGAACTTCAATAAAGGGAAATTTTTTCACATTATAGTAAAATAACAGAATCTTTGCTAACCCTTAAAGCAAACCAAAAATAAACACTTGACTCAAAGTCAGGGGCTTCTAAAACTTGTGGGATAATATGAGAATACCTTAATAAATTCTAGTTGAAAAATAAAAGAAATTTTGTTTTCATGCTGATAATTGGGCCCTCCTGAGAGGTGAAATTGACTTAAAAGTGTGTCTTCCAAAAGTATTAAATATGCAATCCATATGATCTAAAAACCCAATGCTTATATTGTTGGTTGAATCTATGATTTGGAGATCTGAAATAAGATTTGATGGCTTTTTAAACTAAGTGTGGCCCTTGGGCCTGTAAATCTTAAGTATTAAGTTATTGCATTTGCCCCTCACATGCATTCCCTTTTTCAATTTCTGAATAAGTTATCTTGACACTGACAGATCAATATTACATTTAGAGCTGGAGGGACTCAGTAGCTGTCCTACACGTAACAGCTGGTCTTTTATCACCAGACTTTATAGGTACAAATATACCTGAGATATTAATGTACATTGAGAGATTAATGTGTGAGACACTGAGTTTTAATCAGAGTAGTGGTTTTGGGGGGGGGGGATCCTTCACTTTAAGAAGGTGGCTTAGCAATTGGAAGTGAATACTGTTTTTTCGAAGGCCCTGGTTTGATTCCTAGCACCCAGGTTAGATGGGATGCACCTAGTAATTGCAGGTACACGTTGTCTGATACCCTCATCTGGATTCCCCATACACACACAAATCTACATACAAACACATTGAGAGACACATAATTAAAAGTGAAATGAAACATTTGTTAAAAAAAAAAAAAGGAATTCCTAACTTTTTGGAGATCGTAGAAGAAAGAATAATTTATCTTCCACTATGGAGAAAGAAAAAAAAAACCTAACTTCTGGCCTTCGCTTCATGACACATTAACCAGGGTCAAAAATTAAGCATAGAGTATAGAGTCAGAAATTTCATGTCAGGAACTGCAAGAACAAAAGCAGAGGTACTGGATGACCTGAACCAGACCCTGCAGACTCTGGATAGCAGCCAGAACTGCTTGGGCAGAAAGTAGCTTATAGTCAGCAGAACTTTTCTGAAGAGTGATTCTATGCCTGACATTTATGCTTTTTTTTTTCTGACCTCTTTAGCAGATTAGTCATCCAAGAGAATGTCTCATCTTGTGACTATTCAATAAGCCACTTAAAATACTTTACCAGCTCTTAGTAATCAGTCCAAATCAGCCTGGGTCACATGTAATTTTGACTAAGCGCATCACTGTGATTAATGGAAAATTGGGGGATTTGCAAGATGTCCTGCGACATATACAAGATTTAAGACATGATCATCTTTGATGTAACTATAACAAATTACCGCCTAGTCAGAATTATCCTGATATAGTATTGATAGTTGGCCACATAAAAATTAAATATAGGGCAAATTTCTTTCACTGTGAAAATTAACTAGCAACCCTAACTTCTCATCTTCTTCAGTAGTAAGTTTAGATTTCATATAAATTAACAGATTCAAAATATATTTCTCAAATTAGAAATAACATACATCTACTTACACATACAATTCCTCTATCACTCCCACTTTCAAAGCATACTCTATCTACCTTAATAGGAATAGGATATAAGCTATAAATATGCAAATTTTATCATCAACTTCCTGTGAGAAAAAAAGACATTTTCCACATTTTTGTGCTTTAATGTCTCATAAGAATTACCTACAGATTCAACCATTTGGACTCTTTGCCAATTGTCCCCTTGACTCACCAATGGATAACAATGCTGTCACAATTTCTTTGATGTCCTCATCTTGACCACAGCTCCTAGTGAGTATGTGTAGTCCTGCTGGGTATAAAAGAGCAAGGTGATATCAATAACCTTTCAGGCTGAATATGCTATGATTGTTCTTATCCTCATCTTTGTCAAAGCTGGTTACTTACCACTTATATGAATGGGAAAGGAAGTTATCCAACAGCATATGAATGCCTTTAATGAACACAGAATTGCCCACATCAATTTCACTAATATTCACTTGCATAAAAATCTTGTGGCCAGAGCTAGCTGCCAGTGAGGCTGGAAATAAGGGCTCCAGCTGGATAGCAATATGCAGCATCAATATATAACTATGAGATAAAGGATAATGCATGTGAAAGAACATCATAAAAGATGTCCTGAGGATGATTAAAAGACAATACATAAAGAGTGACTTGTACTAAATAGCAAACAAATATTGGTTTCCTGCCTCTCCAGGTCTGTTTTCTCACAATGCTATAGAATTCCTGCCATAAAAAAATTATTACACCCAGTTCTCCCTACATGACTGAAAACTCCTAGATCATTTCCCGAGTCTAATGTATGCCACTTAACCACAGAAAAACATCTGCTCCTCTCTGCCTTTCAAAACTGCCCGCTGCCATGTATATGGATCAAGAACTTTGCGACTGTGGTTTAAATCATATCATTGTATTTAAAACAACTAGAAAAAGAGCTTCATATTGAAATTATAAAATCTACCATCCTAGCCCTATCCTGAGGTTGATAACAAAAATGAGAATTCCAAAATATATTAATGTTCTGGGTTGAATTTAAGATCATAAAAAATTTAAAAAAAAAAACAAAGACAAAGACAAAAACAAAAACAAAGCAAGTACAAAACAAAACAAAAACCCTTACCATCAATGATAGAGTTGATATATTTACCTTCCCACAAATACCCTAAACCAAGTTTCTCCTCACTCTGATTTTATAATAGATTGGAGTATTTGTTACAATGGGTGGATTATTAATAACTGATGTTTTTCTCTATTAGATAACACTGTAGGTTTTGATAAACACAGAGAATATTCAATATATTATCCAGAATAGGTCATTTGTCCTAAGAATGACCAGTACTCTTCTTACTCATTACACTTTCTTTTCCCAGAATTATACCTAGCAACCACTGACATTTTTTATAGCCATCAAAACCTTACCCCAAAACCATACAGTTTTAGATTGTTTTCTGGAATGTCACATTATTAGAATGCTACAGCATATAGCCTTCCAACATTTGTTTCTTTCACTTAGAAACATATATTTTTTCATATCCAAATATTGTAAGTTTCTGTTTGTTTGATATTGTGTTTTCATTTGTTTCAAACAGGAGCTTTTGTATCCTAGACTACCTTCAAACCTACTCTGCAACTAAGGAGATAAATCTTGTCTCTTTCTCCTAAGTTCTGAGATTGCAGGTGTATGCCACCATATCAGGTTTCTTGGGGTGCTGACAATTGAACTCTGGGAATTTTCAGAGAATATAGCAAAGTTTGGAAAGAGTATATTTTAAAATCTGAAATTTCAGAAAAAATGACTTATGGATATTGAATTATTTTTGATAACAAATCTGCTGCACCAATCCTTTGCTGAAGACCCTTCATAAATGCCGTGGTCTCCCAGATAAACTCTAAAGTGACATCCTCAAAACCTAGCTCCAATTTTTTTATTCATCTGTACTTCATTTGTACAGAGACAAGTCTGCATAATAGCTTTTCTGAAATAGCTTACTTTTACCAAATGCTCTGCAATATATATATATTATATCACTTGTGAGATTTCTCTCCCATTTTTCCTCTTCTCCATTCACCCTTTTTTAATGCATAACCTTACAGTTCTTAAATATCTAATTCAAGTATTAACTCCTCTAGGAAGTCTTCATTCAAGTTTGACAGAAAGTCCCACACCTTCATTTCAGACTAATCTACAAAACTGTGTTACTGCATTTTTATTACTGTATTTTGGAAAGCACAGAAAAAGTTAGTTGATGTTTTTATAGGAAACTCTCTTATGTTAGCTAACTTTCTAATACCATTTCTCTTCATTATAGCAATAAAAATTTAATTGGTTTCATGCTACATTTTTCATCCTCCCTTGAAGCTGGATATCTTCATTTTCTGTGTTCTAGTGAGTGATGTGTGAGCAGAATACATTATACACTTTCCTAGTGCCAGCCTAAGAAATACAATAGCATCATTTCTTTGTCTTCTCCATGAGTGGATACTCAAATTTAAAGGCTTTTCATTGTCCATTTAAAATTGAGTATATTTTGAAGACTGTATTGTATGATTAAAAATAAACTCTTCACACTAACATAATTAGCATAGTGTCTGATATATAGTATATGGCAAATGAACAGGTATTAACCACTGCATATCTGTGAGGCTGAAATGAAGTTCAGCTAGTCTATTGATATCTCCAGAAAGGAAAGTGACATAGGGTGGTGTGTACTACCTCACCAGCTGCTGTATCAATAGCTGGAAAGTATTAAACTTCTTGAAGGTACACATATTCTTTGGTGCACTGTCACTTACACTAAAGATTAAATAGGAACTTAATGAAATTCTGTGAAAGAGATCAAAAGAAAGACAGGGATACAAAATATAAAAAGGAGCAATAGATGTAACAACCACCTTGTCCAACTTTAAACTTTCACCTGGACGATACTATCTAACAAATATACCATCAACTTCAAAGATTTTAGAGAATGCTGGGATTTCTTTAGTTTTTTTTGTTTGCTGGCTTGCTTGCTTGTTTAAATATTACAACTCATACCTAGTTGTAGATCCACTGAAAGCTGACAGCTGCTAGAAGAGGGAGAGTTAGTCTTCTTTATGGATATGTCTCTGGTAGGTCAATTATACTCTTAATTGCATGTGGATGGCCTTGTACTCAAGAACATATGAGCAGCGAAAGATGAAAAAATGCACTATAAGAAATGGGGACAGGCTGGAGGATAAATCTAGGAGTTGTCAGGTACAGGAATAGGGGTGAATATGATCAAAATATATGTGTGCATGAAATTCTCTAGGAATTAATAAAATATATTTTAAACTGTGAATGGGAGAGATGACTCAGAAGTTAAGACAAAATATTGCTATTGAAGAGGACCAGAGTTCTATTCCCTGAAGCAACATCCTGCAGCTCACAACTGGCTGTAACTTCAGTTCCACAGATATCTAATGCCTCTGTCCTCCACACAATGCCCATGTACACATACCTATGAATAGACACGTACACATATTTATAATTAATGATAACTAAATAACTATTTTTGAATGCTCCAAATCAGGTATGTTGGTATACATTTTTAATCTCAGCATCAAGGAGACAAAAGCAGATGAATTTCTGTGAGTTAGAGTTCAACCTAGTCTACATAATGAATTCCAGGTTAACCAGGGCTAAGTATTGACATTCTAACTTTTATTTACTTTTTAAGAAAATGATGGATATTGTATTTATGCTTCATTTTGCAACATCCTTTTCAACAAACTAACAGCAATTTATCAAAACAGCATTGAACAGCAGCTTGTGGACCAAGGGTACCATAAAAAATAGAAAAATGAAATTTCCTACCAAGTATTTCTTTTTTTTTATTCGATATATTTTTTATTTACATTTCAAATGATTTCCCCTTTTCTAGCCCCCCACTCCCCGAAAGTCCCGCAAACCCCCTTTTCTCCCCCTGTCCTCCCACCCACCCCTTCCCACTTCCCCGTTCTGGCTTTGCCCTATACTTCTTCACTGAGTCTTTCTAGAAAAAGGGGCCACTCCTCCTTTCTTCTTGTACCTCATTTGATGTATGGATTATGTTTGGGGTATTCCAGTTTTCTAGGTTAATATCCACTTATTAGTGAGTGCATACCATGAGTCACCTTTTGAGTCTGGGTTACCTCACTTAGTATGATGTTTTCTAGCTCCATCCATTTGCCTAAGAATTTCATGAATTCATTGTTTCTAATGGCTGAATAGTACTCCATTGTGTAGATATACCACATTTTTTGCATCCACTCTTCTGTTGAGGGATACCTGGGTTCTTTCCAGCATCTGGCAATTATAAATAGGGCTGCTATGAACATAGTAGAGCATGTATCCTTATTACATGGTGGGGAATCCTCTGGGTATATGCCCAGGAGTGGTATAGCAGGATCTTCTGGAAGTGAGGTGCCCAGTTTTCGGAGGAACCGCCAGACTGATTTCCAGAGTGGTTGTACCAATTTGCAACCCCACCAGCAGTGGAGGAGTGTTCCTCTTTCTCCACATCCTCTCCAACACCTGCTGTCTCCTGAATTTTTAATCTTAGCCATTCTGACTGGTGTAAGGTGAAATCTCAGGGTTGTTTTGATTTGCATTTCCCTAATGACTAATGAAGTTGAGCATTTTTTAAGATGCTTCTCTCCACAATTTTATGGAAGGGCATTTAGGAAAGTGGCTGGCTACACATGAACTCTTGAAAAACTAAAACATTTCATATAGCATATTCTAATTGAACTTTTTCCCCTTTCCCCACTCCTCCCAGGTCTGGAAACCAAAATATACAGATAAAAGACAAATAAGACAAAAATGCTCAAACAAAGTAAAAAGAGGCAAAAAAAAAAAATCTACAAAAATAACTTTTAGTTCATTTTTGTGTTGGCCTACTATTCCTGGGCGCCAGACCTAGCCTTGAATTTGTGCTTAATATGCCCAGTATCTGAGTTAGAGTTGCCATTGCTGTGACAAAATACTATGATCAAAATGTAAGACAGGGAGGAAAGAGTTTATCTGGCTTACACTTCCATCACTTTTAATCATAGAAGGATCTCAGAACAGGAACTCAGGCAGGGCAGGAAACTGGAATTAGGAACTGATATAGAGGTCACAGTGCTGGGAAGAGCTGCTGCTTACTAGTTTGCTTCCATTAGCTTTCCACGCCTGCTTTCTTGTAGAACCTAGGGCCACCATCCCAGGAATGGAGCAGACCACAATGGACAGGATTCTCTTCCATCAGTAGCTGATCAAGAAATCACCTTAGAGTTGTCTTTCAGTTAAAGCTTTCTCCTTTCAAATAACTCTACTTTGTGTTTCAAGTTGACATAAGATGAGCCAGCACACACAGGGAGACTCCACTGGAAATAACTAATTTTTCCTTTGTTGAGGGATATCAATTAAAAATAGTGTCTTTCCCACTCTTGGTCCTGGGACCCTGTCTGCCTTAAACCTATGCTGATCATATGCATGTGGCCATAGAATCATATGAGTCTGTGAGTTCATATATGCATCAATCCCAGTCACTCTGGAAGATAGTTTCTTCGGAATCATCTATCACCTCTGACTCTTACAATCTTCCCACCTTCTCTTCCACATAGTTCCCTGAGTCATGGGAGGTAGGTTTTCATGAAGATATTGTAATTAAGAAAACTACAACATGGCCAGGCGATGGTGGCACACGCCTTTAATCCCAGCACTTGGGAGGCAGAGGCAGGCCGATTTCTGAGTTCAAGGCTAGCCTGGTCTACAGAGTGAGTTCCAGGACCACCAGGGCTACACAGAGAAACCCTGTCTCAAAAAATCAAGAAAGAAAGAAAGGAAGAAAGAAAGAAAGAAAGAAAGAAAGAAAGAAAGAAAGAAAGAAAGAAAGAAGAAGAAGGAAGGAAGGAAGGAAGGAAGGAAGGAAGGAAGGAAGGAAGGAAGGAAGGAAGAAAGAAAGAAAGAAAGAAAGAAAGAAAGAAAAGAAAGAAAGAAAGAAAGAAAGAAAGAAAGAAAGAAGAAGAAAGAAAGAAAGAAAGAAAGAAAGAAAGAGAGAGAGAGAGAGAGAGAAGGAAGAAAGGAAGGGAAGGAAGGAAGAAGAAGAAAGAAGAAAGAAAGAAAGAAAGAAAGAAAGAAAGAAAGAAAGAAAGAAAGAAAGAAAGAAAGAAAGAAAGAAAGAAAGGAAGGAAGGAAGGAAGGAAGGAAGGAAGGAAGGAAGGAAGGAAGGAAGAAAGGAAGAAAAGAAAGAAAAGAAAACTACAAAATACACACACACACACACACACACACACAAAACCTGACTGCTGCAAACATTAATATCCCCCAATTAAAATAAAGCTTTCAAATTCTTTTTTTTTTATTTGATATAATTTATTTACATTTCAAATGATTTCCCCTTTTCTAGCCCCCCCCCACTCCCCGAAAGTCCCGTAAGCCCCCTTCTCTTCCCCTGTCCTCCCTCCCACCCCTTCCCAGTTCCCCGTTCTGGTTTTGCCAAATACTGTTTCACTGAGTCTTTCCAGAACCAGGGACCACTCCTGCTTTCTTCTTGTATCTCATTTGATGTGTGGATTATGTTTTGGGTATTCCAGTTTTCTAGGTTAATAACCACTTATTAGTGAGTGCATACCATGATTCACCTTTTGAGTCTGGGTTACCTCACTTAGTATGATGTTCTCTAGCTCCATCCATTTGCCTAAGAATTTCATGAATTCATTGTTTCTAATGGCTGAATAGTACTCCATTGTGTAGATATACCACATTTTTTGTATCCACTCTTCTGTTGAGGGATACCTGGGTTCTTTCCAGCATCTGGCAATTATAAATAGGGCTGCTATGAACATAGTAGAGCATGTATCCTTATTACATGGTGGGGAATCCTCTGGGTATATGCCCAGGAGTGGTATAGCAGGATCTTCTGGAAGTGAGGTGCCCAGTTTTCGGAGGAACCGCCAGACTGCTTTCCAGAGTGGTTGTACCAATTTGCAACCCCACCAGCAGTGGAGGAGTGTTCCTCTTTCTCCGCACCCTCTCCAACACCTGCTGTCTCCTGAATTTTTAATCTTAGCCATTCTGACTGGTGTAAGATGAAATCTTAGGGTTGTTTTGATTTGCATTTCCCTAATGACTAATGAAGTGGAGCATTTTTTAAGATGCTTCTCCGCCATCCGAAGTTCTTCAGGTGAGAATTCTTTGTTTAACTCTGTACCCCATTTTTTAATAGGGTTGTTCGGTTTTCTGGAGTCTAACTTCTTGAGTTCTTTATATATATTGGATATTAGCCCTCTATCTGATGTAGGATTGGTGAAGATCTTTTCCCAATTTGTTGGTTGCCGATCTGTCCTCTTGATGGTGTCCTTTGCCTTACAGAAACTCTGTAACCTTATGAGGTCCCATTTGTCAATTCTTGCTCTTAGAGCATACGCTATTGGTGTTCTGTTCAGAAACTTTCTCCCTGTACCGATGTCCTCAAGGGTCTTCCCCAGTTTCTTTTCTATTAGCTTCAGAGTGTCTGGCTTTATGTGGAGGTCCTTGATCCATTTGGATTTGAGCTTAGTACAAGGAGACAAGGATGGATCAATTCGCATTCTTCTGCATGCTGACCTCCAGTTGAACCAGCACCATTTGTTGAAAAGGCTATCTTTTTTCCATTGGATGTTTTCAGCCTCTTTGTCGAGGATCAAGTGGCCATAGGTGTGTGGGTTCATTTCTGGATCCTCAATCCTGTTCCATTGATCCTCCTGCCTGTCACTGTACCAATACCATGCAGTTTTTAACACTATTGCTCTGTAGTATTGCTTGAGGTCAGGGATACTGATTCCCCCAGATTTTCTTTTGTTGCTGAGAATAGTTTTAGCTATCCTGGGTTTTTTGTTGTTCCAGATGAATTTGATAATTGCTCTTTCTAACTCTGTGAAGAATTGAGTTGGGATTTTGATGGGTATTGCATTGAATCTGTATAGTGCTTTAGGCAAAATGGCCATTTTAACTATATTGATTCTACCGATCCATGAGCATGGGAGGTTTTCCCATTTTTTGAGGTCTTCTTCCATTTCCTTCTTCAGAGTCTTGAAGTTCTTGCCATACAGATCTTTCGCATGTTTGGTAAGAGTCACCCCAAGATACTTTATACTGTTTGTGGCTATTGTGAAGGGGGTCATTTCCCTAATTTCTTTCTCAGCCTGCTTATCCTTTGAGTATAGGAAGGCCACTGATTTGCTTGAGTTGATTTTGTAACCTGCCACTTTGCTGAAGTTGTTTATCAGCTGTAGGAGCTCTCTAGTGGAGTTCTTTGGGTCACTTAGGTAGACGATCATGTCGTCTGCAAATAATGATAGTTTGACTTCCTCCTTTTCAATTTGTATCCCTTTGACCTCCTTATGTTGTCGAATTGCCCGAGCTAGTACCTCAAGTACAATATTGAAAAGATAAGGAGAAAGGGGGCAGCCTTGTCTGGTCCCTGATTTCAGTGGGATTGCTTCAAGTTTCTCTCCGTTTAGTTTGATGCTGGCTACCGGTTTGCTGTATATTGCTTTTACTATGTTTAGGTATGGGCCTTGAATTCCTGTTCTCTCCAAGACTTTAAGCATGAAAGGATGCTGAATTTTGTCAAATGCTTTTTCAGCATCCAATGAAATGACCATGTGGTTTTGTTCTTTGAGTTTGTTTATGTAGTGGATTGTATTGATGGATTTCCGTATATTGAACCAACCCTGCATTCCCGGGATAAAGCCTACTTGATCATGGTGGATGATCGTTTTGATGTGTTCTTGGATTCGGTTGGCAAGAATTTTGTTGAGTATTTTTGCATCGGTGTTCATAAGGGAAATTGGTCTGAAGTTCTCTTTCTTTGTTGGATCTTTGTGTGGCTTTGGTATCAGCGTAATTGTGGCTTCGTAGAAGGAATTGGGTAGTGTTCCTTCTGTTTCTATTTTGTGGAATAGTTTGAAGAGTATTGGTGTTAACTCTTCTTTGAAGGTCTGGTAGAATTCTGCACTGAAACCATCTGGTCCTGTGCTTTTTTTGGTTGGAAGACTTTCTATGACTCCTTCTATTTCTTTAGGCTTTATGGGACTTTTTAGATGGTCTAGTTGGTCCTGATTTAATTTTGGTATTTGGTATCTGTCAAGGAAATTGTCCATTTCCTCCAGATTCTCCAGTTGTGTTGAGTACAGGCTCTTGTAGTAGGATCTGATGATTTTTTGGATTTCCTCAGTTTCCGTTGTTATGTCTCCCTTTTCATTTCTAAGTTT
Organism: Apodemus sylvaticus; assembly: GCF_947179515.1. Lineage (NCBI taxonomy): Eukaryota > Metazoa > Chordata > Mammalia > Rodentia > Muridae > Apodemus > Apodemus sylvaticus. The sequence continues at coordinate 88,620,711 of NC_067480.1, forward strand.
GTTAATTTGGAAATTTGGATACTTTCTCTGTGCCCTTTGGTCAGTCTGGCTAAGGGTTTATCTATCTTGTTGATTTTCTCAAAGAACCAGCTCCTAGTTTTGTTGATTTTTTGTATGGTTCTCTTTGTTTCTACTTGATTGATTTCGGCCCTGAGTTTGATGATTTCCTGCCTTCTACTCCTCCTGGGTGAAATAGCTTCTTTTTGTTCTAGGGCTTTCAGGTGTGTCATTAAGTTGGTAATGTATGCTCTCTCCATTTTCTTTTTGGAGGCACTCAGGGCTATGAGTTTTCCTCTTAGCACTGCTTTCATTGTGTCCCATATATTTGGGTATGTTGTGTTTTCATTTTCATTGTGTTCTAAAAAGTCTTTAATTTCTTTCTTTATTTCTTCCTTGACCAAGGTGTCATTGAGTAGAGTATTGTTCAATCTCCACGTGTTTGTGGGTTTTCTGTTGTTTCTGTTGCTATTGAAGACCACTTTTATTCCATAGTGATCAGATAGGAGGCATGGGATTAGTTCTATCTTTTTATATTTGTTGAGGTCTGTCTTGTGACCAATTATATGGTCGATTTTGGAGAAGGTACCATGAGGTGCTGAAAAAAAGGTATATTCTTTTGTTTTAGGATAGAATGTTCTATATATATCAGTTAAATCTAATTGGTCCAAAGCTTCAATTAGTTTCATTGTGTCCTTGTTTAGTTTCTGTTTTCCTGATCGGTCCATTGAGGAAAGTGCAGTGTTGAAGTCACCCACAATTATTGTGTTAGGTGCAATGTGTGCTTTGAGTTTTAATAAAGTTTCTTTTATGAAAGAGGGTGCCCTTGCATTTGGAGCATAGATGTTCAGGATTGAGAGTTCTTCTTGTTGTATTTTTCCTTTGACCAGCAAGAAGTGTCCCTCAGAGTCTCTTTTGATGACTTTGGGTTGAAAGTCAATTTTATCTGATATTAAAATGGCTACTCCAGCTTGTTTCCTGAGACCATTTGCTTGTAAAATTGTCTTCCAGCCTTTTACTCTAAGGTAGTGTTTGTCTTTGACCCTGAGGTGTGTTTCCTGTAAGCAGCAAAATGTAGGGTCCTGTTTACGTATCCAGTCAGTTAGTCTGTGTCTTTTTATTGGGGCATTGAGTCCATTGATGTTAAGAGATATTAAGGAATAGTGATTGTTACTTCCTATCATTTTTGACGTTATTTTTTAAATTTGATTGCTTAACTTATTTGGGTTTGATGAAAGGTTACTATCTTGCTTTTTTCAGGGTGGAGTTTCCCTCCTTGTATTGGTGTTGTCCTCCTATTATCCTTTTTAGGGCTGGGTTTGTGGATAGATATTGGGTGAACTTGGTTTTGTCGTGAAATATCTTAGTTTCTCCATCTATGGTGATTGAGAGTTTTGCTGGATATAGTAGTTTTGGTTGGCATTTGTGTTCTCTTAGAGTCTGCATGAGATCTGCCCAGGACCTTCTAGCCTTCATAGTCTCAGGTGAAAAGTCTGCTGTGATTCTGATAGGTCTTCCTTTATATGTTACTTGGCCTTTTTCTCTTACTGCCTTTAGTATTCTTTCTTTGTTTAGAACATTTGGTGTTTTGATTATTATGTGACGGGAAGTATTTCTGTTCTGATCCAGTCTGTTTGGAGTTCTGTAGGCTTCTTGTATATTCATGGGCATCTCTCTCTTTAGGTTAGGGAAGTTTTCTTCCATAATTTTATTGAAGATATTTGCTGGCCCTTTAAGTTGTAAATCTTCACTCTCATCTATGCCTATAATCCTTAGGTTTGGTCTTCTCATTGTGTCCTGGATTTCCTGGATATTTTGGGCTACAAGCTTTTTGCACTTTGCATTTTCTTTAACTGTTGAGTCCATGGTTTCTATGGAATCTTCAGCATCTGAGATTCTTTCTTCTATCTCTTGTATTCTGTTGTTGATATTTGCATCTCTGTCCCCTGATTTCTTCCCAAGGCTTTCTATCTCCAAAGTTGTCTCCCTTTGAGTTTTCTTAGTTGTTTCTACTTCTGATTTTAGATCCTGGATGGTTTTGCTTAGCTCCTTCCCTTGCATGTTTGTGTTTTCCTGTAATTCTTTAAGAGATTTTTGTGTTTCCTCTTTCATGAGCTCAGCCTGTTGACCAAAGTTCTCCTGTATTTCTTTAAGAGATTTTTGTGTTTCGTCTTTCATGACCTCAGCCTGTTGAGCAAAGTTCTCCTGTATTTCTTTAAGTGTTTTTTGCATTTCCTCCTTGTTGGCTTTTGTATTCTCCTGGATTTCTTTCAATGATTTTTGTGTTTCCCTTGCAAGGGCTTCTAACTTTTGATCCATTTTCTCCTCAATGTCCTTCATGTGTTCCTGTACCAGCATCATGACCAGTGATTTTAAATCCAAATCTTGTTTTACTGGTGTGATGGGGTATCCAGGACTTGCTGGTAGAGGAGAATTTGGTTCAGATGTTGCCATATTGCCTTGATTTCTGTTAGTGACGTTTCTGCGTTTGCCTTTTGCCATCTGGCTCTCACTGGTGTTACTTGGTCTTGTCAGTGCTGGACTCACCAGTGCAAGCTGCCCCTTCCCCGTTGGCCTCTGGTGCACAGCTTACACTCTGCACTGCCTATAGACAGGGTGCTGTTGTCCAGGCTGTTCAGATCCCGAAGCAGGCACCTGAAGGCTCCCGCTGGGGCCCGCAGGATTTATTGGAGCACACCGACTTCTCCCAGCTGGCCGCCCGGAAGCCCCCACTAGCCTCTTGAGGGACCTGGAGATGTGGCGGCCACCCAGGCTGATCTGAAGCGGAGAGAGTTGAGCTGGGGGCTTCTGCCTGAGGCCTTGCCCCAGATTGTGTCTGTGGACCAGGTGGAACCCGTGTGCACCCCCAGGGAGCTCCGAAGGTGAATGTTGCTGTGACCTCCCCTGTGCTCCGCTCACTCCGCTGGGCAGCCGATTTCCCCAACCGGGCTGGCGCACACTAGGTTAGCCTTGTCGCCTGGGCCCTGAGTCCAGGCAAACGCCTGGGAGGCCAAGGTCCGAGCAAAGTTCCCCTAGGGCTATGTCTGTTATTTGGGTCCGCCAGGTGACCCGGATGGCGGGCGTGCGCGTCCGCGCTCCGCGAAAGCACCGGGAGAGTCTGTTGTGCTAATAACCTCCTGGGCTGGTTGACACACAGATGGCCCACCAAGCCGCCCAGTTCTTGGGGTCAGTCCTGTGCCTCTTGGGGCCTAGACCCCCGTCCTGTTAGCCTCCGGCTACGCTTGTTAGCAGTCTCTGCCCTCCCGAGCACTCTGGCTCCCGTAGGCAAAATGGCGGCGCGTGCACAGGCCGGGGCAAAAAAAAACTCCTGGCTGGGTTGGCGCCCCGATGGCCACTCGAACAGCCCAGGGCCTGGGTGCAGGCCAACGCCCGTCTGGCTCAGACCCCTGCGGTGTTGGGCCTAGGATTATGTTTGTGTACCTCAGTCTGACCGATCTCTGGAGCCCGGGATCAAGATGGCGGTGAGTCTCTCCTGACTGGCGGGCAGCCGAGTTCTGAAGTGGCTTCCGTGCAGCGAAAGGCTCTGCAGAACCGCAGTTGCTTGCCGCCCGGCTGGTCAGCGAAGGTCAGTGGTCGTGGGCGCAGGGCCTAACTGGACCCTGTGTCGCCTTGGTTCCACTGCTGATGGCCCTTCAGCTGGAGCAGCCACTGCTACCGCCGCCGCCGCCGCCGCCGCCGCCGCCCAGCTTTCAAATTCTTAAAAGCCATTCAATATTCTGTTTATGCAACTGAATACCTAAGAAGAACCAAGGAGCATTCACCTACACATTTGAAATTGATGAAAGGATTTGAAGACAAGCTTTATCTGATTATTATTTTAATTCAGGTAGAGGGATGAGTGGGGGGAGAGAGAAATAGAGAGTGAGCCACATATTTGAATAGCTAAGATTGAAATTCAAACATTATTAAGTAAAGCTATTACATATAATATAATATACATGTATATATATATATATATATATATATATATATATATATATATATATACACATGTTACATTCTTAACATAAAGTTCCCTTTTAAAGTTTGCAAATATGCTTAAAATCTAACAGAATATATTAGCAAAACATGTGTTTGGTATCAGTCGCTTTCTCAAAACAATTGTTAAAAATACAAATAAGTTATAAATACCATGTTATTTTCATAGCATGCATACGATATTAAATGAGCTTATAGATTTATTTACCCTAAGCTTCCCAGCTTACAATTACTACAGAATTAGAAACAGCACACTTGTGAACAAACTATTTTCACTTTACTATTTCATGGATCACATATTTTACTTGCAGTCACTTAAATTAAGAATTATTCCACCAAATTTATTTCTGATGATTTCTAATTTGTCCGTCAGCTAGATTACTATGCTAGATTACTTTAAATATACTGAATATACTATTCGCTATCTAGAAAATTATCCTTTTAAAGGAAGCCTTTAACTTGTAGGGCTAGCCTTAAATGATCTGATACAAATAGTATCCTCCAAACTTGACTCCAGCTTCATGCTTTCGGTTTGATATACTCTGACCCACACTTCTGCCCTAATGTAACTCTCTCATCTGGTTCCATCCAAGTCGTCCCGTGGGAAGTTCAGCTTTATGCTTTGAGTGTGTCATTTCCTTCTTTAGAGCAGAGAAAACATGAGAGGTTCAGGGGGCGGGGAGTGGGGCGCTTTATAGAGAACAAAGTGTGTAGCTTGTCCTGGTAGAAAAAGTAAGAGGAGAGAAAAATTATCTATGGAAGAACAGTTGGGTGTTGAAAACATGAATAAATTATTGTGATTCCATAACTTTGATTTTTAATGTCACATAGTAGTCCCTAGGCTAGGATCGTGCTGTTTTAGACTGTTCCTTTCAACCATGTCCTAGAAAATACAACCTACACCGTTGTCTGCTTTGCTACAGGAAGTCATATTTTGTTACCATATTTTACATTTCATCATGGTTTGATTTTGAATTTTAACTTGTATCTTATATATGAACTCTGCCCTCAGCTAAAAATATTCAGTTCCCCTTTAAAAATTGCCAATAATACTTCAATATTTTAACCCCCCTCCTCTGTGTGTGTGTGTGTGTGTGTGTGTGTGTGTGTGTGTGTGTCACTTGTATGTAAGTGCCACTGGAAGCCACAAGAAGCTGTTGGATCACATAGGATTAAAGGTACGGGTAGTCGTGAGCCACTGGTCCTCCAGAAGAATGAAAAATGTTAACCACTATGCAATCTCCCCAGCCCCTATCCAATATCACTCTACACACTAAATACATAATAAATACATACTAAAGACATCACTCTCCAAAACAGTGTTTGATATAAGTCCAGTGATCGCTTAATTGTTTTGATTCCACTTGACTTAAATTACAGAGAACTAACATGCTTTATAAACATCTAAAGAGTAGTTCACTAATAGTATTAGAATGAGTTTAGTCTTATATAAACAGTTTCTTTGGGGTAAAATAGCAGATCATTTGTGATAAATCAACTCATCAACTGATTGAATGTTAAGAAAGTAATAATTATGTTTTGACAAATAAGTAACTATTTTACAATAATATAGCAAGAAATGAGTTTGGTAGAAATAAAAATAGCAAATAGACTCAGCATTTTTTTTAAGATTTATTTTATGTATATGAGTGCTCTATCTGCATGTACACCTGCATGCCAGAAGAGGGCATCAGATCTCATTACAGATGGTTGTGAGTCACCATGTGGCTGCTGAGATTGAACTCAGTACCTCTGGAAGAGCAAACATTACTGTTAACTGATAAGCTATCTGTCCAGCCCCCTGCTCGATATTTTTAGATTTAGAAATTATAAAGTAATCCTCATCATTTCATGTTTGTTTTGTACCTAAAATTTTCACAGATTGTCACTGCAAAGAAACAAACTAAAAATCAATGACACAAGGAATTTCACTTAAGTAAGGATGGCACTGAGAATATAGAATGAAACCTTCAGTCACAGATTAAAGTCATAGGAAGTTAAGGTAGGATAAAACTTTAAAATGCCCAGTGTAATATGAGACCCATCCCATATGAGAGAGCCAACCCCTGACACAATTAATGATACTCTGCTATGCTTTCAGGCAGAACCTCACCATAACTGTCTCTTGAGAGGCTTCATTCAGCAGCCAATGGAGATAGATGACAGAGACCCACATCCAAACATCAGGCAGAGCTCGGGGAATCTTGTGAATGAGTAGGGGATAGAATTGAGGAACACAGAAGGGTCAAGGACACCACAAAAAACCTTAGAGTCAACTAACCTGAACTCCTGGGGCTTATAGAGACTAGGTCACAGACCAGGGAGCATGCAGGCATTGGACCTAGACTCCCAACATATTTGTAGCAAATATGCAGCTTGGTCTTCACGTGGAACCCCTAACAAATAGAGTGGGAGTTGTCTGTCTCTATTCCCTGCCATTGGATCCCCTTCCTCCTACCTGGACTGCATGGTTGGGCCTCAGCGGGAGAAGATACGCCTAGTCCTGCTGAGACTAGATATCTCATTGTGGATTAGTATCCATAGGGGACCCCCCCTTCTGTGAAGAGAAAGTAAGATATCAATAGGAGGAGAGATCTGTAAGGCTGAGACTAGGAGGAGAGGAGGGAGAAGGAATTTGATTGGGATGTAAAGTGAATAAAATCAAATCATTGAAGAAAAATCTGAGCAAATGTAAATAAAAAAGAAGAAATAATAAAATGAAGGAAGAAGGAAAGAAAGAAAGAGAGAGAGAGAGAGAGAGAGAGAGAGAGAGAGAGAGAGAGAGAGAGAGAGAAGGCAGGAAAGCCCAGTGTAGCAAACCAATATGATACTAGGTGACCACAAAAAGGAGAGCTCCTGGGAGTGACTATGGATAGGAAAATTTGACAAAACCATAAATGGACTTAAAACTTGCAAGGGTATTTCCCATTGCTTTTTCCTTACAGTGTAAAAGTGTCCATCCACCAATAAGAAGTAGTAATATAGATTTGTTCATTTGTGAACATTGTTATCTTGAATTCCCCCAACTCTTTTTAACTTTCAAGGAATTATGAGGAGCTGGGGAAGTGGTTACTGTGTAAGAGTGCTGGATTCTCAACCATGAGGACCTAAGTTCAAATACCCATCATTCAGGTAAACGGTTGGATGTGGCCAGGCACTCCTAAAACCCTGGCACTGGAGGGGGTTAGGTAAGCAATACAAAGACTTCCTGGCTATAATCCCAGCTTCAGACTCGGTGAGATACCTCAGGTTAAAGAAATTAGGAAAACAATAGATCAAGACACCCAGGGTTCTCTGTCTTCTACATATTGGTGCAGGCACCAACCTATATACTTTATACACATGAACCAAAATGTACCACACATATGTCTGCACAGATATATATAAACATAACATTACAATGGGTGTTTGGAATAGTCTGTTAGTTTTTACAGCACCTACAGAATTGTTAGTATAGTACTGGATGTTGTTAGCCAGCCTGGTTGGTAGAGGAAATCAATATTCAGATGTAACACCAAGAGTCATGTCAGGGAGAAGCCTGGAGCTCCTTGTTCCCATAATGCTCTTCTCCATCATAGAAGAAAATGTAGACAACCAGCTCTCCTCTATTTCCTTAAAATACCAATCTGATAGAATGGACAGGACTTTTTGTTTATATATATTAATCTACTTGTAATGAATATGTTGTCTTGAATTTCCTGATGTTCTGGCCAAAGGAGGTAAGAATTGATGCCAGAATCCTTCATTGATCTATGATACATCCAAAGTCTGTAATCAATAAGTGAGTTGAGAAAATATCCTATGAGAAAACCCAGCAGAAAACTTTCACAAGATAAATAACATTAAACATAATTTTCAGGAATACACTCACTTTTTTAAGACAAGTTTGAGACTCTGTTTGCTTTTTGCATGAAAATCATCCTCAGATATAAACGTCATACATGAAATTAGATAAGTGAAACAAAAGTAAATTATGTAGGCCGGGTGCAGATGGATAAGATATACAATATGCTCTAGTAACTCACTAAAGGGAGAAATGATTGCACAGGGGACTGGGGTGCACAAGGTGTGGCTCCTAACTAGACTGAGCATGGCTTCTGCAAAGGAACCTCTTCAGAAGAAAATAAGAATGAGTCTGCAATTAAGTCCTTTGAAGGATCGCCTCACTGCTGCTGTATCGACAGCTTTTGAATGTAATATGTAGGACACCATATCTATCTGAAGTGCAAAGCTCCCTTTTCAAAAAAAAAGAAAAGAAATTTTCTTATTACTTAGGATCAAATAATAAATAATAATAATAAATGCAGTTTGAGGACGAAAAAGCCACACTCCCATTTATTCTCCTTTTTTTGCGTGTTTCACCTTAAAAGAAGCTTTGATAGTTTGATTCTTCAGTCGGCATCCGGCTTATTTCCGTGCTGGTGTGTTAACTAACCTTCTCCCTCTGGATACTTGGGATATTAATATTATCCTCTGTAACAATCAGCAGACGAAATGAAGCATTTACGCAAATACTGCAAATTAGATTAAACTGCAGTTCTGATGTAACCCTGTGACATACAGTTTCTCCCGTATTAAGCCAAATGTACAAGCATTTAATGACTAATCCTTTTAGGTATTTTAATGCCCACATGAAGATTTATTGAGGAGAAAGAGAAAGCATATGTGGTTTTCCGTTAGAGCCTGCCTGCGGGCGGAGGATTGAACAGATTGGCTTTTTTTTTTTTTTAATTAATATTTCAGTTCTTTGTGTTTTGGCGGGCAGGTTGCACGTGGCCCTAGTACTGAACGGACAGCTCCTTTCTCTTAAGCAGAGCGCTGAGGGCTCTCAGACTCTGAGGGCACTGGCGGACTCTGGAGACAAGCAAAGAGGGAAGCAGGGGGCGGAGAGTGAGATCAGGTGTTGCACCTCCCCCTCTTTCTTCTACCGCACACAGCCATAGGCTTACCTCCTCTCCTCCTCTAGAAATTAACCTACTGATCGATATTGGTAGAATTAGTCATACTAGCAGCTTCTCAGTTCAGCCACAGAAGGGGAGGAGAAAGCTTGTCAGGCCCTCCTTCCTCCCCTGGGTTTACTACAAACAACTTTTCTGATGCTAGGAGGAGACCTTTGAAGATGAGAGAGGCTAGTCTGCCTGCATTTTAGGTTCGCCTGCTGATCGGAAGGTTTTAACTAGTTAAATCTCCAGGATCACAATTTGTTTTTAGCATCATGAAACCTTGGTGAATTCAGTAATACCACCATACCAACATCACCCATTTGGGGGTTGGGGGCAGCAGAATAAAGAGAGATGAAGATTGGAAAGGATATATAGAAAGATAGAGATACAGGTATTCACATATTTTATATATGATACCACATATAAATTATGTGGCCTCATTAAATAATCTAAAATATCAGACACTCTTAATAGCTTTCTTGATATGTTGCTTTCAATGCATGCTGGAAATTTTCTTTCGAAGTTGCTTTTTAAAATGTTAGAGAAGGGTTTGAAGAGTTAGGAGTTAGGAGTCACTATTTCATTTAAATAGCTGGACACATGGAATTGTTATCACAGAGGGCTAGAGAGATGGCTCAGCAGTTCAAAGCACATGCTGCTCTTGAAGAGGGTCCTAGTTCAGAGTCTGTCATTCCAGAACCTGGGTGGCTCCCAAGCGCCAGTAACCCCAGCTCCAGGGCATCTAATGTTTTCCTTTATCCAGAGCAGGCACTTGCACTAGCATAGCACATTCATGTGAGCACACGCACATACACACACAATTAAAAAAAAAAAAAAACGGATGCTCTGTTATATTCTATCATAGAAATACTGACTAAAATATAAGTATCTATCTATTTTTAATGTATTTTTCTCTTATATATTATATCCAGACTGCTTTTTCACTTCCCTTTCTCCTCCCCACCCCCAACCCTTCCCCATCTGCTCCTCCTCCATAGCTCTTCAGAAAAGGGCAAGCCTCCCAAGGATATCAACCAAACATAGCACATCAAGTTGTTATCAGACAAGACACCTCCTCTCATATTAAGGCTGGAAGAAGCAACACAGTGGAAGGAAAAGGATCCCAAAAGCAGGCAAAAAAATAAAAGACAGCCCAGCCTCCCATTGTTAGGAGACCCACAAAAACACCAAGCTACACAAACATAACTTTTATGTAGAGGGCCTAGATCAGAACTCTCTGGTTATCAGTTTAGTTTCTGTGGTTTCCTTTGAGTTCCTTTAGGTTGATTCTGTGGACTTTCTTGTGAAGTCCTTGGCCTCTTTGGCTCCTACATCACCACCCCCCCCTTCCAGAGGATTCCACAAGCTCTACGTAATGTTTGGCTGTGGGTTTCTGCATCTGTTCCCATCCGTTGCAGGATGAAGCCTCTCTGACAACAACTATGGTAGGTGCTTGTCTACAAGCTGGCAAAATATTATTTGGAATCATTTTATTGACTTTTTTCAGGTTGTATTTGGTGACATAGGTCTCTGAGCTATTCAGCTTCTGGTTCCTGGCCTTCCAGGCAATGTACAGAGTGGGCTTCCTCTCCTGGCATGGGTCTCAAGTCATTGGTCGGTCACTTACCCTATTTCTACGCCACCTTACCACAGAGCACAACTTGTAGGCAGGACAAATTGTAGATCAACAGTTTTAAGGCTGGATTGGTGTCCTAACCCCTCCACTGGAAGCTATGAGAATCTTTTTAATGATGCAAAGATAATTTTGTCCTCTGAGTTCACTCCTTCTCAACAGAATCCCTCACACATATATCACATCTGTCCCCACATTTGTGTTTAAGTAGGCCTAGCTAGGCATTTGTTGTTTGTTATTTGTAAGTTTCTCGTTTAAATGTATGAGTATTTTGCCTGCATGTATGTTTGTTTACCTCTAGTGTATCTCATGCTTGTGGAAACTAAAGAGCACATCAGATCCTCTGGGACTGAACTGTAAATAATAGTGAACCGACATGTAGATGCTGGAAATTGAAGCTGGAGTCCATGAAGGATCAGCCAGAGATCTTAAGTGCTAAGCCATCTATCCAAATCTTGCATTGTAGTATTTGATAATTGTGAGTGGGGGGGGTGTATTGTATCTGCATGCATGTATGCATGCTCAGGTGTAGAGAAAGGTGGGCTTTGAGCATGTTCATGCAAGAATTCTTGAAGGTCAAAAACATCAAAGCTCCCACAGCTGAAGTTACAAGTGGTTTTGAGCAGCCATGTAGGTGCTGGTCCTCTGGAAAAGCATCGAGTTCTCTTCATTGCCGAGCAATCTCTCCAGCACCTATGTGCATTTCCATCTTAAGTCAGGTGTCACGCCTACCATTTCTTTTCACTTCCCTCTCCTAAGAACACGGGGATAATCTACTCTCCAGTTAAACAGAACCACATAACCAGCTCTGGCCAATGTGCTTAGGGAAGCCATAAAGATTTCTGTAGTTCTTTGCTTTATCAAGTAGCAGATCACTACCTGGCAAGATCTAAATCCTCAATTCTTCAAGCCACAGAGATCTGAGACTTAGTTGTAACCCACAATGCTGTGGCCTCTCATATGACTTCAAAAGTCTCTTAACAGAAAAGTCAATGAAATGTGAACTATGTGGGATTAGTTGTTCGACAAGATTTATATACCAATGTCATTCAATAGAAATTAAATGCAAATGACAAGCAGAGTTTAAATTCTTTAATGTTCAGACCTAAAAATGAAGAATGCAAAAGCATGATGATTTCTCACTGTATATTTTATTATCAACACCTCCAAATGTTATCACCATTTACACAATAGAAATTTTGAAATGTTTTCCATATTCTCTTACTCAAAAATACAGAAATCAAGTAGGTATTGTGCACTTACAATACATGGTATTTTCAAATAATTTTATTTCAAATTGCCACTACATTCTAGCCAAAAATCACCAAACATATACCTAGAGTTGAAATTTTTAGATTTGTTTTTGTGTTCTCATAAGAGATGTTATACACTCTTGGAAATCAGGAACCACCTCAGTGATGGCATGAACTGTTATGAATGGATATATTGGTACCTGTCTTAAATACTAGCACTCTGGAAGTAAAGGCAAGTAGTCTTTTCTGAGTTTGAGGCCAGTTTGGTCTACATGGAGGGTTCCAGGATAGCCAGCAATATACAGTGAGACATTGTCTTAAAACAAAACAAAAAGGTGTTTCTATAATTTGGAATTTCATTGGATCTGGGGGAAGAATCTAGAAAGAAATGGTTCACATTGTGCTGAATGGTAGCACAAAATAAGAAAGCTATGATTGGAGATTTCGAGAAACTTCAACGAGATAGAATAGTGTGAGATTAAATCTATGATTGATAGAGAAGCATTGGTTTTTCTTATTAGTAGAAGAGGAATACCACTGGTATTTTGTAGCTCCTACAACAAAAATCTTATGTTGAGATGCCATTAGAGTAGGTCCTTTGCACACAGAGTGGGCTGGCATAATAGGGATGCTCTGTAAGAATGTTCAACAGGGGATCACTATAATATGACGGTGAGTATCAGGCAAGAGTGTAGCAAGACAGAGAGACCTAGTTGACAGTAGTAGGCTAACCCTTTAACAGCAGGATCTGTTGTTATTATTGCTTTTCTCAAAAAGATTGTGACACTTTGTGAGATTTTCCTAACAGAATACTATCAATGAGGTAAGCTAACAGAAATTTGCCATAATTACAAGATTAGGGTGGACATCAGGTTTGTTTCTAAGTGTGCTTCTTTCCTTTACTTGTTAGTAGCCACCCTCTTACATGGCCTGTCATGAGCTTTTCTCTAGTGTTATGTCCATATGTTAAAAGTGGACTAGAACCCACTCCTACCACCTCAATCTACCTTAACTACCACATTCAAGGCCCCATCTCAAGAAGAATTACATTGGAAATTAGAGCTCCAGTGCAGGAATAAACCAGTAATTGGCATCAATGCACAGTTATATACAACCTAACATTGATTTTCTGTGTTTACATAAGTATAGAGAAACTCTTCAACAGAATCAAATTTGTATAGGCTCCAATACCAGTGAACAAGCTCTGAATATCTTGAGTTTCTATTTTTGTTATCTTCTTCCTCCATAGCATACTGCCTTCATAAAAAAAAAAGGAAAAAAAGCCTGGCATTAGGCATAAAACAACCCTATGTTCATCCTTAAGTTGATCCATTACTTATGTCTAGTCAATGAATTACTTCTTCAGAAAAGGCGTTTGGGTACACATTTTGGAGTTGACTCAGTGGGTACACACTTGGCATGCAAGTGTGAGAACGTGAGTACAGATATCAGGAACACAGGTGAAACTAGACATGGTAGGCCATGTCTGTAACCTCAGAACTTCTACTACAAGATAGGAGGTGGAAAAAAATCCCTGCCTCTAGAGAAAGAGGAGAGAGAGAGAGAGAGAGAGAGAGAGAGAGAGAGAGAGAGAGAGAGAGAGAGAAGGGGAATTAATATACAATATACAGCATTGTGCTCTGACTGCTACATTCTGCAATGGTGCACCTGTATATGCGCACTCACATATACATACATGTAAATCATACAGAGGGGGAAGAGGGAGAAAGTGAAAGAGTAGGGGGAGAGTGATTAAAATAATAAATAGAGACTTAAGAGATGGCTCAGCAGTTAAGAGTACCAGCTGCTCTTCAAAAGGACATGAGTTCAGTTCCCAATACCCATGTGGCAGCTCAAAATGACTCCAGTCCCAGAGCATCTGACACCCTTATCTGGCCTCCACATGCACCATGTACGCACATGAAGCACAGACATGCATGCATGCATGCAAAACACTCATACACAAAAAAATAGTAAAATAAATAATTTTTAAGATAAAATAAATAAATGGAAAAAATAAATTTTGTTGTTTTCTTGAAATGTTGCTTTTTGTAAGCTTGGCTAGACTTAAACTCCTGATCCTCCTGTCTCCACATTCTGAAAACAGAGATTATACCACACCCATCTAAGAAGAGATGTGGTGGTGAAGGTTTATGACACTTAAGTGTTGCTCAAAATCATGAAGCTGCATCATCCCAACCTAACAGCCTCTACCTCTAAGTTAAATATTCTTCACTTGGTTTGGGTTTCTATTATGAAAAGGCACCATGACCCCCACAACTCTTATAAAGGAAAACATTCAACTGGGAGTAACTTACAGTTCAGAGGTTTGGTCCATGTCATCATGGTGAGAAGCATGATGCTGAGAAGAAGCTGAGAATGCTACATCTGGATCTGAAGGCAGCAGAATCATCTGTGAGATAAACTGGGAGTAGCTTGAGCATACAATACCTCAAGGCCCACCCCCAAAGTGACACACTTCCTCCAACAAGGCCATACGTACCCCAACAAGGCTCCAACTAGTAATAGTATCACTCCCTATGGGCCACGCCATACAAATACATGAGTCTATGCAGGAGAAGAGGTCATTCCTATTCAAACCACCATGATTCCATAGTTATAGGAATAAAACTAGTTTTCTGTGCTGATATCAGAGTAAGACAATAGATTTTCTTATCTGTAGAACTGTAAGTGGATTAAATATCCTCAGAAAAACGGTCTTTAAAGTAATCTTTCCTTCTCTGACTTTTGAAAGTCATGGAGGAATGGAGTAAAATATTTGAAATCCTCATTTCAGAGACGGAGTGATTTGAGGCCACTGCTGTTTGAGTCTTGAAATCAATGAATATATCCCAAGATAAATAATTTCTATATCACAATGTTTTGAAATTTGCTGTTAACTGGATCTGAGTTTCACTTGACCTTGTCACCTAAAAGTGCATGGCAGCAATGTATTTCAAACATTTCACAGTGGCTCCCCTGTTGATTCCACAAAAGTCCAGTAAGCAATAGAAGACCTTCCTCCTCTAAGCTGCATTTGCCTGTGTCAGGGCAGCACACATACATTTGCTTAGCTTTGTCACCGAAGAATTCTTAGCATTCAGATTGCAACACAAGCAGAAAGATTCTTTCTACCTATTTAACTAGAGAAAGAACCTGTTTACTCTAACTACTTGCATATGAATATACGTTAAGTAGATAGTGTTCGGTCATACAAAGGCTCTTATACTGTATTATTTATCAGAATGTCAGTATTCATTAGAGGTATTCCTAATATTTTGTGCATATTTAATTCAGCACAGTCTATATGTGTTGCCAGTATTTTGCACTAGATAAAAGTTCCAAAAGTATATTTAGTTTCTAATTTCTCAGGTCTCAAGGGGTGATTTTTTTTTCTTGTGAAGACAAGAAAGTACCAGGCTGAACTGTCCATTTGCTGAACTTCTTAAAGTGGACCTTCCATGGGAAGTCCATTTGAGTCAGTTGTCTAGGATGTGCCAATATTTCAGCAATCTCTACAACATAGCATCCTCTGCTTTTCTCTCCCAGTTATTTCTTGGGAATGGCTTGATATCTGCAAACAAGGAGAGAAAATTGCATGGGTGGTTAAGGAAGTTAAAAGGAAGACACATTCAGAAATGAGGACACAATGGGAAGAGAGTAACAACTGACTGTTTCCAGGTTTGTAATTCGAATCACCATCCGAAAACATTAACAGACAAGGCATGCGAAAGAGCACCATTGGTCCCTTCGATCCATATATAAGAATGTAGAAAGGCGGTAGAATAAAGACATCCTGACCAATCTGAGTTTAGACTCTTGGCACAAAGTCCTCTGACATGGAAATATCTAAAGGCAGACAGATCACAACTGAGTGTTGTCAAAGACGGACTATGACTGAAAAGTGGCCCAACCCAATGAGGCCAACCCACTGAGTGACTGCATCTCTAAATATGAAGACAAGTTACAGAAACACAGCATATGAGCAATTGTATGGGTAGGGATCTAGTGAGGGCCCTTGCCCATGCTAAGCAATAGCTCTGTCACCACGCTACACCTCAACCTTCAGCTCTCAAATAATTTAAAGCACATTACAAATGGGGGGAGGAGTGTTTCCTACAGCCTGGCTATCAGGCAAAAACAAAGTGATTAAGCAATGTGTCTAAAATCACAAAGCCCATGGGTAACAGAGGGTGCCCTCACCTTCTTTCACTTGTCCAGACAGAAATAAAGACAGAAATAAGAGTCAGTCCCCCAGACTGCTTAATTATAACGGAGACTACCAGAACTGTCTTCAGAGAAAGGGACATTATGAAATACAACCCACCCAGGACAGGAAAATACTTTTAAATGAAGTGTCCTACTGCACAAGATATGTAGAAAAGCAGAATCTTTGCAGATTTCTTGACCATATGTATCCTTGAGTACAAAAGTCAGAAATAAAAAAAGATAGCAAGAAACAAAGAAATAAAGTAAACATGGATGGGCCAGGAGTTTCAAAACAGAAACTATTGAAGGGTAAATAAAAGACAGACGTGAGGTCTAAACAGCGTGCACAGAGCGCAGAGATCCGGCAAGATTACATAATGAAGTCAAGAGAGTGTAAAGGCAAACACTAACACAGTCAAGTTGGAGTATAAAAGGAAGATTGCACCAGAGATTAAGATAAATAAAATAATAAGGCATTGTTCCAGTACATAAGGAAGGAAAGGTCAGTGGAAAAATAAACGGGGCCTCTGAGAGGCTACTGGAGTAATTGACAGAAGACACAGACAGAGCTCTTCAAGGGAAAAGAAGTAACTGGAGGCTGTGGCTGCCTCAGAGCTCCCCAAGGCTACTAGAAGGGAGAAGAGGCAAGGACTCAAAATCTGTAGCTCGACCTGGGGGGGGGGGGGTTGGGAGGGGTTGCTGCAAGGTAGAAAAGGATCTATGGATGAAATAGATGACCACAGCATGAACTACCGAAACCAGAGAAGTGCCTCTTCACACACACACACACACACACACACACACACACACACACCATCGTCTTGGGACAATGCCCAGGATACTAAGGCAGAAGTGAAATGGAACTCTTCAGAGATTAGCAGAGGGATGACAGAAGCAGAGGGGAATCCTAGGGAAGGAGAATAATGCCTTTGCAGGGAGTGAACTGACTGAGGATGGAGGTGTGTGTGTGTGTTTGTGTGTGTGTGTGTGTGTGTGTGTGTGTGAGAGAGAGAGAGAGAGAGAGAGAGAGAGAGGGAGAGAAGGAGTGAGGGAAGGAAAAAGAGGAAGTTGGGGGAAGGAAGAAGAGGAAAGTGAATAGGAAAACAAGGAGAGCACATTTAAAAATATTCTGAGCCAAATGTTAAGGGAGAGGAAAAGGAAAATACTAATTTGCCATAAAAGAAAAGGCATGTGGGAAATTAAGGATGACTGCACTCTCCAGTCTACTGATCCAGCTTGGGGCTGAATGAATGCAGACAGCAGAGTTCTAACGCCAAAGTAAGAGTTGATTGTGTAATCTTGTATCTGGATAAAGGATTTTTTAGTGCCATTTACCTGAAACCCTGTACAGAAATGAGTAGCAATGCAAAGTTCCTGCTACTAGTATCCTTCAATAGCTTCAATCCTTGAATAGCTTCTTCAATAGCTTCCTTTATACCAATCCTACTATGATAACAATCAACTTTCAACCAAATCCTAAAACATCTGCCATCCCCTGCACACACATACAGACACACATTCACACAGAAGCACACACAGACACACACTCAGGCATACACACACAAGCACACATATAGACACACACTCATGCACACACATGCAGGCACGCACAAACACACATAGGCACAGACATACATAGAAACACACACAGATACACATAAAGAAGCACACACACAAACACAGATAGGCACACATGCAGGTATACACACAGACACACACAGACACACATGGGCACAAATACAGGTATATACAGACATACACAGAAGCACACACAGACACACACAGGCACACACATAGAGAAGCACACACAGAGGCGCACACAAACACAAATAAGCACACACACGTATACACACAGACACACACAGAGGCACACAGGCACACACACACTGGCACAGAAACAGATACACACACACACACACACACACACAAGCACAACAAGTACGCTTTCTCCCACACACTGGTATTGAAGATGGGACCTCAAACTGCTCACTGTTGAGTCCTGCTTCTACCACTAGGAATAAGCACCTTAAGATTTTCAACAACTGGAAGGAAGTTACTTTAGGGTTTTGGTAGGTGTTTTATTTTTTCCTTCTATTTTGCAAGCATTATAAACTATTTCACATAGAATTGATCTTGGCATCGGATGGTGGTGGCACACACCTGTAATCCCAGCACTCTAGGAGGCAGAGGCAGGCAGATTTCTGAGTTAGAGCCCAGCCTGCTCTACAGAGTGAGTTCCAGGACAGCCAGGGCTATACAGAGAAACCCTGTCTTGAGAAGAAAGAAAAAAAAAAATAAAATTTAAAAAAAAGAACCGATCTTGGCAACTGGCCTCTGGCCTCTGTGGCTCTAGGAACTCTCTAGGAACTCTCCTGCACCTCTTCCATTTGCAATCCCAGTTTCTAGGTGCTGCCAGAGGCCATTGTGGAGTTCCGAAGCTTCACCCTTTCCAGGGTGGAAAGCAGGTAGTTAGAGGGCACTCCCAGAGAGTACTAATCACCTGAGACAAGGCTCTCCCAGGGTTCCTGCAGCAACCTGGGTAGACCTGGAAGGCAGCCTGCTGAAGCCTCTGACTGGTGGTGAGCTAACCAACCGGGGTGAGGGTGAGGGACCACATTGCAAGCCCCTACACCCAAAAGCAAAGGGTAAAAAACAATTGGAAAGCTGAGGGCTGAGTTTCCCTCAAAATTTACAGGACTTCCAATGGAAGTCTCCACCGTGGCTTGTCCTTTGTTATAATAATAATAACAATAACAATAACAATAATAATAATTTTAGGAAAGTTTGTTGCAGGGAGGAGAAAGTCTCTGGAGATAATGTCACAATCATTAAGTTCAAAGTCCTGCAGGAGCCTGGGTGATTTTACAAATCTTTGCTCTCACTTTTGTGAGCTTGCCTAGATGAAGGGGTGAGGTGGGGTGGAAAGTGGAGTCATAGTTTATCAACCTCTGCTTGTTCTGACCCCACCGATGTTTGTTGGGATGATAAAACAATATAATTCTTGCAAAATGCTGGTTACCTGGCTTGTCACGTAATATGCTCTCCATAAAATTTAGCAATACTGTCAGTTTGTGTTGTTATTCTTTCGTCTACACTAAGGTGATAAAAATTATAGCAACTTCTCTCCTCGGGCGGCGACTTGTCCCTGGTATCAAATGAGCCATTACGTTTTCTTTTTTTCTTTTTTTTTTTTTTTTTTTTTTTTTTTTTTTTCAGGCTAGCCTAAAACTTTTTAAAGCGCTTGGTAAACAGAGGTCATTTAGTCAACCGTGAGGCTGGCTGTCAAACGGACTTTTCAAAACCTTGTAAGCGAATGGAGTAGGTAAAGTGCAAGATCTTTTGGAACGCAGGCATTTCTTGGCCCAAAAGGAGTACATTTCTCCTGGAAAAAAAAAAAAAGGCTTTGAGCAGAGAGAACTGGCTTCCTGCCTAAATGAGGGCAGCCAGCCGGGAGGCCTGCGGGGCATCGCGCCCTAGGGGACCGCGCCCTGCTGCCTGCGGGTGCGCACTCTGGACAAGATGAGCTGGCCAGACAGCTCCAGAGAGACACTCAGAGAGAGGGTTTACCGAATTTGGCTGCGTCTGAGCTCTAGCCTTGGCTAGACAGCTGTTTGAGAAGAGCAAGAAGTCCTTCAGACAAGAGCCTGGACTCTTATTTTCACTGTTATCAAAGAGAAGACTTCAGACGAAGAGTCTTCCTATTTAATTTTCGACTAATACGTTCGCAAGGCTTTTTAATTGCTTGCAAATGCATCTTCTCTGTATGATTATGGAATCCGTGTTGCCTGTCGGCTGTAAGGCTGAGGCAGAATACAGATCCGCGTTGGGCTTTTGACAAACAGCTCGCGGAGGGATGGGGCAGGGGGAGGGTCAGGCTGGAGGAAAGAGGAAAAGAGAAGGAAAGGGAAATTTTAAAAATCAGTGACAGCCCTTAAACCAAAATGACTAGAGAGCCTGACAGAAATGTCAATTTCCCCTACGTTTTGTAAGTCATCTTTAAAAAAAAAAAATAGTCCTGCCTTTTCTCCTCTGCAATTGGGAAACATTTTTATGTAAAGTGGCCATTGGTTTGCTGAAGGTGAAGTGGAGCGGCACCGGGAGAGGAAAGAATAACTAGACACTTAAGAAAGAGAAAAAAAGAGGTGATCGGAGAATGGGTGGAGAAAAGAAGATTTACGGGACATATGGGGAGGGGGGAACTGGGAACGGGGAAATCATTTGGAATGTAAACAAAGTTTATAGAAAATAAAAATATATAATAAAAAAAGAAAAAGAAAGAAAGAAGGAAGGAAAGGAAGGAAAGAGAGAAAGAAAGAAAGAGAGAGAGAGAGAGAGAAAGAAAGAAAGAAAGAAAGAAAGAAAGAAAGAAAGAAAGAAAGAAAGAAAGAAAGAAAGAAAGAAAGAAAGAAAGAACAGAAAGAGAAGCATGCAACTCACTAGAAAGGGGCGGGACAGAGCGGAGGGCGTCATGCAAATCAGACAAGAGTTAGGGGGTGTGTCAAGGTGTGTCAAGGGATGGGGTCCATGTAAAACAGTCATTTTAAAACACTTTTTGAACTCTTTGGAGCACTTTTCTCCCAACTTTCCACTGAATAAAAAGGGGATGCAGCAGAAGTTTTAGACTCTGGGTGGGAAGCCCAATGTATTTCTTTGTTCACCCCTTGAGGAAATGCTCCGTTCACGCCCCGCCCCCCGCCCCCCACTGCAGCTGCAATGAGGGAAGTAGAGAAGCAACGCACCTTTGTAAGCCCACCGACCAAGAGAGGATCCAGGTCTTGACAATCCTGAGTAACTGGAAGTTAGAGGCCCTGAGCAGGAGTACCAAGAACCACGTAGAGCTTCAAAGCTCTGGTTAGAAACCTACTCAGGAAGAACTCCTCAAAGGACTGGGAATCCTCGAAGAGGGGAAGCAGAGTCAGAACAAGTCCAAGATAGGGCACTGGGCTCTCTGAGCGGCTCTTTGCTGTAAAATTTTCACTTTTTAAAAAATATTCATCTCTAATAAGTCATCACAGAGGAGAAGGGCAATGGGGGGACCCACAGATTTCAGACAAATACTACTTGCTCGGAGTTGTGTAATGGACGTTTCAACTACTGAGTACTATGCTGCTCTGTATGCTAAGCATCTCGCCCATCTTTAGGGTGTACAGTTTTCTACTGCTGTCCCCCACAAGAACAATTTAGAAGCCATGGGCTCTGTGAGGATGGAAAATGTCTCTTATTGTGTGCATCCATGCCTCGGTTGTGTGGCTACATGCACCAGTGATGCAGAATGCGCTGAATTCCATTCTTAGACAATGTGCACAGATATAAGACATAGCATTAATGGACCAATCTTCCCTATACTTTCCTCTTTTAAAAATAAAGTAACAATAAAGGAAGAGAGAAAGGAAAGGAGAAAGAAGGAGGGAGGGAGAGCAGGCAAATGCAGGTAGAAGGGAAAGAAGACACATTTGTTAATTCCTTTTGGTTAATGTATCTAAGTATGAGGTGGTGTTAGAAATTGATAATGTACTTAGTTTAAAGCCTGAGTTTGAATCCAAGACACACACACACACAGGATATATCATGCTAAATAATTGCAATCGTTACTCTATTTAATATGACACAAACAAATTACTAAGAGGAAGCCCCAAGTAGGGGAGGGAGGAGGATGAGGAGGAAGAAGATAAAGAAAGATTTTATATATATATATAAATAATTTATATATATATATATAAAAATTAAGGATAAGAGCTAAAATATCTGACTGCTAATTGTTTGCCAATCTCAAACTTACAGGATGTACATATCCTTTTAGTCAAAATGCTTTAGGATGGATCCAAACTGAAACAACCTGCATGGTAACCACCTAGAATCTCAGGAAAGGGAACTTCAATTGCCTTAACTATTCTTCCAGCTTTGAATCCTAACCAAGGTAATAATTATGATTATTATAAATAATAAATATAAATAACAATAATTATAAATAAATATAATAATATATAAGATTTTCAGGGCAATCCCTTCTGTGACATGGGACAGGAGAACCAGACAGGGGAAGAAAATCATGGCTGTTAACAGAGACTTCTCCTTATCAGAAGGCGTCAACTGGCAAGTTTGTCTCACGTTCTTGTGTGCTGCTTTGAGTAGATATGCACTAGCCTGGCCTCTAGCTGAGACCAGGATGTACACCACCAGTTTCCCTTTAGAAGGGGCCCCAGGCAGCCTGCCACCATGAATTCAATATGCTGTGGCCAGTTAATTCAATTATAACACCCCCTGGAGAATGTGTAGTCAATCACTCTCCAAGAAAGGAGCAAAACAGAAGAGAGAAAAAAAAAAAGGAATTAACTTTGCTTAAAAGCCCAGTCTTTGGGTCAAGCAAGATGTCACTTATTAATTGCTCAAGACTATTAATTGGATGAGAGGAGAACGGGAGGGGGAGATGTCTGACAGAAACAAATCCAGTGGCTGCACGTCACACACATCAAACACACCTGCCTTGATGATGTTAATTATAAAAGGGGCACACCAAGCAACCCCAGAGCAGATGGGAGGGAATGCTGACCAGTTAGTGCATATGGCACAGATGATTCCCCCAACTAGCCTTTCAGGGTGAAACAGCCTTTTGTATTTAAAGTTGATATAGTTGGGAGGAAGCAGTTGACCAACTGAAGTTCCCCTTTGTCTAAGATGCTGATAGAAAGAGTCGTGATTGGGGGTGGGGGTGGGGCAGGAGATGAACCAGTTCCCACAGAGCCTGACAAAGTAGATCCTATAGCAATATATATACATATATATACATACATATATATATATGTATGTATGCATATGTTCTCCTTCCTCCTCCATCTCCCTTGGGTGTATTTAAATATTTCTCTCACTCTATGACCTTTCATTTCCTCCTAAGCCCAAGAGTATTCAGCTTCATAAAGAAACCCTGCATTTCCTTTATTTTGGTTGCTTAAAAGTCACTCAGGGAAGTGGTGTACATATTGGGAAAGCAACAACAGAGAGATACAACTGCCAGCAATTCAGTCATGTCATGAAGTTACTCAGACAAAGGAAGCAGCTAGAAGGTACCCTGTGATAGGTTGTGAACTTAGTTGTCAAGAGCATCATGAGACTGGCTTTGAAGAGATGCGATGTTGACTGATGTCTCTGGAAGAAGGGATGAGTATGTTGATCAACGTTGCTCCAGAGCAAACTGAGGCAGCCTTGCTTCCCTGACCTTCCCGGTTTTCCTAGAAGAGAAGGCTGTGCAGCCATCCTCTCCTTGGATCTAAGCTAAAACGCCCTTCACCTTAACTGAAAACTCCTGACAGTCAGTCGGGAGTGTCAAGGACAGATGGCTTTAACTTGTCTGAGAAGGTAATATCCTCTCTTAGTTGAGTGCAGACTCCTTATGAAATTAACATTATGCACCAGCAAAACTGTCTGATCATTCACAAGGTAGGTAGGTAGGAGGTCCTCCATATCCTTCTGGTGAGAATGAAGCTGAACTTTCTCAGGGCCAAGAATTCTGAGATACGGTCATAGAATCAGGCTCCAGATCCTGTGGATGAGTGTGTATGACCACATTGTCTATGCTCACTGTGGACAAGCTATGAGAACTGGCCTCAGACCTAGCAAACAAAGACTCTAATACAAGCTTTGGGGGCACGGGCTCTAAGCACCAACAATGTTCCTCTTTCCCTCCTAATTAAAGACCAAGTCCTACATCCTTCATTTTCATCCTAACTGGCCTTGCTTGAAAAGCCTTCTATTTCGACAATGATGTGGAGTTTCAGGATGGGGAGTGGAGGTAAGCCCATCTTGACATGGGGAGCAAAGATTGGCTGCTGATCCTATGTGGAAGTGAGGCATCTCAGATGTCTACTGCAGACAATGAATTTTAATTCTTGTCATATGTCCTTGTGTATAGAACCAAAAGCTCTGAGTGACAGGCCCAGCTACCCTGTGTGAGCATGCCCTAATAAACCCTCCCACACCCCCAACCAAAATAAATAAATAAATAAATAAATAAATAAATAAATAAATAAATAGAAAGAAAGAAAGCCATGTCTGTTTGCCTGGGGCTTGTTATTAAGACACCTTCTCAGCTTAAACACTTAAAAGCAAACCAAATGAAATAGCAATTAAGACTGAATTACCCTGTCTATCTCTGAGATGAGCCGGTGGGGCCAGCCAGCCCACCAGGTTTTGGGTTTTTTTTTCTTCATTTTTTCCCCCTTGCATAGGCAAGTTTGCTGATAAAACCTTGCAGAGCCTCTGTATTTTGAGCGTGTTGCTGTCACACACACACACACACACACACACACACACACACACACACACCACACACCTTCAAGACACTAGATAACTCAGTGGATCAGTCTAAATTTTGGATGAAGTATAACTCTAAAGCTGTTTGAAAGTTGAGAAACCTATCAAGAAAAGGAAATAGGTGTGTGTGTGTGTGTGTGTGTGTGTGTGTGTGTGTGTGTGTGTGTGTGTGTGTGTGTTTGTGTGCTGTCTCATTCCAGCATCTTCTTTGCAAAGAAGGTTCCTTAGGGGTAATGGTGTTAAAGTAACTGCTTCCGTTGTTGAATGGTCCACACTCCCACCTTCCAAGAGAGAGAGAGAGAAAGAGAGAGAGAGAGAGAGAGAGAGAGAGAGAGAGAGAGAGAGAGAAGAATAAAAAGCAAAACAAACAAAAACCCCACTGTTTACAAGAAAGGGAAAAAGAAAGAAAAATAGGAAAGGGGAAAACCAGGCTGGGTTGGGGAGTGAAAGACATTTACTTAATTGTGTAATATCTTCACACATCTTTATTCTCATACATTTTTCCAGTTGTTCCACTTCTTTGCAACAGAAATTTAGGACTGTCCATCATGATTATTTATCTTAAAAACTGCTTTTAAAATGTTAGCCACCACCTGGTGCTGCCTTTCAAGAAGGACGGACGAAGAACAAAAATTCAATGTAAATATGAGAAAAAAGGTATTGTTTTCAGTTGGAAGAAGGCAGACATCCCAACTGGGCAAGCCTGAGTCCAATGCCTGTTTGGGAAAAAAAAATCAGCTTTCAGCATCCAGGGAGTGGAACCAATAGGAACAAATGCCCAGTCATGTAAAAGAAAGGTTTAATTAATATATATTTCTGTCTGTAAGCTGCATGTATGGGGGTAGGTTTCTATCTTCACAATAAAAATGTGTAAATGCTCTCTGCAGAGATGCGTCCCCACCTCAGTTGGTATAGAAAAGCATGATAAAGGTTGTGGAAAATGGATAAAAATGTTGAAAGAACCCCCAGTTCCTTATTAGGCGAAGATACAATATTTATTCCTTGTCTCATGGGATAAATCTCTTCTGCCTATTGTCCTCCCCGTTCTCACTGCTGATGCTTAATTTTCAAAACTTCTATATTACCAAGGGACCTACGACATCAGCCAAAGAAATTCTCAGCAAGTACAAAATCTGTTCCAGGGAGCTGCTTTTGTGCAGAGGGAAAATTTTGTTCCTACAGGTTTTTAAGTGGGTACGAGGCAAGGAGCTATCTGATCCGGGCAAAACCATTACAGTTTAGATCTCTATCTACGGAACATTTTTTTCTTCCTTTAAAAAAATTGGAAAATACAAGAAGTTTTGGATTTTTTTTTCCTGATTCTTTTTTTGGAGGGGGAAATTGCATCGTAAGCTTTTGGAGAAACCCAACATGTCAACTACCTTTCCCGGACTAGTCCACGATGCGGAGGTATTATTACTTTTTTTTTGTGTGAGCGCGCGCGCGTGAGTGTGTGAGTGTGTGTGAGTGTGTGAGTGTGTGGCGGCGGCGGTGGTGGTGGCGGCGGTGGTGGCAGCTTCCCCTGCCTCTAATCTATATTGGACCGTTACGTTTAATTATAATCTGGCTTTCGGGAGAAGTTACGGAAGGGAACGGGAGAAAGTTCGTTATGACATCTGTCGCCAGGGAGGGCAACTCTCCTCCACTTAAGCACCATTTGCCCGTAATGAGGGAGAAAAATAATCCTAACAATAAGGGGGAAGAGGAAAAAGCTAGAGACACAGAAAGGATTCTCGGAAAAGCAAAGAAAGGGGACTGATGGGGGCCGGTAGGTGGATGTGGGGGATGGAGAAGAACGCAGCGCATTCCTTTCCGAAGGGGTTTATTCAAGGAATGGCACACATGTGGCTACGGAGACGAGCAAGTTGAACAATTTGCACGGACTGAGATTTATAATATATATGTATATATACATTTATAGTTATGGACGATGATCTTTTTTGAGCAGCCCAGGCTGAACACCTCTGCATGGCCAGGAGGCATTTCGGTACTAGGGTCTGGCTGGAGCGGTGAGGAGCGTCCAGCATTCTCTGTGTGTGGACTCTCCTGCTCCCCGAAGCCCCCAGTCACCTGCAAACCTGACTCCGACGCCTAGCTCCAAGGGTGTGAGTGTATGTGAGTGTGCGTGTCAGTGTGGGTGTCTATCTGTCTCTCTGTCTGTCTTTCTGTCAGTGTGTGACTGTCTGTGCATGTGTAATGTCGCCCGCACCTATATAGGGTGGGGGAATCCCCCCACCCCATCCGGCTCTCTCCACTGTGAAGACGAGGCCGCCCACCCCCAGTTCAACTGTTAGCTAAGTCTGCTTGGTGAAGGCACTTTCTGAGTCCGGCTGCTCTCCGGAGCCCAGCGCGCGCTCGCTCTCTCCTCCTAGGGAGAGTCCAGGAAAGCTCCCGACTCTGGGAGAGTAGCGCCTTGGTTGCAAAATGACAAACCTCAAGTTTTTCTGCTCTCCCCTTTCCCCCTCTTCCTTCCAGATACGTCACGACGGATCAAACAGCTACCGTTTGATGCAGCTTGGCTGCCTGGAGTCCGTAGCCAATTCCACGGTTGCCTATTCCTCCTCCTCTCCCTTAACTTACTCTACCACCGGCACCGAGTTTGCGTCCCCCTACTTCTCCACTAACCACCAGTACACCCCGCTCCACCACCAGTCCTTCCATTACGAGTTCCAGCACAGCCACCCGGCGGTCACTCCCGACGCCTACTCTCTCAACTCGCTCCACCACTCACAACAGTACTACCAGCAGATTCACCACGGGGAGCCCACCGACTTTATTAACCTGCACAATGCGCGGGCTCTCAAGTCCTCCTGCCTGGACGAACAGAGGCGGGAGCTGGGCTGCCTCGATGCCTACCGCCGCCACGACCTGTCCCTCATGAGCCATGGCTCTCAGTATGGAATGCACCCAGATCAAAGACTCCTGCCAGGGCCCAGCCTGGGGCTGGCCGCCGCGGGAGCCGACGACTTGCAGGTAAATAAGCGTGCAGCGGATTTGTCTGCGCCCTCCCCTTACCCTCCCCCTCCAGCTCTCGGGTAATGCTCCAGCTTTAAGTCTCTCTCTCTCATTCTCTCTCTCTCTCTCTCTCTCTCTCTCTCTCTCTCTCTCTCTCTCTCTCTCTCTCTCTTCACACATACACACACACACTCACACACGCGCGCGCGCGCGCACACACACACACACACACACACACTCACACGACTTAGAGAAAGTCATGAAATTACAGGAGGACTGTGCTCACTCGACTCGGTTCCTCTCATTGGATCAATAGCTGAGGCCCTTTCTGGAGCCAGTCATCGGGAAGTCTTTTGTGAATCTACATTTCTGACCCTGAGAAGATAGGTGTGTGAGATCAGTGGAGCTCGGTTTGAATGTAAAGGTCTCAAAATAAGATTCCTAAAAGCTGACGACCAATCAATTGTATCCTCAGTTTCCATAATTTGCAGGGTCTCCAGCGTTGGCCTAGACAGAACCTTTAGGGGAGTCTCGGGATGAGTGGTGGTGGTGGGGGACGTTATTTGTTCTCAGGAAATTGTCAGAATCATAAGCTTGAGCCAAAGTTTCACAAACATATCAGATTGTTGTGTCAAGCAAGTATCCGCAAATGACAGACAGCCTCAAAACAGCCCCAATAAAATAATCTGGACAATGTACCTCGCCAAGGTATAGCTGTGTTTTTCTGTGCCTGAGCATACAGGAGCTTGTACCCTGGCAGGATTCTTTCCCTTCAGGTCTTATGTAAGACGCAACTCATTATACTGTCAAAAATGAGTAAACAAAGGAAGGAAGACAAAGAAAGAAAAAGCAGGAAGGAGAAAAGGAAAGACAGGAGGATGAGAAGAAAGGAGAGGAAGGAGAGAGGGCAGAAACAAATTCAGACACTGTAGAGGCCACCACTTATTCAAATATCTTACTTCCTTCACACCGTTTCCACATTTGTTGCCAACAACAGAATGTTTAATTAAGTGACCCCATTGTCTTAAACACATCTCAAATCAATAAACCCCGAGATCTAGAGTAAAGAACCCAGAGGAGTCAAACTGGAACTTTCTTTTAGTGGAAAGCACATCTCTGATCGTGGCGAGTCCTTCCATTTTCTGTCTGCCCAATATCGGCCACCTCTTTCTCCTGAAAACTGGGGAGATATTCCAGGAGCACAACTTGGAGACAGAAGAGATCTCTTGTTGCGCACAGAATATCTTCCCTCCTCCTCTACCCCTGAGCAAGAGATTAATTTTAAATTAAAGTGAAAGCCCTTACAGTTCCAACAAAGAGCCAGAACTACAAGATTCATGCACAAGAAAAAAGATTTTACTACTTTAATGTTGACCTTATACACTTATAGTCACAAAATAATTATATACGCATAGGACATTTTTTTTCCCGCATTTTCTGCAGGATCCTCTTATGTCTCAGGAGGGGAAAAAATCTGCCATTCAGTGCCTAGCTCAACTAAAACCTATTTACTCCTTTTAATAGCCACGTCTGTTGCTGATTTTTTTGTATCTGTACAAATTTTTTTTCTGTGCTAAGCACAAAGCTGGGCATTTTTCAAAAGAGAGGATTAGAACATTTGCAAGCACCAGACAAAGGCAGAATCCTGTGCAAAAGGGCACCGTAGTTTATCCAATTTTCGACTTAGTGCCATTCAACTGGTCATTTATGCAATGTCATCTGACCAAACAACATGTTTTACTTACAGGGGTGGGGGGAGGTTTGTTAAGCGAAGAGACCAAGATTTGTTTCTTCTAAAAAAACAAGCATCTTAACAGTGCGCCAGAGAGAGGGAAAATAGTCCGCTTCCTTGGAGAGCTCCTTTTTCTTTACCTTTTACACTTGAAATCTCTCTTTAAAAATCTTCATTTCAGCCCATCTCTTATATATTTATTATTTCTTTTCTTTTGAATACTCTTGTTGGAGTAACATTACTCTCACCGAGGAAGGAAACACTTTAAGACACTTGATGAAACACTGTGGTGTGTGATGCCTGCACGTGCGGTCATAACGATTTCTGTAGGTGTGTGTCAGTGCATGAATTATAATATGTATGAACACTAGGACCAGCTTATAAATCAATAAAGTTATTCTACTCCTCTGGATGTACTTGGCAGAATGGAAAAGAAAGAACCACCGCGCTACATTTAAAACAAAAAGCGAGGAGGGAGTGTGGTGTGGGGAAAAACCTGTCTCTCTCCTTTTATTTCTTCCTTTTTAAAACATTCATCAGCATATGCCTCATTTCAAATGCAACAAATGTAAATATACTTTTCCCTGCACAGAATTTTAAGTGAAAGTCCAATGGTTTGGAGGGCGGTCTAAGTCTGTCTAACAGATGCAACCGGTCCTGTGGCTTCGGTTCCATCTTTGAGTCCCCTAAAAAGATTTGCTATGGCCAACAAAGGAAACTGTCACACCTTTTCCCATCACCGCTCTAATTTATGCTCAGGCTTCAAGTTTTTTTTTTTTTCATATTGATTTGATAATCACTTTAAGGCAGAACATTTAAAATAAGAAAGAGCTGGTGAGTAGGTTGAAAAGGGGGGTCTTACAGGCCTGCTTCAATACGGTGAAAATGGGGAGGCAAAAGGGAGCCAGGGCTGTAAAGGTTGTTTTGTAAAGTGGGTTTTTATTATGCACCGACTCTCTCCGCATTTACTTAACTCTTCACGGGCTGTTGGGTAGGTTAACACCCTTCAAGGCCTCTTTCATGTCCAATACCTCGTTTGTTTGTAAAGGAAAATGAGCTTTTAACACATTTTGATTCTGATGGGGGAAAAGACAGACACAGGGAGAAATTTTTATTTTTATTTTTTATTAAAAAATCAGTAAACCTTTTCTAGTTTTCCAGCTCAAATGATCACTTAGCACCTTGGGAACATAGGGATCAGGAGGGAGTGAACCTGAAGGTGTCTACTCCACCAGTCCCATTTTGGATAGGATTATGTGGTGCTCCTGCTTTGGGGGTAAATGGAGCCCTTATAAGATATTCTGATTCCCTCCATGTGATATTCTTCGTCCAAGCCTCCAATCCCAGACTTGACACTTAAGCTATAATTTTCTTCACCTAGAAAGTGGTGAACATGCACCTGTATATATGAGTCTCTGAGACTCAAAGTGCATCTCATCGTCTTATGCCCAAGTGAAAATCTCTTAAGCCTTCTAAAGTGTAATATTAGGGAGGGCTGTGAAATGCATACCTTAAGATGAATAGACCTTTTAGATTGTATGGTTTTGGGATATATATATATATATATATATACATATATATATATATATATATATATATATATATATATTCTGTTTGCTCTTAAGCTTGTTCCAACTCTGTGGTGTTTCGAATGGTCTCCTGAGAAGGGGTCAGGGGTAGGCTCGTCTGAAATACTTCACCCACATGGTCATGCCTATGATATTTGAATGCTTCTATTTCTTTTTTCCTTTCCTAAAGGGTTCTGTGGAAGCCCAGTGTGGGATTGTTCTCAATGGCCAAGGGGGAGTGATCAGAAGAGGTGAGTAGAAATACCTTGGCCTCAAATATTTGTCTCTAGACTGTTTCTTTGTTTTGGAGTTCCGGGGAGACTTGTAAATATCAGATTCTTTGTCTGATGATTAACAAAAGAATTATGTTAGTCAGTCTAGGTCCACGCAGGTGTATCTAAGTTAAAAGGCCTCCTTTCTTCCATTGACCCTTGAGTGCTGGATGAGCCCCACTAATGCTGGGAGCTCTCTACTCCTCACAGCAACAGCATCAAAGTTAGAGAGAAAATTACTGGGATTTAAAAAAAAAAAAGTTTTCACACTTCTTTCCCTTCACCCCTACCACACCCTGGAGCAGGATTTCTGGTTTCTTTTAGACCTAATGTGCCAGCCAAAGCCTGGGTGTTTGGGGTGACAGTGTTAGCTATGGGCCTTAAGGGATTCTGTGAAAGGCAGTATCACTAAGGCTTTCCAGGAGACTAATGAGTCACCAATATTGTAGCTGCCTTATTATTTTTTTTTGAAATGTCCAGAACATGTCTTTCTTTAAGGGAGGGTGGGAGGAGGAGGTAGTGTTAGTGTTAAGTGTACTGGATAAAGCTTTCTTGTTCCCATCTGTTGAGGAAAACATCTGAATCCAGAGAGTTACCCATAGCGTTGGAAAGGGGGGTTGAGGCGAGAGAAGAGAGCTGTTGCATTCAGCTGAGGCACTGAAGGGGGCTGTATCTCAGATGTTCCATTTTGACAAAAGGTTTTGAACTATGACATTCACAGGGCCTCAAGGCAGTACAGATTTTTTACTGGCTTTGCTGCTTAACTGTACCCGGAGCCTCTGAAGTTTATTTTTCTAGCATGCCCACTAACCCGAGGAGCGCATGAGGCAAGAGGCACCAGCTGTTATCCCAACTTCATAGGAATTAATAAGACAGCCTATTCACCAAAACTAATTCCTGCTTCAGGGCCGCAGTTGTCTCTAGTAACCAAAGTGCTAAACTTCTGATGGTACCAAATAACTGTCCATCTCCATTTCTTTAGCTGAAATGGTTAGCTGAATGATTTTCTTTTTGTGGGAGAGGAAATGAACTCTTTGAAAACAAATGGAATATTTTGTGTTGAAACACAGGTTTCATGACCCAGTATCCACTATAAACACTAAGAGAGAAAAGAAAGGATGTTTATCTTTTGGAACTTGGCTGCTCCAAAAGTGTGTGCCTGTACTGTGTGTCGAATTTAAAAGAATTACTCGAACCTGTTGTTTCATACTTTTGAGGCTTCAAAGCTAATTTTTAGCATCTAGATATCACTTCTTATAGATATTAAAAGAGGGGCTTTCCAGTCAGACTTGTATTCAGACATAATGAAATTACATGAAACAGAGTCAAGTTTTTAAGTGTCAAATTTAACTATTCATAACTTTTGGACAAATAAAACATATGCCGTGAAAGGGGGGTTGGGTAAGTCTTGCTGATTGGGGTCTGTTTGGAAGGAAAAACACTAAAGGTGAGGCCAAGCGCTCAGGGCGCACAGTCACCACCGTGGTGCTGAAGGACAGCGCCACTAATTAAGGAAGGAAGCCCGCTGCTAGGAGAGCGAGCTTTGTGCTGTGCTTAGTGTATTCAGGTTCCTACCTGCTAAAATACCTCTCCCAATGCTTGACTACCACATCCAAATGATTGTAGCACAGCTGACAGGATGAATTCCAGGTTGGGCGCTAGAACTGTAGGTGCTGTGGAGTCAATAAAATTTCCGGGGATGGCCTTTCATCTGGCCATTCTAGAGGAGCTAAACTTGAGGTATCTAAAAGATGGAAGTGCGCTCTTGACTTATCACATCTACGGAAGGGAAGTTCCTCGCGCGATGTTTTCTTGTTCTTGTACAATTCAGTACCTATTTGTTTCACCTATTTTAAACCAAGCGTTGACTGTTTAGGAAAAAAGTGCAATTCCCAAGGGAAAGGACCTGTAGCCCTCCACCTCTGAGTAATTCAGATCCGAACATCTGAGTACGCTTGTCCATTTTCACATGTCTTACAGGACAGGAGCAATCTGGGCTCTAGAGAGATAAGGGGGGGAGGGCAGGGGGTGTCGGGAGACCAAGGGGATTGTTGCTTGACTCTATAGCTATCAGTGTGCACAATTTCCAAATGGATAGCAAGGGCTTTTATATTTTGTCAGTGCTGACAAGTTCCCTCACTTCAAAATAGCCAGAAAACCCCTTCGCTTTATTACACGCAGAGAACTCTTAAATCAGTAACTCAGCTCCTCTCGGGTTCATCAGAAATAGAACATTTAAGAGTTAAGCTATTCCCTTCCCATCCCTCCTATGGTGACAAAATCTATTACTTTTCCGATCTAATCTGCACTTTACAGGCTGTCCTCTCTCAAAGCAATCTTTTTGCTCCCTCATTTTCTCTCTTTTATTAAGTTCTTAGATATGTTTACATTCCTGATTGATATCCAGCACTTACAATATTAGGAAAAACGTATTTACTTCTCAAGACACTCCCTCTCAGGGTCTACTTGGAGTAAAGATACTTGCCTGGTTGTGTTGCCTGAGAAAGAAGCTGGCCTGGCTTGCAGATGGGTGGAGAGATGGGGAGTCATTGGTCCCTAAATTTGTGGTAAAGAACAATTGTCATTTCTCAGACTCACTTTGTTAAATGTCAATTACATTTTTCCACTTGTAAACGAAGGCCTGATAGCCAAAAGATAATGTAGACCGACCAGTGAGGCAGCAGCGAGGTAATTACCACCCAGATAAAATATTTGCGGCCGCCTCGCAGGCCTAGCTCCCTGCGCGCTCACTCCCGGTTAATGGTGTGCGCGATTTTGCCCGCAGCTCCGCCGCTCCGACCATCAGAACCAATAATCTTTACTTTACCCTGCACTCCCGTATCGATAGCTTCTTTCGCCTCGGGCCTTGTCTTTGATATGTTAATATTTCTGAGTAACAAATTCTGCAGAGATCATATTAATGTTGTTCGTACAGGAGTGGAGCTTTGCCTTCGTTGAATATTCAGACAGTGGGTTTCAAAAGGCATCTCTCGAAGAAACGGGGCTTCTATTTACAGGAGTCGCCTATGTTTTTAATCATTAAAAAAAGAAAGAAAAGAGAAATAAAAAGAAAGACCCATTTCTTTTTTTCCTGGTGACTTTTCTGAGGCATCCTCGGGGCCCCTCCCTTTTGTCAGACACCCAAGCCCTTTTATTTCTCTCAGAGTATTTAATAATAAAATAATGATGAGGACCAAGACAGCGACTAAGCTAATCATGAATAGAGTCAGGGTGGAATCGCGATATGGGGTTCACTTGAATAAAGGGCCTCTAGCCTTCACTTACTGGAGGAAGGAAGATGAGAAAACTCAGAATTCCTGGATGTGGGTGGAAAGTGACATTTTGGCCCTGATTTCTTTTGTGAAATCCGGATGGCAAACTAAAAAAAAAAAAAAAAAAAAAAAAAAAAAAAAAAAAAAAAAAAAAAGGTGGGGGGGGATGAATAAAGTGTAGAGGGGCAGCGCCCTTGTTTCGCTTTGTGATCATCTTGCCTTACAGCCCCAGGCTAATTTCCAAAGCTTAAATACCGCTATAGCCTCTGGGCCAGGCAGAGAGAGAACCCCACCGGCCACTTGCAGTCAGGAGCACTTTCCCAATTGCCCTCGGCTACACAAAATACAAACTACTTTGAATCAAAACATTTGGGGGGAATTAATATGATTTGAACTCTGCACGTTTTAAGGGAGCTGGAGTGTATCAGATCTCTGAGGTGAGTGGCTGGCCAGGACTGAGGCGTTTATACTGACGCGCAAACGGTGTCCGATCTGATTTAATTCTTTTTCAAAAGGCAGCTTCAGCTTCAGACTCCCTTTCTACAAAAAATGGATAGGACGGAACTGACACTTTTTTTGTGTGTGTGGCCCTCAAGGTGATTGGCTTGCTCCTCCTCCTCCTCCTCCTCCTCCTCCTCCTCCTCCTCCTCCTCCTCCTCCTCCTCCTCGCAGACTCCTTGCTTTGGTTTTTTTAGTACTCCCCCGGGCCTTTGGTTGGACCTTAGGGTCACTCCTTCTAGCAGCTTTCAGAGGGAGCAAAACAGAAGGTAGCTTACTCTCTCCTTTCCTTTGTCAACATCCCATCCGTGAGTCGCTGCCCTGAATCCCTTGTAGTTATGCTGGCTCAAACTCATCCATCGCTTTGGTTCTTCAACCCTTTCGAGTGAAAATAGAGCAGATGACACACTGGAAATTTCATCCAACTCCTTAATGCTAAAATGCACGTACTTGAATTCAATCTCTTTTCCGCGACCTCCAAAAATGCATGCACCAAAGAATCTAAAAGCACGGTTGGTTTGTTGCCTAGTTAAAAAGGTTCTTTGGTACCTCCTCCTCCTCCTCCTCCTCCTCCTCCTCATCCTCATCCTCATCCTCTTTCTCCTCCTCCTTCTCCTCCTCCTCCTTCCCCTTGCTGCCTACTAGTTCTGTCCGGCTTGGGAAAATCACCAGGACCCAAAGTACTTCATGCTTTGGGGACTCCTAATGAATCCCTGAATCCCTATGCACACACCAGGACACACTATGAGACAGCAGCGGATCTATCTGGTACCCAGTTGCCTCTCTTTTGTTTTGCTGGAATGTAGCACTGGCTCCGGAAATAAGCTACAGTTATTTGATGTAGTAACACCTGTAATCACACAGACTTGGTTGGGAACTGCACATTTCGCTGCTAACACACCCTTAAAGGCCTGTGAAATGGGAGCTAAGTCCCCACCTCTGCGCTGTTTGAATACAATTAATATCAGCTGCCATGGGGGGAGGGGCTTTCCACAGGCAGGGGCACAGAGTTGGTAAAGGGAGAGAGGCTAGAGGGGGAAAACAGCCCAAAAAGATCCTACCCTACCTATCGGACAAGAGTACCTGGAGGAAATGAAACCGCAAAACAAACAGGAACAGGAAACTCTTGTAACCGCTTACACATTTTTAATGTGTCAAGAAAAAAAAAAAAAGAGCGATCACTGGAGATGAAGAAGGGGAGGAAAAATCCCTACCGTTTGTATTTCTTTCATTTGAATTGTAAACATCTGTTTGGCTGTAAGGCGAACAGAACATTTATTTCAGCTCCTAAGATTTAGTCTAATTATGTCAACACCAACGTTTGGCAGAGTGGAGGTGCTGAGGTGCTATGACTTTGAGAGTTGCACGCTGAGGCCTTGGGAACTGAAGCAGGCTAGGAAGTATTAATCACACCTGCAGAGGCTCCAGGGAGCCCCCGTAGCACAACTGGGTGTGTTTTTAGGGATGGCGGTGGGGTAGAAACTCCTTGGAGAAAACTACTGCTTTTTGCTCTGCTCTAAAAGTCTGGGATGAGAAGAGGTTTATAGCGCTTACCTTTCCATTAGGTTTGTGGTACAAACTACACTGATCCTGTGATGTGGCAGCTGTTTACCCCAGAGCTGATAACGGGTACCATTACTCAGGCCCGCTGAGTATGCATCTGTTCACTTCCTGTGACACCTCATCAGCTAGAGAAGGAAGCAGAACAGGTGTGATCACTTTCACTTTTCAAAGATATGGATTAAAGAAGGAAGGGGTGTTCTCCAAGCTAGTAGGCCAAGTTCATTCTTGTCACCACTGGGTTTTTTTTTTCTACCAATCTATGGTCTTAAGGCAGAAGGACAGATCCCCCAGGTTAACCAAGAGAAATGCAACTCCAGCCTTCTTCAAGCTGTTCAGGATCTTCCAGAGTATGAAGGACATTTAAACCTGTGTTGTTCTGTACCAGGTGTGCTAAGAATTTTGGTTTGGCTAACTTCTTTCTGGTACTTTGACGGAACTCTTTTCTTTCTTTCTTTCTTTCTTTCTTTCTTTCTTTCTTTCTTTCTTTCTTTCTTTCTTTCTTTCTTTCTTTCTTTCTTTCTTTCTTTCTTCCTTCCTTCCTTCCTTCCTCTCTCTCTCTCTCTTTCTTTCTTTCTTTCTTTCTTTCTTTCTTTCTTTCTTTCTTTCTTTCTTTCTTTCTTTCTTTCTTTCTTTAAAAGGAGGTCCTAGACAAGTGTTCTTGAGATAATTCTTGACTGCTTATGTAGTTACTCATTAGAATTTACAGATTCCTAAGAAACAAGTCTCTCCAAATTTTCAAGCACTGGCCTCTGCAAAAATATTGCTTTTCTATGTACTTTGCTTCTCTATGGGGAGGATGGATGAGAACTCCAGGAAGTTCTGCATAATCTATCTGGCTCTGTCAACAAAGTCATCCCCAGCTAGATTGCTGAACAGAAAAATCAGTATTTCCCAATATCTGTAAGAGCTGAGAGAGCCCTCAGAGGCACCAGGATGACCTTGGGGAGGGGCAACCAGAATGACTACTGTTAATGGCTTGCTGAGATCCACTTCTGATTGTCCTATTTTCTCATGAACACCATTGGTCTCAGTTCCCTTGGCTAGGTTCTACAACATCACTATTTCCCTTACAAATACAACACCCTGGTTATCATGACTTTTTTTTTTTGTCTGCTGTCCTGAAAAATAACCTACTAGGAAGAAAGATATTAGGTTCCCCAAGTCGATGTAAACTCTACAAGTTGCCCAGTCTTTAGCCAGAATAAGAGAGTTCCCCAAGGCTGCCACGATGCCACGTATCAAAGCAACAGAAATTCCCTTTAAAGATTCCGTGACATAAAAAATAAAAGAGTCTAGAGTTGATGGATAATCCTGAATACAAAATAAATCCTTGAGGCAATTTGTGTGTGCATAAAGCATATTCTTAATATGCAGCCTGTGTAACTTACCTAATACATGCCTATTTTAGTATAAGCCAGAAGCCCAACATGGATGGGGGAGCAAAAACACTCAGGGTCTGTAGAGTTCACAGATGGCTAGGTAGGTTACCCAGAGGATGTGCTGGGAATGGATAGTTGCATTTAACCAAGCCAAAGGGTGATAGATTCTGAATGCAGGCAAAACTAGATTTAACTCATAATGTGTAACTACTTTTTTCTCTCTAAATTTGGTTTCTAACCAACGG
The DNA here is from genome assembly GCF_947179515.1 of Apodemus sylvaticus. Lineage (NCBI taxonomy): Eukaryota > Metazoa > Chordata > Mammalia > Rodentia > Muridae > Apodemus > Apodemus sylvaticus. The sequence goes on from NC_067480.1 coordinate 88,658,536, forward strand.
ATTCCTAAGTATAGGAAAAGTCTGAAATTGTGTGGTCCCCCACATTCCTAACAGGAAAACAAAAAAATGCTCAGATATTTGAGACCAATTCTTTAAGATTCCTCTTTCCAGATACTGGCTGCTGTATAAGGAGAGATGCTTGGTGTTAGGATCTATGTCTGCTTCTGATTCACAGTGACTGGAGGAGGCAGAGGCCCTTTTTTAGGAAAAGAGTAGATGGATGTTGTATATTCACATTTATTTTTTATTGAAATTACCTTAATTTTCTGAGCCTTCTGTTCATTCAACTTCTGAGAGGCGACTCTCATTTCTTTTTAAAGATACTTTGTATCTATAAGAACAAAGTACAATAATCAATGAAAGTGAATAAGTGGCTAGGCAAGAATCTGTGAAATTTTACTAGCATTTTTACTATTCCTATTGCTTTTGAAACCCTGTAGAAATTCAAATTGGGGAAGAATTAGTAAGTTTGCACATTTATAGCTGTTAATGGAGATAGTTTACAATTTTTGACTCTAAGGCAGGGACTTTAGTGTTACAATCGACAGACCTACGGCACCTCTGAGCTGTTAAAACCCATAGCTTGTTTCCAGAAAATGGCATGAGGAATTTGTTGGAATGGACAGAAGATTTAGCCAAGGATGCCATGACATTGTATCTTCCCTCTTTTATATCGGTGAAACACTGGGGCTTATAAACTATTTCAAAATCATTAAGGTGGGGAAGACCTTCAACTACTGGCAATTCCAAACAGAACTTAGGTAAGAAGCACGGGCAACTTCTCAGTGGCTATACTACTGAAAGGACTATAATCCATTCCCCAGCACCCATTAGTCAACAATATTCATGAACTGCTCCCTTGCCCATACTCCGGTGTATCACACCCTATCTTTGCTCATGCAAGCAACCACAAATAAACATTAAATTCAAAGGGTAACACAGAGAGAGTAGAGAAGGGAGAAAGAGAGGAGGAAGGTAATGGGGGAAAATGACTAAAATTCATTATGAATGTGGATGCAACTGTCAAAGAAAACAATATTAGAAAAAGAGAGCAAAACATGAGTCCTTGTGAAGCAGCTAGGAAGAATCCTAAACATCACAGGAATGGAAATATTTTAATAGTCTTTCTTCCAGGTAGGGATCCTTTTACATATTTTCATGTTCTTCCAGGTCTTCTTAGGTGACATGTCCAGCGGACACCACTGAGACTGACAATCAGAAAGAGGTCCCTTGTTGTAACTGCTTTCTCTGTGTTTATTGGTAGAAGATAATAGGGGCATATTCTAGTCCAGTACTTCTCAGACTCTAATGGGTATGAGCACCACTTGGCTCTCTTTGAAATATAGATTGCAGATCAGGAACCAAGATGGGATCTAAGGCCCCACACTTGGTACAAGTTTCTTCCTTGAAATCCGATATAGATTTCACTCCTAGGAAATGTATTTTGGACAAACCTCATCTGTATTTCTCCTTTTCTAATTGTGGAATCCTCACTTCCTTTCCCTCATAGTGAAATTTCTGGGCAAGTAACATAAGCTTACCTACAACGAATGCGAGAAAATGAAAAAAATGCATGCTCAGAAAAGACAGTTTGAAGGGATAGAGAGGTGGCTTCACACTCTCACACAAGACCTGGATTCCTTTCCAGCACCCACAGGAAGCAGCTCACAATTCCTGTGACTCCCACTTCACAGCATCTGACACCCTCATCTCGCCTTCTCAGAACACATTGCAGAAAATCAGAAACTCTTTTTTTTTCCTTAAAAAAAAAAAAGACCCAGGAGGTAATGGTGCACACCTTTAATCCCAGCACTTGAGAGGCAGGGGCAGGCAGATCAAGGCTACACAGAGAAACCCTCTCTCAAAAGAAAACCACACCAAATCAAACCAACCAGACACACAACCGAACAAGAGGAAAGAAAAGAAGAAAAAAGAAACGGGGAAAACCCGTTTTGAATGTGAATTTGGCAATGAACCCTGAACTGTGCCAAATTCACTGTGCCCTCAGTGATCTTGGAGTAATCGAAGGTAGCCTTACATGCTAATATCATAAACCCATCATCTTTGTATGGTAGGTTTTGGCCAAGGGTTTTTGTGGCAAGTTAGAGTATTATGAAACAATGACCAGTCTTCGTTGAGTCTCCAGGTGTGTTTTTGTCAGTGGGAGCTGCCATAGGTTAGGAAATGGAGTATGCTATTTCTATGGGAAGGTAAGGCTCAAGAGGCTCTGGCAAACTTGGAGATAGAGATCTCCTACTCCAGTTAGAGTTATCGTGGCAAAATGTTCCTGCGATGCTTCTCTTAGTACTTACGGATGCCCTGCAGCCTCGAGGCAGTGGTGAAGCAGCCATCATGAGCACATTAGTCCCATTTAACACAGGTAACTAGCTAACACTAGACGTTATCCTGCATTTGATGCCTGGGTTGACAGTGCCGATGGAAGTATGCTGCCCAGATTTGACAGGATCGTCACCTGCATTTCTAGCGATGAGCAGGTGATTTATGTTAGTGTAAATAAAGGTTGGTGAAGGTAGAAGTCAATTTATAAACATTTAGGGAAAAGAAAAGCATATGTCACAGGTTTCTGTCTCTTCTGTGTATGTGCACAAGTACATGTAACTGTGAAGCAACAGCAATCACTTTTCTGAGGTTACGTCTGGATTTGGGGGCATTAATGTGCAGATGTGTTCCTTGATGTAATAATGTTAGAATTAACACTATAGATGAGACCTATGTTCTAGAGGGTTCTGATTGTGTCTGGAATGACATTGGTACACATAGATTCGTTTTCTGTGTGATACACAACATCCTGATCAGTACTTGGAGGGATATCTTCTGAGTACCTTGATGTAAGTAGTAGATAACCATACCTGTTGCCACACATCTCTTGATATGGCCTGCTTCTCAGAGAGCTGTCCTTTTTCACTCTTACTAACATATGCATTTTTCCCTCCCAAGGTGGCACCTGTGTGGTCAACCCCACAGACTTGTTCTGCTCAGTTCCTGGTCGCTTGTCTCTTCTCAGTTCTACTTCCAAATATAAGGTGACCATTGCTGAGGTAAAGAGGCGTCTCTCACCACCGGAGTGCCTCAATGCTTCACTTCTGGGAGGCATTCTGAGGAGGTAAGCCAGAACCTCGAGTCCTGCCACCCTGTCTCTGGTCACGGAGCTGGTATCACTCCATCTTTTTATCTTCTATTGAGTGTGGTATCCCCTGAGAGGTCAAGCCCTCTCACAATTTCTCCTAAGTGTTGTCTAACCAAATTTGATTTTTATTTGATTTTGGACAGAGCAAAATCCAAGAATGGTGGTCGTTGCCTGAGAGAGAAACTGGACAGACTTGGCCTAAACTTGCCCGCTGGACGACGGAAAGCGGCCAATGTTACCCTGCTCACTTCTTTAGTTGAAGGTATGACTTTCACGTTCCTCGGGGAAATACTGAAACCCTGGTTACAGTGATACCAGCCTTGGTTAATTTTACTGTTTTACAGCAGGTCTGTTAAGGGTTATAGTTAACAATTTTAGGAAAAATTCCTGATTAATTTTTACAATGATTAACTTTGCCTCAGTAGAAAATATAGCTACTTCATGGGATCAATCAATTGCCTTCCTGATCTTGGCAATCATAGGGAAGACAGAATAAAGCAATGGGAGATGTGTGATACTTCTCCAAGCATTTCTTGGACAACAGCAGCAAAAACCTAGTCACAGTCTTTTCATCTCATTATTAGCTAGGGTTTGAATGAATCTAATTTAATTCATTGCAACCTGGTACAAGATCCATGGGATAAACAACCTTAGGCTGATAGCGTTATTGGGCCTGAAAGCCAATTGTATTAAACACTATAGACAATTTTGACAGGGCCTCACTATGTAGCTCTAGCTGATTTGGAACTCAGAGAACTATCTGCTTCTGAATCCCAAATACTGGCATTAAAGGTGTGGACCACCATCCCTAGAAGTTTGTAGATAATCTTAAAGCACATTGAAATTCATGCCTCTGAGAGGGTAAACTCTGATTTGGGCAGAGTTTGAAATTAGGGAGTACTATGTACAGGGTGATGGAAACATACTGCCAAGAGTTGCTGTTTCTCTCAGATTTCCCCCCTTTTGTTTCTTCTGAATGGACTAAACTGTACATTTTCATAAATTCTTTTCCTAAGGAGCAGCTTCCTGGGGTTTTGAATTCCAGAGGAAAGCTCTTCAAAAAAAAAAAATCTAGAATGCCATTGTTTTAAAGATAGATGGTGGGTGGCTTCCTTCCCATGACAAATGTTCTAAAAACACATCTGTGAGACTTTCAGTTCATCAATTAGCATCTGTGTATGGGGTCTATGGGGTGTGGGGAATGAAAATAAGTTATCACACTGACTTTTCTCATACTCTAAGTGTGAAGCATCTATTTGTGTAACACTAAGAATTTCTATGATCTGAGCCAGACATTGAACACACAATAGGAATCTAGCATAGGAGAGACTGGTAGGAGGCCAGCCGGAACTACGTAGTTAATTCCAGTATACCTCTGGTTTCTGAGCAAACTATTTTAACAAAACAAACAAACAAAACAAAACTTAAGGGAAAGTATATTGACTGTATTCTTAACATTGTTCTTGACAAAAATAGCTTTGCTAACTTCGTTATCAATAATTGTCTTTGCTTTTGTTTCATTAGCTGGTTTTGCTTTTGTTTGGTTCAGTGTTTTAAGGCAAGGTTCATGGTATAGGAAACATTAGCTGGAAACATCAATCCTCCTGCTTTGACCTCCTGAATGATTAGATTATAGGTATCCATCAGCCAGCTCAGCCTTGTAGGAGTTAACTTTTCTCCACGCCTTAACCATAATAGCAACAGCAACCACAGCAATAAGACTTTGGCAGCTGAGGTTAATCAATTTAATCAAAGTTTCTTTGAAAGGGTGACCATAAATCTAGACTCTGGAGTGGTCCAAAAACTTTGGAGTTCTGAATTATTTTGTGTTTAAAATTTCATGTTAGAGATGTTCAAGTAGTAATTTCATGCAGGTATTTTAAAATCTGAAAAGGAGCTTCCACCATCCACGACACTGTGGCCTTGAGCATGGTGGATAAAGGAGAGTTGACCTGTGGCTTATCCTGAGGTTTGTGTCTGCTGCTGCTGAAAGCTTATCTGTGATACAGGTATCTTACTTATTATCTACTCTACGTGCTGACAGAGTAGAGCAAGGTTAAACAAAACAAAACAAAGCAGAAAGGGACTAATTACGAACTAAAATGGATGTACCTTCCTGGTCATTTTTAAGAGAAACTGTTTTTACCTATCTATTTCTTACTTTTGTTTGTCAAGACAGTGTTTCTTTGTAGCCCTGGCTGTCCTAGAACTTCTCTGTAGGCCAGTCTGGTCTCAAACTCAGATCTGACTGCCTCTGTTTCCAGAGTGCTGAGATTAAAGGCATGTGGCACCTTCACCTGGCTTGAGGGACTTTTTTAAAAAGAGAAAACAATTAGCTGTGATACCACGGGTTTAAGAATCACATAAATGACAGACTGTAGCTTGCTCATTCCCTCCCAGAAAGTCTCAAGCTATTTTCTTATCTTAAAATGTCTATTCACTTTCTCTTTTTAATTTTAAAATTTATTTATTTTTATTTGATGCCTATGAGTGTCTTGCAGGAATGTATATGTATGTAGTGTGTGTGGGTGGTTTGGTACCTGGCGAGATTATAAGAGGGCATTGGATCCCCTGGCATGGGAGTTACAGAAGGTCATAAACAAAGTTGAGAGTACTAAGGATCAAACCTGGGCTCTCTGGAAGAGCAGCCATTTCTCTCAACTGTTGACCCATCTCTTCAGCCCCTCAATCTGTTTTCTTTCCAACATGTAATTTTGTGGAAAAGATTACACTATTTCTATGCTATTTTTCATATCCTCCAGATTTTCTACATTACTCAGGCATACATCTTAGTGACCAGGAGTTAGCCATGAGCCTTTGCAGAGTTGACTGTTAAAGATGGAGTCACTGCTGCCCATCGCTTTCTTCTTACACATCCTTTCCTACACTCAGCATCATTTAGTGTGGGAGGGAAGCTCTGTTCACCCGAGTGGAAGGCTTTATGGATCAGTCTTGCTTGCTTCTGTAAAGCCTCACATAGCTTTGTTGGGCAACTGCTGGGGTTCTGAAACACCACTGGTTCAAGTTGTTTGACATAAATGCCTAGAACAGTGGTTAAGGAGGTCAAGGCCTCCTTTTCCTCTTTTCCTTCCTCCTCCTCATCTTTCTGCCTGCCCACTTCTACCAACAGTGTGGAGTCTCAGAAAAAAAGTTTTATTTCCAAAGACTGTACATGACTTCCCTTCAGTCTCCGTTAGATGGAACCACATGTTACTATTGCTGACTTCTTTAGCTTCAAATCTGTACATTTCTGGACCTGCCCTGTTTCCAACCTAATGGGAACTAGTGTTCCACCTATAAAACCTGTTAATGTTTAGCACTAACTCCTTGACCTTCTAAGAATAATCTCATTATTAAAACTGGTATTAAAGTTAGGATGGTTAGTTTACCTGGCTGGGCTCTATTTTCCTTATTTATAAACAAAAGACCACAGTGTCTAAGATAATTAGGGGAATCCTAGTTGCACCTTATATTCTTCCTTAGTGGTTAGCAACTTAACACAATGGCATCTTGTTTTGTCCTGGCCACAGTCTGACACATTCCTCATTAGTAATCTTCCTCTCTATCAGAGTCTCATCAGGGACCAAGAACCCAGAGTTCTTTTGTCTATAATTGCATACTTCTCTAAGTCCTAAGAGTCTTTTTTTTTTTTTTTTTAACTTTTTAAAATGTATTTAGTAAGTACACTGTAGCTGTCTTCAGATACCCCAGAAGAGGGCATCAGATCTCCTTACAGATGGTTGAAAGCCACCATGTGGGTGCTGATTTGGACTCAGTACCTTTGGAAGAGCAGTTGGTGCTCTTCACTACTGAACCATCTCTCCAGCCTCCCTAAGAGTCTTTTAATAAATCCTGAAAAGAGAAAAGAAATGGAATTCATTGTCTTATCCCATCTTCAGTTTATTACTGCTAAATTTGTAAAAATCCATCACTTGGTCATATCTGAGGGTAGGGGTAAGCTAGTGCTGTGCTTGTAACTCACTCTCTCTCTCTCTCTCTCTCTCTCTCTCTCTCTCTCTCTCTCTCTCTCTCTCCCCAAGCACAGTTGCCTGTCATTGAGACTCATATCAATCCCTGGCTTTCAGAAGTATACTACAGCACACATTTCCCCTGCCCATCCACACAAAATAAAAAACTTAAATGTGATAAATTTCTTTACTAGGAATATATTCTCAAAAGACAGACAAGGTTCTGATAGAGGAACAGCATATTTATTCCACATTGTATTGTATGGCTTTTGTATCATTAATGATGTCCGAACCAGTTAGACACTTGGTAACAGGATGGCTCAAGAGAACCTACAGGAGACTGAAATATTACACTCTAGTTTTCCTACACCTCAGAGAGTGTTAAGCGTGTAGCTTCTAGGGATGAGGAAGCCAGTGCGAACTCACATCTGCCTATCACCTACTGCAGGATCAGTTACTGAAAGGGTTCTTAGGATGAAGCAGCAGCAGTGGCAGCATCATACTCAGAAGGTCTTGGTGAAGATACACCACAGTACCAGTACCGTCAACCCCATGAGTATGACAAGCAGCCCAATCAAGAAAACTAAAGCTAAGAGATTAACGGTTCTGTACAGGATCATACAGTTTTAGACCACGGGGATACGGGTCCAGTTCTTCAGCTTTGCAAACCCAAGGTCTTTTTTCCATTTTGACTTGTTGTTATGGCATGGTGAACTGCCATAAACTCGATTCTTAACTTGAAAGAAAGAACAAGATACAGGCTGCAGTCCATTTTTGCCTTCACTGTGCCCTGTGAATTGTAAGCAGGCATTTCTGCCTCTCTCTTACCCATCACTAATTCTAAGCTTGTAAAAATCTTGGTAAATCCTCTGCCACTTAATTCCCTCAAGTGAGAATAGCATTAATGTTGATTTGTCCTTCAGATTTGTAGTAATCAATAGCATTATTTAGCGTTACTGGTGAAGTTTACAAAACTCTTCCACTCAAAATGTAATAAAACCGTATCTTTAAAATAAGTGGAAAAATGCATGTTAGTGTATGTGTTGTGTGTGTGTGCTTGTATATGTGCTTTGTATGAGTGCTTGTATATGTCTGTATATGTGTGTGTTGTGTGTGTGTGTGTATGTGTGTGTTTGAGTACATATATAGAGTTCAGAGAATAACCTCATGATGATCCTCATGCTCCAGCTTATTTGCACCATGGTCAATGAACTTCTAGATAGTCTGTTTCCACCTCCCTTCTTGCCATGGGAATGTAAGGATTACAGACACGCGCTGCACTATCTGCCTTTATTTCCATTCTGGCCATCCAAACTCTGTTCTCTCCCACGGTGATCCCTATACCAACTGATGCATTGCCCCAGCTTAATAGAAGTAACTTATCATTGATATCCTGTCTACTTTGTCTTTGATCCTGAGCCTGTGTGACTGCATTTCCACTAATGAAGGAAACATAAGTTACACAGCAGAAAATGCTTCCCCGTAGGCAAGACAGCTGGCCAGGGAAGTCACTAGGTGTTCTTGTCTATGATGTTTTACTTTACAGAGAACTAGTACCCCACTCCTTGTGACTTTGAGAAAGAAAAATAAGCCCTCTAGAATCATCGTGCCTGTGTATTAGTGTTAACATTTGTTCAATCCATGCTCAACACTGATCATATACCTAAGGAGTGTAAAAGTAATTGTCATACAGGCACAAACAGGCACATGGGCTTATTTTGATAAACAAGGCTTAAAAAAGGGAAGCCTTGAATGACCAACGTGTATGTGTATGTCTAAAAGGGTGACCATCCGATGGACAGCATCCCCATTCGTCTCACCCTGTGATACATGTGGTCACCTTCATTCAAAAAGCTTCATGTGGTGTAGAAAGTGAGGCTGTGATAGGTTTGATTGATGTTCACTTTAGTTACACAACCACCAGGAAGAACAGTAAGTAAGGGACCCTAGTTTTCCCTTTTGCACATAGAGAATCTGGCACTGCCTAGTCTTTGGGGGCATAATTTTGCATTTCAAAGCCAACAGTGGAACTGACCTCAATATATTTAATTATAACAGAACTTATGTTAGTCACTCATTCATTGTAAGTCCTCTTTTGGCTTTTTTTTTTTCAGGCCAATGAGAATTACAGATAAATTTGTTCCTAGTACAAGAGCAATCCTAAAAAGGAGACTCTAATAACTGGTAATTAGGTAACAATTAAATACCATTATATAATATCTCAGGACTTTTTCTTCCGGATTCACTAATTGGTCTCAGGACCATCCATAGGATGTGATGGGAACATGGACATCACTTGGAAAATATATCCTTAAATGCCTGTCTACCTGCAGCTCCCCTGGTTTCTCTTTTTACTCCTCTTCATTTCAATATTTTATCAGTTTTGTGGTGAGGATGAGGAGAAACAGGATGCTATGTAATTTCATCTATGCTTGAAATGTGTGCAAGGGGTCCTTGATCTCTTCTTCTTATTCACAGTGTGTGTGTGTGTGTGTGTGTGTGTGTGTGTGTGTGTGTGTGTATGAAGCCCTTGGCCTCAGTCTTTGGTCCATCGGTCATTATCACTCTTGTAAATACTGAAGCTACTGGAAGATTCACATCTTTACAATTGTCTTAGTTAGGGTTTTACTGCTGTCAACAGACACCATGACCAAGGCAACTCTTATAAGAACAACATTGAATTGGGGCTGACTTGCAGATTCAGAGGTTCAGTCAAGGTCAAGAGCATGGCAGCATCCAGGCAGGCATGGTGCAGGAGGAGCTGAGAGTTCTACATCTTCATCTGAAGGCTGCTAGTGGAAGACCAACTTCTAGGCAGCTAGGGTGGTTGTCTTAAAGCCCACACCCACAGTGATACACCTACTCCAACAGGGCCACACCTTCTAATAGTGCCACTCCCTGGGCCGAGCATATACAAACCATCACAACAATGTTTTCTAGTTTTTTTTCTTTCCTCGCTTTGAAAATTCTGCTTTTCAAAGGCTGTATCTCTGATAATGCGCTCTTCACTTAATTTCTGATTATTTCCTGTTCCTTACATTTATCAAAAGTCATAGGTCTTTAATCAAATTAGAGATTATATTGAAATATCAGACTCTTATAATTGTCTAAATTTAATAATAATGAAACTCATTGAGTTCAATATGAAATCTTTCTAAGAACAGAATTTCACTCCTTACTTAATATATTTTAAAATAGACAACATATGCACATGATATAAAATCCAAATGTTACAAGGGAGTATACACTCTGTTTCAAGGCAGCCACTTCCTTTCATAGAAGAAAACAAACACAGTTTGTCCTTCTGCTTCATTCCAAGGATATAAGTATGTACGTATTTACTTCATTTTTAGACAAAATTACGGTATTCTATGACATAAAGTTGTGCTTTGTTTTAGTACTTAGTCTTAATGGTTATTCTTTTTCCTAATAGATATGAGTTGTTGGTCTTTCAGCCATTGGTGACATAACATTGAGTGAACACATTACAATTTATTTTTATTTTTTAATTATTTTTTTTAATTTTTGAGTTTACAATATAATTGCAGTATTTCCTCCCTTTTTTGCCTTCCAAGCCCTCCCCAATACTTCTCCTTGCTGCCTTTCAAACCCATGGCATGATTTTTCATTAATTTTTTTTTTATGGACAAGTAACATTATATAGATAAAGCTTGTTGTACTTATGTATTTAGGAACACACACTCACTACAATGTAATGAGTTTTCTACTTAAAATGTCTAAAGTATTTTTAGTTTTGACCATTAAATAGGACTACAATGAATATGCTCCTGTTTGTACACTTGTACAGGCACCCAAGGACATTTATGGTAAATTCTTAGAAACAATGTTTCAGAGTCAAAGGATAATGCACCTGCAGTGTTAATAAACTATAAGCAGTTTATTCTCAGTCACTGTTATAAATGTGGGTAAAACGTTTACATGTTAGTGCCTCCCTGTGCTTTTACATAAAAGATGTCAGCTCAACTTTTTAGTGTTTGCTAATTTGATGGATTGAAAAAAATCTCTCTCTTAAAATTTAGGCTCAATACAGGCTTAGACTTATTATATATATATATATACATACATATATATATATGTATATATATACACCACTATCCTCTTTTCTTCTAACCATGGTCAGACATTTGGCATGCCCGATGACATGATCATATTTCTCATGTAATTTTTGAAATAGCAGTTTTGACTTTAGTACATTAAAAAGGGCCCTCTAGTTTCAAAAATCACAAAAGCTTTATCCTATGTTTTTAAAAATTACTTGGTGGATTTACTTGGTATACTTAAACCTTTGATCCATCTGGGATTTTCTTTGTTGTTGGATCTGTGGTATAGATCCAACTTTAATTCTTTCCAGATGGCCACCCAGTTGTCCCAACACCTTTTATTGATAATCCATCATCTCCCTACTAATTTGAAAAACAAGCTACGTACATCTTCCAATTACATTTCTTAATAATTTCTGAGTAGAATGATGTCTTTGTTTCCCTTATGCTATTTTTGTTCCTATTACTACATTTCCTTGCTTCTTTACAGAACTGATATTATACCAGCCAAGTATGTCAGTCCCTTGTGAACATATAGCTAGATAGAACTCATAATTTATTAGTAACTCTTCTGGTGTAACCCACAGACCTGTTCTATGGGAGAATGTGTGTAGTCCATCTGCATAATGCGTTCTCTTCCTCTTAGCGGAAGGATTTTTGTTTTATTTGTTTTTAATATTTGTTTATTTATGTTTGTGAGTACACTGTCGCTGTCTTCAGACACACTAGAAGAGGGCATCAGATCCCAATACAGATGGTTGTAAGCCACCATGTGGTTGCTGGGAATTGAATTCAAAACTTCTGAAAGAGCAGTCAGTGCTCTTAACGGCTGAGCCATCTCTCCCGCCAAAGGAGAGAGATTTCAATCACAGCTGAAGAGAACTACTTCAGGAGCTTTTGCAAAAAGATCAAGACATAATACCAGAGATTAACTAATATTTGTGAAATCTAGTGTTTTGGAGTTTTTTCCCTTTTTTAAAAAAACAAAAATGTGACTTAGAAGTATAGCAAGGGTTCAGAAACTATGTTTTCAAGTATACTTGTTATATTAAATGACCCCACTTACATAATGATAAACTCTTATTCCTGTTAGTTTGTAGTATGTAGTCAGTGTTTAGCAAGTTTCTCTTGTTTGTCTTTTGTGCTCTACTTGTTGGAATACCTCACAAGACTGCTATGATTAACTAATAAAATATGTGAGTGACGGGTTGTCATAGGTCAGGTATTTGATAATTACGGGGCATTGAAGAAGGTGCAGAACAATTGCTTTGGAACACACGATGTGGATATTTGAGAAAAATCATCGCTTACCTTGGGAAACTGTCAGATTATGAGACATGTAGCTATGCCAGTGAGGTTGTGCTGTAGCCTGCATTCCTTTCAGAAAAAACTTGAACACAGAGTAGACATGTGCTTGGTGCTTCAGCTGTAGGATTTAATTGTAATTTCAAATTATAAGAAAATTTATTTGCAGAGCTTTGCAGATCACAGCCACTTAAGAATCTGAGGCAGGAGAATGACAAAGTTAAGGACCTGCCTTGTCTACAGAAAGACTTCAAGGCCAGCTTGGGCAATTCAGTGAGAGCCTATCTCAAAAAGGAAAAGCAAAGTGGGCTGAAGATGGAACTCAATGCTAGAATACTTTATTAGAATGCAGAAGGGCTTAGGTTGAACCTCCAGTACTGCAGAAGAGAGAGAGGAATTTATTAATGTAAAGATTTGGATCTTGTTAAATTTTCTAATAGATGCTCTTTGAAATAGTCTGCTCTTTCTCAGCACATAAAAATTAGATTGAAATCATAGATAAGTGACCAGTATTTAAGATATATAAGTTTTGCCTTTGTTTAATGCCTTTGTATTAATGCAATAGTAAATTAAATCTAATATTGAGGTAATATTACAATGACAACTGATAAAGATTTTCTAAGGAATTACAAGATAAAAGTACCGTTCCGCACAGATCACTGTTTAAGATTTAATTCTAAAATGTACATTTTCCCGAGGGTACAATTATTTTAAAGAAAAATTCCTCACAACTACACACATTTGAAAAATCAGGTGTATTTACTTCCAATTTAAAAGTCAGCCCAGGAGCTGGAGAGAGGGGTGTGCAGTTAAGAGCACATACTCCTTTTCGAGAGAACAAGAGCTCTGTTTCCCACACTCACATTAAACATCACAAAACTGCCTCTAACTCCAGCTGCAGGAAATCCCATGCCTTCTTCTGGCCACCTGTCTCCCAGAAACACATGGCACCCACTCACAAAGACACACACACACACACACACACACACACACACGCATACAAGAGAATGAAAATAAATCTTTGAAACTAATAAATTTAGACCCATTCCTTTTGAAATTCCGAATCTTAGTACAACAGCCAATTAACTTTCCATCAGAAAATACTTCGCCGTTAACTTTCCACTTAATATTTTTTTCTAATGGTCCCTCCCCAAATTTTTACTTTTGCTGTGATGCATGCAAAACTGAATCCCCAGAGACATGAGGAGCAAGATGCATGCTGATGTTCTGGCCGTGCTTTGGAATCCATTTGTGCCTGCCCTTTAACACCATCATTTCGTACTTTGTTACCTAAACATTGAATCGCCGCTCTGCAGTTTCACATTTAAAAGATGGGCAGGGGTTACCGGTTGGTACATACACCCTAAAACCTTTTTTGCAAGCATTAATCTCATCAGCCTAGACTTCCAAACTAAGAGGCTTTTGATATAAAATAAAATTAATCTAGTTTTTAAGTTAGCATGTTGCTGCTTGCTCTTAAAAGTTTGATGTCCAAGTGATACAATAAATTGAAATAAACAGGAAGTTAAACCCTCTCAGAACTCTAGCCCCTTATTCCATCCTTTGGAGAGTGAAGGCATCCATGGCCACTTATAGAATAGGAGGGGAAATGTTTTTGGTCCTTCTTGGGGTGCTCTTTATACCATTGATAACTACCCATTGCTTAGAGTCAAAGAAACACACATATTGTTATTTCTACAAATCAATCAAAACTCAGAGAAGCTTATCCATATACGTTTCCTACCCTAAGGTTTGTTTTTCTTAAGCCCGTTGGCACGAAGGTATCTGCTAGAAAGAATTGCACTTTATAGGTTTTCTTGCTTTTGAAGACTGTGAGTTTTAATCGACGGATCCATTATTTGTTGATTCTCGGATTGTCACACACAAAGCTTTTGTGCAGTGATATACACATTTTAACTACATATCAGAATGTCTTCACTTGCCACTTCTTTGATGTAGCATCACTATACATCCCGTGACAATGTTACACTGCGAGCCATGGAAAGCAGTAAACAGAAGTAGGGGAAGGGAGGATCTGGCTGTCAGAGTAAATGTAAATAGCAGCTGTTCTCCTCAAACTGTTTTTAAAACTATCACAGGGTAGAGCGTTGCATAAAATGGGATAAATCATTAAAGAATCGGGTTTCAGCACGAAACTCAAGGGACATGCTGCTGTCTTCCTATTTATACTAGTTAGCTGTAAAGGGTTCTCAACCTGTGGGTTGTGACCCCCTTTTATTTCCCATAGAATTTGTTTATGATTGTCAGAAAACACAGATATTGACATTATAACTCAAGACCATAGCGAAATTACTGTTATCAAGTAGCAATGAAAATAATTTTGTCGTTGGGGGGAATCACCACACACACAGGGTGGTAGGCTTAAGGAAGGTTGATAGCCGCTGTATGTAACGGTGTATTAAAGCATTACTGAAGGATCTGCTTCTGTGTGAATGACGGACTGTGCAACTCATCTGGCATATGCAACTTGGCTTGCTATGTAGAGCTGGAAGGCAGAAGGCGACTGAAGGAAGGCGCATACCCACACAGTCACTGTGCTGCTTTGAAATGACCTTTGCATTCTTCATAAGAACGTCAAGTTTACCTTCTTCTGGTCAGGTGCAATAGCTCTTATTCGTTGGCTCCAATGTTGCCGTTTCTATTTTCAAGTGTGAAATTTCACAATTAATCCATTTTGTTATTTTTTTAGCAAAAGTAAGCACTCTACATGACATTGCTATGTCCGTTAAAAGAAATATTTATTTCAATTCTTCCAAATATGCAACTATCTTCTTCCCGAATCAGTTAGAGTGATAAACTGTTGGGAATCAACATTTTTAAATGCCGCTTGTTCATTATAGCACCAACCAAGACAATTCAATATTAGCTAAATTAATTTATTAGTAATTAAATTAATTGATTAAATGCTAATTGAATATAAATTAAATATTGAGTAAAAAGAAACCCTTTATATTTAGTCACTGCATCTCTGTTTTAAATGGAGGAAATGATATTTTCTAAAATATAAATAAAAATATACACATGTCCCAGCATTTCTCATTTATAGAGTGTGGGGCATGCCTTCATTCACAAAATGCTATCTGTTACTTCAATAATATGCTTTCTTCAATAAAATTTTTTTTCCTATTGAGTTAGGGTCTTTTGCAAAGTCTTATACTGTCGGAAGGAGAGAAATGTTTATAAAATGAAACATTAGAAAAGAAAATCACTAGTAATATTAGCATTTATTGATAAATAAAATTTAAACATATTTACACTAATGAAACTGCCTACTTTTTTTTTTTTTGAACATCAATTGATACTGGTTCACACTGAAAATTCAATGCAGGTTCCCCACAACATCTGCGAATCAGACACAGCAGGTTACTTTGTTCAGATTACTTTGTTACTTTGTTACGTTGTTCTAATGCTCTTTTCTGAAATCGACAAAAGCAATTCCCCCAAAAAAATCTTTTTTTAAAAACATATGTGTTCTCAGTTCGAATTGTGTGTGTCTGTGTGTAGGGATGTGCACATGAGCACTGGTGTCTGAGGAGAATGGAGGAGGGTGTGGAATCTCAGAGGGCTGGAGTTAGAGACAGTTAGGAACCACCCCAGATGGGTGCTGGGAAAGAAACCAGAAACCGCCATCCTCTGTGAAAGCAATGCACAAGCACAACTCCTCAGGTGCTCCCCCACACCCATTCACATCTAGCCTGTAGATATGCAGTATGTAAATAAGGGTGAAGGTGCATCTTAGTGGGACGAATGCTTGCCTAGCGTGTGGCCAAACCTGAGTTAACCCTCTCTCTCCCTCTCCCTTTCTCTCTCCCACACCCAACATATATACACATACCAACAAGTCATGATTAAAGTGTCCCTCATCTTGTGTCTCTTATTTAGCATATTTTGGGGAAAAAAAAAAGCTCAAAAGACTAAATATAGAACCCCAGTTAGTTATACACAAACTGATAACTTTGAGAAATGCAAGAAATTTAGAATTTCCTCCGAAAATAGCAGGTAGAGTTACGGTATAAGTGATCGACATGTGATAAGAGTATACGTAGTATATGAAGAACAGATATATGGGTTTTTAATTACAAAATTCTTTTAACTTTTCTGTACACGTTTTAAAAATGTCTCTGAGGAAAAAATGTGACTAGTTTTTAGTTGTAAGAAACCTTAAGAGAACTTTTGGAGGCAGGGAATTAAGTCCTGAACGCTAACTCCTCAGTTTTCTGCAGTCTTAAGTGGCCTTCCTGCCCTTTACAGTTGTTAACTTCATTAGTTTTCTCAAACTAAAAGCTTTTGTTTTTAATAGTAAAACAGGAGCAATTCTGGTTTTGAGAAACACCATTTTACTTAGAATATTTTATTTATTTTGTTGTCGCCTAATCTGTTTGTATACACCTCTTCATATCTATGATTGTCTCTCTTAATCTTTCCTATTGTCTATGTTGATGCACGCCTGGTGCTCATCGGTCAACAAGTCTGCTGTTTGTATGAGCACACAGCAATTTCAAGTCCAGTAACCTTTTAGAGTGTTACATTGGCCAGCTTTAAAACAAGGATCACATGATGTTGTCATCAAGCCTGATTCTTTCTCACTTCTACATGAAAATATTTGATTAACTGTGTGGCTGTTGGGTCACCCCTGTCCCATGAGTCCCATGAGTCTTACCTTCTCTCACTTCTGTAAAACACGGTAATAATCATTTGATATTTGTAATACCACATCTCCTATCTCTACAACACCAATATACATGGGTAGGTATTGTGTACAATGCTTATAAAGATACAATGAAAATCATTGTTGTATTTCATTTCTTCTTGTTATGGCCGCTAGTGTTGCCATGAGTGCCCCAATTTGTGTGTGTGTGTGTGTGCGCGCGCATGTGCACATGCATGTCTGTGTGCATGTACAGCTGTGATACACGCTAGATAAAGGTCAGAGGATATTCTTAGAAATCTGTTCCTCCTTCCATTTGATGTTGGTTCAGGGTTTAACTTGTGTTCAGGTTTACACGGCAAGAATTTTATCACACAGTCACCTTGCCACCCTCCCCAAGCCTTGTTTTTAGACAGGGTCATGTGATTCTGCAGGTCTCAAACTTGCTCTGTAGCTTCCCAATTTGGGGTCAAGCTGACGATCAAACCCAGGGCCTCATACAAACTAGGCAAATTCTTTAACTACATCCCCAGTCCAGAGAAACCAATATTTTAAGTTTTGTTCAGTCTTCCGATTACATCTGATTAAGCATGCCCTGAAAATGACCCAATGCTTTAAGAGTACTGGCTGCTCTTCCAGAGGAAGGCCTCAATTCCCAGCACCACATGGCAGCTCAAAACTGTCTATAATTCCAGTTCTGGGGAGTATGGTACTCTCAAACAAACATATAATCAGACTAACCACCAATGCAAATATAGTAATAAAACAAAAATTTAAAAAATATTGCCCTGAATAAAGTCATCACTGAGTACATATTTAGCAAGGTTTGATTTATATATTTGTATATATATTTAGACATATTTTATATATTTGTGTGTATGCAAGCACTTGCTCATAATAGCATTCATGTTTCTAGAGATTAAATCTCATGCCTTCTAGGTAAGCAACTGACCACTAAACTATATTCTCACTCACAAATTTGGATTTTTAAATAAATTTTACCTGTCAGGTAAGACTTTTGATTAAGCAATTTTTAAAACATTGACCATTATACTCTAGAATGATTTTCTTCAGTAAATATTCCTTTATTAATAAGATATTTTTATCCCACTTATTAAAATTTTACTTGCACTCAATATTTTATAGACAAGCAGAAGTTGTTTATGATTCTGCTATGTTCTTCATTTTCCAAAGCAGTACAGTACAACAGAGCCTTCTGGAAGGCCTGATGTTGATAGGATTATAGTCATTTAATAAACTATCTCAACATTGCAGTATGAAATTCATGAAAATGCTTCATTTTATAAAGTGATAACAACTTTCAAAGTCTTTTGAGCACATTGCTGTATATTTTGATCAGACTCATGGAAAAGTAAACAGAATGGCTTGTCTATAATCTATAGATCTGGGCAGCAACAAATACATATACACATTGGTGTGTGTGTGTGTGTATTGGCAGGTTTTGTGTTTCAACTTGACACAGGCTGAAGTTATCACAGAGAAAGGAGTTTCAGTTTGGGAAGTGCCTCCATTGAGATCCAGCTGTGGGTTATTTTCTCAATTAGTGATCAAGGGAGGAGGGCTGCTTGTGGGTGGTGCTATCCCTGAGCTGGTATTCTTGGGTTCTATAAGAAAGCAAGCTGAGCAAGCCAGGGGAAGCAAGCCAGTGTGAAACATCCCTCTATGGCCTCTGCATCAGCTCCTGCTTCCTGACCTGCTGGAGTTTCAGTCCTGACTTCCTTTGGTGATGAACAGCAATGTGGAAAGTGAAAGCTGAATAAACCCTTTCCTCAAAACTTGCTTCTTGGTCATGATGGTTGTGCAGGAATAGAAACCCTGACTAAGACAATATCCGAGAAGCTTTTCCACTGATGATCATGAGTAGAATTGTGGTGGAGTGAGACATTCAAAGAAAAGAGGCAAAACTCCTGAGTCACAAGTTTGTTCTCCGTTTTACCCGCAAAGTTCAGTTTCCTTATTTTTCATTGACTTTCCTCACAGATGCCATCCCCCCCAACTTTGTTTAAATTAGATAGAAACAAAATGTTGCATCTGATCACACCCTTGTATGAGAGTTGGAGAAAACTCACAGTGTTGCCCATGCAAGGTCAGATATGGAGAAGCCAGTGAGCTGTGTTTTCTGCCAACAGGTGAGGCTTTGCACTTGGCTCGGGATTTTGGCTACACATGTGAAACAGAGTTTCCAGCCAAGGCAGTAGGAGAACATCTCGCCAGACAACATATGGAACAGAAAGAACAGACAGCAAGAAAAAAGATGATCCTAGCGACCAAGTAAGTGCTGTGGAGATGCCTTCCTGCATCTTCATCCCGCTTTCCTGATCTCCTTTGAATGACGTCTAGAAAGTAAGAGTTCTCTAAAAACACAGGGTCTCCCATTCTAGCAACAAAATAGATTCTCCCAGAATTCTACCATCTGCACAAAGGCATCAAAGTTTACATGATGAGAAACTGGACTATCAAGACAATTCTTATTAGAATATACCCAAATTAGGCCAATTAGAGGGCTCAACGGCTAAAGGGACTTTCACCTAAATGCTTGCAAACCTGAGTTCAATACCAAGATCTCATGTGATGGAAAGAAATTCTGCAAGTTACTATCCAATTTCCACTTGTGTTATCACATATACACGCACATGTGTGCACTCACACACACTCACACATATACACACATGAGAGAAACATATAATAAAATTTCCAAATATACATGAAATTCAAAATTCTTTCAGTGACATAACCAATCACTAATTTGCATGTTTGATAAATAAAATATTTCAGTATATTTTGTAAAATCCACAGTTACAGAAATATTTGGTTATGTGCAGTTTCCATCCTAAAGTTTCTAGTGATTGGTAATTAACCAAATATTTGGTATAATTAAGATACTTGTTTAGGCAGAAAGATAGAAACTAGATGCATCTTGAACCAGACATGATATCTGTTATTTGGTTGATATAAAACACAGAAAAGCCTCTTCACTG
Source organism: Apodemus sylvaticus (assembly GCF_947179515.1). NCBI lineage: Eukaryota > Metazoa > Chordata > Mammalia > Rodentia > Muridae > Apodemus > Apodemus sylvaticus. The sequence continues at coordinate 88,678,686 of NC_067480.1, forward strand.
GATTATAAATAAATATGCTTGAGTTGATCCATATTAAGGTAAATCAGAACAGCCAGTGATCTTAACTAAATGTTGTTACTTTAATAGTCATTGTCAGTAGAAACACCAAACTTTAAATCCATAAATCCGGTAAAATTTTTAACCTCCTTAAGGACAGTGACGTAAGCGACAAAGTTAGAATGTTGTGAGTCACTGAAGATCATCTTTGTTACATAATTCATAATATGACATTTTGTTTTGAGACAAAAGAGTCTTTTCATATCTCAGCTTCAGAAAGAAGAATTTAAATAAGAATGAAAGTAGTCCGAATACTAATTCCCTAACTGTCCTGTGGAGAGGGTGGTAATTGCCACTGGATCCTACAGGATTGTCATCTGTATTTAAGGACATAAGTTGTCCTGTGTCCTCGAAATAAGTGACAAGATTATAAAATCCAATTGATAGCCAGAGAGCCATGTCCTAGGTTGAATTATCTCGTAAGAGTTCAATCTTGCCAGGCTCTGCTTTTCATTATTTACTTGTCAATTCGACTACAGTTTGCCACGTTGTTTGAAAAAGAATGAAGTTGATCTGTAAAATTGTAAATTGATTTATTCAATTATCTAAATAATCATTGGCATTTAGCTGCCTAAAATGTGATAGACTTGACTTGAAATCAGTCTAATCTTTGTGTGTGTGTGTGTGTGGGGGGAAGATCGTAATGATGGAGCACTGCATCAGAGTTCATATAAGGCTATATTTATGTTTTTAGTTGGAAACCTAAAACAAGTGAGACAAGGCATCGCTCTTATGTAACATAGAACTCTAGAGATGGTGGCACCACAAAATGCTACCAAATATATAAGTAAAGTTGCACCCAGCACCCAACTATTATAACTCAATTTCTATACTGAAAGCTATCCAAGTTTCACTTCAGAGAGAAAAGTTCCATAAAAATGCATAAATTCCTAAAAACACACTTAGCAAAAAAAACCCCTGAGCCTCAATATCCTTAGAAAAAGGTCCCAAGAGTAAACAAAAGAGTCAGATACGCACCTGCTTCCACTGTTTGGAGTCCCACAAAACACCAAGCTAACAATTATAGCATACACAGAGGACCTGGTGTAGACCCATGCAGGCCCCGTGCTGCTACAGTCTGTGAGCTCATGGGAGCCTACATAGTTGATTCAGTGGACCATGTTTTCCTTGTGTCTTCCATCACCTCTGATCCTACCATCTTTCCTCCCCTTTTCCACTGGCTTCCCAAGCTCTGAGGGAGGGACCCAATAGAGATCTGCAATTTAGACTCTCCAAATAATGTCTGTCTGTAGGTCTCTGCACCCACTCCAATCTACTGCAAGAAGAAGCCTATCTGGTGAGAACTAGACAAGGTACCTATCCTTGGTCTCTGAACTATCCAAGTCTCTAGTTCCTGACAATCCAGGCAGTGTCAGACATGAACTCCCTCTTGTGGTATCAGCCTCGTTAAACCTGACATTGGTTGGTGGCTTCCACAAGTTCTGCACAATCATTTTCCCAGTGCATCTTACAGATAGGACCAATGATAGGTCAAAGGTTTTGTTGCTGGGTTGATGTCCAGGTTTCACTTTCCCTATCCTGCAGGGTACCTGCCCACACCAAAGAGACTAGAACATAGGGATGAAGGCTCCTTGAAGGCACCCGCTCTACCTCTCCATGTTCAGCCAGCTGTTTGGTTGTCGTCCTCAACAATGGGGCCTTCACGTCAGTTTTCTCTCTGTTGTTGTCTGTCCTAGCATCAACCTGAGTTGTTTCAGGAGCTCCGCAAAATCCCTCAGCTAACAACTCAATCTAATGAAACCCTTGGCCCATCACTATCTTGCCTTGATACAAAAGATGGCCAGTTCAAGCTCTATGCCATTCATAACTCAGAGTCCTCACTAGCGTCACCCTCATAGATTCTGAGAGGTTTTCACTACACTAGGTTTCCACACATCATCGCTCAGACCCCCTAGTTCCTGATGTCTCTCGCTGAATTCTCTCACACCACTACCACTGCATTGTACCTATCTCCACCCACCTCCAGTCCACGTACACAATCTCTTCTATTTCTCTTTCACAGGGAGTTTCATGTATCCCTCCTAAAGCCTGTCTTGTTATTAAGCCTCTGTGGACTGCACCTTGGCTGTCCTTTACTTAACCACTAGTATCCACGTATAACTGAGTACATACTATGTTGGTCTGTCAGGATCTGGGATACCTCCTCACTCAAGTCGATTTTTCTAGTTCCATCCATTTGCCTGAAAATTTAACAGCTTATCCATTGTATAACTGTACTACATTTTCTTTATCCAGTCTTTGGTTGCGAGGCATCTAGGTTGTTTCCAGTTTCTGACTATGCTGAATAAAGCCACAGTGAGCAGAGTTGAATAAATAGTGTGTGTGTATGCATGCTTGTGTGTGCACATATGCACATGCACACATGCATGCACACATGTGTGTATATATATGCCAGGCATACAAGTGGAGGTCAGAAGGCAACCTTCAGGAAGTTGGTTCTCTTCCTTCTTCATGTGAATCCAGGAGACGAAACTGATGCCTCAAGCTCAGTGGCAAGCAGTTTTAGCTGTTACTATCCTCGTGGTCATTGGGGTGACTTGACCTTTCTGCACTTGCTCATCATCACAAGCAAAGCCAAACCACTGTATTTTACAATAACCTACACACAGTAACAAATATACACGCAAAATAACTATATTATCCCTTGAATATCAGGTATTTGTTCCATATTGAAGAATGCTTTTAGGAGATTTTTTCATGTTTATTGATTTTATTCTATACCTGCTGCGTTTATTCATTTTATTAAATGTATGTTTTTAAAACATATTCTCTGGCCTGGAAAGATGGCTCAGTAGATAAAAATTACTTGCACTGCAATAATAAAGAACTGAATTTGAGTTCCCAGAAGTCAAATAAAACTAAGTACTAGTTTTGTTATCCCATTGTTCCTACAGTGAGAAAGGAAGGAGAGACAGGATATCATGGGCCAACTATCTTGGCGTGTACAGGGGCAAAACAATAGAGGCACTTTCTTATAAAAGTAGAAGGTGAAGTTTGACATTGAGACTGTCCACTGACCTCTACAGGTGTGCCACGGTGTGTGTATAGCTACACTCACACACAAAAACACCCACACAAAGACTTTTTTTTTAATATAACGAAAACAAAGGCATTGAATTTATTTAAACTTCTAGGATTTCTCTCCATATACATGGGAAAATCTGGCCTAATTTTCTTTTCAACCACTGGGCTTTCCTAGTGCGACATAATTCAAAATTTTTACATGAGTCATGTAGCTATACATTGTTTACTTCCCAAGCAATTTTTATTTACAGGGATAATATTTACTTAGCAAAATATAAAAAAATTAGAAATACACTGTATGTAATTTTGCTTTAGAGTTTTTTTTTCTAGAAAGTTCTTAACATATAGCCAGCATTCTTAATAATTGCCTTGTGCCATAACAAGACCATGGTAGATATTCCAAGAAATTACACACTTGAAAACATTTGAAGCTTAATATTTTCCTCTCAAAGATGGTTTATAATAATAACTGAATTTCAATACTAGAAATCTGTATTTTAAAGGTAAATTTTGATCAGTTGAATTAAAGGCAGATGTGTGGACTATAATCTATTACATTACGGTATCAAACCTTAAATTTCCAAAGACTTGCAACACAAAGACTTTAAAACAGTACTCTCTTTCATGTCATGTTTGTTTACAAGTACACACTGCAAGGCTTAACCGATAGTTATTATACACAACAATGTTTTTGTTTACACATAGGCTAGAATTCATAACCATATAAGAAAAGAAGAACAGTGGGAAAAGATCTGCAAAGTAGCAACTGAAATAGAATAGTGTATAGCGATTTTTTTAAAGACTGGTGGAATAATTTAGGAATAAGAGATCATTGTCTTCAAACACCAAGGCATGAAATTAGTCAAAAAGTAAGTTATATTGCCATATTGGGGGATGGAATTTTCCAAAGTTAGCTTGGATTATGACTTTGAATGATGTAAGCCTATAACTTTAGTTAAAATTGTATATAGATGTGATCTTTAAAAAAGCACCACATTTGTAATCTTTTTAAAGACAATTGCTAATTACAGTTCTCTCAAATGAAATTTCTTTTATTCTGTGACTATCATGTAAAGATGCACTTTTAAAAATGAACATGGGTTTGGTCAATGCCTTGGAGAATGTTTTACTCTCACCCATTGGCCCTGCAAAGTCAGTGCAATGGAACTTGAGAGTACTGACTGGAAAGTCCTCCTGGTCTCCTTTAAAGGGGGAAGAGACGTTGATAGATAATATCTCGTGAAATTAAAAGTCCATTTCAAGAGTGCAATTTCAACTTTGTACCCTTCATTGTAGGCAAATTTGTAAAGAATTCCAAGACCTCCTAAGCCAAGATAGATCACCACTGGGATCCTCCAGACCTACTCCCATTCTAGACCTTGACATCCAGAGGCACTTAACACATTTCAGGTAAGACAGCTTTTCCCATCTGCCTAGAGTCTAGGCAGCTAAGCTACATCCAAACGTCCAGGATTCTGTACTGCCATTGTAATTCCAGTTAGAGATATACTTATGTGGATAAAATAATGACTGTTCTACTGTGTTTGGGATGCTATGACAAGATACTCTAGACTGGATAATGTATAGAAGATGTAAGTGCGTAGTTTAGATTCTGGGACTGGGAAGCCTGAGAGCGGACCTGGCAGAATCAGGATCTGCTGAGGGCTCTGTCTCTTCAGATGCGTTAACTCAGTACTGTGGGATGAAAGGGGAGGACAAACTTCCAAGACACTATTCTTAAGGGCATGGATCCAACCTTCTAAGACTTCATCGCCTCCTGAGGCTGCTCTTAGTGTTGTATTGAGGTTTAGTTTCAGTGTATGAATTTGAGGACCCTGAATTTTTGACATTATCAATTTAAAGTGATTGAAGCATTTTAGATCAGAAAATGTAATATCCATTTATGTTCATCAAGAAACTATGGCTTCATGAAACCGTATATTATTAAATGAAGGAATACTAAGAAATTTTTGTCCAAGATTCTGAAATCTTTTAAAGAGTTACTTACGCTCATAGGGTAAGTTGTTAAATGAACAGATCTGATTGAAGTTAATTAAATACCAGTGACTAAATCTTTAGTAGTACATTAATGATTTCAACAAACTTAGAAAGTATAAATGGTTTTGTTCTTAGATTTATTTATTTATTTATTTATTTATTTATTTATTTATTTATTTATTTGATGTATATGAATACACTGTCACTATCTTCAAGACATACCAGAAGAGGGCAGAAGAGTTCATTACAGGTTGTTGTGAGCCAACATGTGCTTGCTGAGAATTGAACTCAAGATCTCTGGAAGAGCAGCCAGTGGTCTTAACCACCAAGCCATCTCTCTAGCCCTGTATAACTGGTTCTTAGTCATAGGACACTGAAATGAATTATTAAAAGCATACTTTAAGTTTCCCTTTCTGAGATACTTTGGAAATAAATAGAATATCTTTCTGGTTAATTTACTCTCTAGTTTTATAATAAATCTATATTAAATCTGTAATTCTAATAAATCTATAATAAATCTAGAAAAAGAAAATAGTCACTGCTTAGGTATTTTTCCATTTAGAAACTCTAAAATTATAGTGTTATTCAGTATTTCTCATTCATACAAAAATAAACCATTTCATTTTCTTTTGGTTATCATTTGTTGGAAGATATAAACAATGTTAATGAGAGTCAGTTGTGAATCAGTTCACAAGCTAGAATGGCGGGCACACGTATCAGTTCTTGGGAGGCTGAGGCAGCAACCACTGAGAAAGAGTTCAGGGACAGTTCACAAACTACTTAGAGAGCCACTGTCTCAAAAACAAACAAATAAAAAGTAATATACATAAGAATTAAAACTGTTTCCAATGCCTGCTTTTGTTCTTTTTTGAAGGTTAAGAACTTTTTATTAGCATTTAAAAGGAAAAGCCCAAAGCAATCGACCTATGACTCTTTTAATTTTTTTTTAAATTCCATTTACTTTTTTTGTTGGAAAATAAATTGTTCTTGTACAACATATTCTGATTATTGTTCTGCCTCCTCCAACTCCTCCCCACATGTCCCAACCATCCAAGTTCCTTTTTTTCTCTCTCATTAGACTACAAATAGGCATATAAGGATAATTAATAAAAATAAACAAAAATAAAACAGACTGGGATAAATCAAACAGAAAATCTGCTTAGGAATTATAAGGCTATTGAAGATGATGCACAGTTATCTAACTAATAAATGCTTAAGTAATTTTGTTTTGCACAAAGCGAGCCTTGCAAATGCAGTATTTTCCCTTAATATACCACAGTTCTACTTAAGATTCCATAAACATGTTCTTTTCAGACCCTACTTAGAATTTACTTTCCAAAATTGCCCAAGACATAGTATACATTTCTCAGAATTGTATCTGCCTCTCAAAGGAAGTATTAGGGTATCAATAAAGCTAAGGGGAGAAAATGTCTAGACGTTTCAGAGCACAAGGTTTTGGAATCATGAGAACCATTTTTAGACTCAGGTCCCATTATGTGTGAGGTGGGTTTTACATGGTAACTTTCAAACTTTTGCTTGAGTTCCTATATAAAACCTTTGTATTAAGTGTAGTAATCAACTAAAATGAGACAGGATACAAATTTAACACTTAGAAAATGCTATATTGCTTGTCTCCAGCAAGTATGCAAGATTAAAAGGAATTGATACTCCCAGGTTTTGTTTATGTATACATTAAAGGTTGTTAGATTCACATATTAAGTATTATTATTATTATTATTACTATTATTAAAATTGGGATCTAATGATGTTTGTAAAGTTACAAATTTACAAGGATTTTACTATTAAGCTGCAGAGAAGCCTACACCATAAGGATGAGTTTATTTGTAATTAGACATACTGATGTCATCATCTGAGAGTGACTTCATCTTTCTGTCCCAGAACAAAAATGGGCTTTAATATGAGTATAAGTTTCTGTAGGAAATGAATAGGTAGAAGACTTGCATATTCGGCACAGGGTTGCTAGCTTGTTTCTTTTGCAAGCTATAAACGTAGTGCCGTGTATGCATGTGTGTGTGTGTGTGTGTGTGTGTGTGTGTGTGTGTGTGTGTTCTATGTGCAGATGTGTATTAGGGGGCTCTCCAGGAGGGATGTCTATATTCCTGCTTTTTCAAGCTCTACCTCCTAAGATTGGGTCTCTCACTGAACCCACAGCCTGCTCCTTTGGGGCTAGTCTGGCTGCCTAGCTAGCCAAAGCAATCCTCCTGTCTCCATTCCTCACAGTGCTAGGAGTTACATGCCCCAGTCCAGAGTCATCTATCTCTTTTTTGTTTTGTTTTGTTTTTTTGTCATTTATTTACATTTCAAGTGTTATCCCCTTTCCCGGTTTTACCCCCTCCTAGAGACCCCCTATCCCACTCCTCCTCCCTCTGCTTCTATAAGGATGTTCCTCCACCCATCTACCCCCATCTCCTAGGTTACTGTATCTGGGATGAATGCCCAGCATATACCCAAAAGATTCTCCAATGTATAACAAGAACACATGCTCCACTATGTTCATAGCAGCCTTATTTATAATAGCCAGAAGCTGGAAATAACCCAAATGTCCTTCAATAGAGGAATGGATACAGAAAATGTAGTACATTTACACAATGGAGTACTACTCAGCTATTAAAAATAATGGATTCATGAAATTCTTAGGCAAATGGATGGACTTAGAAAATATTATCTTGAGTAAGGAAACCTAATCACAAAAGAACACACATGGTATGCACTCACTGATAAGTGGATATTAGCCCCCAAGCTCCAAGTACCCAAGGTACAATTCACAGACCATATGAAGTTCAAGAAGGAAGACCAAAGTGTAGGTGCTTTGGCCCTTCTTAGAAAGGGGAGCAAAATACTCGTGGGAGCAAATATGGAGACAAAGTGAGCAGAGACTGATGGACCGGCCATGTCTCTCCTTACGTGAGTGCTGGGCATCAAACCTTGATTCTCATTCTTCTTTTTTTTTTATTCTATATATTTTTTTATTTACATTTAAAATGATTTCCCCTTTTCTGGACCCCCACTCCCCAAAAGTCCCATAAGCCCCCTTCCTCCCCCTGTTCTTCCCTCCACCCCTTCCCACTTCCCCCTTATGGTTTTGCCCTATACTGCTACACTGAGTATTTCCAGAACAAGGGGCCACTCCTCCGTTCTTCTTGTACCTCATTTGATGTGCGGATTATGTTTTGGGTATTCCAGTTTTCCAGGCTAATATCCACTTATCAGAGAGTGCATACCATGATTGATCTTTTGAGACTGGGTTACCTCACTTAGTATGATGTTCTCCAGCTCCATCCATTTGCCTAAGAATTTCATGAATTCATAGTTTCTAATAGCTGAATAGTACTCCATTGTGTATATATACCACATTTTTTGCATCCATTCCTCCATTGAGGGGCATCTGGGTTCTTTCCAGCTTCTGGCTATTATAAATAGGGCTGCTATGAACATAGTGGAGCATGTATCCTTATTACATGCTGGGAAATCCTCTGGGTATATGCCCAGGAGTGGTATAGCAGGATCTTCCGGAAGTGAGGGGCCCAGTTTTCTGAACATCGATGCAAAAATACTCGATTCTCATTCTTCTACAGCAAGCAAATTCTCTGCCTGTAAGCCATCTGTGTCCCCAGCCCACAGGACTGTTGAGAACAGACTCTGATTCCTAAACTAAACGAAAAGCATTCCTATGGGCTTTACATTCTTTTATTTACCTCCCTACTTAGAATACAGTAGCAAGGTGTTGTTTACCAAGGAACTAAAGAACTAAATAGCTCCATAGTAGTGGAGCACACCTTTAATCCCAGCTCTCCAGAGGTAGGCATATCTCTGAGTTCAAGGCCAGCCTTTTCTACAGAGTTCTAGGACAGCCAAGGTTACAAAGAGAAATCCTGTCTGGAAAGAAGTAAATAGGTAACTGGATGCTTCTACTCTCAAGAAAATCGAGATTATAGCTGAGATTCAAAGCTCTCAATTTATATGGCTATAGATTCTCAATCACAATTTGAAACAAAAAACTATAGGTTTAAATGTTCTAATCTCCTCAATTAATTACACTAAATATATAGTAATAGTATCCAGAGCAATTCATAAATATAGTAATTAATAGCGATTTTAAAATGGTAGCATATCTAAATTTTAGTATTTATATTTGAGAACTTTGAATATCTCAATTGTGATTTCTTGTTTATTTCACATTTTAACCTTTGTCAGGATTTTCATATACTTTTTCTCACATTCCCGAATGTTTATTTATATGAAGCCTGCTAGTTTCTTAGGATTCTGAAAATCACTGGAGTTAAAATTCATTTTGTAGAAAATTTCCTAGTCTATGTTTTGTAAGTTGTACTAAAAACATAAAATGCAACCCTTCTTTTTCTTCTTCAGTAAGATTCAGCTCTATAGTTAAGCATATTTGCATTGTTGTGTGAACAAGTTCCTAGAATCTGTATTTTAAAAAACATATACATTATATCCACTTATAACAACTCCACATTTCCCTGGACATCTGGCCCCAGAGCACAACCTTCTACTTTCCCTTTCTGTGGCTCTGATTGCAAATTACACAATAGATGTCTATTATGACTACTTATTTAATCAGGCACAATTTTCTGCAGATGTATAACTGTTGCCACATATGTCATAATTCCCTTTCCTTTAAGACCATATATCACTCCAGTATGACTGTACCCACATCTATTAGATTTGTTAGCTTGCACAAAGATTTGTACTTCTCTACATCCTCTCGATCACTTACTGTTGACTTTAAAAAAAAAATATAGTCACTTTTGTCCGCACATTTAATTTGCATCTCCCTAAGGATCAATGATTCTGAACATGTGTTTGTAGGTTTGTCAGCCATTCTCCATGGACATGTATTCAATAGTCCCAAGTTCCTTGTTGGGTTATTGATTCTGTGCTGTGCACATCATTGTTCATTTCTATATTAATTCTTTATATAAAATATTAGATTCACAATTTGCAAATTCTTTCTCTTCAAAAGGAGCAAGTTTTTAAATTGTTGTAGACTAATTTGTATATTTTTACAAAGATTGTCTATGCTCTCTGACTTACATTAGAGAATACTTGCTCAATCCAATGTCTTGAAGCTTTCTCCTATGTTGTCTTCTAAGAGGTTTACATTTTTACATCTTATATTTAGATCTTTGATCCATTTTGTGCAAATTTCTAAAAATAACTTAAAGTATGCAGCTTCACCTTCCCCATGTCAAATTATATGATGTTAAACACAGCTTTCATTTTCAACCGCAACCCAGACTGAAGGCTCCTGATGCAGCTTCATAGGATTTAAACACAATGCATGGTTTCATGTTGCATTCATTTTAAAGACAACAATAGCATTTTTACCAATGTAACACTTGAACAAATTTATAATTTTAATAATAACTCTTTTAACAAGAGGTTAGTAAATGGTGGCTCATTGGCCAGCCCTGAAAAGACTACATAGTTTCTAAGTGTGGTCATTAAATTTGGCCTCCTAGCGAAATTACCAATGAAGTTCTTTTACGAACCTAAAGGATTAAAGCTAATGTATCAATACAAAAATGGGACTCTGGGATTTATGTTAGTTTCCAACTCTGACTGCTAGGTTTGAGAAGCACAGACCTAAGACCTTCCTAGCGTTTAGCATTTTATCTCGTCCTTTGAAAGAAATAGGAGTCCATGTATGTGTGTGCATGCTTTCCCGTGCACAGAGGTCAGAGGACAGCCTGATGGAGTCAGTTCTCTCCTTCTACCGTTTGGCTCCTCAGAATGGAAATCAGGCTTGGCACCAAGAGCACTGACCTGCCAAATCATCTTTCTGGCCCACAAATTCATTTTTTAGAAGAGGCAGTAAAAAAAAAAATGCATGAAATTGTGACTTAGGTAATAATATAATGAAAAGGTTCTTCATATATGATTTTACTAATAATATGGAAAAATGCATTAGACAAGAGTGTGTCTCATTTTTGTTGATGCTGTTGCTTTTTTGCTGACATTGGCAACTGATGGTAGTGCAAAGAGGACCAAGAGAAACACTTAGCCTGCCTTACAGTTAACACAAGCAATTGGCAGAGTTGGGTTCTCTATGATTTTTTGCTGAGTACTGGCTGGGCAGGGACTGCAGAAGGAACATGATTGGATAAGCATAGGAGATTATGTAATTAGTAACATCCATTAATAACATTAGTAGCTGTGTTACTACTTTGTATAATCAAAGTCTTCAGAGTGCAGAGTATTTGACGTTATACCTTACAGGATTGTGCACTCAGCATCTTGAGAGCTGTGGCTTACATTAAGCAGGCTGATTGTGTTTAGACAACAATGAGGGGGTGATCTGGCCCTGTAAAGCAAAGATAACTATTTCTAGTTTTTACTGCAAATGACATAGCATTGTGTTCTGGAAAGCTGTGCCAATAGTAGTGACCGCTCTTAGGAGTCACACACAGACTTCAGAGATGCTTGTTTCCATCAGAATGACAGGGGCATGTTTATTAATCACTTAGTAGGAATTGTCATGGCAAACACAGCAGACACAACACCTACCAAGAGCAGGGAAGAGATGAGATTGAAATCTGCAGGCTGCTCCCATGGACTCACTGTTTCTGAACCTGGTGATGTCAATTAGTACATGATGGTATAAGGCAGGAGGAGAGGAGGGGGCAGACCACTTAACTCAAAACCACTGCCCTAATTGTCTGAGCTCCCTTTTTGAGATTCAACAAGATTGTAAAAATGTGCCTGTTCCACGTGTCTCATGTTCTCATAACCTCCTTGAGTATGAGGTCACAGGAACACATGGGTCCTTATAAATATGAAGTTAGAACACCATTCCTGCTCAACTCAGAGGGGATGGGCCTGCCAGTAAAACCATAATTCTTTTCTAGCACAAACCTCTGAAGACTTAAATCTTAGTTCTCTCTTTGTTTCACTGTGCCAATTAGGGGTCAGCAGATAGATAGATAGATAGATAGATAGATAGATAGATAGATAGATAGATAATCTATAGATAGAGCTATAGATAGATAATGATAGATAGATAGATAGATAGATAGATAGATAGATAGATCTATATATATATAGACAGATAGATCTATAGATAGAGAGATAGATCTATAGATAGATCTATCGATAGATAGGTCAATAGATCTATAGATAGATGATAGCTAGATAGACAGACAGATGATAGATCTATAGATAGATAGCAGACAGATAGATTAGATAAATAGATAAATCTCTAGATAGATAGACAGACAGACAGATAGATTAGATGGATCTATAGATAGATAGATAGATAGATAGATAGATAGATAGATAGATAGATAGATAGATAGATAGATTATAGGGATAGATTGAGACAGATGAGGGGTTTGTGGTTCTAGTCTATAATCCCAGTATTTGAGAGGCTGACGCAGAAGAATTGCTATGTGTCCAAGGCCAGCCTAGGCTATATAATGATTACCAGGAGAGCCAGGGTTATGTAGCAAGACACTGTATCAAAAAGAGAGTTGATCAAAATGAAAACATATAACAACAAAGAGTAGACACAGTATTGATAATTACCTGAGGCAAACAAAAAAGTGTTTCATCTTTGTGTTTTATATCTATCCCTCATGATATTATGATCGCATTTCATAGAAGCAGCAGGAAGGTTACCAGAGTTCTAATTTGGGATCTCTAGCCAGATGCTTGGAATTAGAACACACTACAACTGTCTCTTCTTCCTCCGTATATTCCTTTGGAAGCTGGTGCTGTTAAATTGCTTGTTGCCCCACTCTTGAGTTATTATTCCACTTAAAATCACCCCTCATACTATGTCTCCATAAGATCTTATTCCATCTCTTTCCAGTTCACCATTATAATCGCTTTTTAAGAATCAAATTCAGTAACAGTCCTGTTTAAAGGTTCCTATACTAACTTTAAAGCTATCCTAACATTTTTCCAAAATGAATATATGTTGCCCTTCTGGTTGATAAATTGAAGGAAATAGCTAGTTGTTTTTAGCCTCTGGCACTGTTAACAAAGCAAAGTTCAGTGTGTATTATCGCCTTCAAATGTGATGAGGTCATGACTGGCTTGGGTGTTCCTCCATGCCCACACTATTCTGTTCATTCTTAATCAATGCTGCTAATAAATTAGGTGAAAATAACATAGGATCACAAAAACCATGTCCCTCTGTGATCCCAATGGGGCTGAGTTGATCAAAGATGTGTGGACTCACAGTGGCAGAAGGACCTTCATCTCCCAACATGACAGACCACTTGGGTCATTCTAGACACTCTCCTCCAAACTGAGATTTCAGAGTGTCAGTCTCATAGGAAGGCCCTTGAACATTTTTTGTGACTGTTTTGGTTGAAGGACATTTGACTGTTGTACCAAATTTGACTGTTGGCTCCCTGGACCTTTCTGGAGCTGAAATGTTGCTTAGTTCCGTGTTTACAAAACTCAGTCACAGAAACTTTTTCTCTCTCATTATACCAACTTCCTCTGGAACTGAGGCTCTATAGCTGTAGTTGTGATAGTGAAGGACGACATTTAAGCAGTGTAGCAGTTTCCTTTGGCCCTAGGGAGATAAGTCCTATTCCCTGGATACATTTTAGCTGCGTGGAAATAGTTTTATAAATGTTGATTAAATGTTGATCCTGGGGATCTCATCCCAAACCAATTAAGTCAGGATCTCCAGGGTAAGATCCACAAAACTATATAAGCTGGAGAGGTAATTTTTTAATGTGTGTTTGTGGTTGAGAAAAAAAAAAGAGCTTAAGGAATCATGGAATATTAGAGTGCTGTCAGGACCACACTGATGAGCAGATCTGGGTGGCTCCCTATCACCCACCACCAGGCAACCAAACACTTTCATTATATACATTAATTAAATTCTATTTACAAAGCCCTTGGGGACATAGGATAAGATAAAGTATGGAGGGAATAAGCATTGTCAGCTGGTTTCTGCTTTCTTCCATTTCCTTGTTTAGTCTATAAAACATAGATCTCTCTCAAATTATAGCAAAAGTAAGCTTCCGGTTTTTCCCCAGGGTAAGGGTCTCTCCCCCTAGCCCATATTTAAAAGTTATAATACTTCCAGGAGCTAAAATACCTCATCTACATGGGGCCAAACAAAACTACAGTTTGGCAGAGAAGACCTAGAACCCTTTCAGGTTTTCTGGGTTTTCTTTCCTAGATGGTTGCCCTTGTTGTTGTTCCTATGTTTGCAAGAACACACTTTTGTGGTGGGTATCACCTAATGCTTGGTAAGGACACTCACAGAGCCTCAAATGATAGTTCAATCATCCTTCTTCCTCTTCTTCCTTCTTCTTTCTATTCTTTCTTCCTCTTCCTCTTCCTTGTCTTTCTCCTCTTCCTCTTCCTTCTTCTTCCTTCTTCCTTCTTCTTCCTCTTCTTCCTTCTCCTCCTCCTTCTTCTTCAATGAGTTGAGGAACCAAAATGGGAAGGTGGTCCTCCCTCAGAGTCTTGCAGCTTGTATGTTTCCCAGAAATAAAAGAGAAGAACCGAAGTGAGCACAAGCAGCAGCCCTATGTGCAGTACTAGGAATCAGAAGAGCCATGAGAGCAACACTCAGGGGTGATTGTGATGTAAGATACTGTAAAAGCACAGTATAACAACACCCACATTACTCCAACCTTCTCATGCACCCTAAGAATGGACAGAAAGAGACCTATGCATCTAAACACTGTCTATATAGAAATTTGGAGGTGAGGGTATGGCTCCTGGTTGGCTACTTGCTTGGTTGACATTTGCAGTGTCTCAGATTCAATGCCCAGTCAGCCAAAAAGAAAAAGTTAACATTTTACAGAATGAAATTAGCTTTAATCTGTCTAAACGATGGCTGCTTTTCCCCCTCTTGGTTCAGATTCTGGCGTGTAGGCTAATGATACAGTTTTCAGCAATTTTTGTAGCCCGAAAAAAATTGGGAAAACCCATCTGTGGTTGATAGCCGCAAGTCTGTGGCCCAGTGTCCAGCAGAAAATAGTAAAGTCGCTTTGGTTTATTTTTAATACATATTAAATCAGTGTTTGCTTGGTACAGGTAAAGTTCTAGGTTTCAGACCCAACTCTTCAAGACAGAAAAGGATCAGAGGAGATCCCAGAGATCCTTAGACAAATCCAGACATAGATACAGTATTTTTGAAGAACAATTCTGCAAATGTGGATGCAACCAATTTGGTAACATTGATCTAGCATAGACTAGCAGAATGTGATCCATACTTACTTAGAATTAGGAAAATAAATTAGCTTTGGTTCTTCTGATAGATGTCCACTATGTTACCTAGATTTGAGCACATTCTGACTAAGCACTGATACTTTAGATATTTCAAAAATAAAGTGGATAAGGCTTTGAACACAAGTAAAAATAAAATGCTTAACCAAAAATTATAGTCACTTTTCTGTGGCTATGATAAAATACTATAATCAGAAGCAACTTGGGTGGGAGACAGTTTATTTGTCTTACATGTTATAGTCCATCATGAAGGAAGCCAAGGCAGGAACTCAAGGCAGGGACCCAAAGGCAGGAACAGAAGCATGAGCAGGCAGGATGGTGAAGCAGTGCTGTTTGCCAGCTGGCTCTCCATAGCTTGCTCAGCCTGCTTTCCTGTAGTATCCAGAACCGCCTGTCAAGAAGTAGCACCGCCCACAGTAGGCTGGGTCCTCCCACCTCAGCAGTTAATCAAGAAAATGCCCCACCGACCTCTACAGGCAATCTGATGGAGGGATTTTCTCGATGGAAATTCTGCTTCCCACACAATCCTAGCTTGTGTCAATTTGACAAAATAAACCAATACACAAAGTATGAAGAAAATCTGAAAACATTATATAGTCGTTTCTTGCTAGATTTTCAGAATTAATGTCAAATACTTTATAAATACTTTGTAAACACTGTCTGCCATAACAAGGATCCTAACTACCATCCCATTACCAAATCCATAACTTATTGTCTCAAACTCTTCTGTTCTACACAAAGGTCTGGGTTTTTTTTCTTTTGTTTCTGAATCTCTGGGGGGGGGGTTGTTTGTTTTTTTGTTTTTTTTGTTTTGTTGTTGTTTTTATGTTGTTGTTGTTTTGTTATTAGAAACTACTGAACCAAGGAGGGTGGCACATGCCTGTAATCCCAATACTTGGAAGGTGAGGACAGGACAATCTAGAGTTCAAGGTCAGCTTTAAGCAAAGCTAACAGAGTGCCTCTGAGGGCACCCTGGGCTGTTTGAGCCCCAGTAGCAAAAACTAAACTAAATAATCTATAATGATTACAATGTTTCAACATACTTTTCTTCAAAATGTTAAAGACACTACTAGATGTAGTGCAGGCTTTTCATCCTTACAAAGGCAGAGGCAGGAGGAGTTTTGTGAGTTCAAAACCAGCCAAGGATAAATAGTAAAATGTCCCACAAAATAAATTAGTAAAAAAAAAAAATTACAGGTTCTATCATTAGAACTTCACCAAGAGGATGATGGCATGTAAAGAATTACCTGACTGATGAAAGACTGAATGGTTGATTGGCTGATTGATTGATTGATTGATTGATGCTATGCTGAGCATCAAACCCAGGGCCATACATAAAAAATGCCACCACTAATCTACACTGCCAGCTCCAGGTGCAAATTTGTGAATGAAAGAAATAGGACATATTCGTGGGCCATCTGCCTCATACACACAGAAATCACACTGTTTCTAGAAAAGACCACTTTTCTCTCTAGTGTCCCTCCGATCTCTGAAGTGTGGAAACTAGGATTTTTCTTTTCAGGGGGTGGGGGTGGAGTATAATTTAATCCTTAAGGTAAAGTGGAGATGGAGCTTTCCCTGTGAATCCAGCAGTCCCACTCTCTTTAGTTGAGTGGGCAGGGAGAGGTCTGTCAGGCTGTAGGACAAAGCTCCAGAGAATGCTAGTTAAAGAATGTTAGTCTAGCAAATAGAAGTTTTTTAAACCATGAGCAAAATTAGGAAGATGATTTTTAAATATGTTACATCCCCCTCACCCCCAAAGTCTGGTGCCATAAACTACAACTGTGTGTGTTTTCTCAGCAGGGAACTGCATCATTCACAGTTGACTGTCAGGCCCTTCCTTCTCACTGTGAAATTAGTAACAAAATGAAACCAAATGATTGGGATCCCATTAGAGAGAGAAAATAAAATTAGAATATGGTTCCAGGTAGATGGAGCTGCCAATCCCACTAGACCACAATTCCTTGTTTTCTTGTCTTTTGGGGGCTGTACCCAGAACCTTGTATATACTAGCAAGTACACTAATCAGAGCTCTTCAAGCCTCTAGTTTGAACTCCTGCTCTGACGTTTAAAGTTCCTGATATTTCAAGCCTTTCCTTGTAACACCTGCTCTTGAGTCAGACCTCTGTCTTGGTAACCTGCACCATTAATTCTCTTTCTGACTTAAGGGGGTGTGTTTTCCTTGATCTTGGTTAGGGTTTTACTGCTGTGAACAGAACCTATGACCAAGGTAACTCTTAGACAACATTTATCTGGGGGCTGGCTTACAGGTTTAGAATTTCAGTCCATTATCATCAAGGCGCGAGCATAGCAGCATCCAGGCAGGCATGGTGCAGGAGGAGCTAAGAGTTCTACATCTTCATCTGAAGGCTGATAGCAAAATACTGACTTTCAGGCAATTAGGATGAGGGTCTTAAAGCCCACGCCCACAGTGACACACCTACTCCAACACAACCACACCTACTCCTTTTTTTTTTTTTTTTTTTTTTTTGATTTTTGAGACAGGGTTTCTCTGTGTAGCCCTGGCTGTCCTGGAACTCACTCTATAGTCCAGGCTGGCCTTGAACTCAGAAATCCGCCTGCCTCTGCCTCTGCCTCCCAGAGTGCTGGGATTACAGTCGTGCACCACCACCGCCTGGCTCAGGGCCATACCTTCTAATAGCGCCACTCCCTGGGCCAAGCATGTACAAACCATCACACTCCTAAATTTCATAAAATCAAATTTTGCCCACCAGTTAGGCCTTCTACAACATTAAGACACCTCAGAACTTTAATTTTATTAAGTTAAATTAAATTAAGTTAAATTAAGCTCTCCCATACATGAGCTCTCTTCTCTATTTTAATACCCAACTGCCAAGTAAACACTCCAAAATGCTGTCAATCTTGTTACTAATTACTTAGTTGAGCAGAGTGGGGTTAATGAGAGAACCTTGCAGACCTTCAGCGGACCTTAGCCCAGCCTGGCAGCTATACTCAGATCTACAAGTGTTAGATGCCACCATCCAATTACCTGTAAGTGTACCCCATTTTGCTGTCATATTGTGACTACTTTTGGGCCCAATTTGTGGTATTTTTGCCACATTCATTTCAAAAATCACACAGTAAATTACATCAACACTGCTCCTCTTATAGTTTTGAAAGGAAATTCAGGAAAGGAAACCAAAACCCACTTCTGCATTGTATCAATTCATATTTCAGGCAATGCTGATAAGAAACTAGATCTCTCCTGTGTTGAGTTTTATGTATTTTTTATGTGTTTTAAAAGATAGAATAACTATGGAAAAGTGACTTGAGTAGAATGCAATGATAAATGTGGCAAGCCCATGCAATGGAAGATTTTTCAATCATGCAATATATTCTACTGGGAAATCTAACAACATAGATGACTCTCAGAGAGATTAGGCTGGTGACCACAGGGTCCATGTACGGTATGATTCAGTGTACATGGCAGTCAAAGGAAAAGCCAACTCTGTAGCTACAGAAATTAGAGCATCAGTGTTCCAGGAGGTCAGGTTGAAAAAATAGGTATGAGAAAACTTCGTGAATGACTGAAGTAGTCACGCAAGTGTTTGTCAAAACATAACCCAACTGCAAAAAAAGCAAGAACTGCTTTACATAAAATCCGACTAGATAAACTCATCCATTTAAATCATTATTATAATAATGGGACCAGAGAAGATGGCTTAGTGGTTAAGAGCCCAGGCTGTTCTTCCAGAGGACTTGGATTAGATTCTCCAGTGGCAGTTCACAATCATCTATAACTCCAGTCCCAGGGGACGTGACACTCTATTCTGACCTCTGCGGACACCAGGCATGGAAGTGGTGCCCAGGCACACACATAGGTAAACACTGACACACATAAAACAAAATTAAAACATATGAATATAGTATTATAGGGATTTCTGCTGAGCATGGTAGAAAAAATTTCTGCTGAATATGCAACAAGAAGCAGGCAAATCTCTTTGAGATCAAGACCAACCTGGTCTACAGACTAAGTTCTAGGACAGCCAGGGTTACAAAGAAAAACCTTGTCTCAAAACAAAAGAAAGATAGAAAGACAAGCAGGCAGGAAGGCAGAAAGGAAGGGAAGGAGGGAGTAAGGGAAAGAGGGAGAGAGAAAATGCAGACACCTGTTATGAAGAAAAGGAAGTAGCTAGGAAATCTTTAAGAAATTATTAAAATAAAAAAGAGATAAACATAAAATGGGAATGGTGGTGCATGTCTCTAATTCCAAAACTTGGTAGGCAGATAGATGCAGGTGGATCTCTGTGAATTAAAGGCCAACCTGGTCCACAATGTGAGTTCTAGGACACCCAGGATTGTTAAACAGAGAAACCCTGTCTCTCTGTCTCCATGTCTCCCTGTCCCAAAAACAAACAACAAAAAAGACCCCCCCCAAAAAAACCACAAAAAACAAAACACAAAAACAAAACAAAACATATCAAAGAGAAAAAAAAGAAAAGAGATACTCATTATTTAGCAGTTAAGAAGGAAACTTTTAGAAAATACGTGTTTTAAATCACATGTAGAAAGTTCTATAATAGTAATTTTTGTTGTTTTGGGGTTTTGAGACTTTGTAGCCCTTGTTAGCCTAAAGCTCTCTATATAGAGCTGCCTGGCCCCAAATTCAGAGATTGGCCTGCTTCTGCCTCCCAAGTGTCAGGATTAAAAACATGTAGTACTACACCTGGCTACCTGTAATTCTTTATCCCTACTCTAACCCAGTTTCATCCCCATTAATTATACTGTCAACACTTTTAACAATTAAGCTCTTGGAAAGAAAGTGAAATACATTAATTGCTATTTATTGATCATCTGCTTTCATTGCCTGCCTCCAGCGCCAGATCCATGGCTGTTGTTTCTCATCCTTGTTCTCAGAACATAGTTATAAACTGACTCCCATGACTGTAGAGATCAGAGAGTCCTAAATGAAAGAAGCATCTAACCTCCAGTTAAGGGCTGGAAAGATGGCTCTGCAGTTAAGAGCTCACAGTAGATGACTGGAATTCAGTTCCCAGCACCCACACCTTTGTTGGGTGTCTTACAATGTCCTATAACCACAGTCCAGGGAGAATCTAACACCTCTGGCTTCTGCAGGTTACAGATTCATTACAGTTTTTTTTGAGGGTATGCTTTAACTTTTATTTACATCTAAGTATGTATGTATGTATCATATATGTATGTATGTATATATATATGTACATATGTATGTATGTGTTGTGGATCTGGTTTAACTCTTGAATTATGTTAATTGGGTTCCCAAAATTGCACAAGAAACGTCATGTAAGATGTTAAGGGTCCCTGACCCCCCAGTTGGTTTCTATTGGGACTTTAGGATTTCTGGGCAAGGGGACTGAGAGAGAAGAGGGAAGATCATTTTGTCAGGAAAGGAATAAAATTCAGGCTTGAAAACTGCAGAAGACAGAGTACTAATCATGTAAGAGCTGTGGAAGAGTGGTCCCAGGTCCCTCACCCCCCTCCCCAATTGGCTCTATGGTAGCAAAGATGGAATATAGATTTTAGTAAGTCATAATTCAGGAGTATTGGAGGGGAGGTGTTAGCAATGTGGAAGCTTGGGAGTGACCCAACCATTGAACTGGTAAGGCGTATTAAAATAGAAGGCAGTGTGTGTGTGTGTGTGTTTCATTAAGGAATGCAGAACATTGGGGTGGTAGCAATGAACTCAAACAGCTGCCTCCAGGGCATTAATTTCCCACAACATACATGTATGTATGTATGTATGTATGTATGTATGTATGTATATGTGTGCAGGCATGCAGGTGCCCACAGAATCCAGAAAAATACATTGGAACTCCTGGAGCTGATGTCACTGGATTGTAAAATATAATGCTAGAATGGAGGATGCTAGGATCCACTCTCAGATCCTGTAAAGAGCAATGAAGATGGAGGCTTTGTCTCTGTCTCCATTAATGGAGTTGCCTTTTCACAAACCTATTGTTCATTGTCGTTTTATCGTCAGTGAAATGTCTGTTTAGACACTTAATCTATCTTAATGAGATTTCTTAAATGTCTTGACTGAGGTATGTCCTGACTTACATGTTTGAGATATTAACACTGCATTGCCTTCATGATGTGGTAATGGTTCCTACCGTGACTTTTCATTTTGCTATCTCCTTGGCTATGCCAAAGTTTGCTGCAGTTCCACTTGCTTGCTTTTGCTTTAATTGATCTGTGTTTCTGGTGCCGTATCAAGTAGCCATATACAATCTTAGTCTATCTAGAACTGAAATCTCTTTACTTTTTCTGTATAGTTTACACTGTGTGTTGCTGTGGGGGAGACTAGACTCTTTTATTCTGGAATAAATAGGATCAACAGAATAACAGGATGGTTTCAGTATCCCTTTCCATCATTCTGTAATGATATGTAGTTGCATGAGCAGTTTTAAATTGACCTTACATCACATTTTAATTATATGGATACATAAATACCATTGGAAACTACTAGGAAAGTGCCTGTACCTTGCAGCTGGCATTATCTCATACAGAGAGCATGAATTTTTTTATATATTTTTATTTTCTATATTCTTTGTTTATATTCCAAATGATTTCCCCTTTCCCAGATCCCCCTCCCCATATGTCCCATAAACCTTCTTCTCTCCACCCATTCTCCAATCACTTCCCTCCTTTTTCTCTGTCCTTATATTCCCCTCCAACTCTAGATCAATCCTTTCCAGGATCAGGACCCTCTCCATACTTCTTCATGGGAGTCATTTGTTATGAGATTTGTGCCTTGGATATTCAGAGCTTCTGAGCAAATTAATATCCACTTATCAGAGATTGCATTCCATGTGTATTCTTTTGTGATTGGGTTACCTCACTTAGGATGATATTTTCCAGATCAAACCATTTGCCTAAAAATTTTGTGAATCTATTGTTTCTAATTGCTGAGTAGTATTCCATTGTGTAAATATACCACATTTTCTGTATCCATTCCTCCTTTGAGGGACATCTGGGTTCTTTCCAGCTTCTGGCTATTATAAATAAGGCTGCTATGAACATAATGGAACATGTATCTTTATTACATGCCAGGGAATCCTTTGGGTATATGCCCAGGAGAGGTATAGCAAGGTTCTCCAGAAGTGTCATGTCCAGTTTTCTGAGGAACTGCCACATTGATTTCCAAAGTGGTTGTATCATCTTACAGCCCCACCAGCAGTGGAGGAGTGTTCCTCTTTGTCCACATCCTCTCCAACACCTGCTGTCTCCTGAGTTTTTGACCTTAGCCATTCTGACTAGTGTTAAGGTGAAATCTCAGGGTTGTTTTGATTTGCATTTCCTTAATGACTAATGATGTTGAGCACTTCTTAAGGTGCCTCTTGGCCTTCCGAATTTCTTCAGGTGAAAATTGTTTGTTTAGATCTGTACCCCATTTTTTAATAGGGTTATTTGGTTCCCTGGGGTCTAACTTCTTGAGTTCCTTGTATTTATTGGATATTAGTGAATATCCTTTCCCAATTTGTTGGTTGTCATTTTGTCCTTTTAACAGTGTCTTTTGCCTTACAGAAACTTTGTAATTTTATGAGGTCCCATTTGTCAATTCTTGATCTTAGAGCATAAGCTATTGGTGTTCTGTTCAGAAACTTTTCCCCTGTGTCCATGTCCTCAAGGGTTATATTTGTTCAATGAGAAATTTCTCTTATAATTGGAAGTCCTACTGATGCTGAGTTTGAAACGACATTTTCCATATATACTTACTAGTTATCTTCCAAGACAGAGAGAACAGCTTACATACAATAGAACTTTACTTTTCAATATCTAGGAGTCTAAATTCTTCCTGCCTGTGCTTGTCTCTGTCAATAAGGTAGTCTCTTTACTTGTGTGATGTAATGATCCCTTGAGAAGAAATGGAGGCCAACAATTTTCTATATAAGCAATTAGAATTACCTATATCTAAATTTTTATTCTACTGTTGACAGGTTAGTCTCCTATCTAAAGCAGGAAAGAAAACGAAGCTAGCAAGGCAATCCACAGGTGGATGGTTTTATGCCTAGGAAAACTACTGCTATTAATGGAAAGAAGGAAGGAAGGAAGGAAGGAAGGAAGGAAGGAAGGAAGGAAGGAAGGAAGGAAGGAAGGAAGGAAGGAAGGAAAGATGGAAGGAAGGAAAGAAGGAAAGAAGGAAAGAAGGAAGAAATTAAGAAGTCAGAGGAACTAGTTATCAGGCATATTCAGCCAATGTTGATTCTCTTATGAGTCATTTTAGTTATACAAAATGGCACATAGTTTATTTTAGCACTATCATAGATACATATGACATGTGGTGATCATGTCTACTCCTTGGATGTGATCTTCCTCCAGTCCTCTTGTTTGTCTCCAAGAATGACTTTTTTCAAGTGTGATTTATGCCTCAACATACATACTTGAGTTTTCTGAGAAGCCAGGTAAACCTTGCTTTGAGAGAGATGCATTTTCCCCCTACTTCCTAATGAGATGAAAAAAAAAACCCACATTACTCAGACTTGCCTCAGATTTGTACACATTACTCAGATTTGTACACAATGTCTGTCAGCAATGACACTTTGTTTCAATAGATCCTAAGCTTCTTATGGTCTTGGGGAAGAATTGAATTGTGTTGTTTTCCATAATAAACAGAAATGTCACAGAGCACAGTAAGTGTTGATGGAATGTTCTAGATTAAATAAAGCGATTTTTCTGTTCCTAAGTATTCACCTGTTTTTCCACCTTCTTCTCATCTCCAGCTTGATCACTCATGGTTTTGGGACACCAGCAATATGTGCAGCTCTAAGCACTTTCCAAACAGTCCTCAGTGAGATGCTTAACTACTTGGAAAAACACACTACTCACAAAAATGGTGGTGCGGCAGACTCTGGCCAAGGACATGCCAACTCGGAGAAAGCCCCGCTGCGGAAAGCTTCAGAGGCTGCTGTGAAAGAGGGCAAAACAGAAAAGACAGACTAGCTACATCAAACAGAATCTATTTCCAGAGAGTCTTGCTGCTCATATTTTTTTCCTAATATATATATCATTGAGGGTGACTAATCAGCGGACCAAATCTTTACCCTCCTTGAGCCCTCCATAAAATAAAGTCGAAAATGGAAATGAAAAAGGAAAAAAAAGGAAACAAAAATGACAGATCCAAAAAAAAATGAGAAAAAAGGAAAACAGCAGTGTAACTGTGTGATGAAATTGTCACTTTTAATTTTTTGTTGTTATGAGAAAACTTCTGTGCACGTAGTTGATTGTTCTGAATTATATACACCACAATTTTCAAGCACTTCTGGACTTTGGAGAGGCAGCACATGCTTTTTCACATATAACTGATGCACTTTCTTATCCAGCTATATAGTTAGGGGTCAGAGAGCACGACCAAACTGGAGTCTGTCACCAATGGCTGCTGCTCCAGTCATCCCTGACTTAACTCCCTGTCACTGAAGAGTGCCTCTTTCCATTAAATAGGCCAATCTGAAATTATCCACTAGTACATGTTTGGGGAACTGACAAGGACAGTCACAAACTTTTTGAGCTGACAGCAGTTCTAAATATTCGGTCACCCCTGATTACTGAACTATCCGTGCCTTGGTGGTGTTTAAAAATTCCAGAAACTGTTTCCCTTTTATCTACTATTCCTTTCCTCTTAGCCCCAACCCTTCCCCATTTCTAAGAAGATACTCAAAAGACTTATACAATACTGTAGGGATAAGAGATGAATTTTTCCATGCCAACTGCACAATTCAAAGAACTGAATTTAGTCAATGGGGTACATGGATGCAGAAGAGGGGAACTTGGTCATTATCGGTCTCTCTGTCAAATGCAATGACATTATTTTGCCTGAAAATTATGAGAATAGGAGCAGTAGTATTTCAGAGCGGTCCTGCCTGTAAGGCGTGGGGCCCCTTCAGAGTGCTGGTAGCAGTGGTTGTGTGGTTGAGGTGAGAGACATGCTTTTGCGCTTCTGTGCTATTTCTACCTGTTCCATATGTTCTAAACCTTTAGAGGCACAAAAGCACCCAGGCTGTGTTCAATAAAGAAAGCAAACAGAATAATTAGAGAAGACCTTTGCTTTTCAGATGTTTTCATTTTTTCATAGCTTGTTCTTATAGCTTCCTTACCTTTCATTTAAGATGCAACAAACAAGAAGTTCCTGACTGCGAAAGCCAGGGATGATTGAAAGAATGTTTGGTCCACATAAGCCTGTGTATGTCAAGAAAGTTGGTTGCCACTACTTTGTGTTCTAGCTTTTCTACTGTTAACAATTAAACTTCTATATAGGCAAATAAAAACATAGATCACTATGTAATAAAGGAATTATTTTCATGTGTGGATATTCAACGCTTAGTTTAGCATGAAAATATTACCCTCTCATTAACATATTTCAATTATTTTAAAGACCTCTGCCATATTATAACTTTATCGAGAATATTAGCATTATAGCTAATGAGAGGAAGTATCTGGAATTTTCATGTATGAATCAAAGAAGCTATTTTTACCTGACAATAATTCTTAAAACCATTATCTTGAGTCTTGTACAGAAATGAATCATAACCACTGAAAACCTAAAGTTTTTTAGGTTAAATTTATTCAACAGGAGACATGTTTGAAGAATTCCATAACAATAGGATACTATAGTAATACAGTAGAAGAGCTTGAAATAAAAATAAAAGAAATATGATTTTATGTGTTTAGTTCCATTTTTCAATTTTATCATTATTGATGGCTTTAATTTCTTAACTAAAATAAAATGAAGCCAACATTTTTCCACAGTTCCAAATTTCATCAGAAAATGAGTGATACCATGTTACAAGTCTCCCATATTGTAAAATATGCACACAAAACAAAAATAATATTTGAGTTTAGTAAGTGGTAGGAAAGTTACATCTAGATAATGTGGACTACTATATCTTCAATGAAATTTCCACATTAACTCTTCTTTATTCCATTTATTATTAACAATACATTTGTATTTAATATGGCATTTTAAGATACATACTGCTAGGTACTCGATGTTATAACCACGTCAAATGTTCACAAATATTCAGATGGAACACCAGATCTGGCTAATGTTACAAGTCGACTTTTTCACCCTTAGTTGTAACTAACTGGTTTGAATTCTTAACACCTCAGTGGGGGTATTATTCATTAGCCTTGAAACAAAATGTAACTATAACTACAGTGCATATTATTTACCAGGATTGTGGGTGTTTTAAGAGCCTTAGTGGATGGCACCCACCATTTGACTTTACCAGCCATTAGAACGTAATCAATGTGATGGACTGGTCCTGTTTAAAATCATCATTTATTATCATATTCTAATATACATTGTTAATACCAGCTTTTGCCTTGTATATAATAGGTACTCAACACTTTTTAAATAAATGAGTAAATGAATGTGTGTTTGTTCTTTGTCCAAAATGGGCCAAAGGACCTTCTAATATTTTATGTTTTCTTTCTCTGCTCAATGTTTTAATTGAGCTTGCATCTTTCCCTCCATGGTAACTTGTGGTTAAGTTTTATTTAGATAAGAAAAAATTTTCATCATAGCACATTAGTGGTATAGAGATATGCTTAATATGAAACTACATGGAAATCTACTTAGATATCAAAGTTTTAATAAAAATAAAGCTAGAGTATTATCATAGTTTATAATAAAAACAGACAATTAACAAAAATATGGCTTTCCATGTTATAAGTAATATATGAGCCTGCTCAAATTACCTGTTACTCAGACAAAAACAAGCATAATGCATTACTAAGCCAAAAAAGAACATTTAAATTTGGTGAAGTTAAATTTCTATATGAAGACATGCTTGCTTTACAGCTGTTCAGATGCCATAGTCATAACTTGCATTAGACTTACAATTTGACTTACGTTTGGTGGCTCTAGAAAGACAATCGACAATAATGAATTATTTTCTTCTCTGGAAAGTTCAGGCCATAGAAAGACACTGATCTTTCTCCCCTGTGTCTTCTTTGTAGATTCTATATCATGAGGAATAATAGCTCCTTGAATTTGAAGTTTCTTCCCTTACCCTTAATTGAGAGGTATGTAGCAAGAAGGCTGAGCTTGCTACACACCTCTTTTTTTTTTATTTTTTTTATTCGATATAATTTATTTACATTTCAAATGATTTCCCCTTTTCTAGCCCCCCACTCCCAGAAAGTCCCGTAAGTCCCCTTCTCTTCCCCTGTCCTCCCACCCACCCCTTCCCACTTCCCCATTCTGGTTTTGCCGAATACTGTTTCACTGAGTCTTTCCAGAACCAGGGGCCAATCCTCCTTTCTTCTTGTACCTCATTTGAAGTGTGGATTATGTTTTGGGTATTCCAGTTTTCTAGGTTAATAACCACTTATTAGTGAGTGCATACCATGATTCACCTTTTGAGTCTGGGTTACCTCACTTAGTATGATGTTCTCTAGCTCCATCCATTTGCCTAAGAATTTCATGAATTCATTGTTTCTAATGGCTGAATAGTACTCCATTGTATAGATATACCACATTTTTTGCATCCACTCTTCTGTTGAGGGATACCTGGGTTCTTTCCAGCATCTGGCAATTATAAATAGGGCTGCTATGAACATAGCTACACACCTTTAATTAGTTAGGAGAAGCTATAAGCATCTTAATCCAAAGGTGACCGTGATAACAATGTGATACTTTGCTACATGGTTCTCTGAAGAGAAATATATTAATAAATTATCCTTACTAATAATGAGTGAAAAAAATTGAACCCATTTTCTATTTGCTTCTGTCTTAGTCAGGGATTCTATTCCTGTACAAACTTTATGACCAAGAAGCAAAATGTAGAGGAAAGGGTTTATTCAGCTTACACTTCCACATTGCTGTTAACCACCAAAGTAAGTCAGGACTGGAACTCAAGCAGGTCAGGAAGCAGGAGCTAATGCAAAGTATGTGGAGGGAAGTTACTTACTGGCTTGCTTCCCCTGGCTTGCTCAACTTGCTTTCTTATAGAACCCAAGACTAACAGCCCACAGATGGCACCACCCACAAGGGGCCATCCACTCTTGATCACTGAGAAAATGCCCTACAGCTGGATCTCATGGAGTCACTTCCCCAACTGAAGCTCCTTTCTCTGTGTAACTCCAGCCCGTGTCAAGTAGACACACAAAACCAGCAAGCACACAAACTTTTGTGCTTCTTCATAAATCTTTTAGATGACTGAAACTGTGTCAACTGAATCAAACAGTGAGTGTGTTTTCTTCTTACCAAAGGCAATGTATGAGAAGTCCCAAGGCCTAATAGCTGAGATATTGGAAATACCATCGCACAAACAAACACAGCACCCTACAGTACAAACCTGACGAGCATCTAGGAAACAGGATCTAGGGCCAGGGAGCAAATTCAAGGTAGAAGGTTGTAAGTAGTGAAGGGGAAAAGTGAAAATCGGGATAAAGGAGGAACGCTGGCTGTGGCAGAGCTTCAAACACTAGGGGAAGGGTACTGTACCAATACCAGCAGGCCCTCTTTCTACTTTGGGCTCTCCCTTCCTGCTTCCCGGATTTAGCAGTGATAGAGATTTGGCCACACTAACTCAGAGAGGAACTGTGACCCAAACACAAAGGACTCAGACAAAAAGACATATTCTATATAGGTTTTCAGTTTCCAAACTGGAGCCCCACCCTATCTTAGGAGAGATACAGCTTCAGCTTCAGCTTCAATAGGGCACTTGTCTACCCTTCTCAGAAGCAGAGAGCTAAATCTCTGGAACCCCAAACAACAATACAATCTTGGGCTCTCAGGGACTTACAATTTAAACGTTCATCAGTAAGGACATTTAGTTACACTGTGCACGAGAGGAGACAAACAGACACACGCACACACATACATACACACACACACACACATGCACTCATACAACCAGAAAATAGCCTAGTGATTTGGAAAAGAGGAAGAGGAGGAAAAAAAACTTTAATTTAATTTATTTATTTATTTTACTTATTCAGTTTATATCCATCTCACTGTCCTCTTCCCAGCCACCCCCTCCCACAATCCTTCCCCAATCCCTCCCCTACCCTGTGGGAGCCACTATGGGTATACCTCCCCCACCCTGGCACTTCAAGTCTCTGCAAAGCTAGGTACTTCCTCTTCCATTGAGGCCAGACAAGGTAGCTCAGCTAATAGAACATATCCCACATACAGGCAACAGCTTTTGGCATTGCCCCAATTTCAGTTGTTTGAGATCCACATGAAGGTCAAGGAGCACATCGTATGCTCTTTGGTTGGTAGTTCAGATTTAAAGTCCCAAAGGTCTAGAAGAGGCCACCTCCTGTACCCAGGCAGGAACTCCAGTGGACTAATAGAGACAGACCAACCCACCATAAAACTTTCAACCCAAAATGTATTCCGTCTACAAGTAACGCAGACACAGATGAGGGAGACAAGACTGAGGGAATGGCTAACCAATAACCGGCCCGAGCTGACAGGAACATGTTTTCCTCTGAGAGGCTCCACCCAGCAACTGACTCAGACAGATGCAGACAAGCACAGGCAAACAGTGGATGGAGCCTGGGAAGAAGAGAAGGATTGAGGGCCCAGAAAGGAATAGGAACCCCATGGGAGAGGAGAAATTTAAGCAGCTTAGCTATCATTGCATTTCAGACATGGTGCCACAAACTAGAAGTGAGTTTGGATTTTGGACCTCATGACAGGGGCAGGGGCTCCTTACCCCTAAAGGAAAGGTCAAGGTGCACAGAGCAAAAACAATACCTTTGCATTAAGCAGAGTAAAAGGATGGATAGCCTGTTGTGGTGTTATTCCAGAGGAGTGGTTCTTACAGAGCCTCTGAGATCCCTCCAAATACTCTCAACATGGGGCAGACAAAGATGACAGCGGTTGCAACAAGGAGCAGAGAAGCTGCATCTGCTGTTGTCGAGCTCAGCAGGAAGTAATCCAGGCAGCTGGTGAAGATGCTAAGTCCTCACAGACTGAACATGAGAAGGTACAGGCATGTGCCCAACACATGATGGAAATCCAGAAACCCCTCCAGGATTTCAAAGGGAGGGCATAAATAAGGAAAAGGGGGCAAACAGTTGTAATAAGGCTGAAAAGAAAAAAATTGAGATGCCAACGTTAGCAAGTATTTATTAGTGTCTTCCAAGATAGGAGAACAGGAGTGTGTAAGTAAAATTGGTGGATTCTGGGGACTTCAGGGAAAGAGACCTTCTTACCTGTCATCTTTGCATGAACCTCTGAAAAGCACCTCAAGATTTATGAGAAAGGTATTTCTGAAGATGTTCAGTATCCTGCTGTTAGATATATAAAAACATCTGGAGGCTCAAGCCTTAAGGTTCCTTTTCTGGTAGATGGATGCTGGCTGGAATTGGTGGCATACAGGACCATTTATTCCCTCTTTAAGTCTTCCCCATGTTAACTAGTGTTTCCCATCAGCAGAGCTAATTAGAAACCTGCTGAAATATTGAAAGGACAATTTTTGCTTCAAATGGAAACATGAAAATGTCCAGGAGAGCTAAAACAATCCTGAATAATAAAAGAACTGCTGGCAGTATCACCAAATCCAACCTCAAATCGTACTACAAAGCTACAGTGACAAAAACAGACATGGTAATGGAATAAAGTTGAAGACACATACATAAATCCATATAACTATGAACACATTATTCTTTTAGAAAGAAGCCAGAAATACACATTGGAATGTAAAATAGCATCTTTAACAAATGGTGTTGGTCAAACTGCATGACTTCATATAGAAAAATCCAAATAGAGCCATCTTTACCATCCTGCACAAAACTCAACTTCGAATAGATCAAAGGAATCAACATAAAACCAGATACACTGAATTATGATAGAAGAGAAAGTGGAGAATAGCTTTGAACTCATTGGACTTTCTGAACAGAACACCTTTAGCATGGGCACTAAGATCAACAATTAACAAATGGAACCTCATGAAACTGAAAAGCTTCTGCACAGCAAAGGACATCATTGTTCAGGCAAAGTGGCAGCCTACAGAATGGGAAGAGATTTTACCAACTACACAGCCAATAGAGGTTTAATATCCAAAATACATAAAGAATTAAAAACTAGAAATCAAGAAAACAAATAACCATTTAAAAAAACAAGCAGTACAGGATTAAACAGGAAATTCTCGAAAGAGGAAACTCAAATGGCTGAGAATCATTTAAAGGAATATTCAAAATCCTTAGTCATCAGGGAAATGAGATTTCATCTTACTCCCATCAGAATGGTTAAAATCAATAAAGCAAGTACCAGCTCATGCTGGCAAGACTGTGGAGTAAGAGAAATGGCCCTCTATGGTTGGGGTGCAAACTTGAACAGCCACTATGAAAATCAATGTGGTCATACCTCAGGTAGACAGGAATGTTTCTACCTCAATATCCAGCTATACCACTCTTGGGCATATACCCAAAGGATGTTTCATCCTACCACAGAGACCCATGCTTAACCATGTTCATTGCTGTTTGTCTTAGTTATGGTTTTACTGCTGTTGAACAGACACAATGGCCAAGGCAACTGTTATAAGGACACTTAATTGGAGCTGGCTTACAGGTTCAGACCAGTACCATCAAGGCAGGAACATAGCAGCATACAGCCAGGCATGGCACAGGAGGTGCTGAGAGTTGCACATCTATAACTGAAGGCTGCTAGCAGAATACTGGCTTTCAGACAATAGGATGAGGGTCTTAAAGCCCAAGCCCACAATGGCACACCTACTCCAACAAGGCCATACCTCCTAATAGTGCCGCTCCCTGGGCCAAGCATATACGAACCATCACACTGTTTTATTCATAATAGCCATAAATACACAATCTAGGGGTCTATCAACTGATGAATTGATGAAAAAAAAAGTGTGGTTCACTTACACAATGTATTATCACTCAGCTGTTAAAAAAAAGAAATCACGAAATTCACATGTAAATGAGTGCAACTAGGAAAAAAAAAGTCATCCTAAGTTAGATAACACAGTCCCAGAATGACAAATATAAGATGTACTCACTTATGTGTGGACATTACCTGTTAAGTTAATGATAACCAGGTTATAAGCCATAGAACCATAGAGGTTAGGTGTAGAATGAAGGACTAGGTGGTACAGATAGACCTCCCTAGAAAAGGGAAACAGAATACATATGTATGGATATATGGGGGGAATAGAATTAAACAATCCATTGGGTAATGGGACACAAGAGAGGGACAATAGAGTGAGTATGGTAGGGAGAGACAACTAAAATTAAGAGCCATTTGAGCAGTAGTATGAAAACATAATACAGTAGAAACTTCCTAAAATATACATACATATGAAGGTAATCTAAATTAAATCATCAAGTAATAAGGGAGTCAGAGTGCCAAATGGCTATCTCTTGTCACCAAATGAAACTTCCAATACCAGGTTCGGGTTATATCGAATTGTTGGCCAAAGGGGTCCCATCGGAATCCCCACACAACCAAGGCTGTTGCCAAGACAATAAGTTGCTCTGCACAAACGGACAGCAAGGCCCCACAGCTGAAGAAACCACCTCCACAACTCATTGTCAGTTTTTTCCCATTTATTCAGAAAGCAAGCTCAGGTCTTTCAGTTTTTATGACTTGTACCCAATAAGAATCAGAAGAACCAAATCCTTTTGGTTTTAACTTTATTTTTTGCCATAACCAATGGTATACAGAGTAATTCAGCAATGGGTAGGTGAAGAAGTCGTAATCTTAATTTCCCTGGTGTAATCTGCATCTATAACTGCTGGGGCAATCATTGATCCCAACATAGTGTGGCACTGATTCTTCCCAGAAGGAACAATCCTACAGTTCCTCGTGCTAATGGACCATATATACTAGTAGGAAGAGCCTGCAATCCCCATCTCGGGAGTTTATACTATGTAGGTGGAAGGGCAGAGGTCCAGTCTTGTGCTGCCTGGGGTGGCTTGGAAGAGATCCCAAAAGGATTGTTTTGCTGAGGAATTAACTGCATTACCCTATAGCATTGTTTCTATTTCAGGGCCTCCTATTTCCCTGAGGGAAAGGATTTCCTAAGGCATCTCTCTTACACCTGCATGTATTAGTCCAATGTGCCCCTCTCCTACACCAAGGAGAACATCCTGGTTTTCTCTCATTACTGTTTTCCTTAGTTCTATTGGACAAGTCCTCACTAGATGCCCTTTCTATCCACACCCAAAACAACTTCCAGGAGGCCCATTAATCCTCCCTTTCCTTTTCCCATCTGTTGAAACAAGCTTGTCATACAGTCTTTCCCATGGCCACACCCTGAGTTTAAGAGGGACCAATAATAGAACATAATCTAATACAGTCTGTAATGGTCCCAGTCTTTCTATAAGGTCTTATGGCAACCAGAAAGGCTGTGTTTGCATTCTCATATGCCAATGGTTTTGCTAAAAGCATTCACCATTAGTGTCTCCAAACACTCTCCAGGCTACTTTCATCAACCTAGCAATAAATTCCTGAAAAGGCTCATCAGATCCCTACCTTATTTTTTGAGGTTTCTTGAGACAAATCCCCTTTAGTAGGCCGAGTGTTCCAGGCCCTGCGAATAGCAGTGCCAATCTGAGCTTAAGTACCAGGATTAAGTTGTAACTGATTCTGTATTTCCTGAAATTGACCTTCTCTTGCCAACATCTCATAAGTAACTGGATTGATAGCTCTAACATTTAACTTTGCTGTCTGTTGGCATTTTTCAAAAAATTCTGTTTTCCACAACAAACAACCTCCTCCTCCCAAACATGCATGAGCTAACTGTTTCCCTGGGTTGGGTCATACCATATGTGGTTCTCTAGAGTCACTCCAACCTTGAGTTACCAGTTTTCAGCCAACTTTTTGTTACCAATGTTAGAAATTTTTAATCATACCCAATAACGTATAAGCCTATAATCTATAACCAATACAAGTGGGACATATTTATACATTTAAGCAAACATGAAGTGGCCACACATTTACTTATTTTACTAGACAGTTTTTTTTTCACTTTTTCTAGCTGTAATTTTAAGGGAAGAGCTCCTTGTTACAGAGCTTTTCCAGGAGACACAACCAACTGTTTCTTTACCATAAAACTCAAGAAGCTGCTGGCCCCTTTAAGAGCAGCATACAGCTCCTGTCAGGGCTTTTACAGCTGTGCTAAACTCCTAACTACAGGTGCAGGGCAACTTATCAGTTTTTCTTGTACCAACTGAGATTGCCTATTTTTTAAAAAATGATTTATTATATGTAAGTACATTGTAGCTGTGTTCAGACACCTTTTTTTCTCTTTCCAGCTCACAGATTTATTTATTATATGTAAGTACACCCCAGAAGAGGGCATCAGATCTCACCACGGATAGCCATGAGCCACCATGTGGATGCCGGGACCCGAACTCAGAACCTTCAGAAGAGCAGCCAGTGCTCCTAACGGCTCAGCCATCTCTCCATCCCAAGACTGCTTTTTAAAATAATGAGCTAAAACTAAATCAAGGGGTGAGCGACCAGCAGATAAAGTTTTAACCATTTTTTCTTTTGAACGGGAAACACAGAGCAACGATCATACAGCGAAACAAAACTACAGACGTTAACTGATAGACATGGACAAACTGGTGCACCACGGACAGACAATACACAGAGAGGGAAGAGAACTAGATGAGTCAAAGGGACCCAGATATCCTACTTAAGGGATCCAGAACCAGAACTAAGCATTTCTCCTGGAGGAACCAGAGAGGAAGCAGGACATCCCCTGACCTCCTCCTGTCCCTAGGTGAGCTCTAGAACAGCCTATGTTCGTGCTCCTTCTCTCTCACCAAAGTGTCCCAGACAGAGGGGCAACTGCTTTTCTGAAACCCATTCTATCTCTCATGTAAATGGTCTCTAATCAGGATCCAAACACTAAAAGCATCTATGAGAATGATCTTCAATTCTCTAGGTTCTATCATAACTCTAAACACTTACACAAAATTCATTCTATCATTACCTTGTCCATTCCCACAAGGTTTATTCACCACTGGCCCAGATCTTTCTTTCTATTTTTTTTTTAAATTTTCCTTTACTTTCCTTTTTCCTTTTCAAGAGCTCCTTTTTCTGAGGTGTCCTTCACTGTATTCCCCTTACCTGAGCTCCAGTGTCAAGATGCCACCTGACCAAGCCAGCTCAGCCAGTCAACCCAGTCCCAAGGGAGGGAGGGAGGATTGAAAATAATAATAATAATAATAATAATAATAATAATAATAATAATAATAATAATTAGACAAAATTATAACATGACTCTATCCAGTGCTGAGGCTTTTTTTTTTTTTGCAGTCTGCTTTTATATCATTCTAGGTACATCCAAAAAATGTGGTCAGTTCTTAGATCAAAGACAAAGTAAGCAAGCAAAGTAGTAAAGAAGAAGATCACATGAGATAGCAATTAAGTAAAGTAGTAAGCAAAGAGATCACATAAGGTAGTAATTGAGCAAAGTAGTAAACAAAGCCCTGTGGTCACTATTTCTAATATTCTTATCTGAGCCTACCTCCTTGTTACCTACCTCCTTGAGCTCAGTGACAAATGCCAAATTCCTATAAGCAGCACCAAAAGCTCTCAACAAGGGATTTTTTGGTTGGATTTTTTTTTTGATCCTCATTGTGTTCATCTTGTGCTGCCTGTATGTGCATTGGTGTCAGACCATGTACCGAAACATGGGTAGACTAATAAAATTTCTGGCCATATCAATATACAGACAAATATTGGGACTGGAGAGACATCTCAGAGATTAAGAACATTTGCTGCTCTTGTAGAGGGCATGGGCTCAGTTACCAGCATTCAGGTTGGGGAGTTCTCAAACACTGTAACACTGCTCTATAGGATCTGATGTCCTCTTCTGTCTTTCCTGGGACTCAATACATGTGGGCTCAGAAATGTGCAAGAAGACAGGAGAGTGCATATGAGTGCACACACACAAATCTCTCTCTCTCTCTCTCTCTCTCTCTCTCTCTCTCTCTCTCTCTCTCTCTCTCTCTGGTTTGGTTTTAGTTTAGGTTTTGTTTTTATTTTTTATTTTTTCAAGACAGGATCTCACTATGTAGCTCTGGCTGTCCTGGGATTCACTATGGAGACAAAGTTGGTCTGGAACCCACAGAGATTTCTCCCCCTGACTTGATAGAGTTAAATGTGTGTATCTCACCCTTATTCATAAAAGAAACTTTACTAAAGCTCAAAACACACATTGCACCTAACACATTAATTTTGGGTGACTTCAACACTCCACTCTCCTCAATGGAACAATCAGGAAAACAGAAACTAAACAGGGACACAGTGAAACTAATTGAAGCTTTGGACCAATTGGATTTTATATATATAGAACATTTCATCCTAAAGCAAAAGAATATACCTTTTTCTCAGCACCTCATGGTATCTTCTCCAAAATCAACCATATAACTGGTCACAAGACAGACCTCAACAAATATAAGAAGATCAAACTAATCCCATGCCTCCTATCAGATCACTATGAAGAAGAGTCTTCAATAGCAACAAAAACAACGAAAGCCCACATACACATGGAAGCTGAATAATACTCTACTCAATGATACCTTGGTCAAGGAAGTAATAAAGAAAGAAATCAAAACTTTTTAAGAATTTAATGAAAATGAAGACACAAAATACCCAAATCTATGGGACACAATGAAAGCAGTGCTAAGAGGAAAACTCATAGCCCTGAGTGCCTCCAAAAAGAAACTGGAGAGAGCACACACTATCAGCTTAACAGCATACCTTAAAACCCTGGAGCAAAAAGAAGCTAATTCTCCAGCTCCATCCATTTGACTAAGAATTACATAAT
The DNA here is from genome assembly GCF_947179515.1 of Apodemus sylvaticus. Taxonomy (NCBI): domain Eukaryota; kingdom Metazoa; phylum Chordata; class Mammalia; order Rodentia; family Muridae; genus Apodemus; species Apodemus sylvaticus. The sequence continues at coordinate 88,715,783 of NC_067480.1, forward strand.
CCACACATCAAATGAGGTACAAGAAGAATGGAGGAGTGGCCCCTTATTCTAGAAAGACTCAGTGAAGCAGTATAGGGCAAAACCAGAACAGGGAAGTGGGAAGGGTTGGGTGGGAAAACAGGGGGAGGGAAGGAGGCTGATGAGGGGGAGGGAGTAGGGGTCTAGAAAAGGGGAAATCATTTGAAATGTAAATAAAAAATATATCTAATTAAAAAAAAGAAAAAATATTTGCAATTTATAATGGACAAATAAATACCGTTAATAATAAAAAAAAAGAATTTCATGAATTAATTGTTTCTAATGGCTGAATAGTACTCCATTGGAGAAATCATACTAAGTGAGGTAGCCCAGTCTCAAAAGATCAATCATGGTATGCACTCACTAATAAATGGGTATTAGCCTAGAAAATTGGAATACCTAAGACATAATCCACACATCAAATGATGTACAGGAAGAACGGAGGAGTGGCCCCTGGTTCTGAAAAGACTCAGTGTAGAAGTATAGGGCAATACCAGAACAGGGAAGGGGGAAAGGATGGATGGGGGAACAGGGGGAGGGAAGAGGGCTTATGGGACTTTTGGGGAGCGGGGAGCCAGAAAAGGGGAAATCATTTGAAATGTAAATAAAAAATATATGGAGTAAAAAAAAAAAGAAGAAGAAGCTAATTCACCCAGGAATTGTAGAAGACAGGAAATTATCAAACTAAGGGCTGAAGTCAATCAAATAGAAACGAAGAGAACCATACAAATAATCAACAAAACCAGGAGCTGGTTCTTTGAGAAAATCAACAAGATAGATAAACCATTAGCCAGAATAACCAAAGGGCACAGAGAAAGTTTCCAAATTAACAAAATTAGAAATGAAAAGGGAGATATAACAACAGAAACTGAGGAAATACAAAAAAAAAATCATCAGATCCTACTACAAAAGCCTATACTCAAAACAATTGGATAATCTTGAGAAAATGGCCAATTTCCTAGACAGATACCAAATACTAAAATTAAATCAGGATCAAATAGACCACCTAAACAGTCCCACCTATAACCCCTAAAGAAATAGAAAGGGTCATAGAAAGTCTTCCAACCAAAAAAAGCACAGGATCAGATGGTTTTGGTGCAGAATTCTATCAGACCTTCAAAGAAGATCTAACACCAATACTTTTCAAACTATTCCACAAAATAGAAACAGAAGGAACACTACCCAATTTGTTCTACGAAGCCACAATTACACTGATACCAAAACCACACAAAGATGCAACAAAGAAAGAGAACTTCAGACCAATTTCCCCTATGAATATTGATGCAAAAATACTCAATAAAATTCTTGCCAACTGAACCCAAGAACACATCAAAACAATCATTGACCATGATCAAGTAGGTTTCATCCCAGGGATGCAGAGATGGTTCAATATACGAAAATCCATCAATGCAATCCATTGCATAAACAAACTCAAGGAAAAAAAACCCACATGGTCATTTCTTTAGAAGCTAAAAACGCTTTTGATAAAATTCAGCATCCTTTCATGCTTAAAGTCTTGGAAAGAACAGGAATTCAAGGCCCATTCATAAACATAGTAAAAGCAATATACAGCAAACCAGTAGCCAACATCAAACTAAATGGACAGAAACATGAAGCAATATCACTAAAATCAGGAACTAGAAAAGACTACCCCATTTGGAGTTGAGCTTAGTACAAGGAGATAAGGATGGATCAATTCGCATTCTTCTGCATGCTGACCTCCAGTTGAACCAGCACCATTTGTTGAAAAGGCTATCTTTTTTCCATTGGATGTTTTCAGCTCCTTTGTCTAGGATCAAGTGGCCATAGGTGTGTGGGTTCATTTCTGGATCTTCAATCCTGTTCCATCGATCTGCCTGCCTGTCACTGTACCAATACCATGCAGTTTTTAACACTATTGCTCTGTAGTATTGCTTGAGGTCAGGGATACTGATTCCCCCAGAATTTCTTTTGTTGTTGAGAATAGTTTTAGCTATCCTGGGGTTTTTGTTAATCCAGATGAATTTGAGAATTGTTCTTTCTAACTCTATGAAGAACTGAGTTGGGATTTTGATGGGTATTGCGTTGAATCTGTATATTGCTCTTGGCAAAATGGTCATTTTAACTATATTAATCGTGCCGATCCATGAGCATGGGGGATTTTTCCATTTTTTGAGGTCTTCTTCCATTTCCTTCTTCAGAGTCTTGAAGTTCTTGTCATACAGATCTTTCACATGTTTGGTAAGAATCACCCCAAGGTACTTTATACTGTTTGTGGCTATAGCAGCCCTATTTATAATAGTCAGAAGCTGGAAAGAACGCAGGTATCACTCAACGGAAGAGTGGATGCAAAAAATGTGGTATATATTCGCAATGGAGTACTATTCAGCCATTAAAAACAATGTATTCATGAAATTCTTAGACAAATGAATGGAGTTGGAGAACATCATACTAAGTGAGGTAACCCAGTCTCAAAAGATCAATCATGGTATGCACTCACTAATAAGTGGATATTAGCCTAGAAAATTGGAATACCCAAAACATAATCCACACATAAAATGAGGTACAAGAAGAATGGGAGGAGTGGCCCCTGGTTCTGGAAAGACTCAGTGTAGCAGTATAGGGCAAAACCAGAACAGGGAAGTGGGAAAGGGTAGATGGGAGAAGAGAGGGAGGGAAGGGAGCTTATGTGACTTTCGGGGAGTGGGGGTGTCTGAAAAGGGGAAATCATTTGAAATGTAAACAAAAATATATCGAATGAAAAAAGAAAAAAAAGAGAAAAGACTGCCCCCTTTCTCCATATCTTTTCAATATAGTAATTGAGGTCCTAGCCAGAGCAATTAGACAACATAAGGAGGTCAAAGGGATACAAATTGTTAAGGAAGAAGTCAAATTATCACTATTTGCAGATGATATGATAGTATACTTAAGTGATCCAAAAAAAACTCCACCAGAGAATTACTACAGCTGCTAAACAACTTCAGCAAAGTGGCTGGTTATAAAATCAACTCAAGCAAATCAGTAGCCTTCCTATACTCAAAGGATAAGCAGGCTAATAAAGAAATTAGGGAAATGAGACCCTTCACAATAGCCACAAACAATATAAAATATCTTGGTGTGACTCAAACCAAACAAGTGAAAGATCTGTATGACAAGAACTTCAGGTCTATGAAAAAGGAAATCGAAGAAGACTTCAGAAAATGGAAAACTCTTCCATGCTCATGGATTGGCAGGATTAATATAGTAAAAATGACCATTGCCAAAAGCAATATACAGATTCAATGCAATCCCCGCCAAATGCCAACTCAGTTCTTCATAGAGTTAGAAAGAGCAATTCTCAAATTCATCTGGAATAACAAAAAATCCAGGATAACTAAAACTATTCTCAACAGTAAAAGAACTTCTGGGGATATGTGTATCCTGGACCTCAAGCAGTACTACAGAGTAATAGTGTTAAAAACTGCATGGTATTGGTACAGTGACAGGTAGTTAGATCAATAGAATAGGATTGAAGATCCAGAAATAAACCCACAAACCTATGGTCACTTGATCTTCGACAAAGCTGAAAACATCATGTGCAGAAAAGATAGCCTTTTCAACAAATGGTGCTGGTTCAACTGGAGGTCAGCATGCAGAAGAATACAAATTGATCCATTCTTATCTCCTTTTACCAAGCTCAACTCCAAGTGGATCAAGGACCTCCACATAAAATCTGACACACTGAGACTAATAGAAAAGAAACTGGGGAAGACCCTTCAGAATATGGACACAGGGGAAAAGTTCCTGAGCAGAACACCAATAGCTTATGCTCCAAGACCAAGAACTGACAAATGGGACCTCATAAAATTACAAAGTTTATGTTAGGGAACGGACACTGTCAAAAGGACAAAATGGCAACCAAGAAATTGGGAAAAGATCTTCACCTATCGTACATCCGACAGAGGGATAATATCCAATATAAACAAAGAACTCAAGAAGTTAGACTCTAGAGAACCAAATAACCCTTTTAAAAATGGTTTTTTTTCATTTATATTCTTTTTTTTATTCTTTATTTTTTGTATTCTTTATTTATATTCCAAATGATTTCCCCTTTTCTGAATCCCCACTCCCCGCAAGTCCCATAAGCCCTCTTCCCTCCCCCTGTTCCTCCATCTACTTCTTCGAATTTCCCTGTTCTGGTATTCCCCTATACTGTTGCATTGAGTCTTTCCAGAACCAAGGACCACTCCTCCATTCTTTTTGGACATCATTTAATATGTGGATTATGTCTTGGGTATTCAAAGTTTCTAGGTTAATATGCACTTATCAGTGAGTGCATACCATGATTGATCTTTTGAGACTGGTTTACCTCACTTACTATGATGTTCTCCAGCTCCATCCATTTGTCTACAGATTTCATGAATTCATTGTTTCTAATGGCTGAATACTACTCCATTGTGTAAATATACCACATTTTTTCTATCCATTCCTCCATTGAGGGACACCTGGGTTCTTTCCAGCTTCTGGCTACTACAAATAGGGCTGCTATGAACATAGTGGAGCATGTGTCCTTATTACATGCTGGGGAATCCTCTGGGTATATGCCCAGGAGAGGTATAGCAGGGTCCTCCGGAAGTGCCATGCCCAGTTTTCTGAAGAAAGCAGACTGATTTCCAAAGTGGTTGCACCATCTTACAATCCCACCAGCAGTGGAGGAGTGTTCCTCTTTCTCCACATCCTTGCCAGTACCTGCTGTCTCCTGAATTTTTGACCTTAGCCATTCTGACTGGTGTGAGGTGAAATCTCAGGGTTGTTTTGATTTGCATTTCCCTAATGATTAATGATGTTGAACATTTATTAAGGTGTTTCTCAGCCCTCTGAAGTTCTTTATGTGAAAATTCTTTGTTTACCTCAGTACCCCACTTTTTAATGGGGTTATTTGGTTCTCTGGGTTCTCTACCTTCTTGAGTTCTTTGTATATATTAGATATTAGCCCTCTGTCAGATTTAGGGTTGGTGAAGATCCTTTCCCAATCTGTTGGTTTGACTTTTTGTCCTTCTGACAGTGTCCTTTGCCTTACAGAAACTTTGTAGCTTTATGAGGTCCCATTTGTCAATTCTTGATCTTAGAGCATAAGCTATTGTTCTATTCAGGAAAATTTCTCCTATGCCCATGTCCTCAAGGTTCTCCCCCAGTTTCTTTTCTATTAGTTTCAGTGTATCAGGTTTTATGTGGAGGTCCTTGATCCATTTGGAGTTGAGCTTAGTACAAAGAGATAAGAATGGATTGATTCCCATTCTTCTGCATGCTGACCTCCAATGGAACCAGCACCATCCCACTGGATGCTTTCAGCTCCTTTGTCGAAGATCAAGTGACTATAGGTGTGTGGGTTCATTTCTGGGTCTTCAATCCTATTCCATTGATCTGCTTGCCTGACATTGTACCAATACCATGCAGTTTTTATCACTATTGCTCTGTAGTAAAGTTTGAGGTCTGGGATACTGAATCCCCCTGAAGTTCTTTTACTGTTGAGAATAGTTTTAGATATCCTGGGTTTTTTGTTATCCCAGATGAATTTGAGCATTGCTCTTTCTAGCTATATGAAGAACTGGGTTGGGATTTTTATGGGGATTGCATTGAATCTGTGATTGCCTTTGGGAAGATGGCCATTTTAACTATATTAATCCTGCCAATCCATGAGCATGTAAGATTTTTGCATTTTCTGAGGTCATATTCAATTTCCTTCTTCAGAGATCTGAAGTTCTTGTCACATAGGTCTTTCACTTGTTTGGTTAGAGTCACACCAAGATACTTTATGCTGTTTGTGGCTATTGTGAAGGGTGTCATTTCCCTAATTTGTTTCTCAGTCTGCTTATCCTTTGAGTACATAAAAGCTACTGATTTGTTTGAGTTGATTTTGTAGCCAGCCACTTTGCTGAAGTTGTTTATCAGCTGTAGGAGTTCTCTAGTAGAGTTTTTTGGGTCAGTTAAGTATACTACCATATCATCTGCAAATAGTGATAGTTTGAATTCTTCCTTTCCAATTTGTATCCCTTTGACCTCCTTATGTTGTCTAATTGCTCTAGCTAGGACTTCAAGAATTATATTGAAAAGATATGGAGAGAGAGGACAGCCTTGTCTAGTCCCTGATTTTAGTGGGATTGCTTCAAGGTTCTCTCCATTTAGTTTGATGTTGGCTACCAGTTTGCTGTACATTGCTTTTACTATGTTTAGATATGGCCTCGAATTCCTGTCCTTTCCAAGACTTTTAGCATGAAAGGATGCTGAATTTTGTCAAATGCTTTTTCAGCATCTAATGAGATGATCATATGGTTTTTTTTCTTTGAGTTTGTTTATGTAGTGGATAGCATTGATGGATTTCCTTATATTGAACCATCCCTGCATCCCTGGGATGAAGCCCACTTGATCCTGGTGGATGATCGTTTTGATGTGTAATTGGATTTGGTGAGCAAGAATTTTATTGAGTATTTTTGCATCGATATTCATAAGGGAAATTGGCCTGAAGTTCTCTTTCTTTGTTGCATCTTTGTGTGGTTTTGGTATCAGGGTAATTGTGGCTTCGTAGAACAAGTTGGGGAGTGTTCCTTCTGTTTCTATTTGGTGGAATAGTTTGAAGAGTATTGGTGTTAAGTCCTCTTTGAAGGTCTGATAGAATTCTGCAATGAAACTATCTGGTCCTGTGCTTTTTTTGGTCGGAAGGCTATCTATGACCCTTTCTATTTCTTTAGGAGTTATGGGTTTGTTTAGATGATCTATTTGATCCTGGTTTAATTTTGGTATTTGGTATCTGTCTAAGAAATTGTCCATTTCCTCCAGATTCTCCAGTTGTGTTAAGTACAGGCTTTTGGATTAGGATCTAATACAAATTTTTGAATTTCCTCAGTTTCTGTTGTAATATCTCCCTTTTCATTTCTAATTTTGTTAATTTGGATACTTTCTCTGTGCCCTTTGGTTATTCTGGCTAATGGTTTATCTATCTTGTTGATTTTTCTCAAAGAACCAGCTCCTGGTTTTGTTGATTTTTTGTATGGTTCTTTCTTTCTTTCTACTTGATTGATTTCAGCCCTGAGTTTGATGATTTCCTGTCTTCTCCTCCTCCTGGGTGAATTAGCTTCTTTTTGTTCCAGGGCTTTCAGTTGTTCCATTAATCTTCTAGTGTATGCTCTCTTGAATTTCTTCTTGGAGGCACTCAAAGCTATGAATTTTACTCTTAGCACTGCTTTCATTGTGTCCCATAGATTTGTGTATGTTGTGCCTTAATTTTTGTTAAATTCTAAAAAACTTTGATTTCTTTATTTCTTCCTTGACCAAGGTATCATTGAGTAGAGTATTGTTCAGTTTCCATGTGTATGTGGCCTTTCTGTTGTGTTTATTGTTATTAAAGACCACTTTTACTCCATAGTGATCTGATAGGAGGCATGGGGTTATTTCAATGTTCCTATATTTGTTGAGGTCTGTCTTGTGACCAACTATATGATTGATTTTGGGAAAGGTACCTTGAGGTGCTGAGAAAAAGGTATATTCTTTTGCTTTGGGATGAAAAGTTCTAAATATATCTGCTAAATCCAATTGGTCCAAAGCTTCAATTAGTTTCACAGTGTCCCTGTTTAGTTTCTGTTTCCCTGATCAGTCCATTGATGAGGGTGGAGTGTTGAAGTCACCTACAATTATTGTGTTAGGTGCAATGTGTTCTTTGAGCTTTAGTAAAGTTTCCTTTATGAATGAGGGTGCCCTTGTATTTGGAGCATAGATGTTCAGGATTGAGAGTTCTTCTTCTTGGATTTTTCCTTTGACCAGCAAGAAGTGACCTTCCTTGTCTCTTTTGATGATATTAGGTTGAAAGTAAATTTTATCTGATATTAGAATGGCAACCCCTGCTTGTTTCCTGAGACCATTTGCTTATAGAATTGTCTTCCAGCCTTTTACTCTAAGGTAGTTTTTGTCTTTGACACTGAGGTGTATTTCCTGTGTGCAGCAAAATGTAGGGTCCTGTTTACGTAACCAGTCTGTTAGTTTATGTCTTTTTATTGGGGAATTGAGTCCATTGATGTTAACAGATATTAAGGAGTAGTTATTGCTTCCTATCATTTTTGATGTTAATTTTATACTTGTGTGGTTATCTTCTTTTGGGTTTGATGAAAGAAGCTTAATATCCTGCTCTTTCCAGGGTATAGTTTCCCTCATTGTAATGGTGTTTTCCCCCTATTATCCTTTGTAGGGCTGGGTTTGTGGATAGATATTGTGTAAATTTGGTTTTGTCATGGTATATCTTGGTTTCTCCATCTATAGTGATTGAGAGTTTCTCTAGGTATAGTAGTCTTGGCTGCCATTTGTGTTCTCTTAGAGTCTGCATGAGCTCTGCCCAGGATCTTCTAGCTTTCATGGTCTCTGGTGAGAAGTCTGGTGTAATTCTGATAGGTCTTCCTTTATATGTTACTTGCCCTTTTTCTCTTACTGCCCTAAGTATTCTCTCTTTGTTTAGTACATTTGGGGTTTTGATTATTATGTGACAGGAGGTAGCTCCGTTCTGGTCCAGTCTGTTTGGAGTTCTGTAGGCTTCTTGTATATTCATGGGCATCTCTCTCTTTAGGTTAGGGAAGTTTTCTTCCATAATTTTATTGAAGATATTTGCTGGCCCTTTAAGTTGTAGATCTGCACTCTCATCAATGCCTATAATCCTTAGATTTGGCTTTCTCATTGTGTCCTTGATTTCCTGGATGTTTTGGGTTACAAGCTTTTTGCATTTTGCATTTTCTTTAACTGTTGAGTCCATGGTTTATATGGTATCTTTGGCATCTGAGATTCTTTCTTCTATCTCTTGTATTATGTTGTTGATATTTGCATGTATGGTCCCTGATTTCTTCCCAAGGTTTTCTATCTCCAAAGATGTCTCCCTTTGTGCTTTCTTAGTTGTTTCTACTTCTGTTTTCAGATCCTGGATGTTTTTGCTCAGTTCCATCATTTGCTTGTTTGTGTTTTCCTCTAATTCCTTGAGAGATTTTTGTGTTTCCTCTTTCATGACTTCTGCCTGTTGATCAAAGTTCTCTTGTATTTTTTTAAGTGATTTTTGCATTTCCTCCTTATTGGCTACTAACTTCTGACCCATATTGTCCTGAATTTCTTTAAATGATTTTTGTGTTTCCCTTGTAAGTGCTTCTAGCTTTTTATCATTTTTCTCCTCAATTTCTTTAAGAGATTTATTTATGTCCTTCATGTGTTCCTCTAACAGCATCCTTACCAGTGCTTTTAAATCCATCTCTTGTTTTTCTGGTGTTTTGGGGTATCCAGGACTTGCTATTGTTGGAGAATTGGGTTCAGATGCTGTCATAATGCCTTGGTTTCTGTTAGTAATATTCCTACGCTTGCCTTTAGCCATCTAGTTCTCACTGGTGTTAGATGGTGTTATTGTCACTGGCTGGTGCTTCAACCTATTGTGGACCTTTAAGGCTATTTCTACAACACTGGATGACTGGGTTTCCTCTGGCATAGATTACTGATATGCTGCCTTCCTCTTTTGTGCCTTTGGAGCCCTGCTCAGTCTTGCCTCAAGAAATGTTATACTTGGGTAGTCAAGGTGAACCAGGTGTTCTCATACTGCTCTGTTATGGAGCAAAGATGGTGTGTGTGTGGCTTCACTCCCTCTGTTGATTCTCACGTAGGACGCAGACCCCACGACCAACCGGCTTGCAGATAAGCTGCCTATGTTCTCAGGACCTGAGAGCAGACCGACCCCTGGAGATTTGCACCCCCAGAGATCTTAAGCTCAGGATAATACAGTACCTAGTGATGTTTTTCTGCCCTGGCAGGCCAGGAAGATGGTCATAGGGAGTTGCTCCCTCTGCTGTTCTCTGCACAGGATACAGGCCCCATGACCTACCAGCTGGGAAATGAACCACCTGTGTGCTAAGGTCCTGGGTGCAGACAGACCTCTGGCAGTTTGCACCCCTAGAGATCTAAAGCTCGGGGTGATTCAATATCTAGTGATGCTCTTCTGCCCTGGCTGGCAGCAAATATGGCCACGGGGATTCTCTCCGTCTGCTGCTCTCTAGGCAGGACATAGGCCCCATGCACGGAGGTTTGGCAGATGAACTGCCTATGTGCTCAGTTCCTGAGTGCAGGCAGACCCCTGGCGGTTTGTACCCCCAGAGATCTAAAGCTCGGGGTGATACAGTACCTAGTGAAGCTCTTCTGCTTCGGCAGGCAGCAAATATCGGAAATGGACAATTTCCTTGACAGATACCAAATACCAAAATTAAATCAGGACCAAATAGATCATCTAAACAGTCCCATAATGCCTAAAGAAATAGAAGGAGTCATAGAAAGTCTTCCAACCAAAAAAAGCACAGGACCAGATGGTTTCAATGCAGAATTCTATCAGACCTTCAAAGAAGAGTTAACACCAATACTCTTCAAACTATTCCACAAAATAGAAACAGAAGGAACACTACCCAATTCCTTCTACGAAGCCACAATTACGCTGATACCAAAGCCACACAAAGATCCAACAAAGAAAGAGAACTTCAGACCAATTTCCCTTATGAACATCGATGCAAAAATACTCAATAAAATTCTTGCCAACCGAATCCAAGAACACATCAAAACGATCATCCACCATGATCAAGTAGGCTTTATCCCGGGAATGCAGGGTTGGTTTAATATACGGAAATCCATCAGTGCAATCCACTACATAAACAAACTCAAAGAAAAAAAACACATGGTCATTTCATTGGATGCTGAAAAAGCATTTGACAAAATTCAGCATCCTTTCATGCTTAAAGTCTTGGAAAGAACAGGAATTCAAGGCCCATATCCAAACATAGTAAAAGCAATATACAGCAAACCGGTAGCCAGCATCAAACTAAATGGAGAGAAACTTGAAGCAATCCCACTAAAATCAGGGACTAGACAGGGCTGCCCCTTCTCTCCTTATCTTTTCAATATTGTACTTGAGGTACTAGCTCGGGCAATTCGACAACATAAGGAGGTCAAAGGGATACAAATTGGAAAGGAAGAAGTCAAACTATCATTATTTGCAGATGACATGATAGTCTACCTAAGTGACCCAATAAACTCCACTAGAGAACTCCTACAGCTGATAAACAACTTCAGCAAAGTGGCAGGTTATAAAATCAACTCAAGCAAATCAGTGGCCTTCCTATACTCAAAGGATAAGCAGGCTGAGAAAGAAATTAGGGAAATGACCCCCTTCACAATAGCCACAAACAGTATAAAGTATCTTGGGGTGACTCTTACCAAACGTGTGAAAGATCTGTATGACAAGAACTTCAAGACTCTGAAGAAGGAAATGGAAGAAGACCTCAAAAAATGGGGAAAACCTCCCATGCTCATAGATCGCCAGAATCAATATAGTTAAAATGGCCATTTTGCCAAAAGCAATATACAGATTCAAATGCAATACTCATCAAAATCCCAACTCAATTCTTCACAGAGTTAGAGAAAGCAATTAACAAATTCATCTGGAATAACAAAAAACCCAGGATAGCTAAAACTATTCTCAGCAACAAAAGAAATTCTGGGGGAATCAGTATCCCTGACCTCAAGCAATACTACAGAGCAATAGTGTTAAAAACTGCATGGTATTGGTACAGTGACAGGCAGGCAGATCAATGGAACAGGATTGAAGACCCAGAAATGAACCCACACACCTATGGCCACTTGATCCTCGACAAAGGGGCTGAAAACATCCAATGGAAAAAAGATAGCCTTTTCAACAAATGGTGCTGGTTCAACTGGAGGTCAGCATGCAGAAGAATGCGAATTGATCCATCTTTATCACCTTGTACTAAGCTCAAATCCAAACGGATCAAGGACCTCCACATAAAGCCAGACACCAATAGCGTATGCTCTAAGATCAAGAATTGACAAATGGGACCTCATAAAATTACAAAATTTCTGTATGGCAAAGGACACCATCAAAAGGACAAATCGGCAACCAGCAAATTTGGAAAAGATCTTCACCAATCCTACATCAGATAGAGGGCTAATATCCAATATATATAAAGAACTTAAGAAGTTAGACTCCAGAAAACCAAACAACCCTATTAAAAAATGGAGTACAGAGTTAAACAGGGAATTCTCACCTGACGAACTTAGGATGGCGGAGAAGCATCTTAAAAAATGCTCAACTTCATTAGTCATTAGGGAATTGCAAATCAAAACAACCCTGAGATTTCACCTTACACCAGTCAGAATGGCTAAGATTAAAAATTCAGCCCTCTATCTGATGTAGGATTGGTGAAGATCTTTTCCCAATTTGTTGGTTGCCGATCTGTCCTCTTGATGGTGTCCTTTGCCTTACAGAAACTCTGTAACCTTATGAGGTCCCATTTGTCAATTCTTGCTCTTAGAGCATACGCTATTGGTGTTCTGTTCAGAAACTTTCTCCCTGTACCGATGTCCTCAAGGGTCTTCCCCAGTTTCTTTTCTATTAGCTTCAGAGTGTCTGGCTTTATGTGGAGGTCCTTGATCCATTTGGATTTGAGCTTAGTACAAGGAGACAAGGATGGATCAATTCGCATTCTTCTGCATGCTGACCTCCAGTTGAACCAGCACCATTTGTTGAAAAGGCTATCTTTTTTCCATTGGATGTTTTCAGCCTCTTTGTCGAGGATCAAGTGGCCATAGGTGTGTGGGTTCATTTCTGGATCCTCAATCCCGTCCCATTGATCCTCCTGTCTGTCACTGTACCAATACCATGCAGAACTCAAGAAGTTAGACTCCAGAAAACCAAACAACCCTATTAAAAAATGGGGTACAGAGTTAAACAAAGAATTCTCACCTGAAGAACTTCGGATGGCGGAGAAGCATCTTAAAAAATGCTCAACTTCATTAGTCATTAGGGAAATGCAAATCAAAACAACCCTAAGATTTCATCTTACACCAGTCAGAATGGCTAAGATTAAAAATTCAGGAGACAGCAGGTGTTGGAGAGGGTGTGGAGAAAGAGGAACACTCCTCCACTGCTGGTGGGGTTGCAACCACTCTGGAAATCAGTCTGGCGGTTCCTCCGAAAACTGGGCACCTTACTTCCAGAAGATCCAACTATACCACTCCTGGGCATATACCCAGAAGACTCCCCACCATGTAATAAGGATACATGTTCTACTATGTTCATAGCAGCCCTATTTGTAATTGCCAGATGCTGGAAAGAACCCAGGTATCCCTCAACAGGAGAGTGGATGCAAAAAATGTGGTATATCTACACAATGGAGTACTATTCAGCCATTAGAAACAATGAATTCATGAAATTCTTAGGCAAATGGATGGAGCTAGAGAATATCATACTAAGTGAGGTAACCCAGACTCAAAAGGTGAACCATGGTATGCACTCACTAATAAGTGGATATTAACCTAGAAAACTGGAATACCCAAAACATAATCCACACATCAAATGAGGTACAAGAAGAAAGGAGGAGTGGCCCCTGGTTCTGGAAAGACTCAGTGAAACAGTATTCAGCAAAACCAGAACGGGGAAGTGGGAAGGGGTGGGTGGGAGGACAGGGGAAGAGAAGGGGGCTTGCGGGACTTTCGGGGAGTGGGGGGGCTAGAAGAGGGGAAATCATTTGAAATGTAAATAAATTATATCGAATAATAAAAAAAAAGGTGAATCATGGTATGCACTCACTAATAAGTGGATATTAACCTAGAAAACTGGAATACCCAAAACATAATCCACACATCAAATGAGGTACAAGAAGAAAGGAGGAGTGGCCCCTGGTTCTGGAAAGACTCAGTGAAACAGTATTTAGCAAAACCAGAATGGGGAAGTGGGAAGGGGTGGATGGGAGGACAGGGGAAGAGAAGGGGGCTTTCGGGACTTTCGGGGAGTGGGGGGGGCTAGAAAAGGGGAAATCATTTGAAATGTAAATAAATTATATCGAATAAAAAAAATTAAAAAAAAATTCAGGAGACAGCAGGTGTTGGAGAGGGTGTGGAGAAAGAGGAACACTCCTCCACTGCTGGTGGGGTTGCAAATTGGTACAACCACTCTGGAAATCAGTCTGGCGGTTCCTCAGAAAACTGTGCACCTCACTTCCAGAAGATCCTGCTATACCACTCCTGGGCATATACCCAGAGGATTCCCCACCATGTAATAAGGATACATGTTCTACTATGTTCATAGCAGCCCTATTTATAATTGCCAGATGCTGGAAAGAACCCAGGTATCCCTCAACAGAAGAGTGGATGCAAAAAATGTGGTATATCTACACAATGGAGTACTATTCAGCCATTAGAAATAATGAATTCATGAAATTCTTAGGCAAATGGATGGAGCTAGAAAACATCATACTAAGTGAGGTAACCCAGACTCAAAAGGTGACTCATGGTATGCACTCACTAATAAGTGGATATTAACCTAGAAAACTGGAATACCCCAAACATAATCCATACATCAAATGAGGTACAAGAAGAAAGGAGGAGTGGCCCCATGTTCTAGAAAGACTCAGTGAAGAAGTATAGGGCAAAACCAGAACGGGGAAGTGGGAAGGGGTGGGTGGGAGGACAGGTGGAGAAAAGGGGGCTTATGGGACTTTCGGGGAGTGGGGGGCTAGAAAAGGGGAAATCATTTGAAATGTAAATAAAAATATATCGAATAAAAAAAAGACAAAAAAACAAAAAAAAAAAAAAGAAAAAAAGAAATTATTAATCCAGTTTAGCTACCTTCCCACCTTAACCTTGTATTGCTTCATGCTGTGATGCAAGCTTGATGATAAAAACAATCAGTATCAAGTTAGAATTGCAAGATCCCGAGAAGGCTTGATACCCCAGTATAGGGAAATTCCAGGAAGGAGAAGTGGGAGTGGCTGGGTTGATGAGCAGGGGGAGGTGGGGATGAGATAGGGTGTTTTTAGAGGGGAAACCAGGAAAGGGGATAACATTTGAAATGTAAATAAAGAAAATATCTAATAAAAAATAAAGAATCACACATTTTTATAGGTCCCAAGTCCAGCCAAATATTGATTGGAGGACTAGGTATGGTAATGCGTACTTTTAATTCTGGCACTTGGGAGACAGACATAAGCAGGCAGACCTTTGTAGGTTTGAGTCAGTCCTCATCTACATAGCAAGTTTCTGGTTAGCCAGAAATACATGGTGTTAAAAACAACAACAACAACAACAACAACAACACCAAAATAAAAATAAAAATAAAACCAGTGGACTGGATTCTCTTCTTTCTGCTTATGTGTTTGTAAGGCTAACGATCATTGGACAGTCTTTCTGCTTTCTGGAAGCTCCCAGAAAAATGTACTTCCCACTCATAGCAAAATGTATAATCTTGTGGCTATAGGAATAAGATACCTGTGTTCTTGCTGATTCCAGCAAACATCAGCAGAAGCTCCCAGATTATAACTCTGGTCTTGGTATCTTTGCACAATTTCATCTTCAAATTCAGAATCAGCACACAAAATATCTCTGCCTTTAATTGGATCACATGGGACTGGAGAGCTCTTCCAGAGGTTCAATTCCCAGCAACCACGTGGTGGCTTACATCTATAATGGGATCTGATGCCCTCTGCTGGCAAATAGGTGCACATGCAGATAGAGCTCTCAGATACTTAAATAATTTATAAAAGGGAGGATGGAGTGATTAGATTGTACCTGTCTTGATGATATCCCTTTCAATCAACAGAAATCAACTGACAAGAAGCACCAATTACATCTGCAAAATACTATTACTATGCAGTGTGACATATTCAAGAGTGTAAAATCACTTTGCAATCTCAATCCCAGGGAACAGGATGGGAAATCTTAGCAATTCATCTTGGGAAGGGGTGGGTGGAAGAACAGGGGGGGAGGGAGGGGGATTGTGGGACTTTCGGGGAGTGGGGGGGCCATAAAAGGGGAAATCATTTGAAATGTAAATAAAAAATATATCAAATAAAAAAAACTAAAAAAAAAAAACAAAGAAGAATTCTGCCTACCATAGACTTCTCTCTGTAAACAGGCTGATCTTCCTTTATCCTCTCACACTGCCATTAACCATTTAGTAAATGTATTTTTATCACCAAGGCCATCTCACCTTTTATATGATTTACAGTTATATAGTGGCAAAATGAAAATATAATATTTATATCATTGTGTTGTTATCGGTATTAAATGAAATATTCTAAAATAAAAAGTAGCATTTGATACATAGTAAGTGTCTCAGATGATCTTAACATGTTTGACAGTATTAGAATTGTTAATAGTGATAAATTTAGGGTTTTGTGTTTGGAGTAATTTCTTGGTTTTTGTTTTGATTTTGAAGCAAAGTCTTTCTATAAATATATGTAGGTTTTGAAGAGGAAATGTAATGTATCTTGCCCATCACTGCTTTCTCAGAACCTGTCCAGTGAGCAACAAGTACTCTTATTCACCAAGTCATCTTTTCAGACCAATAACAACATTCTTGAATCTGGAACCTTTGAAGAAAATTCTCTTGTCATTATCAATATGGAGACAGATTAAATGAGTTAATTTAATAAACAAATTTTTATTGAGAGAACTCAGTATTTTCTGGCCAGTATGCTACACACAGTAGAAAGCTCTGGATATGTTTAGTACTCAAACATTACATTTTTCAATCTTTTGTTTCATTTGTCTTCTTGTAGAAATATAGTGTGCAAGAGAAGAATAAATGAAAACTGAAAAAAACTGAAGTTATTTTCATCTTCTAAGAGTGCATGCTCCCTCTATTCAGCCTCTATTCCCACCAGATGACTGTAGCCTTCCTCCAATTGAATGGTCAATTGACATTTGTCCAGTGGGAAACAATCTATGTCCCTATAATTCCATGCCTTGCAGTACATCAACAAAGAGGCTGGCTCTTGGTGCAGAGAAAATATATTATGTCTGTACAGATTTGGCACCTGTCAATAATAAATCTGATAGCCTATGGCTTAGACAGGAAAGAGGAGATGGGACATCCAGGAGGCAGAAAGGATTCTGGGAGAATGATAGGTAAGAGATTTGCCTGAGGGGGGTGAGAAATGGCTCAGTGGTTAAGAACACTGATTGCTCTTCCAGAGGTCCTGAATTCAATTCCCAGCAACCACATGGTGGCTTACAACCATCTGAAATGGGGGCTGGTGCCTTCTTCTGGTATGTCTGAAGAGAGCAATGGTGTACTCATATGAATAAAATAAATAAATAAATCTTTAAAAAAGAGAGAGATTTGCCTGAGAAGATGTGAGAAGACAAACAGGTGGTATCTGAGCACAGGATAGCAGCCACGTGGTAGAATGTAGATTTAAATAAGCAGGTTATTTTAAATTATAATCTAGTCAGAGTAGAGCCTAGCTAGATGTCCAAGGTATTTGTAAATATATTTTAAGTCTGAGTCTTATTTCTGGAAACATGAGGCTGGGTGGAAGAAAGACCTAACTTCTACATCTTGGGACTGGAGAGATACCTCTGCAGTTAAGAATACTAGCTTCTCTTCCTAGATGACCCAGGATCAATGTACAGCATCCGTATAATAGCTCACAACAGTCTGTAACTCGTTCCAGGGATCAGGTATACTCGTCTTGCTTCAATGGGTACTGAACACACAGTATACAGATATAGATGCAAGCAAAACACTTATAAACATATTTTTTAAAAAGGCAGTCTTTGAAGCAAATGATATCACATCAAAGTCCTTTAGTGACAAAAGACCCAATTTTGTAAGAACATTAATATGATTCATTAGTCCTCTACTGGTCTAGCCCACTCCACAAATAGAGCACAGTTAGATCTGAAACTCATCCTTCAGGACTTTAAGAACACTATTCCCGGGGCGGGAGATGGCTCTTCCAGAGGTCCTGAGTTCAATTCCCAGCAACCACATGGTGGCTTACAACCATCTGTAATGGGATCCCATGCCCTCTTCTGGTGTGTCTGAAGAGAGTTACAGCATACTTAAATATATATTAAATAAGTAATGATTAAAAATAAAAAAGAACAGCTGTTCTACTATCAGCTAAACCTGGGATAAATACTGGGTGGCAGATAAGTTGCTATTTCATATTGCCTTTTTTTAACACAATGACTTCACTGTTTGTTTCCTTATTAGCGTGTTCTTAATCACATTCCTCAGAAAACAAAGCACTGGCGGCCTTGCTCATTCATTCTCCCACACATATAACCCACCCAGAGGGCCTGTGTGAGCTCTTCTGCTGGAGACAAGGTTCCAGCCATGCAGCGAGGGGAGCCATGCAGCGAGGTGGCGACTGAAGTCTGAGGAACACCAAGTTTGAGGGGAAGCACAGGCCTTTCTAATGGACTGAACAAAGAACTGACACATGCGTAGAAGCCATGAAGCCCTGGGTGGGAAAGCCTTGCTGCTGGAGGAGCATCGTGAGATCTGCAAGGAACCTGCAAAGAGCTCTCCGAGGCTAGTGAGCCAGGAGACAATTAGTGGAAACGGAAGTGGCGGGGAGGATGGAGATAACCACAGGAGGGACCCGGGAAGCCATTCGAACCTAAAAGGGGAGCAATCCAATTTGCTTACCATACCAAGAAGTTGGTTTATAACAATTTGTGCCATTTTTTCTTCTACCCTCATTTATATGTGGAAAGTAGTGAGGTATCTGGGGAGCTAGGAAATAAACATCTTACGATGTTATTAGAAAGATGTTATTATGGAGAAACTAAGTAGACAGTATGAAATTGTTCCTTCCTCAGACTTCATCTTGGCCCTAGACACTGGACCATGGGAAAGATGATCCTCATATATAAAAAGCAGGGTTGCTGTGGCCTGACGTAAGATATAAAGCCAAAGAGCAGCACAGAGGTACAAAACCAAGGTTTCTACACTCGCTCAAAGGCCACTTATTTATTATAGATTTAAGAAAATAAAATCTAATATATTTGCAGGCATCTGCTTCTTCATCTTTCTTCTGTGGATTCTTTAGAAAATAAACATAGTCTTTTGGTTGTATTGGGGAAAAAAAACAAACACTAGTCAAGAGTACTGAGCACACCCAAACTGCTACATTTACCATATATATGAGGTTCATAATATACATTCAAAGTGGTAAAAACGAAGAATGGGACAAGGCATCAAATGTGTCAACAAAAACACGAATCAGCCACAGCAGCCATCTTACAGTAACTCACCAAAATGATGAACACACAGGGGAAGAGGAGAGGCAACCGGTGTGTGTTCTCTAGACCTTTTAGGAAGCATGGAGCTGTTCCTTTGGCCATATACATGCGAATCTACAAGAAGGGTGATGCTGTAGACATCAAGGAATGGGCGCTATTCAAAAAGGAATGCCCTTTAAGTGTTACCACGGCAAAACCAGAAGAGTCTACAATGTCACCCAGCATGCGGTGGACATCATTGTAAACAAGCAAGTTAAGGACAAAATTCTGGCCAAGAGGATCAGCGTGCAGATTGAGGTCATCAAGCACTCGAAGAGCAGAGACAGCTTCCTGAAGCGGGGAAGGAGAACAGTCAGGAAAAGGAGGCCAAGGAGAAGGAGCCCGAACCTGGTGAAGGAGAGCTGTCAGGAAAAGGAGGCCAAGGAGAAGGAGCCTGAACTGTCGGAGTCCACTACATATGAATTCATGGCCTAATGTACAAAACAGAAATAAAGGACCAGGACTGCAAAGGGTTTCCCTTAACAAACAAACAAACAAACAAACAAACTTGAGTTGCTGAGAGAATTAATTTACCTCTAACAATGTCATTGGAGCTGCTAAGGGATGCGGCCCCCTGCAGTGGGGGAGGGGGACTCTTCACTCAAGGTGAGAATGGATCCAAAGCCAAGGACCTGCAGAAATGTGGTCAAAGTAAAGGTTTATGGGACATATGGGGAGGGGGGATCTGGGAAAGGGGAAATCATTTGGAATGTAAACAAAGAATATAGAAAATAAAAATATTTAAAAAAAAAAAAAGTCTTATTTCAGAGTAGCCTGTGTGTAGAAATGGGTCAGTAATGGTTTCTGAAACGGGGGTTAGGGCACGAAAAGTGCATGCAGCCTTAGGAAGGCTGTCTGCTTCTGGGGCAAGTCATTCCGGGCCAGGCACAGGCAAATGGAAGATGTCCTCACTGCTTTTTGCTAAGAAAATGGGGCTTTGCTAAGAAAATAAAGCATAATACAGTCACGTGAATGATGCAGGGTAGACATTTTTGAAAAACTTCAGCTCATCTTATGTCCGTAGCCTTCAATAGGGGTCCCTTGGTATTCCTATCATACTGCAAGCACAGCTTAAATCAAGAATGGCTTCCAGCTACACAGTCTTCTAGTTCTGCTGAACCCTGCTGCTCTGTTGACTTCGTCCATAGCAAAGCTCACTCCCTGAAATTGTCTGCGCTTCTTTCCGAAGTTAGCGCCCAATGCAATGGGTTTCATTATGGCGTTTTCATATACACTTGGCAATTATTGGTCCTGCCTCAAACCCCTGCACCTCCTTCCTGCTGGTCTCCCTTCTTGCAATAGCCACTTTCCCCTACACCTTCCTTTGATAAGTATTACTTTTTACATTTTAGTGACTCTTTATTTCTGTGATGGTGGAACATGGATTAGAACATTAATAAATATTGGCCAAATAATAAAGTTGTTGGATTATAAATGTTGTATTATAAATTTTTCTGCACTTTTTTTGTGTGTGACAGAGTCTCACTATGCAGCCTTGACTGGCCTGGAACTCACTATCTATACCAAGCTGGCTTTGAACTCACAGAGATCTGCTTGCCTCTACCTCCTGAGGGCAGAGATTAAAGGTGTATGCCACCATGCCCAGATATGTAATTCTTCATAATGTTTCTCCTTTACTTTGGAGTCCTGGCGGAATGAAAAGTCCTGAGAACAGTCTTTTCCACTTTTACAACTCTTGGAACAGCCGAGACCTCAGTGGCATATTATTATGTATGGCATTTGTTATGGTGAGCCGCTCAGCCACATACCCACTCAGCTTGGGTTCTTCAAAGTCGTTGTGGTTAGAGAGAGTCCTGGATGGACAGGAGCTCATCTCTCTCTCTCTCTTTTTAAATTTACATTTCAAATGTTATCCCCTTACCTGGTTTCCCCCTCTCCCAGAAACCCCCACTTCTATCCCCCTCCCCCTGCTTCTATGAGGGTGTTCCTCCACCCAACCACTCCTACCTCCTAGCCCTCCATTCTCCTACACTGGGGCATCTATCAAACCTTCATAGGACCAAGGACCTCTCCTCCCATTGATGTCTGGCATGGCTGTCCTCTGCTACATATGCAGCTGGAGCCATGTGTACTTCTTGGTTGGTGTCTTAGTCCCTGGGAGATCTGGAGTGTCTGGTTAGTTGATATTGTTATCCTTCCTTTGGGGCTCCAATCACAAAAGAACACACATGGTATGCACTCACTGATAAGTGGATATTAGCCCCAAAGCTCTGAATACCCAAGATACAATTCACAGACCCCATGAAGCTCAAGAAGGAAGACCAGTGTGTGGGTGCTTCAGTCCTTCTTAGGCAGAGGAACAAAATACTCATGGGAGTAAACATGGGGATAACAGTGTAGTGCAGAGACTGAAGGAAAGGCCATGGAGAGACTGCCCTACCTGGGGATTCATCCCAGATACAGTCACCAAACTCCAACACTATTGTGGATGCTAAGAAAGGCTTGCTGGCAGGAGTCTGATATAGCTGTCTCCTGAGAGGCCCTGCCAGAGCCTGACAAACACAGATTGAGATGCTTGCAGCCAACCATTACACTGAGTGTGTGTGTGTGTGGGGGGTTGTCCCCATGGAGGAGCTTGAACTCGCCTCTTAGTCAGACAACAGTAGCAGAAGTGATGCTGGCTCGAGGGCTCCTTCAGCAGAGCTACCCGCTTTGCCCAGAAAAATCTTTCCTAAATTCACTCTGGACCATTGTTCTTCCTTTCATTGATTCCTCCAATTCCAGCTTCAGCCTCACCCTCACTATGCCTGAGAAGCAACTGAGTCACAAGTAATTTGACATAATCCACCAGCTCCAGTGCTGGCACTCTCTTGGGAGTTCATTAAAGCTTGGTGAAGAGAAGCAGGATCAGCTTGTGAGTCTTTATGGACAGAGACGTGGACGTGGGATGGACTGAGAACAACCATGACCAAACAGGTGATAGGGTCAAAGGTGGGGGCTAAGAGAGAATTCTGTAAATCTTTTATGCTTTTAGGATTGCATGGGCAGCAAACAAGTTAGGAAAATATTATCCAGGTATTAGAGTTTGAAGAAAGAATTCCAACCATCAAGGTAGTCTTTTGATTTTCATTTAAATGCTACTTCAATCTCAAATAAAATGAACTAATTGTAAGATGAAGGTTTGGGGAGGTTACTGCAGTTTTTAGTAACGAGAATGTATAAATTTACTAAATAAGTCTATAAATTTAGGAAAAATATTTATATATTTATATATTCCTATTTATATATAAATATTTACATATTTATATATTCCTTTAAATATCTATATAGGAAAATATTTATACATTCCACAAAGGAGTGCAGCTCATATAGTATTTAAATGCAGAAAGTAATTACAAGTTTTAGCGTATGTCACACTAAGTACCAATTTTTTTGAAAAAGGAAATAAGGTGATAATTAAAAGTAATTTCTGAGCTTCAAAGATAGCTCAGCAGTTAAGAGCACTGGCTGCTCTTCCAGAGGACCTGGGTTCAACTTACAGCACCCAGATGGCAGCTCACAGCTCTCTCTAACTCCTGTTTCAGGGGATCCGACACCCTCACACAGGCACGTATGCAGGCGAAATACCAATGCACATTAAAAAATAAAAGTAAATATGAAAAAATAATTTATGTCATAATTCATAACAACAATAAATGTAACTTAACTCCTTTTTCTTAAGCTTTTTCACCCACAAGAAACTCTCAAGTTTCTGTGTTCAAACAGGAATGGAAATAGGGATTCCCTTCTCAATAGCTTTATTAGTTCCCAGTGCCTGTTTAAGTCACAGAGTGTATTATACTGCCCTCTGCTGGAAGATGAGGTGAATGCTCACTTTTCACACAGATTGCTAAAGTGGAAGAAATGGCTGCACTTTCTTTATAATTCAACAGCTAGATATTACCACCACGCCCCCCCCCAGCCATGTATCACCTAAGACATATCATAATAGGGTGGGTGGCAAACAGACCTATAGACAGGGCCCAGGATGTAGGTCAAAATTGTAGAAAATGTTCAATTCTCAATACCCCAAGTAAACACTTTAAATGCGTGCACACATTGTGTGTGTCTGTCTGTGTGTGTCTCTATGTGTGTGAGAGAGACAGAGAGAAACAGAGACAGAGGCATACAGAGAAAGAGGAAGAAAGAGAGAGAGTCAGAGAGATTGAGAGAGAGAGAGAGAGAGTTTGTGTTTGTCCTGTGTGCGTAGGTGTCCAAAGATGCCAAAACCCCTGGAACTGAAATAACTATTATAAATCATCCAACCTGGTGGGAACAGAACTTATATCCTCTGCAAGAACAGTAAGTGTTCTTTACTGGTGAGCCATCTCTGAATCCTCCAAATATACTTTTTGATCACTGTATAATAAATAGATCATAAATAAAATAGAGAAGAAGGAAATTGAGGTAGAGGAGGAGAGGAGAAGGAATGGGAGGAGACAGAAGAGGAGGAGAGGGGAGGGAATGGGGGGGAGATGGCATGGCAGAGGAGGAGAGGAGATGGAAGGCAAAGTGTGCTCTAACAGGCGCAGCATTGTCCTCTCAGACACTGGGCTAGAAATTACGATGGAATTCATATTTTAATTAGTTCCCTATCCATTCCTCAGCTTTAACGAGAAATGTGCTGTAGAGCAAATGCGTTCACACTATGTGTGTGGTGCCCCCCAAGAGAAGCACTGTGGTGACCGCATCAGAGAGTAAGGCACACCCCAGAGGTTGTAAGCAAACATGGAGTCTTGGTGCAAGCCTAGAGCTGTGAGTTTTAGCTCTTCCCCCTAAACCCTGTGAGCTGTCCCCTGTCCCCTCTAAATCTGATTTTGTGTTACCAAACAACTGGTGTTTGTAGACATTTCATATTTACTGAGTTTCTAGAATCAGGAACTGGCTCCAGTGAGTTACCAGGAAATCTTCCTGCATAGATCCTGTGGTGGTCTCAATGAAAAGAGCACCCAAAAGCCCACAGGGAGGAGCACTATTAGGAAGTGTGGTCTTGTTAGTGCAGGCATGCCCTTGTTGGAGAAAGTGTGGCACTGGGGTCAGCTTTGGGATTTCAGATGTTCAAGTCAGGCTGTTTCACCCTCTCTTCCTGCTGCCTCAGATGCAGAGCCCTCAGCTCCGTCTCCAGCACCGTGTCTGCCTGCTTCAGGCCATGCTTCCCACCTGATAATGGACTAAACCTCTGAATCTGTGAAAGCAGCCCCAGTGAAGTGTTTTCCTTTGTAAGAGTTGCCATGGTCATGGTGTCTCTCCCCAATAGAAACCCTAAATTAAATCTGCTCCAGAGGAGAAACTAAAGACCGTCTCACCACTCTCCCCTCCCTTTGTTTTAGACTTAAGACCAGTGATGCCAAAGACCATGAGGCTTGCCCTAAGACTCTTAAAGGCTAGACCGCAGAACTCATCACCAGATACCTGTCATTCCAGTACACTGTTGGTCTACAGCCTGCTGTTTGGCCATTATCAACAAAAAGAAATGTGAGGAATGCCAGGTTGCCTTTTCTTTTTCTTTTTTTTTTCATTTTCTATATTCTTTGTTTACATTCCAAAAGCTTTCCCCTTTCCCAGTTTCCCCCTCCCCGTATGTCCCATAAGTCCTCTTCTCTCCATCCATTCTCCTATCTTTCCCCCTTCCTTTTCTCTGTCCTGGTACTCCCCTACAATGCTGGATCAAGCCTTTCCAGGATTAGTACCCTCTTCTTCCTTCTTCATGGGAATCATTTGATATGCTAATTGTATCTTCAGTATTCAGAGCTTCAGGGCTAATTAATATCCACTTATCAATGATTGCATTCCATGTGTATTCTTTTGTGATTGTGTTACCTCGCTTAGGATGATATTTTCCAGTTCTAACCATTTGCCTAAAAAATTCATGAATTCATTGTTTTTAATTGCTGAATAGTACTCCATTGTGTAAATATACCACATTTTCTGTATCCATTACTCCATTGAGGGCTATATGGGTTCTTTCCAGCTTCTGACTACTATAAATAAGGCTGCTATGAACATAGTGGAGCATGTGTCCTTATTGCATGCCGGGGAATCCTCTGGGTATATGCCCAGCAGAGGTATAGCAGGGTCCTCCGGAAGTGTCATGTCTAGTTTTCTGAGGAACTGCCAGACTGATTTCCAGAGTGGTTGTACCATCTTACAATCCCACCAGCAGTGAAGGAGTGTTCCTCTTTTTCCACATCCTTGCCAACACCAGGTTGCCTTTTCATTGTTGGAGTTTTTATTACCACATACCAATTGTACAAAATAATGCATTTCGTTGTGACATTTTTCTATGTTTACAGAAAAAGCTTGGCTCATATTCATCTATTAGTCTCTCTTGTCCCCCTCCCATCGGCCTCGCTTTGACTTTAATGTGTCTCTTTTGTGACATCTCTATTCCACATACAAGGGGAAAATCTGATATCTGTCTTTCTGGGCTGGCTTATTATATTTAAGAAAATCATCTCTATTTAGCCTCCATTTTCCTAGAAATGGTGCTTTCACCCTTCCTTCTGCTGAATAGTACCCCATTGTGTGTTCACTCATTCTTTCTCTGATAACACAGGGTTTCCCACTCCCTAAACGCCAGGAGGATCGTATTCATGCCAAGAGAAGACCAAGCATGCGCACTAAACTGCTTCACGGGGCTCTTGCCGAAAGCTTTGTTAAATGGAAAACACCTGGCCCGATTCCCCATTTACCATATTAACTGAATCAGTATTTATGGAAGTAAAGCCAAGAATTTGTACCAAGCTCATATTCATGACTGAGATATTTTCAGGTTTGGGTGCCTGCATTCCCAGATCTGCACTTGTCGGTATTGAAGCCCTGATTTTGTTGGCTATTCTAACACCTCTTTTCTGTTCCTGCTCCTCACCCAGTTATCAAGCTAGCTAGCCATCCGTCCATCCATCCATCCATCCATCCATCCATTTCTATTTATTTATCTGTGTCACTCTGTGTATATGTGACAATCTCCATGTCTCTCTCTCCGTGTCTGTCATTCTCTCTGTCTCTCCCTCTCCCCCTGTCTCTTTCCCTTCCCTTCCCCTCTTCCTCTCTGTCTCTCTCCTTCTTCGCCCCTCTCTGTGCTGGGTACTTTTTGTCAGATTGATACAAATGTAAACATTGCTGGGAATAGGGAATTTCAGTTAAGAATCAAGGAGCCGCCTCCATATGACTGTCCTGTCCATTACTCACGCTCCTGTTTCTAGCTCTCATGCCTCCTGTCTGTCTCAGCCACTTAACACAGCCCTTCCAAAGAAACACTTGGGTGTTCTCCTGCCAGTTTCTTTGTTTCTTTCTTTGTTTCTTTGTTTCTTTCTTCCTTCCTTCCTTCCTTCCTCCTTCCTTCCTTCCTTTTATTCTTTTTTCTTCAATCCGTTTTATTTTATTTTACTATTTTATTTTATTTTACATTTTATTTTATTTTATTTTATTTTATTTTATTTTATTATTTTATTTTATTTTATTTTAAGGCAGGGTTTCTCTGAGTCACTATGGCTGTCCTGAATTCCCTCTATAGATCAGGCTGGCCTTCTGTCAGTTCTTACAAGTTCAGTGCTCCACCCAGCTTCCAATGATTCCCCCCATGTATGGGAAATAGTCCTTTCTGCACACCACTTGGTAGCCATCTTATTATATGCTTCATTTGTGAACTCTGACACAGTATAGTTTTGTAACTCTAACTTGGAAACTTTGAGGGGATTACCAGTTTGGGGCAGATCCCATGATGCTCATAAACCTACATTAGATATCTTATTTTGTTTTCCTAAGAACATTGAATTCTTATTCCTATAAATATCTCCAGATAGGAGTTTCACAACTTGTCAATCAAGATGAATTATTAATATGGGGAAATTGATTGCAGAAAGTTCAAAGGTCAAAGAATCTGATCCTCAAACTCTGTTAATTTTTTAAATCAACCATGTCCAAATTCAGGTGAGAGGAGAGTTACATTATAAAACTTTTTCAATAGTTCTTGAAATATGAACTATTTCAAGATAATTAGTCTTCCTTTTAAAAATGAAGTGTTTTAGGGTATTAAAATGAATACTATGCTATGCAAAGAAAATAGAAACTTTATTAACTAGTTTCTTGAAGGATCACTCTGTGTACTAACTAAAAACATTCCTTTCACAAATGGTGGGATAACCACTGTCAGAATCGGCATGGAAGTTTCTTTTGAAAACCAAAAATTGAACTACCATATGACCCAGCTACACCACTACTAGATATATTCCTCAAAAATCAGCTCTCCATCTTAGAATGGAAATGCCTGCATGTTCACATTCTTTTACAGCAGAATTTAAATTAACAAGGGAATGGAACAAACCTAGTTGTCCATCAGCATATCAATGGGTAATGAAAATGTGTGTGTGTGTGTGTGTGTGTGTGTGTGTGTCTTAGGGTTTTACTGTTATGAAAAAACACCATGCGACTCCAAGTGGATCAAGGACCTCCACGTAAAACCAGACACACTGAAACTAATAGAAAAGAAACTGTGGAAAACCCTTGAGGACATGGGCATAGGGGAAAAATTCCTGAACAGAACACCAATAGCTTATGCTCTAAGATCAAGAATTGACAAATGGGACCTCATAAAACTACAAAGTTTCTGTAAGGCAAAGGACACTGTCAAAAGGACAAAACGGCAACCAACAAATTGGGAAAAGATCTTCACCAACCCTACATCTGATAGAGGGCTAATATCCAATATATACAAAGAACTCAAGAAGTTAGACACCAGGGAACTAAATAACCCTATTAAAAAATGGGGTACAGATCTAAACAAAGAAGCACCTTAAGAAATGCTCAACATCATTAGTCATTAGGGAAATGCAAATCAAAACAACCTTGAGATTTCATCTCACACCAGTCAGAATGGCTAAGGTTAAAAACTCAGAGTGGTTGTACCAATTTGCAACCCCACCAGCAGTGGAGGAGTGTTCCTCTTTCTCCACACCCTCTCCAACACCTGCTGTCTCCTGAATTTTTAATCTTAGCCATTCTGACTGGTGTAAGATGAAATCTTAGGGTTGTTTTGATTTGCATTTCCCTAATGACTAATGAAGTTGAGCATTTTTTAAGATGCTTCTCCGCCATCCGAAGTTCTTTAGGTGAGAATTCTTTGTTTAACTCTGTACCCCATTTTTTAATAGGGTTGTTTGGTTTTCTGGAGTCTAACTTCTTGAGTTCTTTATATATATTGGATATTAGCCCTCTGTCTGATGTAGGATTGGTGAAGATCTTTTCCCAATTTGTTGGTTGCCGATTTGTCCTCTTGATGGTGTCCTTTGCCTTACAGAAACTTTGTAATTTTATGAGGTCCCATTTGTCAATTCTTGCTCTTAGAGCATACGCTATTGGTGTTCTGTTCAGAAACTTTCTCCCTGTACCGATGTCCTCAAGGGTCTTCCCCAGTTTTTTTTCTATTAGCTTCAGAGGCGGTTCCTCCGAAAACTGGGCACCTTACTTCCAGAAGATCCTGCTATACCACTTCTGGGCATATACCCAGAAGACTCCCCACCATGTAATAAGGATACATGTTCTACTATGTTCATAGCAGCCCTATTTGTAATTGCCAGATGCTGGAAAGAACCCAGGTATCCCTCAACAGAAGAGTGGATGCAAAAAATGTGGTATATCTACACAATGGAGTACTATTCAGCCATTAGAAACAATGAATTCATGAAATTCTTAGGCAAATGGATGGAGCTAGAGAATATCATACTAAGTGAGGTAACCCAGACTCAAAAGGTGAGTCATGGTATGCACTCACTAATAAGTGGATATTAACCTAGAAAATTGGAATACCCAAAACATAATCCACACATCAAATGAGGTACAAGAAGAAAGGAGGAGTGGCCCCTGGTTCTGGAAAGACTCAGTGAAACAGTATTCAGCAAAACCAGAACGGGGAAGTGGGAAGGGGTGGGTGGGAGGACAGGGGAAGAGAAGGGGGCTTGCGGGACTTTCGGGGAGTGGGGGGGCTAGAAGAGGGGAAATCATTTGAAATGTAAATAAATTATATCGAATAATAAAAAAAAAAGAGAGAGAGAGAAAAAAAACTCAGGAGACAGCAGGTGTTAGCAACAATGTGGAGAAAGAGGAACACTCCTCCTCTGCTGGTGGGATTGTAAGATGGTACAACCACTAAGGAAATCAGTCTGGCGGTTCCTCAGAAAACTGGGCATGACATTTCTGAAGGACCCTGCTATACTTCTCCTGGGCATATACCCAGAGGATTCCCTGGCATGCAATAAGGACACATGCTCCACTATGTTCATAGCAGCCTTATTTATAATAGCCAGAAGCTGGAAAGAACCCAGATGTCTCTCAATGGAGGAATGGATACAGAAAAGGTGGTATATTTACACAATGGAATACTACTCAGCAATTAAAAACAATGAATTCATGAAATTTTTAGGCAAATGGTTGAAACTGGAAAATATCATCCTAAGTGAGGTAACCCAATCACAAAAGAATACACATGGAATGCAATCTCTGATAAGTGGATATTATTTAGCCAAGAAGCTCTGAATACCCAAGGCACAAATCACATAACAAATGACTCCCATGAAGAAGTATGGAGAGGGTCCTGATCCTGGAAAGGATTGATCTAGAGTTGGAGGGGAATATAAGGACAGAG
Organism: Apodemus sylvaticus; assembly: GCF_947179515.1. Lineage (NCBI taxonomy): Eukaryota > Metazoa > Chordata > Mammalia > Rodentia > Muridae > Apodemus > Apodemus sylvaticus. The sequence goes on from NC_067480.1 coordinate 88,745,550, forward strand.
AAAAAGGAGGGAGGTGATTGGAGAATGGGTGGAGAGAAGAAGGTTTATGGGACATATGGGGAGGGGGGATCTGGAAAAGGGGAAATCATTTGGAATATAAACAAAGAATATAGAAAATAAAAATATTTTAAAAATGCATGCTCACTGTATGAGATAATGCCAGCTGCAAGGTACAGGCACTGTCCTAGTATTTTCCAATGGTATTTATGCATCTAGATAATTAAAGTGTGATGTAAGGTCAATTTAAAACTGCTCATGAAACTACATATCATTCACTTCTTTAGGGTCCTGATCCTGGAAAGGGTTGATCTAGCATTGGAGGGGAGTACCAGGACAGAGAAAAAGGAGGGAGGTGATTGGAGAATGGGTGGAGAGAAGAAGGCTTATGGGACATATGGGGAGGGGGGAACTGGGAAAGGGAAATCATTTGGAATGTAAACAAAGAATATAGAAAAATGGGCAAAAAAAATACACCACGGCCAAGGAAACTCTTATAAAGATGTTTAGTTGGGACTAGCTTACAGGTTCAGAGATTCAGTCCAGTATCATCAAAGCATGACAGATGTCCAGACAGACATGGTACAGGAGGAGCTGAGAGTTCTACATCTTTACCTGAAGGTTGCTAGCAGATTCTGACTTCCAGGGAGCTAGGAAAGGGATCTTAAGCCTACACCCACAGTGACACACCTACTCCAATAGGGACACACCTCCTAATAGTGCCACTCCCTGCCCAAACATATACAAACCATGACAATATGGATAGATAGATAGATAGATAGATAGATAGATAGATAGATAGATAGGCAGGCAGACAGACAGAACAGAATCTTATCGATCATAAATCTGCAGAAAAATGAATAGATCTGCAAAGCATTTTATTAAGTAAGGCAACTCACAAAGACATGCTCCCACTTGGATGCAGTTTTTATATGTAAGTATATGTGTGTGTAAGGGGGGAGGCATTAAAGTAGAAAGGAAACCATGAAGAGGGGAAAAGAGGAAGGAGGGAGGGAAGGGTAAAATAGAGTAATAGAATACATGCGACATAAAAGTAAAAGGGTCTACAAAAAGAGAAAGGGGACAATCAGGTAGGTGAGAAAGAAGAACAGGGGAAGAGGAAAAATAAGGGAAAAATGTGTGTGAAAATGTTGTTTATTGTGTGCACTGTCCACAGAACAAATACATTTTAAATGAACAACTGTGCATATATATATATATATATATATATATATATATATATATATATATATATGTGTGTGTGTGTGTGTGTGTGTGTATGTATGTATATATATATGTATATATATATACATACATACACACACACATATACTTTTTTCTGTGTTGCAAAAATATTTTTAAAGACTTTATTTTAAACTACATGTACATATGTATGGATAGGTGCAGTAAGTGCAGATTCCTATGGAAGAGAGCATCTGATCGTCTAGAGCTGGAGTTACAGGTGACTGTGAGCCATCTGGCATGGTGTTGAGGACCAAACTCAGATCATCAGCAAGAGCAGCATGAGCTCTTAAATTAAGCATCATCTCTCAGGCACTATGAGCACCTTTTGTATATGTTTCCCATCACAAAATGGAGCCAATCCCTTCTGAAATGTTCAAGATAGGAGAACACTGGGAATTTCATATATAGAATCTTCTTTAATCATCAGCAAAATTTTACTTGTCTAGGTTCAAAAACTATTATAAAATTGCCTAAATGTATCATTTACTTGCTCAGCAAATATTAATGGAAAATCAGTGGAGTCCCATGTACTTTTATAGGCCCTGGTGATATATATTGGCAATTAAAAAAAAAACATACTTAAAGGAACTGGCCAGATGGTTCAGTGATGAAGAGCACTGGTTATGCTTCCAGAAGATTTGGATTCAGTTTCCAGCACCTACTTGAAAGCTCAAATCCAGCAGTGAGTGACTCCAGTTCCAGGGCCTCTGCTGCCTTCTACTGGCCTCTTCAGAAATAAAGCATGCACATGGCACACAGACATCTCTCTGTCTCTGTCTCTCTCCATATAATACATACATATACATATACATATACATATACATATACATATACATATACATATACATATACATCATCTACATATACATCATCTACATATACATCATCTACATCTACATATTCATATACATATACATATGTTGAGAGCTCTGCTGCTCTTGCTGATGATCTGAGTTTTGTTCTCAACACCATGCCAGATGGCTCACTGTTACCTATAACTCCAGCTCTAGAGAATCAGATGCTCTCTTCCATGGGAATCTGCACTTACAGCACCTATCCATACATATGTACATGTAGTTGAAAATAAACTCTTTAAATATATATAATATTATGTATATATTATATATATAATTTTTATTTAATATTTTGAATGTCCCTATCCACACCAGGCATCCATTGTAGCCATTCTACCAAACAGGAGGAAGGTAGAGGAAACAAGACTTAGATTTTAGTCCTCACTTTCCAACATATTCTCTGTTACCTAGTCCATCAGCTTCCCATTTCACAATTTCTGTGTGCCTTTATCTACCTAATTCTGAGTGGTTTGAAATGTAATAAAATTTCATGGACACAGAAAATGATGTACCCCAAATCAAGACACAGTTTGGGTATATGTTGAGGGATAGATAATCCTCAAAATGATTTAATCATGCAGAAGATGGCTGTGCTGTGAAGCATGCAGCTCCTAGTCAACCGTGGTTTACTCCAGATATGGCCAGAGAAATCAATGAGTGCCCCATGTCTAACCAGGGAACAATTCATGGAAAAGGTAATGTCAAGATTAAAGAGAACAGCCAGGCTGGGTGGCTCAGGCCTGTAATCCCACCTCCTGAGATAAGAATTGAAGGCCTTTTGGGGCTACAGTACAGAAGGAGAACAAAAACAGTCTGGTCTCAAAAAAAAATATAAAAAGAGTTAAGGATACAGCTTGGTGGAAGTCTGTTTGCCTAGCAAGCATTGGGGCCTTCCGGTCAACATTCAGGATGATAGATAGATAGATAGATAGATAGATAGATAGATAGATAGATAGATAGATAGATAGATAGATGAGTGGATGGATAGATAGATAGATAGATAGATAGATAGATAGATAGATAGATAGATAGATAGATAGATAGATGAGTGGATGGATAGATAGATAGATAGATAGATAGATAGATAGATAGATAGATAGATAGATAGATAGATAGATAGATGGATGGGTGAGTGGGTGGATGGAGAGAGAGAGAGAGAGAGAGAGAGAGAGAGAGAGAGATGCTAAATAGATAGACAGACATTAAAGAGATGGCTCAGTAGTGAAGAATAGACTGTTTTGCAAAAGATATTTGTTTGGTTCCACTCACCTACATCAGGTGACTCCTAACTACTTGCAAGTCCAGTTCTAGGAGAGCCAACATCCTGTTCTGTTGTCCACAGGTACTGATGCACATGGTGCACCCTCTGACACCCAGGCACACATGCATACATATAAAATGAATTTTTAAATAAAGATATAAGTAAACAAGGTTGGAATGTCAAGCTCGGTCATGGAATGTCTTCGGATTAATCTGTACTACTGCAGGAGAAAAATCACAACAGAGTAGGACAAGCCTAGAGATGAGACTCAATAGCAGTGACACAGTGATGAGAGCTGTTTAATAAGGGATGGGGGAAATAATCAGATAAGAACATGGAAAACCAGACGTACAGACAGGTTTGATGTAACAGCTGTCAGCAGAGGTCTCCAGCCAGGAGCAGAGCTGCTGATAGGGTTAAAATGGAGCCAACACAGGATGCCAATTTGTTATATATTTCAGAATGAACATGTGTGTTCGAACATGTCGACCATGTGTTTTTCTCTTCAAAAACAGCAGCCTCCCCTTGCCAGGCCTACTTAATTGCTAATGTCTTTGAAGAAAAAGGCGAACTCCACATACCCCTATGTACCTGAATAAATGTCTTACCGTTAGCCCTCTGGACCCTCTGTCACTTCCTGTCTTGGAGAACACACAAAGGAAGCAACGCCTTTAATTTAACTTTCCCCTCTCAGTAAACCTATGTCTATTATGTAATTTTTGGCATCAGGAGAACCAAAGTTGAAATTAATATTCAACTGTTCATATTAATATAGTAAGTGTCTGGAGAAACTATGTTATTACAGCTCTCAAGACAATGTTGTCCCTCATTTAGGGGGAGATTTAACTGAAAACTCAAAATACCAATTTTTACATGAGAAAAAAATATTTTTCTTATGTAAGAGAAATCCAAGGATATTTGAGAGTTGATATAGTGAAACCAGTCATCAGTGGTGTCAAATCACTCTGCCCTCCAGTTCTCCTTCAGAGATCTGAGGATTAGTACAGGGTGTAAGGGTTAGACCAGGGTCAAAGATGGCTGCATGATACACACCATGCAGAGAACAGAAAATGGGGGGGGTAAGGAAAAAGGCATGCCTCCTTCGACTGAGATGCATTCAGCTGAATACACTCTCATTGAACATACTTCCAGAAGTCTCATATCTATAGTTTGCTGGTTATAGACCTCTGTGGCCATCTGAAATTGGGAAAGACAAGAGCAACTGTATGTAGTCCTTTCCTTCCTTTGTTTTTATGCATTCTCTCACCATGTAGGTCAAGCAAGTAGGTTACCCTCAGGTGATCCAGCTGGTAATGTCCTTCCCTTACTTTGCAGGTCTCTTATCTCATCTCTCCCTCCCTTTCTCTACTTGATGATGAGAATAATGATGCAAAATAAACATAATGTAAGAGGCCTGTTACAGTGGTGAATGTCTGGATTTCCAGCCACTCTGGAGGTAAAGGCAACAGGCTCATAAGTTGAAGGCCAGACTGAACTACATAGCAAGAGCCTACTTCAAGAACAACAAACTGAGAACTGGAGTGTGCTCCTGTACTATGCCCCAGATCAGTTTGTAACACCATACACATACATACACAGACAGAAAGAATAGGAAGAATAGGGTTCTTTCTTGTTTTAATTCAATTATATATATATATATATTTAATTCAATATATATATACATATATTCCCTTAAAAGCAGTTATTACAGTTTTATACTGATTCCTCTAAAATACTAGTTTTCATGTTAGTATTAATGTTAAATCTAAAATGATGCCATAGCTGGATGTTCAGCACTTCTGTACATATTTTTTGAGTTATACATATGCACCAAAATATTTGACCATGTTAGTAAGCAAATTAATCCTTCTACCTCTATGTATTTCTAAGTATCTATAAGAATAACCATTTGTATGTTGGTTGCTCTTCACAGTCAAGGTGACTGGGATCAGAGTCACTGAGAAGAATACATATTTCTGGCCCTGCGTGTATTTCCAGAGGTTGAACTGAGTAGGGAAGACTCATCCCATTAGCTGGAGTCTGAGACACACTAAAAAGAAACAAGTGAGCTTAGCAGTACTCTTCATCTTTTTCTGCTTCCTTATTGTGGCTAAGAAGCAATCTGCCTCATGCTCAATGAACCACTGTAAACTCTCCCTTTCTTAAGTTTCTTTTGTTTGATATTTTGTCACAGCTGCAAGAAAAAAATTGACTACTGTTGTTTGCTGTTTTTCTCAGGTTTTAACTCCATAGAGAATGAGGTCATTGGTGGGCACAAGAGAAAAAAAAAAGTCTGTTCGTTATGCATTAGTGGTACAGGCTCAGTGCTTAGAGCTACCTTGGGAGGAAAAGTCTCATTTATTTCCACATCCACAGAGATACAAAGTCTTTACATACAAAGGCTTCAGGTGAGTCAAGTTACGTTCATTTCACCTTGACTGGTTTTACCACTTTTAGGGCTTTGCAGTTATATATAACTACAGAAAAGCATTCATTAGTCAAAAGTGTAACCCTATAGAGATTTCTCTGTCCAGCTGCGAGGGTGTTTCTTGATACTCTCAGCAGCCCACACCCAGTTTGGTCTTCTGCCACTCCTCATGTTTTCTCTTGTTTTGTTTTGTCTTGTTTTCACTTTTGAATCTACTTTCTTCTAAAAGTGATCTCTCATACATACTTCTAGAAAACAGTGGCTGAGACAGATAGGGATGCAGCTGTCCCCAGGCAGGTGTGCTCTTAAGATGGGGGCCCAAAGCAGGTCACCTGAAACGCCAGTGGAGAAGGTGGTGGCATTCAGGGGTACTCCAGGGAATCCCACTCCATCAACCCACTCCATCACACCCACTCCATCAACCCACTCCATCACACCCACTCCATCACACCCACTCCATCACACCCACTCCATCACATCCACTCCATCACACCCATTCCATCACACCCAGGAGAGGGAACACAATCACACACACACACACACACACACACACACACACACACACACGGAAAAAAAAGAAGCACATGTAAGGAAGACAAAACTCTCCAAAGACTGCTGTGACAACTCTGGAGAGCTCCACCCTACCTACTGCTTTGTTAAAGGCGATAGCCTGGGAGCTGTGAAGAGTTTGGAGGATCAATCTATCCAACTCTTTCCAGAGAGCCTGGACCTTTCCATCCCAGCCTCCCGTCTCCAGGTCCATGCGCCCTGGATGTGTGCTTTGGAAAGTGTTGGTTACGCCGCCATTCTGGGAACACATTCTAATGAGTACTAGCAGTTTCCCTTTTCCTCTGTAAGGTTAGATCTGGTACTACCATGTGCAACTAGGTTTCTTTGCTGTATTCATCTTCTCCGATTAATAAATGCTTCCAACAATGAAGGGATACGCTTTAATTATTCTCATCCCCAGGTCTCAGTGTGCTAATACAATGGACGAGTTAAGGGAACACATACACTGAACCACTGCCTGGCACAGCAAATAAGTGTCAGCCATCCCTGCCATGACACACAATGCTTAATATACATACTGAACATTTAATAAATGTGTTGGTGTATAATTCATTCATGTATCTGATTTTAATGGCTGAGATCTCGCTCCCATTATTTCTTGGTTAAACTGATGAGAAAGATATATTTAGAAAATGTATTAAATAAAAGGAAACAAAATTTAGAGTATTGATTCTATAAAAACTCACAAACTAGGACTGGGAGAGATGGCTCAGTGGTTAAGAGCACTGGCTGCTATTCCGGAGGACTGGGGATCAATCCACAGCACCCACGTGGCGGCTACAACTGTCTATAACTCCATTTCCAGGGGACCTGCCCATGTAAGTCATACATGCAGGCAAAATATCAAGGCATATAAAATAAAAATAAATCCTTTTTAAAAATCTCACAAGCTAACATTATGCAAATTTGCAAGACAGTTCAATAAAACATACACCTAGGTACCATTTGATACCATGGCTTTTTTGTCTTCAAAGAAAGGGGATGTCTTTTCAATCATCGCAGTATTTTATATTGCCCTGATGTCAAGTGTAAATTCAACACATGCTATATAAGCATTCTGCTGTTGAACCACATCTCCAGTCCCAATTACAAAACTTTAAAAGAATTTCTGGGGGAATCAGTATCCTGAACCTCAAGCAGTACCTCATAGCAATAGTTTAAAAAAAAAACCTGCATGGTATTGGTACAGTGACAGGCAGGTAGATCAATGGAATGGAATTGAAGACCCAGAAATGGACCCACACACCTATGGTCATTTGATCTTTGACAAAGGAGCTAAAACCATCCAGTGGAAAAATGATAGCCCTTTCAACAAATGGTGCTGATTCAACTGGAGGTCAGCATGCAGAAGAATGCAAATCGATCCATTCTTATTTCTTTTTACTAAGCTCAAATCTAAATGGATCAAGGACCTCCACATAAAACCAGACACACTGAAACTAATAGAAAAGAAACTGAGGAAGAGCCTTGAGCACATGGGCACAGGGGAAATTTTCCTGAACAGAACACCAATAGCTTATGCTCTAAGATCAAGAATTGATAAATGGGACCTCATAAAATTACCAAGTTTCTGTAAGACAAAGGACACTGTCAATAGGACAAAAGGGCAACCAACAAATTGGGAAAAGATCTTTACCAACCCTACATCCGACAGAGGGCTAATATCCAATACATACAAAGAACTCAAGAAGTTAGACTCCAGAGAACCAAATAACCATATTAAAAGTGGGGTACAGAGCTAAACAAAGAATTCTCACCTGAGGAATATGGAATGGCTGAGAAGCACCTAAAGAAATGTTCAACATCCTTAGTCATCAGGGAAATGCAAATCAAAGCAACCCTGAAATTTCACCTCACACCAGTCAGAATGGTTAAGATCAAAAACTCAGGAGACAGCGGGTGCTGGCAAGGATGTGGGGAAAGAGAAACACTCCTCCAGTGCTGGTGGAATTGCAAGCTGGTACAACCACTCTGGCAGTTCCTCAGAAAATTGGGCATGATACTACCAAAGGACCCCATTATACCACTCCTGGGCATATACCTAGAGGATTCCCCAGCATGTAATAAGGACACATACTACACTATGTTCACAGCAGCCCTATTTATAATAGCCAGAAGCTGGAAAGAACCCAGATGTCCCTCAACAGAGGAATGGATACAGAAAACGTGGTATATTTACACTATAAAATACTGCTCAGCTATTAAAAACAATGAATTCATGAAATTCTTAGGCAAATGGATAGAACTGGAAAATATCCTAAGTAAGGTAACCCAACCACAAAAGAACACACATGGTATGCACTCACTGATAAGCGGATATTAGCCCAGAAGCACGGAACACCCAAGACACAATTCACATATCAAATGATGTCCAGGAAGAGGGAAGGAGAGGCCCCTGGCTCTGAACAGCTCGATGCAGCAGTGTGGGGGAGTAGCAGGACAGAGAAGCAGGAGGGAGTTCATTGGGGAGCAGGAGGAGGGAAGAGAGCTTATGGGACTGAAAAACTCAATACAAGGCCACACTACATTTCCCAAGATTGTCTTAAACAACTGTACTTACACTGTCCTCTCACTTCAGTGATGGAACTGAAGACATGGGACTTTATTATGGCCATCTTGACCCAATAATTTTAATATCTGTATATCAGAATATGTATTTATGTCTGTGTGATTGTAACTGATAGGCCTCAGAAATTAAAAAGAAATATATCCAAATCATTCCTGATGGTGACAGTTGATAAAACATTTTCAGGAGTAAATTTGATGGAGACAAATCTAAAACTTGGAAGACTGAAGAACGGGGCTTTTGTTCAATCCCAGCCACTAAGTAACCTTGGTCATTCCATTCTATGACCTAACTCCCTTCTCTATTAAACCATGGTCCTGGTATGATGCTTGTTTACATGCCTGAAGTGTTTGGAGTAATTTACTTACTGATTTTTAATGTATATAAGTGAATGTATGTATGTATTCTACTTGTGCCCTAGAAAGTCAGAGAAGGGCTTCAGATCCCCTGAGACTGGTGTTACAGGCAGCTGTCAGCCATGACGAGGGTGCTGGAAATTGAACCCAGGTTCTCTTCAACAGTCAGCACTCTTAACCACTGAGCCAACTCTCCAGCTCTAGACCTGCCTTTTGGTATGAGGTTTTCAAAAGCCTCGCACAGAAAGGTTAGACATGCTTACCATCCCTCTTCTGCTTCATAAGAGTTGACTGAAGTTAGTTGAGTCATACTTTATATTCAATAACTATAGTTTTTCAATTTTTCTCTCAGGTATTATAGAATTTTAGAGTAAAAATGATATTAATAGTACTAAGCCTTCTCTTTTGGTCTTGTGTACTTATGATTTGACAATTACAATTAAATAAAATCCTGTAAAAAATTAATTAATTAATTAATTAGTTAAAGATCCAGTATCAGATGTTCTCAATCTGTGGGTCAAGATTGGGGGAACAAATGACTCTTTCACAGACGTGACCTGAGACTGTTGGGGAACACAGATATTGAAAAACGTGATTGATAACAATTATGAAGTAGCGAAAATAATTTTATAGTGCAGGTCGTCACCATGTGAGGAACTGTATTGAAGGATCTTAGCATTAGGAAGGCTGAGAACCACTGCCTTGGATGGTTAGAGAATTACTCTGAAAGCTTCCTCTTAGTATTTGGTGATGGCTAGGGAAGGCTGGATGAGACTTTCCCAAACTCAACACTGGTCACATGCTGATGAGTCTTTGTGCGAATGGCATTTTTATAAATCGTTTGAACCTTATCAACACTCCAGGCTTCCAATTGCCTGTACCCCACAGCCTCTAACTCATTGTGACAACTGAAAATATGAGATCCTGTGTTTGATTACCAGTGCCCTGTGCTTCAGACATTTCATAAGGTCCCCTTGACTTCAAAGATCCACCATATTGAAGACCACTGAGAGCAACAGATTAATGCATGTTCAATCTATAATCGTCTTTTCGTCTTTATATATTATCTTTCCATTCATCTCTCTTTCCTTTTCTTCTAATTGTTTTTATTCCCTCTTTTTTTAAAAATAATTTTATTTGTTTGTTATGTGGGTTTGGTGTTTTTCCTCATGTATGTATGTATGTATGCATAAGGCTACCAGATCCTCTAGAACCTGAGTTACAGAGAGTTGCAAGCTGTCATGGAGGTGCTGGGAAATGAACATGGGTCCTTTGGAAGAACAGCCAGTGCTTTTAACCACTGAGCCATCTCTCCAACACACTTGATTCTCTCTTTTATTAATTTAGTTTTTCCTTCTTATCTCTACTATTGGCAGTTAGTGTTGACATTGTCTAAACCACTCACCTGTGGGAATTAGAGAAACAAATGTGGACCCTTTGGCCATAGAATGGCTGAAATCATATTTCTACCATTATAAGTTCTAGGAAAACTTGGAAAAGCTGTTTAATTTATTTGAACCTTCATGTTCTGATCTGAAATTTTGAAGTAACTATACTTGGATATTGTTTGTTTGTTTCGTGAGTGGTGCTAACTGGGGATATCCAACAGTAAGTCCCACACTCCATAAAAGCAAAGGGCTCCTAAAACCCAATGGGGATGGCATTAGCTGAAATACCCAACAAAAGGGAGAGTGAGAACCTGTAGAGACCATATCCAGAGATTAGGCATGGCCCCTGGTTGAGGGATGGAGCCACCAACACTTCTCAAAATCTTAACACAGAATTGTTCCTGTCTAAATGAAATACGGGGGTATAGAGCTGAGCAGAGACTGAACGAAAGGCCATCCAGAAACTTCCCCACCTGGGGATCCATCCCATATGCAGCAAACCCAGACACTATTGCCAATGCCAAGAAGTACTTGCTGACAGGTGCCTGATATGACTGTCTCCTGAGAGGCTCTGCCAGTGCTTTACCAATAGGAACTGAGCACAGGGAACCCCACTGGAGGAATTAGGGAAGAACTGAAGGAGCTGAAGGGGTTTGCAACCCCATAGGAAGTAAAACAATATATACCAGCCAGAACCCCCCCCTCCCCAGAGCTCCCAGGGACAAAGAATACACCTGGAGGGACTCATGGCTCTAGCTGCCTATGTAGGAGAGGATTGCATTGTCTGGCATCAAAAGGAGGGGAGGTTCTTGGTCCTGTGAAGGTTTGATGTCCCAGCATAGGGGAATGATAGGGCAGTGGGGCAGGAGTGGGCGGGTGAGTGGGGAAGCACCCTTGTAGAGGCAGTGGAGGCAGAGGGAGAGGGTGTGATGGGGGGGGGTTCTCTCGGAGAAAACCAGGAAGAGGGATAACATTTGAAATGTAAATAAACAAAATAACCAATACAAACTTAAAAATAAAAATAAAAGCAAGATGTAGGTTATTGAGAGATTACATGCTTAGCACATAACATGTTTCGTTTGATTCCAGCCTCTGACAACACACACACACACACACACACACACACACACACACACACACACACCAAAATGCAAAAAGAATTATTGAAGACAGTATTAAATCAGTTAAAATATTTACCCTTAATTTTACTTCCAGAATGAAGTATTGATAGGTAATTAGTTGATACTACTGGGTTACTAGAAATAAAGACACTGAGTCCATGTTAAAAACCAAGATATTTATGAAACTGAAAGCTGTGTTGTCCCCACTCAGGGTGTGATACAGTTTTTTTCACATCAGAAGTTAGAAGTAAAAAAGTTTATCACATGACACAGAAATATTCCTTAAAGGGATGGGAAGATGGCTCAGAGATTAGGAGCACTGGTTGCTCTTCCAGAGGACCCTCGTTTAATTCCCAGCACTCTTATGGCAGCTCAACCATCTGTAACTCCAGTTCTAGGGGATGCCACACACTCACACAGACACACATGGAGGCAAAACACCAATAAATATTTTAAAAATTAAATCTTCCTTAAGGCAAACTGGCACACATTATATTGCATCTTTCCTACCGTCCACCCTCCCCTTCTTGCTGCCTGGATGTGGCTGTGATGGCTGGAGAGACAGCTTCCACACTGGACAATTTAGGAGCAGAGGAATGACTAGCAAGCAAAACTTGCATTTTGACACCTCCTCCTGGAACAGCGTCACCTCCATGCAATACTGACCTATGGACTTTTGTGTCATGAAGAAATTAATGCTCTCCTTCGAAAGCATAGCCATTGGTCATAAACAGGTGGGTTAACTGGAGTGTAGTTAAGCTGAGGTTGATTGCTAGCATGACACGAGCTGGTAGTGGTGAAACAAGACTGGAATCCCAGAATACCTGGGGCAAAGGTAGACAAATCAGAGGTTCAAAGCCACTCTCAGCTACATAAAGCAGGTGATCTAATTTCTTCTCAAGAAAGTAAATATGACAAAACCAGTTAGCATGCTAATGTGGATGGGAGAAATATCACAAGGCCCGGCCCTACTTGAAGAGGTATAGACAATTAATGGCCTCTAAGAAACTTCGAATCATTCTTCTCCAGGGACAGGTGTCTTGACCATTCCCAAGTGGTCAGTGATAAACATGTATATTCACTTGAACAGAAAAAAATGGACTCAACAGGTGGTATTAACATGTGTGTATATATGTTTGTGTGTGTGTGTGTGTGAGAGAGAGAGAGAGAGAGAGAGAAAGAGAGAGAGAGGGAGAGAGAGAGAGAGAGAGAGAGAGAGAGAGAGAGAGAGAGAGAGAGAATAAAGCTGTCATAAAGTTGACACGGAGTTGGGGAGCATGAGATGGATTAGGAAGTACCAGGGGTAAGGAAGGAGAGGGTATGATGCAAATATAGAAGAGTGTATTAAACTCTCAAAAACATTAATACAATGTTTTCAAAAGAAAGCATTTATATTGAATAAAATGTAGAGCTGATGTCAACATTTCTTCACATTGTTTTGCCCATTTAAATTCACACACTCCAGATTTAATTAAAATGCTACAATATAGGCATTTCATATGTGAGCAAATGTATGTATACTCAAATGTAAGTTGGTGAAACTAGAGTGTGTTAACATAAGAATTATTGGGAGAAGAGAAGGACAAAAGGAAGAAGGAAAGAAGGAAGGAAGGGAAAGAAGAAAAGGAAGGACAGAAGGAAGAGAGAGGGAAGGAGAAAGGAAGGGAGGGAGAGAGAGAGAAAAAGGGAAGGAGGAAGGGAGGGAGGGAGGGAGGGAGGGAGGGAGGGAGGGAGGGAGGGAGGGAGGGAATAGGAGGGAGGGAGGGAGGCTCCTGGAATTCAAGAGCCAGAATGGTAAAAATGACTAGCATATTTCTTTTTTTATTGGATATTTTCTTTATTTGCATTTCAAATGTTATCCTCTTTCCCAGTTTCCCCCCCCCCTCCTGGAGACCCCCTATCCCATCCCTGCTCCCTACTTCTATGATGGTATTCCTCCACCCAACCACCCACCCACTCTTTCCTGCCTCCCTGCCCTGGATTATCCTACACTGGGGTATCTATGAACCTTCATAGGACCAAGGACCTCTCCTCCCATTGATGTCTGGCAAGGCCATCCTCTGCTACATATGCAGCAGGAGCCATGTGTAGTCCTTGGTTGATAGCTTAGTCCTTGGGAGCTCTGGGGGTCTGGTTGGCTGATATTGTTGTTCTTCCTATGGGGTTGCAAACTACTTCAGTTCCCATTTCAATCCAGTCAATCCTTGACCTTCTTATCAATTTAAATCACAATGCTTTCCTTATACTAAAAACCAAAAGGTTTAAAAAGGTGACAAGGAATGTGTTCTTGAAGCTGTGCATGCACCAGTATAATAAGTTACTTCACTGTTGGGCTGCAGAGATGGCTCAATGGTTAACAGCACTGACTGCTCTTCCAGAGGTCCTGAGTTCAATTCCCAGTAACTATCTCATGGCTCACAGCCATCTGGAATGAGTTCTGATGCCCTCTTCTGGTGTGTCTGAAGACAGCTACAGTGTACTCACATAAAATAAATAATCTAAAGAAAATATGTTATTTCACTGTTGCCATGACCATATGTCATGAAAGAAGCAACTTAAAGGAAAATTAAATATATATATATACATATATATATATGTGTGTGTGTGTGTGTATAAACAAATTAAATATATATATGTAAATGAACTATTCAAGGGAATTCAGCACCTTGTAAAAAGAGAAGCATGGGGGGCAGGAGGATGATGTGGCTGGTCATGGTGTGTCTGCAAGTCATGAAGCAGAAATAAGAAATAGAACTGTGATGTCAATCAACACGCGGGAACCCACTTCCTCCAGCAACGATCCTTGGGCTAAACATCATTCCCCAGTCTCCAAGAACAGTGCCACCAGTTGATGACCAAGTGTTTGAGTACGTGTGTCACAATAGAATTTCATAGTCAAGCCATGATATGTGATATGCACATAAATCCAGACTTAAACAAAATCAAACTAAGACTTGATGTAAGATATGATAAGAAATTTATACAAATCTCTGCAAAGATGCATATAAACTGTTGCATAGACAAATGCATAGTTCTTGATAATTTGCTAATAACATAAGCTAATAATAATGTTGCACTAGTAAATTGGTAATTTACTAATTAGTGATGAGGATTTTTATTTACAAAAGCATCAACTCATGGGGTTGCAAATTGGTACAACCACTCTGGAAATCAGTCTGGCGGTTCCTCCAAAAACTGGGCACCTCACTTCCAGAAGATCCTGCTATACCACTCCTGGGCATATACCCAGAGGATTCCCCACTATGTAATAAGGATACATACTCTACTATGTTCATAGCACCCCTATTTATAATTGCCAGATGCTGGAAAGAACCCAGGTATCCCTCAACAGAAGAGTGGATGCAAAAAATGTGGTATATCTACACAATGGAGTACTATTCAGCCATTAGAAACAATGAATTCATGAAATTCTTAGGCAAATGGATGGAGCTAGAGAACATCATACTAAGTGAGGTAACCCAGACTCAAAAGATCAATCATGGTATGCACTCACTAATAAATGGGTATTAACCTAGAAAACTGGAATACCCAAAACATAATCCACACATCAAATGAGGTACAAGAAGAATGAAGGAGTGGCCCCTTGTTCTGGAACGACTCAGTGAAACAGTATTCGGCAAAACCAGAACTGGGAAGTGGGAAGGGGTGGGTGGGAGGACAGGGGGAGAGAAGGGGGCTTACGGGACTTTCGGGGAGTGGGGGGGCTACAAAAGGGGAAATCATTTGAAATGTAAATAAAAAATATATCGAATAAAAAAAAGAGAAAAAAAAAAGAGAAAAAAAAGAAAAAAACTTTTTTCTCAGAATTAGAACACCTAAGCCTCACACGTAGTGTCACTCACAGGGCTAGAGAGAAAGCTCTGAATTTAAAGGCTAGGCTCACTCCCCCAAATGCCACAATGTCACCTAAAGTAAGCACTCTTCCCACTGTGTGACGGTTCGTTTCATTTACAACTCATAATATTTTTAATCCCTCATTATTCTTTTAATCCCTCAGGGTACCTTGATTGAAGTGTAGGTTCGAAGAAGACAAAGATCCCCAAAGAAAATGATCAAAGGAAAGAAAGTCCCAGCATTCCTGTGATGGCTCACCATGGAATAGTGTTTGCTGAGCAAGCAGGAGAACCTGACTTAACAAACTCAGCATCTACACAAACGGTTGGAATGGCTGCTTGAATCTGTAACTCCAGCACTGCCATGACAGAAAGACTGACAGGCTTGCTAGGCACCAGTCTAGCAGGTTCAGTGGGAGATCCAGCCTTGAGGGAACTCAGGCTGAGAGCAATAGTGATGGACCCTAACTTCCTTTTCTGGCAAGCACACTCCTGCACACTGGTGGGCACACTAGCACGCTTACACCTCCAACACACACACACACACACACACACACACACACCTGGGAGTGATGCCAAGAAAGAGCATATAGAAAAGTCTCCCATCAAAACCTCCCATGCTCATGGATCGGCAGGATCAATATAGTTCAAATGGCCATTTTGCCAAAAGCAATATACAGATTCAATGCAATACCCATCAAAATCCCAACTCAATTCTTCAAAGAGTTAGAAAGAGCAATTATCAAATTCATCTGGAATAACAAAAAACCCAGGATAGCTTAAACTATTCTCAGCAACAAAAGAAATTCTGGGGGAATCAGTATCCCTGACCTCAAGCAATACTACAGAGCAATAGTGTTAAAAACTGCATGGTATTGGTACAGTGACAGGCAGGAGGATCAATGGAAGAGGATTGAAGATCCAGAAATGAACCCACACACCTATGGCCATTGATCCTCGACAAAGGGGCTGAAAACATCCAACGGAAAAAAGATAGCCTTTTCAACAAATGGTGCTGGTTCAACTGGAGGTCAGCATGCAGAAGAATGCGAATTAATCCATCCTTGTCTCCTTGTACTAAGCTCAAATCCAAATGGATCAAGGACCTCCACATAAAGCCAGACACTCTGAAGCTAATAGAAAAGAAACTGGGGAAGACCCTTGAGGACATCGGTACAGGGGGAAAATTTCTGAACAGAACACCAATAGCGTATGCTCTAAGATCAAGAATTGACAAATGGGACCTCATAAAATTACTAAGTTTCTGTAAGGCAAAGGACACCATCAAAAGGACAAATCGGCAACCAACAAATTGGGAAAAGATCTTCACCAATCCTACATCAGATAGGGGGCTAATATCCAATATATATAAAGAACTCAAGAAGTTAGACTCCAGAAAACCAAACAACCCTATTAAAAAATGGGGTACAGAGTAAAACAAAGAATTCTCACCTGAAGAACTTCGGATGGCGGAGAAGCATCTTAAAAAATGCTCAACTTCATTAGTCATTAGGGAAATGCAAATCAAAACAACCCTGAGATTTCACCTTACACCAGTCAGAATGGCTAAGATTAAAAATTCAGGAGACAGCAGGTGTTGGAGAGGGTGTGGAGAAAAAGGAACACTCCTCTACTGCTGGTGGGGTTGCAAATTGGTACAACCACTCTGGAAATCAGTCTGGCGGTTCCTCAGAAAACTGGGCACCTCACTTCCAGAAGATCTTGCTATACCACTCCTGGGCATATACCCAGAGGATTCCCCACCATATAATAAGGATACATGCTCTACTATGTTCATAGCAGCCCTATTTATAATTGCCAGATGCTGGAAAGAACCCAGGTTTCCCTCAACAGAAGAGTGGATGCAAAAAATGTGGTATATCTACACAATGGAGTACTATTCAGCCGTTAGAAACAATGAATTCATGAAATTCTTAGGCAAATGGATGGAGCTAGAAAACATCATACTAAGTGAGGTAACCCAGACTCAAAAGGTGACTCATGGTATGCACTCACTAATAAGTGGATATTAACCTAGAAAACTGGAATACCCCAAACATAATCCATACATCAAATGAGGTACAAGAAGAAAGGAGGAGTGGCCCCTTGTTCTGGAAAAACTCAGTGAAGCAGTATAGGGCAAAACCAGAACGGGGAAGTGGGAAGGGGTGGGTGGGAGGACGGGGGAGAGAAGGGGCTTATGGGACTTTCGGGGAGTGGGGGGCTAGAAAAGGGGAAATCATTTGAAATGTAAATAAAAAATATACCGAATAAAAAAAATAAAAAAAAGAAAGGGAAAAAATTTATTAAATATTAAAAAAAAAAGAAAAGAAAAGTCTCCCATCAGTGTCTCCTCAATGTCCTGCTAGGTCACTGCTCTGTTTTGCACTTTCCCCGAAGTGTCCCTGCACTGATCCGGCACTGTCTCAGCACTGACCCGGCACTGTCTCCTCACTGTCCCTTCAATATCCCCACACTGAGCCAGCACAGACCCCGGACTGTCCTCGAACTGACCCAGCGAATGCAAGTTCACAGATATGAATATCCTGAACATGAATATATGAATGTTGTATTCTGATGAGGAGAGTTTGAGGAATATATCTCTGGTTTATGTTTACATGATGGATCATTCATTGAAAAAGGAAAAATAGGCACTTGAGAAATACTTATTCAAAGAGAGGGTCTCAATCGGGCATCTGAAGCTGGAAGTATGACGTAACTAACTCACACTGTAATTTCATCAATTGGCTCCCAGATAGCTCAACTTCTGAAAGCTTCATATTTAATGTACAGGTCAAAGGGTCTCAAGAATGTCAAAAAGGACATGAAAAGCTGTCCTACAGTATCTTATACTTTTTTTATGCCATGGTGATAAGATTAGCAAAACATTTCAACACAGGAGGAAGATTAACATTCTCCATAATTTTTTTATAAATACTTTAAAAAAAAGTGTAAGAAATCTCTACACTCCTCTACAGTGAAAGAACATCCAGAAGGATTGCACCTTAATTAAGGTTTCTTTTGCAGTGAAGAGGCATTGTGGCCATGCCAACACTTACAAAAAAAAAAAAATCCATCAAGACTGGGTTACAGATTCAGAGCTTTACAGGTTCAGAGGTTTAGTCTGTTTTCTTTTCTTTCTCTTTTTTTTTTTTACATTTTTTTCTTTATTGATATATTTTTTTATTTACATTTCAAATGATTTCCCCTTTTCTGCATTCCTACTCCCCACAAGTCCCATAAGCTCTCTTCCCTCCCCCTGTTCCTCCATCTACCCCTTCCCACTCCCCTATTCTGGTATTCCCCTATACTGCTGCACTGAGCCTTTCCAGAACCAGGGGACACTCCTCCATTCTTTTTGGACATCATTTGATATGTGGATTATGTCTTGGGTATTCAAAGTTTCTAGGCTAATATCCACTTATCAGTGAGTGCATACCATGATTGATCTTTTGAGACTGGGTTACCTCACTTAGTATGATGTTCTCCACCTCCATCCATTTGTCTAAGAATTTCATGAATTCATTGTTTCTAATGGTTGAATAGTACTCCATTGTGTAAATATACCACATTTTTTGTATCCATTCCTCCGTTGAAGGACACCTGGGTTCTTTCCAGCTTCTGGCTACTACAAATAGGGCTGCTATGAACATAGTGGAGCATGTGTCCTTACTGCATGCTGAAGAATCCTCTGGATATATATACCCAGTGGTATAGCAGGGTTCTCAGGAAGTGTCATGCCCAGTTTTCTGAGGAACCGCCAGACTGATTTACAAAGTGGTTGCACCATCTTGTCGTCCCACCAGCAGTGGAGGGGTGTTCCTCTTTCTCCACATCCTCGCCAACACCTGCTGTCTCCTGAGTTTTTGACCTTAGCCATTCTGACTGGTGTGAGGTGAAATCTCAGGGTTGTCTTGATTTGCATTTCCCTAATGATTAATGATGTTGAACATTTCTTAAGGTGTTTCTCAGCCCTCTGAAATTCTTCATGTGAAAATTCTTTGTTTAGCTCCATACCCCACTTTTTAATGGGGTTATTTGGTTCTCTGGGTTCTACCTTCTTGAGTTCTTTGTATATATTAGATATTAGCCCTCTGTCAGATTTCAACATCGTGTGAAATGTAGCAGCATGAAGGCAGACATGATACTGGAAAAGAGCAGAGGTCTATATCCAATCAGCAGGCAGCAGAAAGAGAGAGTAAGCAGGGCTGGAGAGATGGCTCGATGGTTAACAACACTGACTGCTCTTCTAGAGGACCTGAGTTCAATTCCAGCAAGTACATGGTAGCTCACAATCATTTGTAATGTTTGTAATGGAATCTGATGCCCTCTTCCAGTGTCTGAAGACATCAATCACAGATATAAAATAACTAAATCTAAAAGAGAGAGGGTGTGTGTGAACAATTGAATCAGGTATAAGCTTCTGGATCCTTAAAGCCCAAGCCAGTGACAAATTTCACCTAGCAAGGCCACACCCACTCCAACAAGGCCTCCTAATGCTACTCCTATAAGCCTATGGGAGTCATTTCCATTTAAACCACCCCAGACTGTGTCTCTGTTAAGTGTGTCCTTACTATAGTCACATAAAGATTATTGAAACTCTCTTTTTAAAAAAGCCCAATTCTGTGTGTGATCACTGAATAAATCATTAAATAAGTCTTCTGTAAAAGATTCCCGTTTTCTCCCAGAGATCAAACAAATATCCCTCAAGAATGTCTGCATGTGAAAACCTTGACATCTCCTCATCTGTAGTCCAAGCAAATAAATGTCCCCTTTGTTTTTGTTTTTATAAGTTAAAAGGTACTCAGGGAAATTATATTAAGTATAAAAAAAATCCTAATAACTGTAGAAGAAAAACAATCAGAAAATAACAGAACAACAGAACTGCTAGGTAGTTGTTATGATGTCGTCGACTAATAAAATCAGATAACATATACATGTAATATTACATGTATATGTTATCTGGATTCACTGAGTGTATGTCATTCCTGAATCAGATACACTTACAGATGCAGCCATGATAAAGTCTTCCATTGTGTCTGTCAATGGTATGAATTCATACGTAAAAGTAATAAAAGTACACCAAGCTCCCAAGGTCGGTGTCAAAGGACCACAGCTGGGTGATCAGTAGGCAGACATCCTGCCCAAGACTTCATTTCTCTCACTGGCAAACCGTGCATGTTCTGCTTGCATGCTATCAGGACTCAAAGCTTGTGATAACCAAGTCTGCCTTCCTAGTACTTCAGATTTTTACATTATTTTTCTCACCACTTGGTTGGTCTGTTGCTCTTTGTTTTTTCCTATTATTATTTTTTAAATATTTTTTATTTTCTATATTCTTTGTTTACATTCCAGATGATTTCCCCTTTCCCGGATGCCCCCTCCCCATATGTCCCATAAACCTTCTTCTCTCCATTCATTTTCCAATCACCTCCCTCCTTTTTCTCTGTCCTGATACTCCCCTCCAATGCTACGTCAATCCTTTCCAGGATCAGGACCCTCTCCATACTTCTTCATGGGAGTCATTTGTTATGCGATTTGTGCTTTGGGTATTCAGGGCTTCTGGGCTAATTAATATCCACTTATCAGAGTTAGAAAGAGCAGTTATCAAATTTATCTGGAATAACAAAAAACTCCGGATAGCTAAAACTATTCTCAGCAACAAAAGAAATTCTTGGGGAATCAGTATTCTTGACCTCAAGCAATACTACAGAGCAATAGTGTTAAAAACCGCATGGTATTGGTACAGTGACAGGCAGGCAGATCAATGGAACAGGATCGAAGATCCAGAAATGAACCCACACACCTATGGCCACTTGGGGCTGAAAACATCCAATGGAAAAAAGATAGCCTTTTCAATAAATGGTGCTGGTTCAACTGGTGGTCAGCATGCAGAAGAATGCGAACTGATCCATCCTTGTCTCCTTGTACTAAGCTCAAATCCAAATGGATCAAGGACCTCCACATAAAGCCAGACACTCTGAAGCTAATAGAAAAGAAACTGGGGAAGACCCTTGAGGACATCGGTACAGGGAGAAAGTTTCTGAACAGAACACCAATAGCATATGCTCTAAGATCAAGTTTTGACAAATGGGACCTCATAAAATTACAAACACCATCAATAGGACAAATCAGCAACCATCAAATTGGGAAAAGATCTTCACCAATCCTACATCAGATAGAGGGCTAATACCCAATATATATAAAGAACTCAAGAAGTTAGACTCCAGAAAACCAAACAACCCTATTAAAATTGGGGTACAGAGCTACACAAAGAATTCTCACCTATATTAGCATTATTACTACTCTTTTATTTTTCTTTTTTCTTCAGTCTCCCTGAGTTTCTCCAGGTGGGTTTTTTTTTTTAGATTTATTTTATTTACATGAATAAATAATTTACATTACTTTTAACCGTGAGTTTAATTTGACTCCTGCAAACACCTCTGTCTTGATGTTAGCCTTTGAGACTTTCAAGGAAAAGATGATTGTTTGGTCCAAAAATAATTTCAATATGTTCATGCAGTCCACTTCACTGTATGTTGGCAATATAGCAGTAAGCAAGACCAGTAGCAATATTTCCCATCTATCTTCCTATTGCAAGATTAACAATTAGAAGCATTTAGAAGACAGCATTCATACTCCCCCAACTGTCCATTTGTCCACTTTTTGTCCCTTAGCCTGGTTTCTGGGTCTTTGTGTAATTTGGAAGCATCATTTAGTGACAAGATATGGCCAGATGGGACACAGTCTTCCCAATTATGTGGCAGTTTCATTATCATCTTCATGCATGAATAGATTTTACAATGCTTCTACTATATTAGGCTTTCATACTATCCCTCAAATGGTTCTTAATTTTGGCATATTTAGCTTATCTCTCTTCGTATTCTCTTCCTCGCCCTACTTCTACCTTCCAAACCCCACTGGATCCTCTCATTCCAGTCCCCCCACTATCTGCCCATAGATACCTATTTCTTAGACCTAGGGAGATCTAAGTGACTCCCCAATCCTGTATCCTCTGCCTAACCTCTGTGGTTCTGTGGAATGCACTTTGGTTATCATAGGCTCAACAGCTAATATTCTCATATAAGTTAATACATACCTTATTTGTCTTTCTGAGTCTGGGCTACCTCGCTCAGGATAATGTTTCTAGTTCCCATCCATTTATCCGCAAATGTCATGGTGTCAATTTTAACAGTTGCGTAATACTCCATTGTGTCAATGTACCACATCTGTATTACCCATTCTTCTGCTGGGTGGCATGTAGATTTTTATTCCAATTTCTGGCTATTCTTATGAGTAGGGAATCAATGAGCATGACTGAGAAAGTGTCTCTGTGGAAGGATTAAGCAGCTTTTGAGTATTCCTAAGAGTGGTCTAGCTGGATCTTGATGGGAGTTGAATCTTATCTTCCTGAGAAATTGCCACACTGATTTCCACAGTGACAATCAAAGTTTATTCTCCCAACAGTCATGAGTGAGTCTTCCTCTTACTCTACCTCTTAGCCAACAGAAGCTGTAGCTTGTTTAACTGATATTGGGGCTGGATCTTTTAAACTTCTCCTCCATGCCAGGGTCTCAAAGAACTGAGATTTTGCTACCATATGCCTAAAAAGAAACACATTTATAATTTTCAATGAAAACTATTTGAAACTTTCCTAAGTGTTGTTTATAAAACGCCCATGAAAGTCTATTTTCTAAGGAAGAAACTTGGAAAGTACCCAGTAAATCCTCACCTTTCAGACAAGAAAACTGATACCCAGAAAGGTCAAAGAACTTGCCCAAGGGAATACAGTTCATAAATGAGAAAGAAGCCTGAAGAAAAGAAAAAGAAAGGGAAGGAAAGGAAACAAGAGGAAAGGAAAGGGAAGGAAAGGAAAGGAAAGGAAAGGAAAGGAAAGGAAAGGAAAGGAAAGGAGAAAGGGAAAGAAAAGAAAAGGAGAAAGGGAAAGAAAAGAAAAAAGAAAAGAAAAAATTATAATGCTAAAAAATAAAAGTCACCCCACTTAAGAGTGAATGTCCCAAAGTCTCTAACTCTCTGCACACTCTCCAGCTGTGGGTCTCTGTATTTGTTTCTATTTCCACCAGGAGAAAATTTCTTTGATGATGGCTAAGCTAGACATTGATCTATGGATCAATCAAAATGCCCTTAGAAGACATTTTAAAACTACGTTCCTTTAGTAAAACAATAGTAATTGTATTTGGTTTTCTCCTAGGTCTGTGGTCTATCTAGGTTAAGGTGCTTGGCCAGAAGAGCAGTGTAGGGCATTGATTTGATTCATGAGATAACTTTATCAAACACCTTCCCCTGGGGTTCAGGAAACTATGCAGAAGAGGAGGCAGAAGGATTGGAAGGCCCAGAGAGGCAGAAGACATCAAGGAAAATGTGTCTTTCAGATACAACAGGATTGATACAATCTAAACTCACAAAGAATAGGGCACTTGCATGGGGCCTACACTAATTCAATCCAGCTGGGTCCCAGTGCTGAGATGGGAGATGAACACAAGATGCAAACCCTGTCTCCAACTGACAACTGCAAAGGAAATATTGGTTTTCTCCAATGTAGTCTCAATGAGTATACAACCTTAGTAAAGAGTAGACCCCATGCCCAGCAGTAGATGACCAAGACAAAATGAATTCAAAGATATTGCTGAAGATTTATTGTTTTTTTGGTTTTTGTTTTGTCTTGTTTCTTGCTTTTTTGTTCATTTTGGGGCTTTTTGTTGTTGTTTTTGTTTGTCTGTTTGTTTGTTTTTGCCTCATATTGCTTTGTCTGGGATTTTTTTTAACCTTTACTGGTCTTTTGCATCTGTGTCATATTTGTGTTTCTATAGGTTTTGTTTGTATGTGTCTGTCCCTGTGTTTAATTTTGTTTGCTTGTTTGTTTGTTTTTTATTCCAATTTTCTTGTTTGTTTGCTTGTCTGGTTTTTTCCTAAAAAAAACAGAGAAAGAAGATGGGGAGTTGGAAGGGCGAGAAGGTGGGACAAGGTGAGAACACATAGGTAAGAATATATTGTATAAAACTGCTTTCAATTACAAAATAAAAGTCACAACATTAAGTACCCTTCTCTGTTTTCTTAATCAAAAATTCACGAATGTGAGTTTTGGAAATGCTTCCCATGTGACTTTATTGTCTCCTAAATGTCTCTGGTACTTATGAGATACTTCAGCCTTGATGTTATTCACGGTCTGTGTTTATTCATGCTTTAAAGGTTATACTCAGCTCTACATCTTTCCTATTCTCAATTCGCAAACGCTTTCCCCTCGTGGATGTGTATTGGTCTATTGCTTGCATTTTGAAACAAAATTGTTTGGTGTTCTTACCCTTCAAGACCTTTCCTTTTTAAAGCAATAATATGGGAAATATCCATGATGGCAGAAGTACCTGTCCCTCTGCACCAGTGATAGCAGAGGGTCCTGGACTCACATTTTACATAAAATGTCACAGGCACTGTGCACTGCAGCTCGGTGCCGGTTTACACCGCTCTTCCAGCCTCCCATTTATATTCCTTAGGCTCTCTCTTAGAGGCAGATACTTGAAAATGATTCCATTGACTAGTTTGCAACCCTCAGAGTTAACCAGAAAATTCTAAGGATTTCAAAACATCTAAAATGTTTAATAAAGTTACCATTGCTCCTTGAAGATCCAAAGAAAATTACTTATTTTTAAAGTTACAAATAATTTTTGTAGCAAATATTTATTTAAAAATTCACAAATTTGCTAGGCCTGCTGGATCTCAGAAGACCAAGGTAGTAGGATTTCAATTTCTTGGCATGCATGGACTATATAACTAGAACATTCCTTTTATTTTGTTTTTAAGATTTTATTTATTATATTTAAGTACATTGTAGCTATTTTCAGACACACCAGAAGAGGATATCTGATCTCGTTACGGATGGTTGTAAGCCATTATGTGGTTGGTGGGATTTGAACTCAGGACCTTCAGAAGAGCAGTCAGCGTTCTTACTGCTGAGCCATCTCTCCAGCCCAGAACATTTCTTAAACTAAAAAAAAAAAAAAAAAAAAACAAGTTTACAAAGAAAGTATTGACTAAGTATTATGGGTCAAGTAAGAAATACTTTCTTTACAATATTTGCCTCTGTCTGTATAATCATAAAATATCAACTTAGAGATAACTCCACACGATTTTCATTTTATATTTTATTCTATTGATAAAGAGTCTCATCACATAACCCTGGTTGGCCTAGATCTCATTTTGAACAAAATTTAATATTTAGAAACAATCTAGTACAAATACTTTCCTCCCATTTTGCTCCCTTGCACCCACATCACAGAAAGCACATGTGACCTGCTTTCTGTGACATCAAAGCAATGTAGATCTGAGAAGCAAGGGCTTGGATGGAATTTTCTCCCACTCAGAAATAATTTTTCAAAATTGATTTAAAAAATAGTCAGTCACTGAAGGCCGTCCAAACGATATGGTCATTCAAGATTTCATGAAGGAAGTATGGTAGAACAGAAGAGTCATGCTATAATAGTATCACAAAGTGTCATCCTGTTTTATTTAAGGTTCCATGAGCACTAAACCTTGGGATGAGTAAATAGTCCATCGGCACTGGATAATGTTGACCCATGCAAAGGTCTCTCTCCCTCCTCCAGGTGCAGTCTCTCTTTTTCCATCACCCTGAGAGAGAGAGAGAGAGAGAGAGAGAGAGAGAGAGAGAGAGAGAGAGAGAGAATCTTCTCTGTCACCGCGATTGTCCTTTAACTCACTCTGAAGATCAAACTGGACTCAAATCTATAAAGTCTGCTGACTGTCTCCTGAGTGCTGGGATTAAAGGTATCTGCCACCACACCTGGCTTCTTCCTTCCTTCCTTCCTTCCTTCCTTCCTTCCTTCCTTCTTTGTTTCTTTTTTTCTTTCTTTCTTCCTCTCTTTTTTCTTTCTTTCTGTCTTGATTGCTTGCTTTCTTCCTGTCTGTCTGTCTTCTTCCCTTCTGTCTTTTTCCTTCCAACCTTCTTTCCTTTTTCCTTCTCTTTTTTCCTTTGTATATTTGTAAATACAGATAAAAATAATTTTGGAAAGCCTAAATAATTCAAAATTGCTCTCTTTTTGATTTCCAAAGGAATTAAGCACCAGCAGGCTGTGGGGAGTGTGTTAAGTACATGATGGGAAAGCCAAAGTAAAAAACACCCTGTCCACTGCACCAAACCGGCTGCAACCAGTGATTTCCTAAGACTCTGATACATATTTTGAGATTGTAAACAAAATTTAAGTGGTGTGCAAAGTTGTTTGCAGGTTATTTATTCATCAATAAGCACTAATTGAACTACAACAATCCCCAAATTATAGCTTAATACATGGGACTTTGGGACATTAAGTATGTTTCATTCTGGAATGAGAGATGTCAGGGATTAATCTTAGCACAATTATATTAGTTTTAAATTGTTATATTTTCATCTTTTATTTTATTTATTTATTTATTTATTTATTTATTATTTTATTTTTTGTATTTAGAGAAGATAAAAAAAGAGAAAGCCAAGGATAAGATAATGTATTGGTGGGATTAAGGGGTACAGGAAGCTTCCTACGAGAGAGCCAATGTGAGGAATGCTGTCGTGAAAGAGATTAGATAAACTGGAATTAGATTGTTAGAAGGAAGAAAGAACAAGAGGACTAAACATTGATAGAGATTTAACAGACATTTTAAAAAGTCACAAACCTATTCCAAAAACTTCCAGCAGAGGTCTCCATGCTAGGTGAGTTCTCTTTGCAGCCCTGATTCTTAACGTTTATTGGACAACGTTACCTTTATCTGTGGCTGAAAAGGGGTGGGGTTAATAACTCACCTCTTTACAGTAATAAACGGAAGTAAATATGCATAAGGGTAATCGTGTGGGTGTGCTGATCCAGGTTATCCCAAGAGCGCTCTCACTGGAATAAGCATGTATGTGCCCAGAGGAAAAAATATATTGAGAACGCCCGTTTTACACAGTTTTCCTTAGAAATTCAAAACCCTGTCTCACCCTCTCATCTCTGTTTGCATAAATTTGTGAGAGAATTTTTTGAGAGGTATGAATAGGCGATAACACGAAATTAAATAGAATGTGAACAAGAGAAAGTTCTCCATTTTGGAATCTTTTCTTAAGGTGTTGGGTTAATTTGTACATGTTTGAAGTGCTAAAACTCTTTAGAGTATTTATAAAGCTAATGGGCGTGGAAAGAGTTAGGTAGTCAAAACGCTCTTAGTCATAGCACGTTTTCAAGAACCAAGAAAGGAGAGGGATGCTTTAAAAAAAAAGAAAAAGAAAAAAGAAAAAAAGAAATTGGAAGGCTACTCGTCTTCAAAATTCCTACAGAGGGCGGTGTTGCCTATTCAATGAAGGAGGGAACGGTCCCTGGGAAAGATTTGTAGTGAAATAGCTAGGATTTTTCACAAAATACCACATCACAGAATTAACAAGGATTTCTATTATCATTATACATTTCTTCGGATAATTATTCATGTTTGTATGTATGTACGTATGTATGTACGTATGTATGTATATATGCACATATTTTAGGTTTGTTTTGTTCATAATAAAGCCGAATTTATTTTTAATGTTTTGTAAAGTACTTAGATATTTTTAACAAATACCAAGTACGTTCCTACTTTAAATATATATGATATTAAGATTTTTAAAAACCAAATTGAAAATTTGAAGGTCTACATAAATGAGGCTTCAAAACAGTCATGCTAGCACACTATATGACCTACTTAAATAGTTTTATAAGTGAAATTTTATCTTTAGTTTGGTTTGGTTTTAGTAAACGTTAAAATTTATCTCAGATTAAACAATGATATAACCAAAAGTGATTTTAAAACATAAATACGCATTTAGAGAAGATGGAAGTTTTTTCCCAAAAGCATTTTGGTTCCGGTTAAGGTTATCTTTAGGCAATTAAAGCCTTGCAGTTAAAGATTAGAAAGAGGGACGAGAACTATCTTGTTAATGAGTTTGTGTCTGGGGAATTTTAATTTCCAAATCTATAAACTTTCAAATTATCAAGCAGAGGCTGGCTTAGTGAAAGGCTATGGAATCCACGTTAAGTCCTTCCACACAACAACATTAAGAAGAACGATTTCCTGTCTCCCAACCATCTCTGGTGGTGAAAGGGAGACATATCTGCTGACACTGGAAGACTAGCTTGGTTCTGTGTGGTTAAAGATTATTTTCTTTCTTAATAGAGAGAAGGAAAGAGGAAAGGAGAAAGGAAGGGGAAGGAAGGAAAGAATGGAAAGAGCAGAGCGAAAGAGAAAGAAGGAAAGAAACGAGAGAGGGAGGGGAAAGGGAGAGAAGGACTGGAAGAAGGAGGAAAGGAAAAAGAAGAAAAGAAATCCAACAGGGAATACAGAAAAAGATGTGTTTCTCAAGTTTTGCCTGAAGCACCCTGCATTTTCTTCATTTGACTTACTGTAAATTAATAATGATAACAGCAATGATAATAGATCTACAGGATGGTTGGTTGTGCGAGATAGGAGTTCTCAGGTTGGCTGTTAGGAAATGTTGTCTTTCCCTGCTCACGGAGCCTCCAACCATGCCGGAGCTCTGGAGTGCACAGGAGTCCTGGGTTTAAAGGACACTCTCCCTTTACAGATTCGCCTTCATCAGGTTTAATAACTTCCACCCCAAATTACCCCAACCCTCATCATTCCCTCCTGTCATTTATTTTCTGCCCCAGGGGCCAAGATCTTCTTCAGTGCCTCCCTACTGGCTCCAGGGAACCTTCGGAACCCAGAAAGAGGTTGGGTAGATGGGGAGAAGGAGCTAGTAAATATTGAATTCCTCATGAAATTAAAAAAAAAATCCTATGTCTTACTGGGTGCCCATTTGAGAATAGGTTAACGGTTAAACTTTGTACTTGTTATTTATGCTTTTGAAAATATTTTTTTAAAACCTAAACTTCGCAAATCACATATTCAAAAGCAAAATGGCCAAACAATATTTACTCTTGTACATCTTAAAACAGTCTCTTACTATCTCCTTAAACAGTATAATGCTTAAACCTTCTCAAAGATGTGGGTGTCCATGTCTCAAATCTACCAGATTAAAATCACAGATTACAGGCAGCAAACTCAAATACGAAATGTTCTATATCCCTGTTAAAGGTCTCAAAATTAGCATTGTGTGCTTTGTTGTTTCCAGCATGTGAAGGGGAAAAAAAACTTATAAAATGGGGACTCCAGGCAAACAGAAAGATACCAAGAAGCCACCATAACTACACAACCATCCGTAAAGCAACAAGGAATAGAGATTGCAGAGTCTACAAGATATTCAAGTTTCCATCTGTGTTAGGCAAAAGGAGCAAAATATCAGAAATCATTGTAATAAAGAGTTTTGTTGTTCCACAATGATACTTTTATAACGTTGCATCAATAGAGAAAAATAACTCACAGTCAAAAGATCTAGTGCTGGTTTTTTATGGTCTCCTAAACATGCAAGAATAGGAAAATTGTTTTAAAATCTCAGTAATGGTCCCCCTTTAAAATTTGTAGAAAATTTGGGGGCTGATGTGCCTGGTTTCTCATTGTCAATTATTAAAAACACTTTAGCTAGTGCTTGCAATGATTCGCCATTTTCAAAACAGATTTTTAATGTATCTATTTATATTACTCGTTTTGAACCACTACATTCCCTTTAAATGTACGTTAGTCTGTGGATTACGTGACCTAGAGGTGTTTATGTAACTAATGTGGCTATCTGCGCGTAAATTCGTGTTTATGATTTTTTATAATATATATGTGTGCATGTGTGTGTGTGTCTGCGTGTGTGTGTGTGTGTGAGTGTGTGTGTGTCTGTGTGTGTGTGCGTGCGCGTTGTATCTAAGTCCTGTGTGCAATAATGTTTTTCTGTCTGCTGAGGCTTACTTCTCCAGCCTATTGTTTGAGACAACAGATATAAGTTGCGATGGGAGAGGAGCGTCGGATTTGGTGTGTATCCCCCATTTCCAATTATAGATGGATCATTACAGACAGCGGAGTCCTGAGAAACCAGACATCTGCTCCTCACATGAATGCACTCACCTCCTAGAGACCAGGCTGCGATCATGCTCTGGAAACTCGTGGAGAATGTCAAGTACGAAGACATCTATGAGGTGAGCGGACACCCCAGATGCATTTTAGAGCTTTGGAGACAGAAAACTGGAGCTTCTTTGACACCCCAGTTGATATATTTTAAGCTATTTACTCCTAGATTTCCGGTCGGGGTTCTGAGGTTTCTTTAAGTTTTCGAAGGCTGGCTCTAGGAGACTTCGCTCTCCAGGAAGGGAACTTTGAAGGTCGGAATGTGACAAGTTTAATTTAGGAGGTTTTTTTTTTTTTTCTTTCTTTCTTTTTCTTTTCCTTTTCCTTTTCCTTTTCTTTCTCTCGGGCTCTCTCCTCCCCCTTGTAGGCTCTGGTGGGTAATGTGGAGCCATAGAATTTAGGCGGACAATCAGGGAAAAAATATCCCCATTTTGAGTACGGGAGAGAATCGGGTTTTCTCAAAAATCAAAGCCTCACCCAGACTCGGACTTTGACTTTTGCTCTTTTAACTCTTAATAAATTTTTCTGAAATCGGTAACCAACGTACGCAGGTAGAGGGTAGATATCTAGGGAGAGCGAGGGGAAAAGGACTGATGTATGAACAAACCCAGTACAGTTCGAGGAGAGAGCGCGGTTTGTTATTTTTGTTTTGTAGTGTTTTGTTTCTTTGCGGGTCACTGGATCCAAGCAGAGATGGCAGCCGCTAGCATGTGGGCATTTTTAACGAAGTCTGCCCACACTTCCCGGCTACCAGTCCCCAGGCAAACGCATCCCTCCGGTGCTCTGCCCTCCTCCTTGTCGGACGCCGCCGGGCGCTTCCGGAGTCCGCCTCGAGCGAGGCTGTCCCGCTGCCCTCGCAGCTCGCGGGCGAGGCGAAGCGGCCCGGCTGGGGACTGATGCGGGATCCCGCGCCACAGCCCGGGAGCTGAGGAGCTGAGCTCAAGAGGAAAGGAAAGTAAGGCTCAAGGGGACGTCGAGAGAGGGAAGAGACAGACTCCGAAGCTTCGAGAAATGAGAGGATCAGAAAAAAAGAAAGCGAAAGGGGGTTAGCGAAGAGGGAGGCAGAGGCGAGGTGACGGAAAAGTTGGAAAGCGGAAGGCAGAGATGAGACCCGGGCTACCCGCACCAGCAGAGCAGCACCAGGCTGGGCCACCGGGGCAGAGGTGGACAGCCCAGACCCCGTAACCGGTCCGGAAAGAAATCTGAACCCGGAGCCTTGATGGTGTTGGGACAACTAGGGACAGTACCGCGGGGGGTTGCCTTGCTCAGCTAAGGGGGAGTCCGGAGGCAGGCGCCAGCTCCGTCCTTGCCGCTCTTAGTGGGGTCTGCAGAGTGGCCGCGACTCTAGGGTTTCCTGCCTAGAGCAGCTAGAGCCAGTGCCAGTGTCCCCCAGATCTGCCATTCCTACGACCTCATTTAGAGGTAAACGAGAAAGTGAAAAACAAGGGGGGGGGAGGGTAGAAGAAAAGGGAGTCAAGAAGAAAATGAGAGACAGGAAAGGGGAAGAAGAGAGAGAGAGAAAGGGGGGAGATATATTTTCTTCTTTCTCAGGGTGACCTCGGGTTTCGCCTTCCTCTTTGTGGTATTGTACTGAGGAACCGCGCCTTCCCACCTGGTGGCATTCATTTCTGTTGGGCCGCCTTTTCTTCCTAACAGGCGGGATTATGTTCAAGTCCAGGGCGTTAAACTATCCTAAAGAATACATCGCGCACAGTAAACGTGGCACTGGCGGAGCTGGGGCCGCGGTGGAAATAGCTCTGGGGATACATAGAGGGATTATACTAATCAGTGTGATGCTGGTTCTCTGCTTATGAAAACATAAACTGCTAAGTGGGAAGTGAGGGAGGGCGAGGGGGAAGGGAGTGGGGAAAGAGTAAAGTGGGAAGGGAGAAGAGAAATGGGGAGGGAGAGAAGAAAGGAGGGGAGAGAAGGAAAGACTAGGTGGGAGTGTGAGAGAAGGGCCAGAAGAGAGGGGTAGGAGAGGGATAGGAGAGAGAGGAGAGGAAAGTAGGGTTTGGGGAGGGAGGAGAGTGGCTTGCTCCCTGGCTGTCTAAATTTTCAGCTGGAAAGCCCCCGAGAACCCGCACACCGCACACAGCGCGGTGGAAGGAGCCTGTTTCAGTCTGGACTGCGGTTGAAGTTTAACAGAAATGGCAGTCAGGCCAGTTGAACGGGTTCCTGATACATCCCAAAAGATTTTCTGTTGCCCCTGGCTTAGCCTGGAAAGGATATGAAGACCGATCACATAGATTTTTCGATCTAGGTTTTAAAAATTGCAGGCTGTAAGCACTAAAGAGGAAAAGGCTACACTGTGTTCAAAAAGTCCCCATCTCCCCTACATCCTTCAAAAGAACAAAAACCAGAGGGAAAAAAAAAAGCAACTCGATCTTCTGCATTCAGGAAAAGTAGGTGTAGCTACAGTAAACACACGTAAACAATCAGGCCCACCCATTTTGCTTTTCTCTCCACACCAAATGACCAGGTAGAGCCTTTCGAGTTTGCTTTTTTTGATCTGCACACCAAGCACCCAGGGCAACCACCTCCTCCCTGTTGGGAAAGTCTTCCTCTCTAGACAAGAGCATGTTCGTTCGTTCTCTGGGAGCCACCAGCACATGCTCCTCCGCACTGCCCTGCCGAATCCAAAGAGCAGAGGCTGCCTTACAAGAGCAAGAGAGCGTCCCGCTCAGTTAATTGAAGTTCTGCCTCTTTCCTGCTCAACTTTGCCCCCAGTCTGCCTCCGCCAGCCCCCTCGTCTGATTACATCTAGTAATTCTCCACTGAATGAACGTCATTTACAATAGTGGAGGAGCTCTGAGCTCGCTGCTGCTTCACGCTCCATTTGTCCTCCATTCTCCCTTTAAAGTACTCGTGTAATATTAATAGTCATGAATATCAATTATTATGAGGCGGTGTAGGCAAGCGGAGGGAGGAAGGGGCGCCTGAGCAGTCTGAGCCCAGCTTCGGGTGGAAGAGGACTGTTTCTGGAGCCCCAAAGAACCGGCAGAAGAGGCCAGAAAGACAGTGAGAGACCGATGAGCGGGTCCGCCTGTCTGTGACGGGAACCTCCAATCTTCTTGGAGGGGGGGGGGGAATTTTTTTTTTTTTTGATGGCTTGTCCTGGAAACATCTCAAGCTCAGCTCCTGTGTCCAGCTTGCTTCCCTGCTGGACTCCTTGATTATTATTTTTTTTGAAAATTCATTGTTATTTTGAGCAGTAACCAGGCTTTTTTTTCCAGATGTTAGTCCACACCTATTCATCCATGGTGAGTTCGGATTCCCGTTGTACCAGAAGTGCATGCCTCCTCCTCCTCCTCTCACCGTCTCTGTCTCTGCATCTTTGTGTGCGTGCGTGTGTGTGTGTGTGTGTGTGTGTGTGTGTGTGTGTGTCCATCTCCCTGTCTTCCTTTGAGTGCCTTTGGCTTGGTAATTTAGCACCGTAATTGGTGGAGGCTGCAGCTGCTTCTTTCTGCTTTGTGCTTCCCTGTCTGAGCTCCCGGAGTCAGCTGGGAGGGGGTGAGGCTGAACCAGGAAAACTTTTTGTCAGTGAAGTTTGGAAATGTAGGTGGCTGTTTCTACGGAAAGAATCAGGGGGACTTTCCCGCGTGCCATTTTCATGAAGGATGGAGGAGAGACTTAAAGGCGTCCTGTTCTTCCCCATTTGTTCTCCCACTTGGCTTAGACCGGAGAGGGATGAGAGTGCTGGGTGGGAGTTATCTCTTCCTCCCACAACTTCTGCTCCTTATTTTAACTCCCCGAGTAGAATAGCATGAGAGATGGAAGCAAGCTTAGAAATAACTCCTGCAAACCACAACTCAATTTAACGTGGGCTTAGGGTGTGATTTCAGAGGAGATCCGTTTCAATCAAACACTAAGTTATTTAATTCCTCTTGGGGAGGGAGGGGTAGCTGGAAGCTCAGATCATGCAGATTCCTCCCTGCTCTGGGAATCTCCTGCTTGTGTGAGCCCCGGGGCCAGCCAGCTACCTGCCAGGGAAGGCAGAAGTGGGTTTTTCAACCAGTACACGGCATCACAGCTATTAGCAAGTTTCATTTGGTGTACTTTGGAACTCTACAAGAGGTAGGGGCAAGAAACACTTAGAAAAGCAAACACCACCCTTAAGTCCTACTTTAAAAATATAAAATCAAATCAAGGCTTTAAACTATCTCTGTCCACAAACACTTTCTTCTCTTTTCCCTTTTGCCTGCTTTGCACTGTCAAAAGATGCCTCTAGGCCCGGTAGTGGGTGAGCTTCCTATTTCTGTTGTTGTTAAGTCTCCTGAAGCGTCCCGTGTGGAACTATTGACATTTTACCATGTGGTCCTGAGTCAGCTTGGGGTCTAACTAAGGTGTAGCTTCTTGCTGCTCCCCTTATCCCGGAAAATTGTACAGAAACCGAACTTCTCTCCTCTCTCCTCTCTCCTTTCTTCTTCTTCTTCTTCTTCTTCTTCTTCTTCTTCTTCTTCTTCTTCTTCTTCTTCTTCTTCTTCTTCTTCTTCTTCTTCTTCTTCTTCTTCTTCTTCTTCTTCTTCCCCCTTTCCCGCCCCTTCCTCTCCCTCTCCTTTTTCCTTTCTCCCTTCTCCCCCCTCTCTTCTCCTTCGCTCCTCTCTCGCCTCCCAGGACCGGCACGATGGCGTCCCAAGCCATAGCTCGAGACTCTCTCAACTGGGCTCTGTGTCCCAAGGACCCTACTCGAGCGCCCCGCCGCTGTCCCACACGCCATCATCGGACTTCCAGCCACCCTACTTCCCGCCCCCCTACCAGCCGCTACCCTACCACCAGAGTCAAGACCCGTACTCCCACGTCAACGATCCCTACTCCCTGAACCCTCTGCATCAGCCCCAGCAGCACCCTTGGGGACAACGACAACGCCAAGAAGTGGGTTCAGAAGCAGGCTCTCTCCTGCCCCAGCCCCGGGCAGCCTTGCCCCAGCTCTCCGGCCTTGACCCCCGAAGGGACTACCACTCTGTTCGCCGGCCGGACGTGCTGCTGCATTCCGCACATCACGGCCTGGACGCTGGCATGGGCGACAGCCTCTCGTTGCACGGCCTTGGGCATCCGGGCATGGAAGACGTGCAGGTAATTCCAAACAAACAAAAATAAACATAACCGTTAATAAAAGAAGAATGCCGGGGGCGAGGGGCGTAAAGGGGGAGGGGCGGCCTGGTCTTCTCAGGTGTGTGTGTGTGTGGGGGGGGGGGTGTCATCTTTAGAACCGGACCAACCGGACAGAACAAAAGTGTGTGTTTGAGTGTGTGGCTACAAGGTGGCCTTGGTTTCTAGAGATCCATTTGTGAATGAAAGGACGGCTGGAAATTAAATCTTGAAGGAGGAAATACTATTCGTGATAGTTTACAGTTATTGCCATCGAAGCTAATGTTTTCGTCTTGACTCAGCTACTGGAGTTGTGCATTTTCTGTTGCTTTGTGTGGAGAAGTTGGCGCCAGGAGTAACTCACAGTGAGCCTGTCCCCGCTGGCTTGGTGGGCAAAGTGTTGGCTGTCTGCACAACAGAGCTCTAGGCAAGAGAACGCCGGGCCACTGAAGGCTCCAGGTGTGTTCTCTGCTGCGGAAGGCTCGGACTAATAATGAGAGTGTGTTTATGGCCTCTTTGCTCTGAGTTTCCAAAAGCTGCAGAGACCCTTTCCCAAGCAGAATTCCAGGGCCATCGTCTGACAAGGGGATCTTGGCTCAGGTGGCTGACAGAGAAAGCTGCGACTGGGTTCTGGATTCCATGAGGACGGTAGCATTTTGGAAATTTCATCCATTTGAGGGCCAATTAATTGATTGTAAAGCAATGTTCCCCACCTTCCCTGTCAGCCCTCTCCTCTGACAATTGTCGTCCCTCCCTCAAGTTACCCCCCCAAGAAGCATCACGTGTTTATTTTTTTAAAACAAAAGGTTCAAAACACAATACCTACCCACCCAGTTTCCCATCTGCAACCTACATCTCGGAGACTGTCTTGGAGGAGAATACTTGGTTAAACTAAACAAAGAAACATCAAAGGAAGGATTCCTAAATACTGTCAGGGTGATTCTGAACACTTCTGCTTCACCTACCCTCCCAGATTTAACGAGTCTCCAGAAAAGATAAATATTGTTGTAAAGCATTTAATTGACACTTGGATCTCATTGCCATCCTTGAGTTTGTTAAGTAGACTTACTTCTGGAGCAAAGAAAAATGAAATGGAAAAGAGAAGGTAGCCAAGTCCTTCCTCTTTCCTGGGAATATATATATGTATTATATAAATATATATATGTATATGTATATATATATATTTCAGGAACAGTCAAAACATGGTGACAGTGTCAACCACCATCTCCATGTGGCCTGTGATACCTCGTTGTTTTAGAGGAATCTTGTTGTTAAAAAGGAGGAAATCATCTGATCTATAGCTGGATTCACCCACAGTACCAAGAGTGATGCTTTTGTTGACTTTACTGATCTGCGTCTGTCTAGAGGTATTGCTCATTTCAGAACGCCATATAAGAAGAGAAGTATTGAGCCGGTTTTTTTTTTTTTTAATGCATTGGTGTAATATGCGTCTGGGGGGAAAGTTTTTAAATTAACCTTTCTGAGTATGGTTCAAAGTACTGAATAATGAAGGTGGATCAACAACACATCCCCACTACCCTGGGGATGCTAACATCACCCACTACCATTACACACCCTCATCACCACTGGTGATGTTAACATTATCCACTACCTCTACCTCCACCCTGAAGGCCAAGGGACTCAGGCAATTGAACCCCTGAATGTCTCTCTGAAATGAGCAAATCTCTTTGGCTTTAGAATGTTGTCTTTAACTTCAAAGCTCTAAGGGTTTTTTGAGTGTTTAGCAAAATGCAAAGCAAGGGGGACAAAACAAGGCCAGAAAAGTGTTGTTGGGACAATATAACAAAGCAACTGGATGGATTTAGAGTATGTAAATGAATCCAGCATCTAGTCTGAGGTGATACAGTTTGCTCAGAGACTGTGCAGGTTAGAGAAAGCTCCCTGCTTCTCTCTTTTTCCCTCAGCTGAGAGCCTGGTGACTGGGTGAATCCTGTGGGACCTTCTCCAACAGCCCTAAGTGTGAGAAGTACTAGGCATGCAGCCCAAGCCAGCTTCCATAGTAAAACAAGGGTGTGAGGCTGGTCTCAGCATGGTCTCTGTGACAGGGATAGGGAAAGGCTGATATGGCTTAAAGGAGGAAGAAGATGAGTCCCTAGAATCCAGAAATCTAACTGATCAGCTCCCCCATAAGAGTCCACTGCCAAATTCCGGATCTAGATGCAGTTATGGAAGCTGTCAGGTCTCTACACACCAAGCAACAACAAACCCAAGAGGGGTGTCTGCACCCTTCTAGTTTCTAGATGTGACAACAGAATGGTTTGGCCTGGACCGCAGAGTCACTTATTCTATCTCAAGGGTCTGGTCATATGCATTTAGGACACTGGAATCCAGGGATCAGAGCGCCAGAGGGTGCTGCCTAGGCCCTATAGGACCAGGATTGGGGGGATTTCATGTGACCTAGAGGCACACTCATGAGGCTGCCGCCCTGTGAGAGAAAAGCAGAAGAGCTAATTAACCAAATGCTTCTAATATTTTTTAAATGAAACTATAAAACCCTGTCAATTTCTATTTCAATTTACTCACAGGGGCTATTAAACTGGCAGATCGCTGTCTGGGTTCCGGGTATGCTACATTTCACCCATTGGGGAGGGGGGCAGTGTTAAAAACTCAGAGGGAAATGGTTACAGGAAAAGAAAACGAGGGGACACCTAGTTGTGGATCTGTTTACCTGCCGCACAGGCCTCTTGCTCTTCACAGCTGGGCTCTCCAACCTCCCATCACCTCTACCACCCACCACTCATAAGTATCAACATAGAAAGCTATTAAGTGAACCCTACACACCGCACACACACACACACACACACACACACACACACCACTCAAAACACACCCTTGTGTCTTAAAGCAACCCCTGGTATCACTTTTAACTAAAGAAGTCTAGTAATTATGAGTCTGAGTTGCTTTTCTGCGCTTCCGCATGCAGTCCTAATTAAATCTTTACGATCCTCCCTGTGACGATTAAGCGTCAGCATGCTGCGTGAATATCCTGTACAAAAACCCAGCAGGCGGCCGTAATTAGATAGAAAATCAGACAAGAGCCTTCTCATTAACTACCACAACTACCCCACGTTGCTGATGAGGCGTGGATACATATTTGCGCACCAACATGGTTGTGAGGTGTGGGAGCTCATGGGTCCAGCCCTATATGAAACAAGCAAATATCTCTGTCCCTGGTGGACCCATAGCCCTTGCCAACACACACACACACACACACACACACACACACAGGAGTTTAGAAAGGGGTGAACTGAGTGTGAGCATACCTACATATGGGACAGGGTCTCCTGGAAACTCAAGAACAAGTTTCATGAAATATTTTTAAGGTATCTCCTCATTATTAAGATGTGTGTGGCATGGCAGTCTACAGCACAGAAAACAGTGTGAAGGGAGAAGCCCTCCCCCCCCCCAGCCTTCTGAGAGCAGCAAAGTGACTAGTAAGAATGAGAAGAAACATTAGCAGTGCTTCCCCCCTGATGGTTAGAATGTCTCATTTCTCAAGCCACAATTGCTTGTTTGTGATAGTCTTTTTTTTTTTCCCCTTGTGATGGACTCACACCCTGTCTAAGGAAGCATCCTGAATGGAGAGGAAGTACTGGGCAGACACCTCACCCTCAAAGCCCTTTCGATACTTTTTTATAGAGTGGGTGACAAATTGGTCCAAACCTAAGTTCCAAAGGATCAAGGGAAGCAGATGTGAGATTCAAAAAGGCAGTGGGTATTTTCCTTGGGGGTGGGGAGGGTGGAAGGGAATCTGCTTTTTTTTTTTTTTTTTTTTTTTTTTTGACACCCTACAAAACACAGCTAGAAGGCCTGGTTCCCATGCGTCCTGACAGCAAGGAATTAGCTCCAACAACTATTCCCTCAGAAGTGCAGCCAAATCTGAGTTGAAACTTCCCCTCTCTGGGATGAAATTGAAGATGGATACTCCTTCTGATTAGCAAGGTGCTGCCTGGGAGGATCCTTTGTGTGTGTGTGTGTGTGTGTGTATGTGTGTGTGTGTGTGTGTGTGAGGACCAGTAGTTCCTGCCTTTCTAACAGGTGTGTTCCTTGCTCGGTGGCAGGACCAGCATGGCAGAGGGGGGGTGTGGAACACTGTACAGGCTCCTCTCCTGCAGGGACTGTCATCCTGTAGCAAGGAGCTCATAGCTCACAGGAACATGTATGGATTACAGTGGGTGTGAGGTCCTGGAGGCTTTTGTATTGCTCTTTGCATTCCAATCCAAATTGCTCAGACTTTAATTAAAATCCCATAATATAAACTATTATGTATTTGTAAAAAAAAAAAAAAAAAAAAAAACGACTCTGGGGTTGAATGCACTGGGATAGATGGGGGGGGGGGACACAAAAATTGCTTTAACTAATATTGGTGAGAAATCTTTTAGCTTTTGCCAACTCTTCATAATTCCTTTGGACAAATGGTTTAAAAGTTTATGTGTCTGTATATCTGTGTTTCTGATAATAACAAAGCCAATTCTGTGCCCCAGATGTTTCTCAGATGTTGTGCTTTTTTCTTCTATTGTAAGAATTTACCATTTCAGTGAATTTCATTTCTGTGTTGAGTTGGAGGTAATAAGGATAATAGTAAAGCCTCCCTTTGTGAATTAATATAAATGGAAATAATAGGAACTCCCGTGACATGATTTATGTATGGAATTCTTTAATATCCAGTCAATTTGAATGGCGATGTTTTTATATTCACAGTCAGTTGAAGATGCCAATAACAGCGGCATGAACCTATTGGACCAGTCAGTCATTAAAAAAGGTATGGATTGTTCCTTCCAAAAGTAAGCAAAAATTTCAATGTCTTTACGATAAGCATTCACTTTGGGGAAGTTCTTTATTTTACATGACAAAACCAAACCAAACCAAAACAAAACAAAGCAACAACAATAAAAACCCTAAAATGTTTGTTGTAACCAGTCAGTGCTTTCAGATGAGGTAAAGGGCATGATGGGAAAAAGGAAACAGAACCAAGCAGAATGGAAGCTCGGTCAGAAACCAGGATTGAGATCATAGCAATACTAGGGATTGTGATTGCCATGTTTCTCATAATATGTGAGGTAGCCATTCTAAATGCATCTTACATGATCAGGCCACCAAGAATGGGCGAAACGGTGGAGAAGCACTGGTTTAAAAACTGTGCCATTATTACTTTGATCACACCTGGATTTGACTGTGTTAAAGTCTGACTCTTGGAGAAAGCTTTCCCTCACCCCTTGTTTTTGGTTTGATTTGTGTGTGTGTGTGTGTGTGTGTGTGTGTGGTGGTAATTGTGTTACCAGTTCTCTGTGTGTTATGAGTTGTTTCTTTTTTACTATTATTATTTTTAATTGTGCCAAATGCTTTGCTGAAGAAGCGCATCCTGAGAGGCTGAGACAGACTTCACATGGATCTAAATCTTCCTGCATATGCGCTCATGATTTACTACGACTGTGGAATCACCCCATACTGTTAAAGGGCATGTGATATTAACAAATGTTTGCAGTCTCTTGTACAGCTGTAAGCAAAATAATTAACTAATTAAACTAATTAAATGTAATTACAATAACTCATTTCGGGCGTATTGCAGCTGCTTAATTTTTTTTTCTCCTCATCTCTGACAGTCACTAAGAGAACGCCTGGCGTTTAGAGTAGCTGCTTCAAGGCCTGAATGTCAGTCACATGCCACCGATTCAAGAGATCGAATGTGTACACATTTGCAATCTTTAATTATCCCACAGACTGGTATTGGAAAACACAGCTTTAACGACTACAGCCCTTTTCTATTGAAGCTAGAGGAAAAACAGTCCTTATGTTAGGAGTCAACCACCCCCAGCCTCAGCCATCCGAGAGTCACTGGAGCCACTTAACTGTCACAAAAAATAATTAAAGAAAAGAATAATTTAGAAAGTAATCCATCCAGACTCAAATTGGGGAAGTAGGTAGCAGTTTGTGAACTAAGACCGGCAAAGGGGTTAAAAAAAAAGTATGCTGAAGTTTCTCCTTTTTAAAAGTCATGCTTATATAGCCTGGAGAGATAGGAGGAACAGCATCTGGATGGTGCCTTTTGGTCCTGAATTTTTTTTAAATAGATTTTTTTTTTTTAATGCTGCCCAGTATTCTTTAGGTAATACCATCTTTGCCTGGTATGCTCTTGGTGTGTGCTAAAGCTGGCAA
Source organism: Apodemus sylvaticus (assembly GCF_947179515.1). Classification (NCBI taxonomy): domain Eukaryota; kingdom Metazoa; phylum Chordata; class Mammalia; order Rodentia; family Muridae; genus Apodemus; species Apodemus sylvaticus. The sequence goes on from NC_067480.1 coordinate 88,787,482, forward strand.
ATGTGTCTCCTTACTTTCACTGGTTTCTCCTGAGTCTTCTCCTTAGGATAATTGCTGGTTGATTGGGGTGGGGTGAGGGAGGAGCGTTCCTGTTTCCTATTGTCATTGTTGTTTAATTCCCCCCCCACTCCCTCTTTGTGGAGAGCTAGAACCGCTTAGCTCAGGGTTCGGTATCCTAGCAACATCAGTTGGCTGGCAGAAGGACATGCCCAGCAGATGACCAATCAGAAATGTTATTAATAGTCAGGCCAATAAAAATATCTGGAACTTAGCTTTGCCTAGAAAAAAAAATGAGGTTCATGGCTTTCTTAGATGTGGGAAGCATTTGGTTGCCGTTTTTGAATATGTTTGCCAAAGCAACATGAATATTTATGCAAAAGGTAATTTCCAGGGATGAAGAAACGTGTTGACTAGAATTGCTCACTCTGTTTTCTCAAACTGCCACATGTGTTCCTCCAACGCTTTTTAAAAGCATGCATGGCTTAAAACACTGAAGGAATCCACTGCTCATGTTCAAAGATTTGGGGTGAGTAGTAAAATATGAACGTTAGGTCATTCCCATTATTTGATACTTGAAATGTTTGCTTTATTTTATAAAGAAGACATCCTAATATCATATTTTCATCTTTAAAAGCCACGGGGAAAATATGAACAAATGTTTCATTTATTTTTCTAACTCACCAGGAACCACTTAAAATAAAGTTATGGGTTCATTAGCTCCTTTCCCTCCTCTCCCATCTTTACATATTCTTATCCCCGTGAGGGCTGCCTCCCTGCGATTAATTCTGTAGAGAGGTGAGAAAGTTTCCTAAACTGAATATTCTAAATTCCAGCAACTAGCAGGGGACTTGGTTGCTTAATTTGTTTTCTAATGGGCATTTAGACAGATTTTAGAAAATTATACTTCATTAGTAAAAGGCCAGCAACTCCCCCACATTTACACATCTTCTCTCCTGTGTTTATGAAACCTAATTACCTAGGTATAAAAGATGTATTTATCAGTCAGGTTGTGCCATAGCTACTCCTAAAACACAACCCATGCCATTTTTCTTCCCTGTTGATATCACCCAACACATTACAGACTCCCTCTCTTGTTATGTTTGCTATGTGAGCTTAGCTGACATTTCTGAAGTAATTTAGTTAAGAGGAAATGAGTTGTTCCCAGTAGAGAGAGCAAACGAGTGGAGTGAAGGTAGCCAGCGTGATAAATGGCTCTTTCATTTGAAGATCTCCAGAGCTCGTTTACGGCTAATTTTCTGTATTGGCCCCCTTTGAGCTATTAATGCAATCGGCAGGGACGTTGGCCCCTCTCTTCTTAGCTGCCCCATTAGAGCTCCCATTAAGCTGCCTAGTCTCAACTCCGTGGCAGGAGTTGGGGAGGGGGGGAGTAATGAAAGGTGCTTTTTAAACTCTCCTAATCTAAACCGGCAGAGGGTGGTTAATACGATTTGAAGGGGGCTGGTCAATGAGCAATCAATAAAGTAATAATGAGAAGGATTCGGTACATTAACAGTCTAAAAATCCAACGAGACATTAAAAAATCATTCTTAACTCTCAGTTCCATTAAGATTAGGAATCTGGGTGGAGTGGGGTGGGGGGAGTGCCCAGCTAACAGAAATGATCATTGCCATCTTCCTATGGCTTGTGTTAAAAGGCTTACCTTGGCCTGGAGAAAAGGGGTTTGGAACAGAGACCACTATGCAATCTGCTTGACACATTAGACAGCAGAAAATATGTCAGAATTTCTTGGAAAGGTTATTGAGGCCGGAGTCCAAGGTTCAAATGCTGTGACTCTGAGGTATTATTATTTTTTTTTATTGGTCTTAGGGATATCCTGTTTGGTTAGTTTCAGTTCAACATATACTCTCTTCCACATTTTCCCCATTAGTTCTGGCCCCTTCCCCACACAAACACTTTGGTGTGGGTTTTCTTGGAGAGGAGGAGAAAAAAAAAGTGCCAAATTTCAGTTCTAGTGGTTCTTTTGAGATTCTTCCTTCTTGCCTAGAAGGAATTTTGCACCAGGAGTCCAAGTCAGTCTGACCTATAAGGTGTGTGTCTCAAAAACTTTGTCTTTCCAGGGAGAGAGAGAGAGAGAGAGAGAGAGAGAGCACACGCAGGAATAGACAGAAGCCTTAGAATTCAAAACTCTAAAGGTCAGACATTCCTTTTCCCTGGGCCAAGTGTGGGAACCTGCAAGTGCACAGTCTGGAGAAGATAAATGACTTTCTCAAGGTCAGATGACAAGCTAAAACCATGATGAGACCCTAGTCAAGTTTCAGGTTCCCAGATTCTGTCGTTAAAGAATGCCAATACTTTGTATTTTTTGGTGGGGGTGTGGTGGGGGGGATAAGTTACACATATTCAGGTGTGTGTATCTGTGGGTTCTTAACCACAATTTCAGTGTCCAAATGTATACACCTGCTGAACATGTGGAATAAAATTTACACAAGTGGTAGACATAAAAGGATGGAAATCTGAGGGATAGCCTCACTGATGCCTCTTTTCAAAGCGCTAACTTTCTGGGTTGCTTCCCAATGTAACTCCCACAGTTGTCAGTTTTTTTTTCCAGTGCGAATTAACCCTTTACTATGTGAGGCAAGTCTATTTATTCTCCCTCTTTCCCACACAGGGATTGTCAAATATGATTCCCCAAATTTCCTCTCTATGAATGACTGCTCTATGAAGAGACTGAAACCCTACCCCATTGATCTCTAGATAGCCTACTACTGCATAACATTTCCTCTAATTTTCCTTCCTCTTCCTAAAACTTCACCTAGTGCCAGAAAATACTAATCTGTTTATATATTTTTTCCATTTTCTGGAATAATTCATGGGCAAGGGAAAGGGGTGAGTCTCTCTCTCTCTCTCTCTCTCTCTCTCTCTCTCTCTCTCTCTCTGTGTGTGTGTGTGTGTGTGTGTGTGTGTGTGTGTGTTACACCAAGAAGCTGGCTTTACCATCCAACTGAGAACTCAAGAGGGGGAACACTCACTTTTTAATGTATGCACAGAAAATTGTAAACATGTAAAGAACTGAAGGCTTCGTGCTGAGTCTTGCCATGCTCCGTTTCCTCAGCATTTTCCTGCTGTCGCTTTAAACCTATCTCAGCCATCTCTGGGGTTCCGTGAGCAGGAACAGTGTGCTCATAATTACTAACAAATCAACTGGGCCCTGTTGCTCTCTGAGTTTATTGATAAGCTGGAGGAAAGCAGAAGGGAATAAAATACGGGGTTAATCAGCTGAGCCAAGCAGGTGTGAGGGCAAGAGGAAGGTAAAATGATTAGCAAGCTAGGGACCAGAACAAAAGCTGCGAACAAAAACCGTAGGGTAGGGTCTGGTCCAGGGGCTCCAAGCTGGGCCAAGGGTAAGGAGCATGAGTTGATGTAAGAACCTGAGGTTACAGGATAGAAAACAAGAAGGTAATTTTGATGCGAAATGGAAACACAATTTAAAACATATCTGCTTGCCTTGTAAGATTTGGGAAGGGGCAGAGTGGGGAAGAACTTGCTAAGCTGGAGGTTTGCCACATAAATAGACACATGCATTTTTGTATGCATTTACAGAGAGATATGGCCCAGGGGAGGGACTTGATATTTTCCCTAATGGAATTAGTTCCTACCAGCTGAATCAGGCAGTCACCAATAGTACAGTTCAAAGACAGGGTATAAAGTCTCTCTGAAAGCCAAAGTTTTCAAGAAATTTGGCATCTGGGAATTAGAAAGCCAGAAAAACTACTGTTTAAGAAATGCTGGCTAATAGCTTAACTGTTTAAGTTAATAAGCATTGTAGAACTGTCAGTTTGTTGGGCTTGTTTTGTTATTAAAATATTCTAAGCAATGCTATAGAAAGTATCAGCGATGAGATCTTCTGCACAACTTATTTCTCTAGCTTTTTTGTTGAAACTGTAAAGGGCTATCTATATTTAGGGGAACACTTTCCCAAGCTGATGTTATGGCTATTAGTATAAACTGTATATAAAGAGTTGAATATAAATAAGAAATATAGATATCAAGAATGCTATGAAAATAGAGGACAGAAATACATGTGGATACTGAGTACAAAAGTTAAATGTCTCCATCCCAATCTCCCATTTTCAAAGAGATTTATAATCACTACTATCAACTCCACCTATTATTCATGTCTGGTGAAAACACTGACATTTTGCTGCTTTAGTCTCAAGTGAGAAGCAGTCCCTAATGAAAATGATTGTCCAGAAAATAAAAATCCCCTCTGTAACTTGTCCTTACTCGTGGCTGTGCAGGAGATTTCCTTAGTTTTCTAATACAATTCCTCTAACTAGAACAGGTCCTGGACATCAATAATAGGTCCTGAAAGTCTGTATATCTATCTATAGATAGATGGTCAAAGGAAATACTTTAGTGTTTAATACTCCGTTAAGGAAAGCTGTTTTTGAAAGGTTTTGTAAAGTACCCACATAAATTAATAAACACCTAAGTTTTGGAAATCTCTCAATAATCATGGAGTCTAAATGCTGAAATCTCTGCTATAAAGAGCCAACTGAAAGAGAGATTCGTCCCTGTCATATTTGTCCCGTAGAAACGAAGTTATACTCTTTTCTCATAAAATTCTGGAGCCCAGGTGGTAGAGAGTGCATCTTTCCCAGCCAAAACTACAGGATAAGACTTGGTCGTTTTGAGAAAGGTGCAAGTGGAAGTTTTTTCCCCCTCCTATTCCAAACATATATTTCAATATGTTCTACACTAAAGAAATTAATTTGTAGAGGAAATCTCGAGAGAAATTCAAAGGGGGAGACTTTCAAGACAGTGCTCTCAGGTTCTCATTCCCCCAGCCTTCTGCCTACCTCAGCCCAGTCCTGACATGCAGATCACACCGAAACACAATTAAACAGAAATACAAACTGGAGAGGCAGAGTGTACCAGGGGCGCAGTGGCAACCAGCTGTCAGCTCTTATTAACTTCTGCATAAAACATACCTTGAGCGTGGTTTGTTATCAATTACTTGCTGAAACGAAACAACTGGGGCAAGGCAAGACGGCCACCGCGCTCATCTGAATTACGGTGATTGGCTGATTGGCACCTGTTGTAAATCATAACCGGTCCAAACATTCAGCAGCCGGGTGCCTTAATTTGTAAACAAAACTCATGTCACTGCTCTGGTCTTACTGGAGATGAGCATTGGGTAAATTTCTAAATGGATTGTGATCTTGTTTTGTGTCGGGAAAACAGAGCTCATTACAAGGCAAAAAACATCTCTTATTTCTCCCTCCTCTGTCCATCCTCATCTTTAGTGATGGTTTTTACTTTCGACAAGTTTAGGTCCAGTCAGAGAGGAGCAATTTCCATAAAGATCATTGGCATTAGCCATTTCTCTCAGAGAACCGTGGTATTAATCTTAACCCTCAAGTACCTAAGGAGATAGTATTATCCTGGAGGAAACTGAGATCAGGATCTCTGCTAGGTGTCGCACAAGAAGCACGTGACCAAATAGGCTTTGCCTAGGTTCACAGCGTGATTCAATATTCAAGGTCTAACTGGGCTATGGCAAGCAACTCTCACATGTCCTCTGGTCTGGGGTAAGTTTCCAGAGGAATGCTGACATTTGGGTCGGTTCACAGCACTGGGAACGCAATACAGCTGGGAACCACTGCAGATGCCGCCTCGCCCTACTCTTTCCACTTGGTGGTTGCCCCGGGTTGGCTTTCCCAGATGACTCGTCCTGTTCTATGAACCATCAGTAGTGCTAACGAAGCCCGGTCACCTTTATGGAAACTTTTTTTTCCCCTTTCTCCATCTCTCCCTAGTTCCTGTCCCTCCCAAATCTGTGACTTCTCTAATGATGAATAAAGATGGCTTCTTGGGAGGAATGTCAGTCAACACCGGAGAGGTATTTTGCTCAGTCCCAGGCCGTTTATCTCTACTCAGTTCAACTTCAAAGTACAAAGTTACTGTGGGCGAAGTTCAGAGAAGGCTCTCGCCCCCTGAATGCCTCAATGCGTCTCTCCTGGGCGGCGTCCTCAGAAGGTAAACAAAATAAAACAAACAGCAAAAACCACACACACACACACACACACACACGCGCGCGCGCGCGCGCGCGCGCGCGCGCACTACTATTAGTGAAGGATGATGGTGGAGATTGAGGGAGAAAGTTTGACGCGGTTGCCTAGCAACCTGGAATCTAAGTGAATCACAGTACCAAGCAGCAGAAAGGTTGATGTTGGGGTCTGGCATTATAGTGCTATGTTCAATCTGCAACCAATGCCAATGCCAGACTACACTGCGCATGTGCAACCCTCCTAAAAAATTCGGGATCGGGATCCTTTCACTCTTTTGCCCGTGCAAGGCTTCCAACTATACTACTCTGTGCAGCATCAGCCTGAATTTCACCCAGAATCTATTCTCCCCACCAAGCTCGCTACTCATTTGAAACAGAAAAGGCAGTTTCCAGCATGCTGTCCACACCCTCTCCACTTTACTGGTTTTAAAAGACTAATGCGTTTGCATATTGTGCTCCCCAACCCCCCACCCCCGTTTCGAGAAGATCTTTTTTCTAGGTCTATGACCTTATTTCAATAGTACCACATCTCACAACATTAACAGTACTTTATAACTACTAGTAATAATTTCCTGGGGCTATGTACTTGCTCCCAATATTGCAACCCATGGGCAGACTCCTGGTGAAAAAGGAGGAAGAAATGCCCCGCCTTCTTTATAATAGTTCTTGCCAACATCTGGACCCTTGGTATTGTTCTTGCTAAGGGACTTTGCATGAGATAAAACTTTCTGAAGTTCAAATCCATTTTAGATGTTCACTATCTCTTTCTTTCCTAAGAGTGGCTGGCTAGACAGCACAGCAATGGGGTTCACCCATGATAACCAGTTTCCTTTTATTTTTGCCAGCCCTTAGAGGACATGGAAAGGCTAGGTGTTGGTGTGACCCAGGAATGTTCTTAATTTGAATCCTCTTCTACTGATCTTGTTCGGTTAAGTTTTCAAGGGAGTCTTCTGAGCTTCATAGTCAGGCTGTTTTTTTTTTTTTTAAATCATGATTATGATTAGTATTCATTTTTAAGACAAAGGTTTCTCTGTGTAGCCCTGGCAGTTCTGAAACTCACTTTGTAGACCAGGCTGGACTGCAACTCAGAGATCTGACAGTCTCCACTTCCCAAGTGTTGGGATTCAAAGGTGCATATCATCCCGCCTTGGTGCCCAGAGCGGTGACGTTTTAATTCAGTTCCGGAACAACAAAGTGCTTATCACATTAACAAGCTCGAAAGCCTTAGAATTGTTGTTACCATGACAACAAGCATCCTTCGATTGCAAATGTCAGTCTTCTCTCCCCTTCTAAAACTTTGGTTTTTGGTTCTGTTCCTCCGTTAGAAGCCTAGTAGTTTCAGGAATCTAGTCCTCTTCCTTCCCTTCTTTCAAAAGTTTGCCTGGATTCCGCCCCACTCACTGGCTCCAGGGCCCCGCATTGAACCTGCGCATGCCCACGAGATGAGCAATATTTACCTCTTCTGGGTCCACCGCCCTCCGTTCTAATTATTCACATCTGGTATCATTTTCCCCCTCACAATATATAAAAATACAAGTCTTACTTTTTAATGCTCTGTATCGTAGAAATTAAGCAAACCTCAGCAAACGATCAGCAAATAACTGAAAGGGAGGGGCTGGGAGGGGAGTGCTGACCTCAGCTCCTCAGGCTCCACCTGGCTCTAGATTGCTCAGTCTAAACTTTGTTTCAGGAAGACGCTGAAGTTAATCAGAATGTTAATTCTTACCATTGCAGAGCCAAATCGAAAAATGGGGGGAGATCCTTGCGAGAAAGGCTAGAAAAAATCGGTTTGAATTTACCCGCGGGCAGACGCAAAGCAGCAAATGTCACCTTACTCACCTCCCTGGTAGAAGGTAAGCAAGGCTTGTGGCCAGGGGTTCGCCACGTGTCCGCTGGAGGCTGAGATTTCACACATTCCATGATTAACGGGAAATCACAGTTGTTGTGCCCTTATGGGTAAGGTGGCCAGGGGCTGCAGGACAGAAGATCAAAGGTCTTTTTAAACTTAGAGGGGCCAGCAGTGGCAGGGAAGTAACACACACACACACACACACACACACACACACACACACACTCCTATCTTCTCAACTGGGCTTAGGCCCAGTCTGCAAGTCAGAGCAGGGGTCAAGCACTTCCCTTGCCCCAGTGGTTAAAGCATTCTCTGCTTGAACTCCTGCAAACTGCAATCCCAGCTCTTTGCCCTCCCCTATCTTCTCCTCTAAGTATTTCTAGCAAATACTTAGAGCTCCACTAGTGGCAAGGGACTGGTGAGGAAAAAGGCACTTGCTTCCTAGCCTGACTAACCACCTGATCTCTAGGTCCTGCAAGGTGGAAGGAGAGGGGGGGGAGAGAGAGAGAGAGAGAGAGAGAGAGAGAGAGAGAGAGAGAGAGAGAGAGGGCTTTTCTGCCCCCCTCCCACTCTATACTCTCAAACTCCAGTAAATGCAATAAAACTTGAAAAGTGTAAAAATAATACAGTGTTCATGGGTCTTCATGGTTATTTTAAAACTCATGAGTTTCCTACCCATTTGGACTTGATGAGTTATTGACACCTTAGTAAGGCCAGCAATGCTGAAGACAAAATTATGCAGGGGGCTCTGAAAATGCAGAGAGATGGCAGAAAATGCAGAGAGATGAGTTCAAACTTCAAGGCAAATTCATTACTTGTGAATTAAATGGCAATAATGTCACTGAGAAACTTCTAATTTGCCAGTCAGCTTGGGTTGTGAGATGAAATCTAGGGCTTGTGATAATTAATAACTATGCAGTCTAGAAGAGGAATGTATGCAGCTGAAAGTGTAGAGGAGACAGACAAGAAAACACAGACAGTTGGCACACATGGAAGATGGTGGAGAATTATCTCAGGAATCTTCCTTGTGTGTCATGTTTTTTAGTAGACATGGTATTATGACTCTCAGAGAAAGTTGGTTCTGGCAGGACAGTGTCTTATTTAAATGATGATCAAAAAGAGATCAAAGAGTTATTGGTCTTGCATTTTACCATCTTTAAGCCAAAGTTTGTTTGCTTGTTTGTTGGGTTTTTGGCTTGAACACTCCCATCAGAGGCCTTAAGTCATCACATTTTCAAATCCTACTCGGTAGGAGTTGAACCTTCTTAGCATGTGGTTAGGTCCATTTTGCCCCCTTTTTAAAAACAATTATTTTATGTATATGAGTACACTGTAGCTGTTTTCAGACATACCAGATGAGGGCATTAGATCCCATTACAGATGGCTGTGAACCACCATGTGCTTGCTGGGAATTGAACTCAGGACCTCTGGAAGAGCAGTCAGTGCTCTTAATCACTGAGCCATCTCTCAGCCCTCCATGTTGCCTTCCAAGGAACCATTAATATCAATATCCTGTTTTGGAAACAGGGAAGGTAATCTTAGCATGAGACAAAGATTTTGATGGAGAAAAAAAAAGAAACTGGAAGTCATGCTGAAATGACAGTATTTGCCTGTGATTTTTGGTATAATGAGTCCCTGTAAACATCATGCTTGAAGTCTTTTGTTATAATATCTTTAAAAGTAAGTTATTTTCTCTCAAAATAATGTATTCATGAAATAATTAAACACATCTATTTTTTTTTATCATATTTGTTATCTTTCCTCAAATTCCCAAGGCTGTGCTTTTGAAAAGGTAATGATACCATATGCAGAAGGGTAAACTATGGAATCTCTAGGATGACCTGGTGTCCGCAGTTCCATATTTGTATAGTAGAAAGTCTTTAAGTAGGAGGAGGATGACAGAAATCTCTGAAAGAGAGGAACCCCCTCCCCTAGAAAACAGCAAGGAAAGTGCAGTGTAAATAATTATTTTGCTGCAGAATAGAAATACTCTTCTCACACATGTTACATACCTTTATTACTCTTCAGCAACATTTACATATGTAGATTTGTTTATGCATATTAGTAAATATGAGACTGTTTGCCAATAGAATTGTAGGAAGATGGTGGTGCCTTTTAAACTTTATTTCAAGCAGGTGTAGCTGGTGCTTTAAATAGAGGAGAGGAGTCTAGGTAGAATATCCTGCCACCGCTGCAAGTCTAAATTAAATTGTAAGGTGGTTCTCGAATCTAAGAACACTTTCCTCTAAGCTGATGTGAGTTATCTGCAGGAAGCCCCGTGTCTCTTGAGGGGAGTAGTGATGTTTAGAGCCTGACTCAGCCAGAGGCTGTAGAATAAGATTTGTCCCGTTCATTTGAGTTATGAAGTTCATCTTTACTTTGAGTGTCTGTCTCGGGTTTGACTTGGTTGAGGAAGCACCTGGCCTCAGGTGTTAGGGTAGGTTGCTACTAGCCTAGCCATTGATTCTCTGCTGCTCTCCTTGCAGGGGAAGCTGTTCACTTAGCTCGGGATTTTGGGTATATTTGTGAAACAGAGTTTCCTGCTAAAGCGGTGTCCGAGTATTTGAACAGACAGCACACGGACCCCAGCGACCTGCACTCCCGAAAGAACATGCTGCTAGCCACCAAGTGAGTTTCCAAGTCCCTGGGCGCTGGTCCAGGACTCCCTCCCTGACTCAGGTCCACTTAAGAAAAAGAGTGCCTTTAAAGAGCCTTGCCAAAAACAATAGGGCAGGCCGGAAGCTATCTGCTTCTCAGGGGCGGGGTATGTGGGGGCTGGTAGACTTGAGGGGCTGTGGGCATACCTCTTCTTCCTTTACAAAGAGAATGTAGGTTCTTCACAGTTCCCCCCAACACACAGTTTTGGGGTGTCAGGCCGATTTTCTCAAGGTTCCTAGATGAATATTTCTGCCAGGGCTTTTCATTGGTCTCCCTTGCCATCAGGACAGCGATATGTGTTTGCTCAGGGTGTCTATACGTCACCCACGCGTGCCCATCTCTACCCACAGCTCTAATTACTCCATTTCCAAGGTTGCTGTTTGTCATCTTCCCCGGACTTGTAAAATTTACTATACAACTCCAGAGGGGGAAAGCAGTAAATCTCTGGCTAAATTTAGGTCTAGAGCTCATTTGAACATTTACAGTGGGTTTTCTATTTATTTGATTTACTCCTGTCTTTGGCTTCAGAGTCATATTGTTGGTGTTTTATGACCAGCTCAGGCCTGCAGTGGGCGGTGCTGCGTGCACCAGCACGTCTCTCTGTCGCAGGCGCGGCCCTGAACAGCAGCAGTTCATGTATTTAGCGTTCCTGGACGCGGTTTGTTCCGTTGACAGCGTAATTTAAAGAAATATATGGAAGGCTGAAAAATCATTTGCTCAAATTTGTCCAGATGTTTTTGAGACGTGATTGGAATTTGATTGCCCCTTTCCGCAGGGTCAAAAAATATTAATGTCCCAGAACTTTAATTGCTTACAGAGCCTGGTTTGGGCTGTGCAAATTTTTAAATGCTTGAGTCTTAAGCATTTGTTCTCGGCATTACAAAGCCCCCCCCCCCCCCCCCCCCCCGCTTTTTGGCACGTTGGAAATGAGTACAAAGTTAACATTTCAACCAATGATCAAAACCTGACCCCACCTTCATTTTAGAAGGTTTACTTCCAAGGCCCGGTCATCTTGCATTTTAATAGATTTTTGTTGTTGTTGTTAGTGGTGGTGGTGATCGTGGTGGAACCCCCACTCCTCTGGTATATGGTAGTAAGGACCAGTTGTACTTTATAAATGAAGCAGGGAAATTTGGGGAAGAATAACATAATGGAAAAACAAAACAAAACAAAACTAAAACTAACATATCTAAGGTAGACAACAAGATCCACAAATCCTCCTTATTTCTTAAAGGGATGATTTGACTCGCCCTCCCTTCCCGGACACACACACACACACACACACACACACACTCATTTGGAAACCTTATGACTTTTAAGGCCACTATTCTTTAGCCTAGGTGATCAGAATCTCCTTGGAAGCTTTCCCACACCACACTCATTCATTTCTGGACCAATCCCCAAACCTTTACACTGGACCGATGGAAGGGAGGTGAGTCAGAGCCTGGGAGTGCATATGTGAACCTCACTGACAGAGGCTCTGTTTGGGTAAGCACAGTCCCTTGCGGGGATATATGCATATCTTGTGAATGGAGACCTAAGAAGGCAGGAAGACTCTATCTTTATCCACAGGCCTCAGAAATATCAATCTTTCTCTGTTGCTGTCAGTGGGTAGAGAAAGAGAGTCCCCCATTTGGTTTATTGGTAGCCCTGGGCAATGTAGCAGCACCCAGGGAAGAGTGCCCCAAGGGTCTTTCAAACCCAGAAATCTGCCCTGCTTACCCGAGAGTCAGGTTACGTGTTAGTTGCTAAGTGCCCTTTCAACCATGCCTTGACTGTATAGGTCCAGTTTGCTATATGTGTTTGCTTTTCTTGACATCCCAGAGAACCAGAGGCTGGGTGAAGAAAGGTGGTCAGGAGAAGCCAGCCAATCTGAGGAAAGGCTGTGGCCTCAGAGGATGCCCTGCCTCAGCCTGCCAGCAGAGCTAGCCATTTGACCTTCAGGGCTAAAGCCTTCTTCCCATTCATTCCTTAGATTAAAAATTTCACAAATAAGGCCAATCCATACACACGGGGTTCCTAAGGCTAGGAGAGTACTCTAAATTGTAGGTGCCTTGAGGAAATTAAAACCTTCAACAATAAAAATCCGAGATCCCTAGTGTTTTAACCATCTAGCTCTAAGTTTTATTTAAACTTCGAGAAAAATCCTTTTTATATTGACAACCATCCTATTACACAAAGATTTTTAGTAGCTCACATATGCAAAAAGGGGGTCATTTTTTTTTTAAAAGAAGGGAAGAAATATTTCTTCCAAAATGCTGCAGGTAGATGGGTTTTGCTTTGACTGGAATCAGCATTCCCTCCTAGAATAAACAGGTTTTTGCCCTGGGCCATGCAAGGCTACAGCAATCTGCTTCTAAGCCAGGGACAGGCTTGTGACTGAGGGGCTTAAATCTTTCAGTTGTGTGTGTGTGTGTGTGTGTGTGTGTGTGTGTGTGAGAGAGAGAGAGAGAGAGAGACAGAGAGAGGAAGGGAGAGAGGAAGGGAGAGGAAGGGAGAGAGGAAGGGAGAGAGGGAGGGAGAGGCTGGAGGGGGGAGGAGGAGGAGGAGGAGAGAGAGAGTGAGAGAGAGAGAGAGAGAGAGAGAGAGAGAGAGAGAGAGAGAGAGAAGAGAGAAGAGAGAAGAGAGAAGAGAAGAGGAGAGGAGGTAGAGAGGTTGGAAAGGCAGGAGGGAAGAAGGGGAAATAATTTTTCAAAAGTGCCAGGTAACAGCTAAAAATTATTGACTACTCAAAATCAAAAGCTAAAATGCCTAGCGAATTTCCTAAAGCAGAATACAGGTGGTCCCGAAACAGAGAGCGAAAAAATGGTAGAGGTGGGGGTGGGGTGGTGGGAGGGGCGCATTCCACCTCTCTCTGAGTTCCTTCTAGTCCCAGCTGCTGGTTGAGGGAGCGCCCTAGGGAAAGAAATCAGGCGGAATCACGAAAGATAGCCTTGCTGTCCTCAGACCCAAAGCCTCAGGGCTTGTGTGAGTGTCTGGTTTTCTAGGCGAGCGACCAGAACTCTGAGGGTGCTTTTGTCTTCTTCCCCTAACCCCTACGCAGGCAACTTTGTAAAGAATTTACGGATCTGCTGGCTCAGGACCGGACACCGATTGGAAACAGCCGGCCCAGCCCCATTCTGGAGCCGGGCATCCAAAGCTGTCTCACGCACTTCAGTCTCATCACACACGGCTTCGGTGCCCCGGCCATTTGCGCTGCGCTCACGGCCCTGCAGAACTATCTCACCGAGGCGCTCAAAGGCATGGACAAGATGTTCTTGAACAACACCACTAACAGGCACACGTCTGGGGAAGGCCCAGGTAGTAAAACTGGCGACAAGGAGGAGAAACACAGGAAATGAAAAAAAAAAATAAAGAGAAGGAAAATGTTTTAAATACAAAAGGAAAACAGAAAAAATAAATTTAGCTTTAACATATTGGATTGGCTTTGGAAGAATTATATTAGGTAGAATACACATACAATCAAAATTTAAAAAGAAAGCTAAATAACGTAAAAAAAAAAAAATAAACTGAGGCATACAACGGAGCAACAAACCGGCTCTCGGTGTCTATTTCAAGATACACGTGGAGACAACAGTCCGGATTTTCCACTTCGGTTCTTTCGAGTTTAGTAATACAGATAATAAAAGAAAACTATGAATCCCCATTTTGGAAAATAAAACGTGAGACTAAACATGAGAACACGCTAACTTATTGGAAGAAAATTGGAGAAACGTTGGTGTCAATGCTTTTGAGAGCTAGTTGACTGAGACGCACGAACTTTAAAATTTTTAATTTTAATTTTTTTTCTTAAGGAAACTCTCGCACTCCGCGCCCTCCATTTCAATCCTCCTCACCGTTGCTTTCCCTCCCCCCCCCCCCCAACAGCGTTACGGGGGAACCTGCTGCTGAGTGATCACAAGTGTGATTAGCTCTCTGACGTTAGCCCCTTTGGTATCCTGACTGCGCCTTGCGTTCCTAACTCCCCTGTGCTCAGCTCCCCACCTCCCTGCCACCCCCACCCCCGCCCTGGTGTGTTTAATTAGGGAGGCCAAGGGTGGGGGTGGGGGACAGGCGGAGGCTCTAGCTTTTGATCCGGGCTTGAGAGCCGAGGCTCCCGCGGCAGAGGAAACCGATAAGTTGATTCATCATGGTTCCTTTCAGAAAATGTTACTAGTTTCCCAGACGTGACAGCACCTGTTCACAGAGAATATTACATTTGTTATACTTGTGTCATCTAGAAGTATAGTTTAAAAAGGAAAGAAAAAGAAAGAAAACAAAACATGAAAACTTTGATTAGTATGTAATTCCTTCGGAGGGGTATGTACCATTTACTCTCTTCTGTTTCCCAAAGCGTTACCCGCATGGTTCATGAGCTTCTTCAAAGAAGACTTGGGCTTCCTACACAATCTATAAGGTACTGAGAAAACAAAACAAAACAAAAACAAAAAAACCTGATCCTTTTTAAAGTTAAAGCCTGCGTGTCAGATTCGGCAGGTTTTACTTCTTTAAAGAAGCTCAAAGAGAATCATTTAGGAAGTGGCCAGTGTTGGGGGGAGCGGCTTTGAATTTCTTGCTAACACGCCTCCACGTGGGAATTCCAGCAGGGGCGGGGCACTGCAGAATGCATTTTAAGGGAATCAAGTAAGGTATTTTGCTAACTGTATTGGCTTTATTGAAAAAAAAAAGTGGATTCCATTTCCTTGGGCTCTTCGGGGACCATTGTTTTAGTCGGGAAAGAGGCAGCTTTGTTGATGTGATTGGGGAAGACAGTCTAAAAACTACCATGACTCTGCGTTATGAATGAAACAGTTTTCCTTCTCAGACACACAGTTGTTTTGGTACAAAATTGCGCGCGCGTGCGCGCGCGCGCGCGCACACACACACACACACACACACACCACCCCGGAAAGCACAAAGCAAAGGGAACAAGCTTGTATTTCAGCTTTGAATTCCTGTCTAGATTTATTGGGAATATTCCCAATGGATTAAGTTCCACTCATTTGACATATCTCTCTTCTCTTAGTCCTCGTTTTTACTATAGCCCATCTTAATATTACCATGAAGTAAAACCTGCACCTTTAGCAAGACCAAGGAGTAGAGTATTTGATTGTTGCACACATTTAGTCTGGATACACGTGTTTTTTTTTTTTTTTTTTCAACCACTTAGACGGGATCTTTATAAAATCCATTGGGATAAATATTCAGATGTACTCTGTGATTTAAAGACAGTCCCTTCCCCCCACCTCTCCCCCTCCCCCTCCCCCCCCCCCCCCCGTAGCCTGGACTCTCAGTATTCCTATTCTTTTCCAATCCACTTTGAAGCAGGGGAAGGGGCTGAGGTTTTAGGGACCCTCTGAGGGCATTGCGCAAAGGATTTTATTTGAGGTAAGGGAAAATCAGTGGTTTTGAGGTTCATGCAGGTTGTAAACAAAAATTGAGGTCAGGCAACATCTCCTCTCCCCTCTCTAGCTGCTTCTGAGCCCCGTAGGTTTTCAGGATACAGCGCTAGAGAAGCTGAAAGGAGTAGAAGGGGGCAGGGGGAAAAGACATTGTGTGAACTATAGACTCTCCTCTTCCCTCAGTTTAGAAGCCCACCCCTTTAGTCCAAGAGCCTGGACGCTTGCAGTAGTTGAATTCTGATTGCACAAGGCCAGCAGAAAACACACTGAAAAACATCGTCTCCTTTCCTTGCAGGGCAACGCGCCCCACGCGTGTGACATCGAGAGACGCGATGGATGCGCCTTGCTCTTTCTGTGCAGGTCCTGGGAACATGTGGGCCACTGAAGCCCAAGTGGTGTTGAGGACGTAGAATCAGCAGCTGCTGGGGGCGCAAGCCGCACAGCCCTTCTTGCTCTCGGCCTCACTCTAAGGGCTAAGGCAGCCAAGAAAGGCCGATTCCCGAGTAGGTAAAGGGGCGGCGCCCCACTGGCTGCTGGGGGGGGAGGGATCCCAGAGCTCTGTAAAGCCCTTTTGCCGCAAGCGGTCACTCTGGGGGGCCCTACTCTCAGAAACGTTGTAGCTTGGAAAAGTCCACGGAATTTGAAACTTCCATGTGTTCTTTATTGCCAGGAAGGAAAATTGTCCTCACCCTTTCTCTCCTAAAGTGTCGACGTGAAATAAGAAATGTCATTCTTGGGTAGGTAGGCTCCCTTAGAAACACCCAGGTGCTCCTTAGAGCCTCAGCGAAGGTGCAGGTCGAAAGATCTGGCTTGAGCCCCCCTCCCCCCACCTCCGGGGTTGTCTTCTGTTTCTGTTCTTCTCTCTTTCACGTCGGACCTTCTGCTCCCATGCTTTCCTTAGCCAAGCCGGCTACATTTATCTGATAATTGAGTTATTAAAAGATTTGGTTTCCTTGGGTTTATAAATCAATAAACAGTAGGATTAACGCAAGAGTTTGCCTTTTAAGTCAAGGAAAACGTTTAAGGCCAGGCCCTTTGAGTTTTGTTTTCAAACCAAACAGGTGAGTTACAGTCCTATCTGAACTCTGTAGACGGCTTATCTAGGCCTGCATCCCATCCCCCCCATCCCTCACCCACTACTAAATGCCGGGTTCCAAAACCAAATAGCTGAAGGCTAAAGAGTAAGCTCTCAGCTGCTGTAATTTCCCTGAGGTTCTTGGAGACCCTTCTTTTTGAATCAAACATTCTCAGATTTTTATTTTGGGTCTCATGGAGTTTGTTCCTAGGTGAGGATTCCTTCTCCAGAGACCTTTAACTTTCATCCCAACTAGGAAGTAACTTTCTTTTCTTCCTTTCCCAACTTATCTTGCATTGAGACCCCTTCCCCACCCTAAATCTACCTTTTCACCCATAGCGTTCTCCATCCCATATAAAGAGACAGGCTTTCTAAGATTCCACTTTTGTTGGCATTGGCCAAGAAACTTTCTCTTAAGCAATTATTCCATATCCTATGGAAACTGGTCGAATGGAAAAGACCCCCCCCCCTACTTTTCTATACACTTCCTTCATGGTTATAAGACCCATCCCTAGTTAGAGTATTGATAGAAAATTTGTCACCATACCTGATATCTTGTACTTGTGATACATTCTGTGGAAAGGAACCAACGACCTTAAACCATCAGACACTGCCTCAAGAGCTCTGAGAAACAAGAGCTCCCCTCCTTTGCTGATGTATATTAAATTATTGATGAAAGAAAAAAGTTATGAAATTTGTTTTCTTAAAAAAAAAACGGAGTGAACACCATTTCTTCTTTAAATGCCAAAATTGATTCTCCTTTTGAGTTGGCCTCTAATTCAGTACCATTTGTTTTGACCACCCAGTCAAGAGGTAGTAGCTGCCTCTTCTCTAGAGCACTCTGGAGGGTATCCATGTTAAGTTTGTATATATTTATTTATGCTTAATTTAATGGGAATGTGTAAATATGATGAGCAAGTAGTTTGGGATTATTTATCTGTGAATCTATACCTCTGTGAATGGGTGGTTTAAAAGAAAAAAGAACCGCTTGACCCTAGCTAGAATCCTATCTGAATTTTTCTGTTCTTTATAGACAAGCTGTTATGGTATTGGGTAGCAATTGGTTTATTGTCCAGTGTTAATCTGATTTACATAAATAAAAAAGGATTGTTGTGTTTTTTGTTGTGTTCTCCTCTTCAGTTCCTTAAACATGGAGATTGTTTCGTTCTACAGACAGAAAAAGACATAGCAAAAAGCGTTCTTCTTTTTGCACCCCCCCCCCACTGAAGTACATACAGTGTTTTTGTTACAACAGAAATACAATAAATTTTGCTTATGAGATGAATGAACACTTTTATTTCCAGTAGGAGGTGCTTCTTTTTTTACTTTTAAAATTTCAAATGGATACTAGTCCCAATCATATTTGTAATAAAAGTTCATATTAACTGAATCTTATTGTTTGTTTTACCCTTAAAAGGAAAAAAAAAAGGAGTGTTATATTTACTTCCTGGGTGACTAAAAGATCCTGGGTCCAAGTCAAAGATGCTACAGTGTGGGTGGAGTGAATGGGCTAGGTGTCCCCAGGTGGTGTTGGTACACATTGCAAAACTGGGTGTTGGCTCTTGCCCTTGGAGACATTTGTTCTTGGGGGGTGGGGTTTTAAGTAGTCTATTTCAGGAGGAATCTCTTGCTTTCTTCCTCAGTAAGGGTCTCTACAAATAAATGATGAAAAAGCTCCCTTGGCCAAGAAGAGGATAGAGTTATTCATGGCTTAAGATGCTGTTTCTTATCTTTGGTTCTGAGGCAACTGGCTTTTCTCACTTGGGTTAATGGACTCTGGTTTAGCCCCATAAGCTCCAGTGACTGAATGTCTCAATCTGCATTTTTGTCCCAAGGTGGGAATATCTTCCTGGAGGCCAGGAAAGCAAAGTCATTCAAGATATTCTACAGTTTGTAAGAGTCCCTGCTTCTCTGGGGGCGGCACAGGCTTTATCTGTCTTTTCCTACACTATCATTGCCTAACAGAATCATAAAAAGCAGAAATAGCAAACAGTACGTAATACAGAAATGGTACATCCTGAGCTCAGATTACACAAGCATATAGCTGGTGCTTGAGTAATTAATAGTATGTCCCTCATAAATTTTCCATTTTTTTTCAAAGAAGCCTTGTCCATTTACAGTTTTCTCTAGAGAAAAACAGAAAAGCCAGAACAATCAGTTTTACGCCTGGCTTTCTAGTTGTAGTATTATTTATTAATTTAAAGGGGGGACAGCTTTTATGAGTAGAACTGTAAACAATGGACTCAAAAAAAAAAAAATAAAAGGAGGAGGGGGGAAAAGGACCCAAACAAAGCAAAACAAAACAGAAATCCCCTAGGAAGTGTCGTTATGAGGGTGTGTGATCTCTACAGCTTAAAAGAAAACTTTTGAAAGTGCTTCAGTGTCTTGCTCAGTTGTGTTAACATTGGATTTCCCTTTCATTTGCTTTACAGAGTGTGGGGCTGGTTAGCACTGGGCAGATATACAGTTGTGTTGTGGGTAATTTTTATCCTCTGTGAGAAGGTTCTTACAGCAAGGGAGCACCAGCCCTGGATAAAGACACAGCTACTCTATTATCCTGCAGGCAAACTCTGGACCAGTATGACTCTCCCACCACCGGCTTTTGGTAAGAAGCCAATGACCTGTGCAAGCAAAACTCTGGATCTAGAGAGGCTATAACTGCCAGGAAAGGAATGGGGGAAGGGGGGAGGATGGTTGGAAGCTGCAACTGTCACTATGGACCATAGAAGACATTAGAAAAGACTTCAAGCAGAGCTCACAGGACTTTGACCTGCAAGGGAGTCTTAACTGGCACTGGAGGTGAAGTCCTTGCTCTCATTCTGTGCCTGGAGCATTCTAGAGCAGCCACAAAACTTACCTTCCCTCCCCTAATCCTCCACTGCCTTAAGGTCCTCATTAAGGTAGAAGTTTAATGGTTTAGAAATTCAAATTGCTTTTCTCTTCCTTATTTGAAAACAACTGGCCCCCTGTACATCCCCGGAGATGACCAGGCTGTTGATGACCCTGAGGGTCTTCTCCTGTAACGGCGGAGAAGGCCCATTACAGCTTCCAGACACCCTAGCTGCCTTTTGTGTTCAGATCATGGTTGTCTGCCTTATTGAAGACTCAAAAATTAAACGTGCAGCGCACAAGTCCATTAATTTTAGCTTCCCATTAATCTATTTGTAACGGAGCCAGTGGAGCTCTATAAATATGGTCCTATAAAATTGAAGTCTTTCCCATAAATCTTGCAAGTTGTTTATTTACATGTATTTCCTGGCCCTTTAATGGTCTTCCTGTAAACTCGGGGAAGACTCTAGCGGACCCCACCCAGGCCGGCGAGTGCGCTCTCTTCTCCACCTTCTCCCTGATCCTTCAAGGAGTTTGACACAGGCCCGGAGGAGTGTGGGGTAGGAGCCAAAGGGTGAGATTCATTTTTCCTCCGTGACTTTGTTTCCTAATTTCTATCCAAAACTCTCTCTCTCTCTCTCCCTCCCCCCCCTCTCTCTCTCCTCCCCGTCACAAGCCTCATGTTGATTTATATCGTCATAAACAGCATTCTTGCAACTGTATTTCCTCTCATAGCTTGGGGTGAGCTCCTTTTTCACGTCCCTGGCAGCCACTACTTTAAAGTCGGGCCTCATAAATAACCTCAAGGGCTCGCTCAAGACGAGATCCGTCAAATGTCTTTCGCTGTCCACTTTTCTAGTTTGGCTCTCTCTGTGGCTCTCCCCAAGGTCACTGGTTGGTGCAGCCCAATTGGTTTCCCCTCCCCTCCCCCCAACTCCGGGTTGCCTATACGCTACCCCAACCATGACCACAAAATTTAGAGACTGAGTACCAAAGCGTGCTCAGAAGCTGCTGCAGGCGCGTGCCCTGCCCTGCGTGCTCGCTCCTCAGCCTAAGTGGAGCTCGCGCACTGGACTCCCTCTGCCCACATCTGTGAACACTCTCCTGGATCTTTGACTGGATGCCACGCGCAAGGACACCGCAGCGCTCCAGGGCAGATCCCCAGCAGCCACAGCCAGGCTGGCTCGGTGCCTCTGCCAGGGCTTCTCCTGCGCCACTTGGGGATCAATAGTCTCTAGCGTTGCAAACTGCTGCGGCGTGGGCAGCACCCCCACAGGATTCCATTGCTTTCCTTTCTTTCTCTAGACTCCCCCTCCCAGAGTTTCTTATGCAGCGATTGACAGTAGTTTTGTCTTAGAACTTTTAACGCATTTGACTCTGGTCCCAAGTGATCACCACCCACTTGTTCTGAGCCTATTGGTTGCTGTTTCTTCTCCAAAGGGCATACTGGAGCTGACTCAAACAAGAGGAGTGAGGAGGTCGTGGGAGGGAACAGTCACACCTGCTGCCCAGAGAGGCCTCTGCATTAAAAAGCGCTCCTTAAATTTTAGAAAAGCCACGTAAGATGGCCTTACCAAAGCGTGACCCGCCCGGGTCCACCAATTAAGGTCCCGGGCGTGCCTGCTTTCAGATATTAGCAAACACTTCAAGGATGTGGTTGTCAGATGTCATTGACCAAGTCGTGCTCAGCAGCCATTTGATTAAGAAGGATGAGGAAATAGTCATGGCGCATAAATAGAATATGTGATGGTGGCAACGGTGGGATGTAGAAATTTTCCACTTGAGCAGACAAATGTCCCAAGTGATCTGAGCGAAGACAAGCTGGCATGTGAGCAGTTGGGTACAGAGGGTTGGGGACAGGACGTTCTCTGAGATTGTAGAGAGAACCCTACTTTTAGGATGGAAATTCCCTCAAACTGGCCTACTACAGAGACTGGCTTGTGTGATCAGAGCCCTAGAATGTGACATCCCAAACCTCAATTAACACCTCAGAGCACAAAAGGGCTGATGGCTATTCAGGTGAACAGAAAGTAATCTGTAACCGAATTCTAAGGACATAGAATACACAGGATGGACGTAACCCTTGTAAATTGCTTTTTCCCTGCAGGTTAGGAGTATAACATCTGAGGAGCTGGTGCGGAAGCAAGGGGACCCAAGCCATGACACACAGAAAAAAGGAAACATAAAACCAAACCAAACTTCAGTCCTCCTTGAACTATTGCCACCAAACAAATACAAAAGAAACATTTTTTTGTGACTGTGTTAACTTGGAGACTAAAATATCAAGTTTGACTAGGATGGACTGGGTATAAACATTATCCCTGATAGGTGATTTTGGCCAGGTGACCAGATGAGAGAGACATGCCTTGGAGATTGCAGTTCAGGTTGTTTTCCCCTGCAGCTTCATGCTACACATGCGTTCAGTCTTGAAACTGTAGATCCAGAGTAAACATGGAGCAGGCAAAACACAGCAGCGTTTACCCAAGGGGATTTTCTTTGTCCTGGCAAGGCCATGGTTTTTCTTTTCTTTTCTCTTTTCTTTTCTTTTAACATTTCCCCCTTTTCCTTGTTTTCTTCTTCCTCCTCCTCCTCTTCTTTCTTTTTATCTAATTTTATTTATTTACTTATCTATATTTTGTTTGAGACCAGGTATCCCTGGCTGTTCTAGAACTCTCTCTTGGACGAAGGTGGCCTTGAACTCAGAGATCTGCCTGTCTCTGCCCACTCCATTTTTAAATTTCTTACCCTTTAACTCTCCTCCCGTGTGGGGGAGAATTCTTGTTAGTTATGGGTTCGTAAAGCTAAGATTCTTTCAAGCATGAGGCAGATTCAAGGCTGACTTTGCTGGCTCATACCTTTCCCCCTTTTTGGGGGGGCAGGGGATACAGGATATAGAGCTACAGGCATCGGCCCAACTAGCAAAATTGGCTCACTGGCGAGCCACTTGCTTTTATATTTTACTTAAACATTCTTTTCTTTTTGAATGATAGGGGCCAGTCAGGACAGTAGAGCTACACAAGCCAAAGAAGGATCAAGCGGATCTGGGCCCTTGCGACCTTTCACCCTTCCGTCAATTCTCAATCCTGAACATCTGTGTTTCGTGGCCAATGTCTGAAAGTAATAAAGACAATTAGAGCATTTCATTTTTTTTCTTGGCAAGGGGTTTGGTGCTGGTGCAGAGGTTAAATGTCTGTGGATGACACAACTTTGCAGGCTGAATCTAGAGGAGTACCGTCCGCTGAGCCTTCCCCTTTACAACTCCCACAAGTGGAAGGAAGGGGCTTGGTTATGTGCAAAACCACAAGCAGGTTACGTTGCTCCTTGTGTTGTTTTTATTAGTTGGCAGACTTATTTATCTATTTTAAAAACATTCACTTGTCATTTCTATGTCAGAGAAAGGAGAGAAGACAACATCTAGCCTTCTCCTGGACAGTGTTGAGTTTATTCCCCTAAAGACCTTCTTACTTTCACAACTTTGTGAGGTATATACATCTCTTTCTTCTCTTTCAACACAATCCCAAACCAAAGCAATGTTAACTACCTGGACAGTATATACTCACCTACCACATGCTAATCGATTTATTGAAATGGACATAACTCTTCAGTATATAAAACTGAAAAGTTCACTAATCTTGAGCCAATTTAAACGGGGTCAAAGATCTGAAAGAATGAGATATTCCAGAGATAACCAATTAGAGAAATTTATGTCCAAAACAAATGTTGAGACTGAAAAAGCCCCACATTTTCTCAGTACATGTTGTCCTTACGGCCACTCAGCTGTGCTCTTTTGATGACCCAAAGCTTGCTTCTTGTAAAGGGCACACGTCTGATCTTCACGCAGTCAAGCTGCTCCGTTAGGAAAGACTGGCACCACTTAACAGCTTAAAAACTCATGGGTGCAGTCGAAACATGACAGAATAGCCATGGCTGTAGTTATAAATCTCTAGAATCTAAGTTACAGGGAGATGTCTTCCCTAATGGAGAACATTTGGAAAAAGTCCCCTTAATTTGTAGAAGTGGGCGTGTCCAAGAACCAGAGGCTGGAGCCTGGAAATGAGCAGCTGAGTTTTCCTGTCACCTGGATATTGGATGGTTGCCCTGCATGTTGCCACTCTACTGTGTACACAAACACAAACATTTGCAGTTGAATAGTCGAATGGCTCTATTTCTAATCACAAATGCGCATAAGCACACAAAGGAGACTGTTTTCACTCATCATTTCCTCCTGATGTTAAACATGTGTTGGGAATTTTGGACTTCTGACTTCTCCAGATCATATTTGTGACTTTGTTCTTACACATGGAGATTAGAAACCTACAAGGTGATAACTAGGTTATTCTTCCTCTCTCCCTCCGCCCTGTTAATAACTCTGTCCTTCCTTTCCTCCCCCCCCATTGACTGCCCCCACCCCCAGCATTCTGTCAAGCAATAGGCTGTAAAATAGTTATCCAGACTAGCAGCCAGGCAAGTGCCGTTTGAGAGTAATTTCTGCCCCAAGCATTTAGCCCAGGGCAAAGCAAGCGTGCTCTCTAACTGATCAACCTGGATATTTCATTATTCATTAATTTACTGTTTAACCAAATCCCACTCATTATCAGAGGCAACGCTTGGCAGAGCCCAGTGAACAGTAGCAGTTGGTGTCAGGCGTGGAGAATTGGCCCATTTGATCCTGGGCTGTTTTATTATTCAACACCACTGACTGAGAAAAAGGCCCATGAATAATAAAGACCCAAAGCGTGTTTGAACTGGGAAGCCTGACACAGCCTTACAAAACAGCAGTTAGAAAATTAAAGGCAAGGTGGCCCAGACTTTGCATTTTTTATCTTGGCTGTGGGCACAGACATTTATAGCCCTACATTGTTTTCAATTTTTTTTTTAAGTCTTTAAGACAGAGGCATTTGTTTCAATGGCACCCTTTCAAAACAGGCCATTGAAGGACTCAGGAGCAAACTTGCACCGCAAGAAACAAACATGCCTCCAGATGGGAACTTGAAAACATCATTTCTAACCTTATAATCAGTTTGGTCCTTTGTGGCCTTTTCCAGCTATGGGGAAGATGAGGATGATTTTTAAGTCTCTTTTGGACCTGCCATCCTTCATATCCTGGGTTGGTTTAATAAAATAATTCATGATGCCAATCAAATGCTATATATTGCTTTTCAATTTCCTGAAAACTCTTTGGGTCCAAAGGTACCTGCTCATACCAAGAACATAACAAGAATGTATGAAGACGTAGATGATGCTTAACATCTCATTGATCTTAGAGAGGGCCCGTGAAGAGATATGTGGAGTCAGCCCTGTGGTCTCACAGTGGCACCTCTTCTGAGTTTATTTAGGTAAGTTTGGTCAGGGATCCCCTTAGGTTTTGGTTAACCTCTAAAGTGTGTTTGAAAATGCTTCCTAGGCTCTTTCTTGGGGAGCTTGAAATTATGTGATCTTTCAGAATGAAATTCCCTTGACATTCATCTCTGTGCCTTTTGAAATCCACTGTTTTACCTTGAATATTGAACAAAATCTAGTACGGCAATGTAAACAATATCTTTCATTGTGCCTTCTTCTGCCTAGCAACATGTTCTTTTATATACATGTAGCTAGCTTATCCAGGAAGAGGAATAATACCCATGGACTGCAACGATTTTATTTTTCAGATCAGCCACAGCAGTGTAGGGTAAAGTTTCTGGGGACTAATAAATCCAAAGTCAAATATCTATAATGTGACAGGATTCTTCTTAATGTACCCATGCTGATCAGTGTCACCTCTAAGATAAGTTATGGGGACACATAAAGGGCCCTATCTAAAGCAGGAGGGTCATCAGATCAAACTTCCAGTGACTATTATTATTATTATTATTGTGTGGTGATGATCAAACCCAGGACCCACCCATAATCTTCAGCATCTAGCCCCATTCTCAACCTCATTTGCATGAAGATAAATGCTGGCATCTGTAAACAAAGTTCGTAAATGCTGCGGAGATGCTCACCTCTTTCTTAGCCTAGTACATTCTTTTTGCCTTGAGTGCCTCTGGACCTATTGCTCATGGATTGACTTGAACATTCCCACGGAAAACATTTATTTAATACTATCCAGCCTGACCTCTTAATTTTACATATAAGTGGGGAAAAGCGTGTCTAATCTCATGCACATTACTCCTGGCAGAACTGCAATTAGAGTTTGGCTCCGTGTTAGTTACTTGTATCTTTGCTGTGTCAAATCTGTGACAAAAACAACTTAAGACAGGGCTGGTTGGACTCTCGGTTGCACCATGAGGGGGACTTCATGGTAGGAGGAACTTGGGGCAGCTGGTCACATTGCATTTCAATGACGGCCGATGCTAATTTTGCTTTCTTTTATTATCAAGTCAGGACCTCAGCCCACATCTAAGGAAATCTTCCCACATCAATTAACCTATATAATTCCTTAGACATTTTTCCAGAACCTTCTCTTGTAGCTGACTCTACATTCTGTCAAGCTGACATTCCATGTTAACCATTACTGATTCTTTTTTTTCATATTCTTTTTCTTTTTCTTTTCTTTTCTTTTCTTTTCTCTTCTCTTCTCTTCTCTTCTCTTCTCTTCTTTCTTTCTTTCTTTCTTTCTTTCTTTCTTTCTTTCTTTCTTTCTTTCTTTCTTTCTTTCTTTCTTTCTTTCTTTCTTTCTTTTTTTTTCTTCAAGACAGGGTTTCTCTGTGTAGCCCTGGCTGTCCTGGAACTCACTCTGTAGACCAGGCTGACCTCAAACTCAGAGATCCGCCTGCCTCTGCCTCCCAAGTGCTGGGATTACAGGAGAGCACCACCACCGCCCGGCCTCCATTACTGATTCTTAAGTGTTCTTTCCTCTATAGTAGATCTTAGGCTTGGATTATATTTTAGATAGCGGTGCCATTTATTTATTTTTTAAAAAATGGTTTATTTATTTTTATCTATATTGATGTACTGCCTGCATGTCTGTGATAGGGTGTCAGATATCCTGGAATTGGAATTACAGGCAGCTGTGAGCTGCTATGTGGGTGCTGGTAATTGAACCCAGGTCATTTTGGAAGAGCAGCCTGTACTCCTAACTACTGAGTCATCTCTCTGGTGCCCAAGGTGCTGTTTTTTTTTTTTTTTTAAAAAAAACATACATTTCAGTTGTGTTAAAGGATGAAACTTTAATTCTGATCTTAGAGATCAGGACAGCAGAATAAAAAGCAAGAGTAGCAGTACCACAGTTTTGGGTGTGATGCCGAAGATGATGAGAACTGTGGGATTGGAGGAGTCAGGGTAATAAAATGAAAGCATGGTCATTGCCCTCCCTAACATTATAGGCTATTTAATTTTGTTGTTTTGTTATTATTAGAAATAAAAGATGGCTTAGTGGTTAAGAGCACTGACTGCTCTTCTAGAGGTCCCGAGTTCAAGTCCCACCATCTACATGGTAGATCACAACCATCTGTAATAGTGTCTGATACCCTCTTCTAACAGGTATACATGCAGATATAGGACTCATATACAAAAAAAAATAAATCCTAAAAATAAATAAATAAAAGTAAATATATGATGGCACTGTAAGTATGCTAGAAACTTAAGTAAAGATAAGGTCTTGAGTTCTCAGATCACATGAGCCATTCCGAAATTCCCATTTCGAGTATGGAAGAGCCATACTCTTGGGTATGGCTAAGAGAATTCCCAAGGTGCAAAAGATTAGATAACATCATAACGTCCATCCACTTGGGAGCCACAAAACCTGAGTCTTCCTTCAATTTCAGCTTTGATTCACATTGAGATATCAAATCTTTTCTTCAAGTGTAGTGTGATCTAGACTCTTAGTATTCTCTATTGCCACTAAGTTCTTCGAATTTAGAACTTTAAAGGTTGGAAGGAGTTTTTCTCACAGTATCTGGAGGAGAGTTACTCTTTAAAAAGTTTTTGGTATAAAAATAAAACCACCCAACAAACAAGCAAACAAACAAATCACAAACAAACAAACACACACAAAAAAACTAACAAACCAACCAAACCAAAAAAATACAAGCACAATTTTAGGTCCTAGTGATTTCAAAAGGCAAATCGATCTTTATAAATATCACCTCATTGGAGAAAATTTACTTTTCTAGCTTCTTTACCTTCTGGTGTAATTATTTGTTTAACTTTTCTACCCAAAGTATCTGCACATTTTCTACCCCCTTGAGAGAGTTTTGGAAAATACTAGTGTTCAAGTCCTGTTCTGTGATTTATTTGATCTGAGACCCAAGTATTGCTTTAAAAAATTCCCAGGTGATTCCCCTCAACAATGAAGATAGCAAAAAATAACACTTTATGTTCTGAGGGTATTTTGTTCCATAACACCCATGTTTCCCATTGCTTCTTTAATTCTATACAAGTTTATCTTTATGAGCATTTCACACTATAAACTTGAATGATAGAGATTATGTCTTAATTTACATAAAATATTTCATAGACAAATTTCGTGTTTACTTAATAGAGTTGGTCTGCCTCAAATTCTTGAAGCCACTAAAGTCTGGAATACAGACATATACTAGGAAACAAGTAATTTATTCTTGAGGGAAGAATATTGTTCCAGTTTTGCCGTTATTCTCTCTCCCTCTCCCTCCTTCTCTCTTTCTCTCTCTCTCTCTCTCTCTCTCTCTCTCTTTCTTTCTTCCCTCCCATCCATCCTTCTACCCTCCCTCTCTCTTCTTTCCTTTCCTTTCCTTTCCTTTCCTTTCCTTTCCTTTCCTTTCCTTTCCTTTCCTTTCCTTTCCTTTCCTTTCCTTTCCTTTCCTTTCCTTTCCTCCCCCCCCATATAGCTTTCTTTATATTTTTGACACAAGATTTCTCTGAGTAGTCTCTGAACTAGCTCTGCGATCCCCTTGCCTCTGTGTCTCTAGTGACGTGATTTAAGCAGTGTGCCTCCACCACCAGGCTTGGTTGGTATTTGCAGCTGTAGTCAGGGTGTTCTGATAGTTCACTATAAGGCATCAAAATAGAACTACTACCATCTCCAGCCTTACTGCCCCCATGTTAGGCTTTAACTCCATCCTGCTTTTCTAGGTGAGGTTTGGGCATTCTATTCTTTTCTGTCCCCTTGGACATTCTTGAGTTCTATTGCTGTTGAGCTAGGGACTCACCACTATGTTGTTTGTCTATGAACGTTTTATGTAGTCTGGAATATTTTGGATGTAAATCTATGTCTATACATATCACACAAATGTGCACATGTTGGGTTTTCTCAGAGTACTTGAAAAATCAAAAGCAGGATGAACACATTAACATGTTAATAGTTTATTAATCTGTTTTATCTACACAAAGACATGTGTTCACCTGTGAGAAAATGAAACTGTAGAGTACTGGAGAAACAGCTTTTCTTTTGAAAAGTATAAAAACATAAAGTCCATTTCAGTCATTAAGGACCCACTTGAGTCTCTTTGAGTGTCTACTTTGATTGATATATGAAAATGCTTTGAAAGTATCCCCGTAGATATCAGTGTATAAAAAGGTGCTCCTCAAATATGAGGACCTGAGAAGTGGTGTGTTTTTTCAAAGATTAAATCCTTCCCTTGTAATTTTCATATACTTTACTCACTTGTTCTGCAAGTCTTCTCCACTGATGTGGTAAAAGCAAACATCTGCTTCGCCACACCTTTGGAAGATCAGAAATTCCAGTCTGAGTGAGTCTGAATTAAGGAACTTTTACTTTATTCACAACTTAATAGGGTTTGTTCCATGGATCTGCATTTACATATGGAAAAAACCTCATTTATTTATATTTTTGCATGTTTACAAATATTCTATAGACCTGTTGACGTGTCAGCAGACTTAAGATGCTTCAAATTACCTTATAGCTGCTTAACATTGGTTTGCCTTTGTCCATCTGTAGCAGTCGGAGAAGAATTCTCTTTCCTTCTGTCTTTTTTATAAGGGTGCCAAAAGAAATAAAAATATGAAGCCATTTTATCAGCCAGGCTCTTTGAGCCCACATAGTATGGGTGCTCGGTTTAATCACACTGATGGATTTGCATGTAATGTCTCAATTCCAGATTCCCTCATTAGTGTCGCTGCTCCTGGAGTTCTCCCTGGTGATCAGGGTGAAGGTGACTATGACATCCCAGAGAGGGATGTCTGGATACTGACAATACCCAGGGAAAGACAGCGGGGAAAACGGTGCCATATGAGGCTATAATCCTAACTGGTCAGTGCACGGAAAGCTTTATAGTTCCTGACCACAGGATCTCTCCGTGAAATGCACAGGGAGAAGGGATATTCTCAGGATTAGCCAGCTGGCTATTTCTATATGCCTATTAAAATTATTTGAAGAAATAGAGGGACCTTTAAATCCTATGAAAATAAGATAACTATATCAGCTTGGGAAATCGCAAAACTTTCCTCTTCCTCAAACTATTTGTCACAAAAAGGCAGGATGAAATACTTCCACACTTAATCGTTTGCCAGTAGTGGTAAAGAAATGGAAATATAGAAAAGGGTGGTTAAATCCACTGGTAGCAGAAGCAAAGGATCCAGATGTCTCCTTTGAAGAATGGAAATCCTTTTCTCCTTGAAGAACCCACAGGTCAGGCTTTTTAATTTTGGACAAAACACAGTTTCGTTCTGTCCCATGCGGAGTGTGGAGAGAGCTGCTCTTCTACTAAGAGCACTTGGACCCGCTCCTCTCTGTACTCTACACCCACACGCCTTTCCCACAGCACGGCCAGCCATCCCACACGATAGTGCACCAGAGAGAGCAAAGCACAGGCAACACATATGGGCTCTTTGTTTAGGGAAGAAAAACAAGCAACTTAACACTTACTAGTCGTCGGAAGACAGAGAGGGCCATTCAAGCACTGCAAAAGTAGTGTTAGAACAGTCTTGTGCATGAATAATGTTCAGAACATCTAGTCAGAACTACCAGACTTCACAATATTCTGTTTTACACACCTTTAGACACATTCTTGATAATTGAAATCAAAATTATGTGTACCTATATACACATACATACATGATATTTGTCTTTAAATGTGTCCCTGAGTCAACCAAGTTCAATTTTCAGACTCCCAGAATGTACACCGGGGGATAAAATACAGAATCCCTTCAGTAATTTGAAATGTTCTTACTCTAGTTGAGAAACAATCCTTTTCTTCTTTTTTAACAATAAACACTTTTTAAAAATTTTGTTTATTTTATGTATATGGGTACATATTCATGTATATGAGTCAGCGACACCAGAAACGGACATCAGATCCTATTACAGATGATTGTAAGCTACCATGGGGATGCTAGGCTTTGAACTCAAGACCTCTGGAAGAACAGCTGGTGCTCTTAACCGCTGAGCCATCTCTCCAGCCCTTTCTTCCTTTTCTTCTAATTGGGATTTTCATGGCTAGTGCTTGAGCACACACATTTGGCTGGGCCTTGAGTGGACTTAGTGGGAAATCTTTCATGGGAAAATGTAGGAAAAAGTGTTTGTATTTATTTTACCTTTCAACAGTTTAGGAGGAGAGTGTCTTGATGTTTTTTTTTTCTTATTTTTACTTAACTAATGTGTGTGTGTTTGTGTGTGTGTGTGTGTGTGTGTGTGTGTGATATGGACACGTTTGCCACCATGTTTGTGTGGTCAGAGGACAACTTGCCGGAGTGGACTCTATTAAGCATGTGGGTCCTGGTGACTCAGGTTCCCCAGGCTTGGTGGTGGCATCACCTTTACCTGCTGAGCCATCTTGCTGGCCCTACTTCATATGTTTTCCACCACTCAATGCCTCCTAAGCAATACCTCGGGATATTTTAAAATACACAGGATCAACTGAGCAAAAGAAATTTGAGGAAAATCCAGAGACAAATGATAAAACATGGTTTAAACTGGCTCTCTTTCTCTCTGAAGGTCTTTTAGTTGCAAAGGGCATTTACTAGACCAAAAGCCTTTAAACTGTAATAGAAAATGAACTTACATGTTTGACTACAATGACCTAGGTGAAAAGCAAAAATCAACAACAGAAATGAACCAGAGTATTTTTTAAAGGTGTGGTGTGCACCTGTGTGGGAATCCAGGTCAGAGGAGGTAGCACAGGGCAAAGGGATTTAGCTGTCACAAACAACTCTGATTTTTCTTTCTCTCCCCTCCCCCTACCTCCTCTTCTCTTCTTTTCATTCTCCTTCTCCTCTCTTCCTCTTTCTTCTCTTTTTTCTTTTTCCTCCTCCTCCTATTTCTTCTTCCTTCTATCTTTTCTTTCTTTTTCTTTTTTCTTTGTTTCTTTGTTTTGCTTTCTTTCTTTCTTTTTTCTTTCTTTCTTCCTTTTTCTTTTTTCTTTCTTTCTTCCTTTCCCTTTCTTTCTTTTTCTTTCTCTTTCTTTCTTTCTTTCTTTCTTTCTTTCTTTCTTTCTTTCTTTCTTTCTTTCTTTCTTTCTTTCTTTCTTTCTTTCTTTCTTTCTTTCTCTCTCCCCTCTTCCTCCTCCTCCTTCAGACACCCCTCTTATTTCTGGATCTCTATATAGACCAGAAGAACTATGAATTCACAGAAGGCCTGGCAAATCCTGGAGTTAAAAGACTGCCTCCTTGCCATGTAACGCTGCTTCTTTTCATCGGATCATCTAGCCCAGGATGACAGAGAATAGTACAGATGATTTTTTTCAAAGGAAATATGAATGGAGAAACATAAGGAAGAAAATGAAAGGAAGAGAAGAAAGAAGAAATAAAAGAACCTATGGCTTAAACATGTGAACATTTAAGCAAAAGTCTTAGTAATACCTCTCTTTGATTGGAAGAATAATCAATATTTGAAACTAAAAAGCATTATGTTTAAATTAAATGAAATGTATTTAATCAGATCTTGAGACAGGAGAGGTTTCTTTTATTCTAATTATCCATTTTACTTCATGTCACCAGACTTGGCCTCTGGATGAGGCCAATCTTTTCAGTTCTCTCGCACAAATTACATGCCCCAAAGCAGAACTGCACAGGCAGCACAGAATAGTGTGAATGGCTTAGCGGTGGCCAGGGTCTGGAATATAAGTCAGTTGTTTCATCTACTGTGCATGAAACCTTCTTCAGTTTCACTACCCAGCATCGCACAAAACCACACACATGGCCCATGCATGCAATATCAGTACTCCAGAAGTTAAGGTAGAAGAATCACAAGTTCAAGGTTGCTCATAGACACACAGTGAGTTTTGCAGCCAGCCCAGGGATAGGAGCCCTATATGAAGACAAAACAAAACAAACAAAACAAAACAACAACAACAAAAAGCAAAAGCAAAACAACAAAACTCCAACCAAACTACAAACAAAGAAAAGGGTGATGTAAAGTTAGTGTTCATTTAAATACAGGAAAAGAACTCATACTAAAAAAAAAAAAAAACTTTGTGGGGGCTGGAGAAATGGCTCAGTGGTTAAGAGAACTTGTTCCTCCAGAGGACCTAAGTTCAATTCCCCAAACCCATGTTGGGCAGATCACAACCACCTGTAATTCCCACCTGGGAATCCCACAACCATCTTGTAGTTTTAGTTCTAGGTGATCTGATGCTTACTTCCAGCCTTTGCAGTCTTCTTCACATTTGTCGAACACACACACACACACACACACACACACCAAAATAATCTTAAAAAATAAAAGTTAAAAAATGATATTCTCGCTGACCAGTGGTGGCGCATGCCTTTCATCCCAGCACTCGGGAGGCAGAGGCCGGTGGATTTCAGA
This sequence comes from Apodemus sylvaticus, assembly GCF_947179515.1. Taxonomy (NCBI): domain Eukaryota; kingdom Metazoa; phylum Chordata; class Mammalia; order Rodentia; family Muridae; genus Apodemus; species Apodemus sylvaticus. Next base: position 88,820,968 of record NC_067480.1, read on the forward strand.
GTTCAAGGCCAGCCTGGTCTACAGAGTGAGTTCCAGGATATACAGGGCTACACAGAGAAACCCTGTTTCGAAAAACCAAAACCAAAACAAACCAAAACAAACCAAAAACCAAAACAAAATGATATTCTCTGCTTATGGCAATAGCAAACTACTGAACAGAACTGAGAAATGTTACTAGAATTTAAACCTACAGTTTGCTGATTGTATAATTTGCATCTTATGGCATCTCTGCAATCACAGGCAAGTTCAGAAGATGTTCGTAGAGATATTTCACTGGGTTTCATGCACAGAATAGCACACACTCTCCTCCAAAGTAGCTCTTTTTGACCTTTGTTAATGGAATACATCTTAGACACACAGGAAGTTGATGTGTATATAATGTAATGCTTTTCTGAAACCAAAGAAAGTAAAATTCCGAAGCTGAGAGTAAGAATCAAAAGCTTTCACAGTTTGCTGTTGAATATTTTCAGAACGGTGAGAAAATTATTCAATGAATTTTAACATATGTAATAAACTCTACTATATAGAGAACAAGGGACTCTTTCTTGTAAGTGCTACAAGGTTAAGTGAAGACGGAGGAGACAGCTTGGCCTGTAATGCGGTTGCTGTAATCATGGGGACTGGAGAATTGTATTCAGCCATTCAGCCTCTGTGTAAAAGTCTGGTGGGGATGCTGGCCTGCCTGTAATCCCAGGCACAGGAGAGATCCCCAGAGGAAGTTTGCTTGCTAGACTAACTGAGTGGATGAGTTTTAGGCTCAAATGTCAGACCCTACCTCAATGTAATTTAGAGAGTCATAAAGGAACATAGTTTGGTTGCTGCATTCAAATCATTAAAACCAAGGCATTGCATGCTAGGATCATGCATTTCTTACATGTGTCAAAGTAGAAGAAAGCAAAGTCATAAATTGTCAAGAAGGAATCATTCACCAGGCAATCTGAAACAAGTTAATTGAGTTTAAATCTAATTATGAGCGAGTTTTGACATCTAGGGACTATATCCCCATATATTCATTTATGAAACGGTAATATCATTTTATACTTGCCTTCTAGGGTTGCATTGATGATAAATATAATTAATATATGTAAAAGGATTTGGTTGTACTGCTATAAATGTTAATTTTCTAGGAACCTGGATTTTTCACTTATTAGAATAGCACTTCTTGTTGTGAAATTAAAACAAATAAATAGCCAGATAAGATAGCTCACATCTTTAATCCCTGCACTTAGGAAGTAGTTGCAGGTGTAGCTCTGTGAATTCAAGGCTAGTATGGTCTATATAGAGAGTTTTAGGCTAGCCAGGGCTACATAGTGAGACTTGGTCTGAAAAGAAAAGCAAATAATCAAGAGCTCAGTTTTGTATTTTTTTTTTGTCAAAGAAGAGGAAGATAAATTAATTTGGCTAAGTTTATACATGAAGGGAAATATAAAAACAAACAACCAAATAATCTTTGAAGGTCTACTGTTATTGTGGAAGTGGGATCAAAAGATGTGTGTTAAATGTTGCCCTTGAATAAGTTGTAATTTGATATAAAGATTGGTGAAGGTACATCTAATGTAGTATGAGATAATACTGGATGTGAGTGAGCTCTGGAATTCAATGGTGGGAGCTTGGAGTTACGGGTTCTGGGGTGAATAAAGCATTCACTTACGATATGTGAGGTTCTGGGTTTAACCCCCAGCAGCACCTGCTCCCCAAGTCACAGAAGTGTGTATGATTCTGAGGAGCAAATTTGATACCACACAAAAATATGGAGGAGGCATATAAGATCCAGGTAGGAAGGGACTGGAATGATGACACAGTGTTTAAGAGTCCCTTGTCACTCTTACAGAGGGCCCGGATTTGGTTCCCAGTACCATCAATAACTCTAGTTGCATGGGAGCCAATGCTTTCTTCTGAGCTCCATGGGCACCAAGCATGCCCAGGGCACACTACACATCTGCAAGCAGAACACACATACACATTAGGAAAAAAAAAAAAGGAAATGGCCAAGAGAGATAAAGTGCAAATTAAAAAAAAAAAAAAAAACAGAAGCAGGCAGGGATTGAACATGATGTTTCTTTGGTGAGATTGCTGCCAGTCACTACAACACAGTACGATGAGTGGAGTCTCCTGTAGAACTTGTAGAAGGAATTGAGTCTGCCAATACTTAGATTTTAGAGCTATGAGGAATACCTTTTGTTTTAAGCTACCTATCTCTTGGTAATTTGTAACAGTAGCTCCCAGAGACTAACACACCAAACTCCATGAGAGTTGAATCTGCAGAATATTATTTAGCAGGAGTTGGCCAAAGCTCATCTGTGTCAGCATCACTTGTGTTACCAATAAAAATACAGTTTTCTGAGCACCATTCTAAGCAGATGAGGATAAAATTTCTTTAGGTAGAATAGGTGAGTCAGACTTAACCCAAGGACATTGACTTCATGGTGACATTCCAGACTCACAGTTCAAATAGGAAGGAAAAGGAATTCACCAACCAAAACTCCTTATACTTACTTAACATCTGCTTAGTTATTTGATTAAAACAATCTTATCTGTAGACATAATTGATAACAACTCAGCTTCAGATAAAGGCAAGAAAAGTTTTATGTCAACCTCTTTTTAGAGATATTATCTCTGGAAATCAGATAACTTTATTTAAGTGTAATGAGGAAGTTTAGAAGGTCTTTTTGTTTTTTTGTCTTTGTTTGTTTTGCAGTTATTTTAAAAATAACTAAGAAAGTAAGTTTTGTTTAGATCAAGATTTCTCATTTTTCTTTCATTCTCTAAATCAGAACTTTGCTTAAGCTAAAAATCAGATATCCTTTCAGAGTCAATGAGTTTATCATTAATAAAAAAACATTAACTTGAAAAAAACTGGTTCCACCAAAGGCGCCATCAGAAAGAAAACTGTAAGTTGAAACCATTAGTAAGATGTTCTCTTGGAAAATCAAGAGGCACCTTAGCACTTAAATGCTCTGAGAAAATACTACCATAGGAAAGACCAGCAATTTCTGTTTAACAAAGGCTCTTTCTGACTGGCCTGGAACTGCTATGGAGACCAGGCTGACATTTCATTCCCAGTGATTGGTGTGCCCCAGCCTCCTGAGTGCTGGGATTGGGGATTAAATATGTGCATGCTTACATTACTTAGAAAAGACTTGGTTAAAAGAGACAACTTGAGGCATACACACTAGTCAAATATTATATAATTTCTTAATCTAAATGAGTCAGGAGAACAATAAGAGGTTATAGCTAGTAACAAATAGAAAAATAAATAATTTTGAACTAAAAATGATCAACCAATTAATAAATGTAAGAGAATGAAACTCTCGTTCATAGCAGGATGTCAAATAATATACGTGAGTCTGGAAAGAAAATACATTGTTATAATAATTGATTTGAATGCAAGACATTAATGAAGTCTAAACCTACCAGGTACAATTTGTTGAAAGATTTGTATCAACTCAAGGCATGGCTCTACTGACTGTTGAACTGCAAAAGAGGAAATCCTGTCAGTGCAAAAACTAAAATACCTCCTAAATACAATCACAACGAAACATTGTATAAACTAAAATGTGGAAACATTATGGAAAACTTTGTTTTTCAAAGCCATCAATGGCATGAAAGATAAAGTAGCCCAGGAACCATTTCAGGTTAATGACCAACCAGACACAAGTCTCAGTACAATTTATGACCCTCCCCTCCAATTGATGAATGAGTTCATTGGGGAAATTGGTGAATTTAAAATATGGTTTTCTTAGTTAATGTTACTATTGCTGCCATGAAATTCCATGAGCAAAAGCAACAAGAAGAGCAAAGGGTTTATTTGGCTTATTCTTCTACATCACTGTTGAAGATTTGGTCATCCACAGAATTCAGGGCAGGCACTCAAGTTGGGCAAGGACTTCATGGAGGCAGCAGCTATTGAAGAGGACATGGAGGACACGGAGAGGTGTAGCTTACTGGCTTGCTCCTTTGGCTTGCTCACTCTGATTTCTTATAGAGCCAAGAAACACCAGCCCAAGGGTAGCCCCACCCACAAAGGGCGGGACCCTCCCAAATTAGTCACTAATGCTCTCCATGCTGCCTACAGCTAAAAGTCATTATCTCAATAGATGTTTCTTCCTCTCAGATGACAATAGCTTGTGTCAAGTTGACATATAAACTATTTGGGAAAATAGTGATCATATTAGAAAATAATATCTGGGTGTTATGGTACCTGAATTGAATCTCAGTACTCTGGAGGCAGAGGCAAGCAGATCTCTGTAAGTCTAAGGCCAGTTTGATCTACAGAGTGAGTTTCCAGGACTTCCAGGGCTACACAGAGAACCAACCAACCAACCAATCTATCAGTCACCTTAATCAACCAACCAACCAACCAGGCAACAAAACAAACAAACAAAAAACATAATTAAGGAATTTTTGGTGTAACATTCTTTCTTTAGAAATTATTAAATGGGAGTTATAATTATACTTTCTTGTGGTCATATTTATGTGTTTCCTATGATAGGAAGAAGAAAAAAAATGGCTGTGCAGCATATTTTGATGCCAAGTCCATATTCAAGGGTTGTTGCCCTCACCACATAGATGTTTTGGATGGTTGAAGTTGGAGAAGAACAGAATTTTATGATTGTGAAGTGTTCTAGTCTGTACAAAAGGAAAGCATAATAATGAGAAGTCACTCAAGCCAGTCAACCTTGAAGCAAGATTTTTGAAAGAAAGCTATGTGAAATGAAACAAGACTTCAAGCACAGATCACTCAAGCACCAAGGCCAGTAGAAACAAGACTGAGCCCCAAATGAACCAATAATAAATTTGGAATTTAAATATTTATCTTTATAAGAGCACTTGATAAACTCTCAGTAGGAAATTATAAAGATAAAGCAGATCATGGGGAAATTGACTTCATGTAAAGAGGAGCAATGTCTCTCCGTAGGATTTTGGTGTAAACTTTTTCTAAGGAGCAGAGAGAAGATAAATGCTTCTTGTTTTAATGCAGTTTTAGTCCAAGGGGGCTATTTATTTATTTATTTATTTACTTATTATTTAATCCTTTTTAACAGTCCAGTCTTCACTCCCCTCCCAGTCTATCCTCTAATCCAATCCCATACTTCCCTCCCCCCATTTACAGGAGGATATCCCTACCCTGACCCCCACTCACCAAACTTCCCCACTCCCTGGGGCCAGAACAGGCAGTCCTCAGCTGGTATATGCTGCCTGCTTGATGGCCCAGTATCAGAGATTTCAGGGGTCTAGGTTAGTTGAGACTGCTGTTATTCCCATGGGGCTGCCCTCCTCCTCAGCTTCTTCCAGCTTTTCTCCAGTTCAACCACAGGGATCCCCCGCTTCGGTCCATTGGTTGGGTGCTAGAATCTGCATCTGATTTTCAGTTGCTTGTTGGGCTTCTCAGAGGGCAGCCATGCTAGGCTCCTGTCTGCAATCACACCAGTAGCATTAGTAACAACGTCAAGGAATGAGGCCTCCCCTTGAGCTGGATTCCAATTTGGGCCTGTCACTGAACCTCCTATCTCTCAGGCTCTTCTCCATTTTTGTCCCTGCACTTCCTTCAGACAGGAACAATTCTGGGTCTGTGCTTTTGACTGTGGGATGGTAACCCCATCCCTCCACATGATGACCTGTCCCTCCACTGGAGGTGGACTCTACAAGTTCCCCCTTCCCACTGTCTTCATCCAAGGTCTCTCCCCTTGTCCTGAGAGTCTCTCACCTCTCAGGTGTCTGCTGCATTCTAGAGAGTTCCACTACCTCCTATCTCCTGAGGTCCCCTGTTTCTATTCTTTCTGCTGGCCTTCAGTGCTTCAGTTCTGTCTCGGCCCCCAGAATACCTGATCATGTTCCCCTCTTCCTCTCCTTGATCCCTTCTCACACCTAGGTCCCTTTTTCTGCCCCTGGTGAATTTTTTTCTCCCTCCTAAGTGGGATTGAGGCATCCTTACTTAGGCCCTTGAAGACATGTCATCAAAATGTGGAATGATAAAAAACAAAATAACAAAAGAAAAAACAAACAAACAAAATGTGGAATGATGGTGTGGGAAGGACAGATTTGTGAAGTTATGTATTTGTGACTGCAGCAAAGACTGAGGTCACCCATGAGATACCCATGCAGAAGGCAGGCCTGCAAGTATCACAGCTACACAGAGAAAAGCCAACATCCAACAACAACAACAACATGTTACATATTGAGTGGGATATGGGAACTAAACTATTGCCTGTTTCAGAACTTATACAGGAGGTGACTAGTGGCTTACTGCAGTAATCTTTGGTTGCTCATTTGCCTGTAAAGAGCCAATATGAGGTTCTTAGAAGTCACAATAGGTTCGACCCTTTGTGCCTCTGTCTACCCTCCAAGTTCTAGTGGTGTTAATTATTCATTTCTCCCCCATTTGGAACCATGGTTGTGCCTTATACTTGAAGAAGCAGGAAAACTGCTCATGAACACATCTCTGCTATCTCTTACTATAAGTTTTTGTTAAGCAGAGGAGGTTTAAGGGGACATTTGTAGCTTTTCCTGATACAACTATTATTCCATAATATGCAAAGCAATATGGAATTTTTATATTGCTTTCATTATGGAATTCTGTTTTTCCAGTATTTTTAATCTATACAGAAGAATTAAATTCTGTAATTCCCTGTTTTGTTTTGTTTTTCCCATGGCAGGATGGTACTTTTTTCCCTAGGAAAACTAATTCTGAGATAGGACACATAATAATTTCAAAGGAATATATGCATTGATTAACAAATGAAAATTTGATTAGGATTTAATTAAAAATGCTATCAAGTCCTCTATTACTGATTAAGCTATATGATTCAAGAATATAGGAAATATTATTATGAGGGTAGAAATGTCAATTTGCTTAAAATTCACCATTTTATAAGATTAAACAATAATGTTCAACATCCCTTTCTCATTTAAAGGTCTTTATATGGTATTATAATTAAATTGTCCCCGATTTACTATCTAAACCCGTTCAATCTGATACACATAAAGGAAATAGATCTGGTTTCTGCAATGGAAAATTGCATCTGTAAAACTGAAACTTAAAGGGAACCAAAATATACAACCTTTGCTCTGTAATAACTTATCTATTACATGTTAAACAGACAGGACTGATTGAAAATGATGACTCTGGCTGGAAATGAAGCTCAGGGAAAGAGTACTTACCTAGCATATTCAAGGTCCTGGGTCTAGTCCTCTACATCAAAGCAGTAAATGTATCGAAGTTACATAAAACAAAAGTGCAAGGTGGGTGCTAGTGGTATATGCCTTTAATCCCAGCACCCAGGAGGGAGAGGCAGAGGCAGGTGGATCTCTGGGTAGAACTCTACAGAGTGAGTTCTAGGGCATCTAAGGCTACACAGAGACACCTTCTCTCAAACAAACAAAAAACCCAAACCAAACCAGAACAAAAAAAACAAGCAAAAAAAAAAAAAAAACCACCATAAAAATAAATAAAAGAGTCACCCCAAGGTAGGTTATACTGTTTGTGGCTATTGTGAAGGGTGTCATTCCCATAATTTCTTTCTCAGCCTGCTTATCCTTTGAGTATAGGAAGGCTACTGATTTGCTTGAGTTGATTTTATAACCTGCCACTTCGCTGAAGTTGTTCATCAGCTGTAGGAGTTCTCTAGTGGAGTTTTTTGGGTCACTTAGGTAGACTATCATATCATCTGCAAATAATGATAGTTTGACTTCTTCCTTTCCAATTTGCATCCCTTTGACCTCCTTATGTTGTCTAATTGCCCAAGCTAGTACCTCAAGTACAATATTGAAAAGATAAGGAGAAAGTGGGCAGCCCTGTTTAGTCCCTGCTTTTAGTGGGATTGCTTCAAGTTTCTCTCCATTTAGTTTGATGCTGGCTACCGGTTTGCTGTATATTGCTTTTACTATGTTTAGGTATGGGCCTTGAATTCCTGTTCTTTCCAAGACTTTAAGCATGAAAGGATCCTGAATTTTGTCAAATGCTTTTTCAGCATCCAATTAAATGACCATGTGGTTATTTTCTTTGAGTTTTTTTATGTAGTGGATTGCATTGATGGATTTCCGTATATTGAACCAACCCTGCATCCCTGGAATAAAGCCTGCTTGATCATGGTGGATGATCGTTTTTATGTGTTCTTCGATTCGGTTGGCAAGAATTTTATTGAGTATTTTTGCATCGATGTTCATAAGGGAAATTGGTCTGAAGTTCTCTTTCTTTGTTGGATCTTTGTGTGGTTTTGGTATCAGCGTAATTGTGGCTTCGTAGAAGGAATTGGGTAGTTATTGTTCCTTCTGTTTCTATTTTGTGGAATAGTTTGAAGAGAATTGGTGTTAGGTCTTCTTTGAAAATAAATAAATAAATAAAAATAAAATTAAGGTACAAAACAGGAACAATGACGTCTTCATGTTATTGCAAAATCGCAGCTTTAGATAAAATAAACTGTAAGAGATATTTGGGCACAGTGACATTATTGGTCTAGGCTATTTGTATTACCACAGCTAGTGGACTAGGAGGGCGGTTCTTCCATCAGGTCCTAGGGCAGGCACTAGTTTGTTCTGTTATGCCCTGTTGATATCATCCACCTGACATTGCCCCATGTAGATCTCTTCACTCCATCTGAAGCAGCCCATCTCTGCTGGTCTCCATGGCTTTCACTATTTGGTTTCTACTTCTTCTTCTATGAATTCACTGTAAGGCTGGGAGTATAGTTTGGACACCATTTTGCACTTGCTTACTGAATAGTTGCCTAGAAATGGATGCATTTGTTTTACTGTAGCAAAGGAGAGATTTTAAACATGGGGATGTGGGTAGCGGAGAGGTGGGCATGAGACACAGCACAATTTCAGGCTGAGTGTAGTTACGAAATATCTCTTCCACTACGCCATTTTAATTTTCTCTATTGTCCCCTGTGCTGTCCTAGCAACTACCCTCATGACATAAGGGACTGTTGGTCAAAAGCTCTTCACTGGGCATCTGGAGAGCCCTTCCATGCTTAGTGTCTTCATGGCCACTTACAAAACTCCTAGTGATTTCATTAGGAGTTACCATCACAAACCTCATGGATTCAAGTTACAATCATTACAAGTGTACCTTGTGAAAATTGGAACATTTCACAAGAATTGAGAGGTGGGTTAATAATGGTGAAGTGCAGAAGCCACAGGGTACTTTTGGAATTCCTTTATAGTATCTACCTAGCTGGGTAGCATAGTGGTTGGTGGAGATTTGTGCTTCCAAAGGAACATGGAGTTTTTCTACTTCCAGACACAAATCCTGGTCCTGCCTCTGAATCAGACTGCTAAAAGCTGTCTGATCCGTGCCTCTGCCAAGCTGTGAGCTCTGCTACTTAGCAGTTTGCTCTAAACTAGTAACAACTGGAACATGAACTTTCACAAACATGGGGACAAGAGCAAAGGGAAGGAGATTCTCCTACCTGAACCACAAGAAGTTCCTTGGGGTCTCTATCTACCCAGTGGCTGCCTCCAGAGTTCTGGAATTAAAGGCATGTCACACCACAGCTTTTTATCAGGCCAGTTTACAAATTGCCATACTGCTTACAGATTGTTCTGAAAATGAGATATCACGTGGCAGGGATCCTGGGGTGCAGCTCTTGAAATGAATTCGATATGAAAAATTAAGGTGACGTGGGGGTCTTAATGCAAGTCAAACCTATGCAGAATTGTAGATGAAATGAAGCCATTGCCGTACATTATGTTATCATCGATGGAGAACATTTATATCAATCATTAGAGCTAGAAGATGAATTTATATAGGGGTAATTGATGAGACACATTAAAAAGAAAAGCCAATGCAGATAATAGATGAGGGGAAATATCACCCCTGGTGCTTGGCCCTGGAGCAGTCCTCTGGGTCATGGTAGCTAGCAGCCCAGAAATTATTTTCAACAGTGTGTGTAAGAAAATCCCGAGAGCCGTTTTCTCCAGACACCTCTAAGCATCCTAAAGCCATTATAGGTGCTAAAGACACATACAGATTTCAAAGCAGACCACTTGCAGACTCCAGGAGAGAAGGCCTGTGTGGCCCACTTTACTGCAATACATTTAAAAAAAAAACTAGGGTCCTGTTTATTCATTACTAATGTGGGAGAGATGTATCTTAACTCCTGACAGGTCTTTATATGTTTCTGCTATTTGTTGAGAATAGTTTCTTTCTTTCCCCCATCCAGTTAATCTTCATCCATTTATTTGGCACTAAGTTAAAAGGAGAGGATGTTGTTAAAAAGGAGGAGGGCTGCTTTATTGTCCTTGTTAATACAGCATCTCAGTACCTACTGCTACTGAAAGCCAACTGGTTCCACCTCTAAAGTCTGTCATCAAAGATTAATTCAGGAACCATTTGAATGTGCAGACAGATTTTTTCCCCTCTAAAAATATATACCTGAATGAAATAGCTGAAATTTTGGAAAACATTTATTTTCTCTAGTTTCTTGCAATACAATCTCTACCATGTGCCAATTTAATTTTATTCCCCCTCTCTGGTGGCTATAACAAACTTTTGAATTCTCATCCTAGAGGTATAAATGAATTTAAAAGAAAAAAATCTTCCTACCAATAATGAGTTTTGTCTACACTGATATGTATGAACAGCAGCATGTCAAATAGGGGCTGATGATGGCCTTTGTGAAGTGCCAGAAGTTTGGACTGGTTTGTAGAAACGCATACACCATGTTTTAGAGTCATAGTGCCCAGCATGCACAGGAAGCTAATATGCTCCAAAACATGTGAACTAGCTCATTCTTTCTCTGAAGGGAGATAGATAATTTAGGTCCACCCTCCCCACCCCCTTCCCCAAACAATCCCTCAAGGAACTAGTATGGTTAGTTTCTTGTGAATTGTTTGTTCACTTCCTTGCCATGGAACAATCAAATGAAAGAGCCCTCAGGTAGCAATTTGAACCTGGAGCCCACACAGAGCATCTTTTCTAGAATTTGCACATGTGTTCTTGGAGGCAGTATCTCAGGTGACCCCAACACCCTGTACTGGCTTGTTTTGTGTGTCAACTTGATACAAACTGGAGTTATCACAGAGAAAGGAGCCTCTGTTGAGAAAATGCCTTCATCAGATCCAGCTGCAGGGCATTTTCTCAATTACTGATCAAGAGGGGAGGGCCCCTTGTGGGTGTTGCCATCTCTAGGTTGGTAGACTTGGGTTCTATAAGATAGCAAACTGAGCAAGGCAGAAGAAGCAAGCCAGTAAGTAACATCCCTCCATGGCCTCTGCATCAGCTCCTGCTTCCTGACCTGCTTGAGTTCCAGTCCTGTCTTCCTTTGGTGATGAACAGCAACATGCAAGTATAAGCTAAATAAAGCCTTTCCTCCCCAAATTGCTTCTTGGTCATAATGTTTTGTGTAGGAAAAGAAACCCTGACTAAGACATTCTCCCATTCCCTTAAGGACACAGAAGAGCTATGGTCCACAGATTTTTCGCTCAATGCTTCTTCTTTCTTTTTTTAAAATTTTTAATGGTTATTTTATTTATTTACATTTCAAAAGTTATCCCCCTTCCCAGTTTCCCCTCCGAAAACCTCCCATCCCACCACCCCTCGCCCTGCCTTCAGGAGGGTTTTCCCCCACCCACGTATCCACTTCAGCCCCACTGCCCTAGCATTTTCCTATGCTGGGGTATCAAGCCTCTATAGGACCAAGGGCCTCTCCTCCCATTGATGCCTGACAAGGCCATCAACCACCCCTCCCCCTGCCTCCAGGAGTTTTCCCCCACCCACGTATTCACTTCAGCTCCACTGCCCTAGCATTCTCCTATGCTGGGGTATCAAGCCTCTACAGGACCAAGGGCCTCTCCTCCCATTGATGCCTGACAAGGCCATCCGTGCCTCATATGCAGCTGAAGCATTCCTCCCACCCCCATGTGTACTTTTTGGTAGGTGGTTTAGTCTCTGGGGTGTCTGGTTGGTTGATATTGTTGTTCTTCCTATGAGGTTGCAAATCCCTTCAAGTCCTTCAGTCCTTCCCCTAACTCCTTCATAGGGGGCCCAGTACTCAGTCTGATAGTTGGCTGTAAGCATCCTCATCTGTATGGGTAAGGCTCTATCAGGAGACAGCTGTATCAGGCTCCTCTCAGCGAGCACTTCTTGGCATCGGCTACAGTGTCTGGGTTTGGTGGCTGCATATGGGATAGATCCTCAGGTGGGGCAGTCTCTGGATGGCCTTTCCTTCAGCCTCTGCTCGACTCTTTGTCCCTGTATTTCCTTTAGACAGGAGCAGTTCAGTGCTACTTCTTGATGGATTAAGAATACTGGAATTTAGGAATAGAACCATGTTGAGCTGGGAGAGCCAGTGGGCTGCCTTCCCTGGTAGAAATTCCTGGAATGGTTAGCAATGGGCACTCAAAATTCCCAGGACAGCTCCAGAATGAGAGCCATTATATAACTCTCTAGATTAAAGGGCTGGTTTAGTGCTGAAATTTGTGTACGTCTTACATTTGATTTAGCGGACAACCCTTTAATTTTACCTTCTGAACCTCAGGGGCGGTACTGAATGCCATGGCTTTTCTTATTTTGAAGGTTTTCCTTCGCTGCACCATTCATTTTGGTTTTGTTTCTGCTCCATCTGGCACGAGCTCCTCAGCCGGTGCTTCTCAGAGCTTAATGGAAGAATGTCTGAGCTCCCTGCTACTGCAAAGACTTTCACAGGCTTGGGCTCGCCTCCTGCTCCTCTCTTCATATATATATATTTTAATATTTTTATTTTCTATATTCTTTGTTTACATTCCAAATGATTTCCCCTTTCCCGGATCCCCCCTCCCTATATGTCCCATAAACCTTCTTCTCTCCATCCATTGTCCAATCACCTCCCTCCTTTTTTTTTTCTGTCCTTATATTCCTGCATGTGGATATCTTGCCTGTATATAGTTCTGTGCACTCCCCGTGTGCCTGGCGCCCATGGATACAAGATGAGGGTATCAGATCCTCCGGGACTGAAGTGAATCCCTGTGGGCCATCGTGTGGGCTCTGAGAAGTGAACTCATGTCCCCTAGAAGAGTAGCCAGTGCTTTTAACCTGAGCCATCATTTCAAACTTTCTCGAATCTAAGGTGCTTTTTCTAATCTACAACCAGCGAAGTCCTAGTAAGAATTCAGTTTGTTTTGATAGAAGAGGACCTGTTATGAAGATTGCACAGGAAAGAAAAGGTGCGATGACTCATTGGCTATAGAGAATGCGCTACCCTCACAGGGGAGCTGAATTTGGTTCCCAGAATCCCTATTTGGTGTCTTTTGGTCATCCATCCACGTGGTATCTGATAGATCTGTCTCCCAGATGCGTGCTGCCTTCTTGTGCCAGTTCCTGCGCATGCACATGTATGCACACACACACACACACACACAAGCGTACACACACACACATGCACAGAGAGACATATGAATAAGACAATCAAAAAATAAAAATAATAAATAATAAAAAAGACATTGAAGCTGCGAGAATCGAGAGAATGGCACAGAAAGCTAGACCAGCTAAGGAAAACTGACAATTGTTAAACTCTCATTTGTTAATTTCTTAATGTGAGACTTTTATGTCTTTCCATGCTGGGGAGTTGAACCCGGAGCTCTTGTGCATCTAGTGTACTACAGGATCAGTGTGAGAATTTTAGAAGAGAAAATAAAGTAGGCCTTATGATAGTGATGTCATCATTTATTTATCAAGAAAATTGGGCCACGTCATACTCAGGTTTAATTACACTGACATTGCTTTCAGGGTTGCTGAATACAAAATACAAATAAATTGTCAAGAAAAGCCAACCACTTAGAATGTTAAACCTTCTAAGCCATGAAAATAATGAAACAGCATATTCAAAATTATTTCTTTTAGAGTGAGAGAAATCCTCCATCAGCAGTTCGGAGATTTAGGTTTGGTCTTGGTAGCTCTTCTACTGAGCAGTCACATGACTTTAGGGTTAGTTTCTTCACCTGAGAGATGAAGGAGTTGGGTAGACCAGGCTGACTTTTAGTGGGTCTTTCTTCTGTACAAAAGCATTCTAATGAATAACAATCCATCTTTATTATTAATTAATTAATTGATTAATTTTCTTACTTTACAGAAAAAGCCAATGGTTTTTGTCAGCCAGCTTGAGAGTGAACAGGGAGGGTTTGTTCTGAATTTACAGACTTGCTAATTGGCAAGCGGTTCCATTCTTCTGAGGAAGCAATTCCACAAGAAATATTTGGAATTCGGTTTGAAATACTTCTTCCTTATTTCTGCCTGGGGGATTTACGTAAAAGAATTTAAAAAAATGAACCTTAAGGTGGAAGAGTCTCTGGTCTGATCTACCTCTGGGTCTTTATGAGCAGAAGGGAGGGTTACGGCCGCTTTTCATTTTCTATGAGAATGTCAAAGCTTGGAGCAATAATGGAGTCTGGAATTGCTCTTCATAAAAGTGTATGAAATTATCAGTAGAATGGAAGGGCAATGCAGCAGGTGAGATCAGAGATATAAAAATAATTTTCCCATTACAAAGGGGTTTTCTTTCTGTAAATGACATGCAGGGCTAATCCGTTCTTATATCCATACCAGGTATCTATCTGGTAATATATTTCTTTGCAAATGACTTAATTCTGTATTATCGGGGTGATCAGTGCTCCTCGATCCACAGCATTGCTGAGGATGTGACACCTGAGAAAGTCACTGCTATAGGTGGCCATGAATGAGCACACAGCTCTTCACCCCACATTCAGGGTGGGGCACTCTGCGAGACAAGACTGCCAAAAGAAAGTAAAAACCTAATACAAATACACTTTACAACTCTCAAGTAACCGTCCTAGAGAAATGGGAATAAGGAAACTCAAGAAACCCAGCCATAATGCCTCTGAGAAGCTAGCATTTATCTTACCCTAAAAATGTAAATTGAATAATAATTTTGTAGACTTTAAAGCCAGAGAAGTTGCCTGAGGTCAATATTAAAGGCAGAGGGGGGAAAAAAGACACTGTGCTTAAAATTCTGTTATAGAAACCCAAAGACGTTGTCAGATTTCCAAGACTTTCAGTATTCAGGAAAAAAAAAAGTCTGCTGAACACATGCGTGATACATTATACATGCAGACATTGTAGGAGTTTATGGGAGATGGTGGAGGGAGCAATTACGGACTGTTGTTCAGAGAGAAAGAAGAAAGGAAGGGAGAAATGCATTTTAATGTCACAGATATTTCAAAGACAAGATAGTGCGTTTTCAGAAAAGAAAAGAATAGGAAAGAAGATGCAGAGCTGTCTCCAAAGATGCTTGCTCAAAGCAGAAAGCTCTCCAGATTACTCTCTGGAGAATGGTCTTAAAGTCAGAAAGAATTCTTGAAGGCCTCACACTTAAATTCTCTTCTTCGAACAGTGTCTGTGCAGACATGGTACATTTCTGTGTTCTCTCCTCCCCTCTAATATCAACACTTATTATTTAGTCCTGTTTAGAGTCTCCTTAAATTTGTACCCATTCCTTAGTTTAAAACGTGTTAAAGTGACTTCTGTGACTTTTACATAACTGCATTCAGAAGCAAAGTCTACATCTCTCCATTTAGGTGTCAACATTAGAATGTGAGCATATAGGTCTTATTATGCTAATTATGCCTGTCATACCTTTGGCCTCCTAATACAGAAAACACTTTCCTATAGGTCAAAGATGTGCTGTTAACTAATTGTTAAGATATTATAATCTATCCTAAGCATGGAGATGGTAGTATGTTACAGAGAAGAGGAACAGCAACTTTAGAGAGAAAAGCACCTGTTTTTATCATTTGCTCATTATTGGGACTTGGAAATTTGCTTAAAATCCTAGCTTCAGGTTGCCCATCTATACATAAGAAGTATTAACTGGTTTCTCTGTGTTATTAAAACTGGGAATATGAAGCTGAGAGAGGGAAGGAGGTAGGCCTGGGAAAAGTTAGAGGGGGAAGTGTGCGTATGTGTGAATATGATCAAGATATACTACTGATGCATGTATGAAATTCCCCCAAAATGCAGTATAAAAAGCGAGCCTTTAATTTCCCCCTCTGAAAGATGGGTTTATAGTGTGTGTTCCATGGACCTGTTGGATATGGCCAAAGGAGTGTCACTAAATCACTTGGTACCAAACCTCAAGAGTTACAGAACTATTTAAATCAGCATTATCTTAGCAATCGTGAAATGCTGTAATTGGCCCTTCACGGTGTAATAAATTCCCTCATAATAAAGGATATACATTTTATGAATTATGTCCCTGAGCATTTTCTGAGTCAAATAGTATGCTAGCAAATCAGATGGATTGATCCCTAAACTGTTACTCTCATCTGGGGTTACATGGCCTCTAACATCTCCCACCCGTTTCTTTTCTTATCAGCACCTGCTTCTTCTAGTTTTCTTGCCTCGGGACCACAGACCTCTTCCTGAGCAGCAGTAAACCAGTTCCATCCCATTTGGTTTTGGCTTATAAATAACCATGGAGTATTCTTTCCAGGTGTCTGTCAACCAGGCACTCAGTGGGGCAACTTGGAACCCCCTAATCCTGCTAAGCATTTCCTTTCCTATTTCATCATTTCTACCCCATACTTTGCATTTTTAATGCCCCATAATTAGAAATCTCATTAGTCTTTTGCACACTGTAAACATTAACAACAATAACACACAAAAATACACACAAGCTGTAATATCTTAGAATTATATTGATGCCAATTTTCTTCATAGTTGTGCATCTCGCTTTCTTTGTTTAATCATAGGATCCCTGGCAGGGGTTTCCTTTGATAATAGGTGGGAGGAAACTACCTCACGGTTCAGGTGCCTCTTAACTAATGTAATATAAGCATCTTTTTTAAACAGTAGCCAAAAGACTGCCCCTAAACTGCTTGCAAACTGGGAACCTTTGACTCTTTTGTGCTGTAATGCAGCATTTTAAAACTGGCATCAATGTGGTGTTGGAAGTGTAAGCATTTTGGCTTTGGATGATGAGTTCTAAAGGGATGATGACATTTTGTGAGCTTGGCCAGGTCCTGCCCAGGAGGTTTGGACTCTTATGAAGAGGATTATGACTTCAGCCAACAGACTAACAGGCAGAAACTTGAGGATAGCCGTCCACGACATTCTCCTGGGGTGAGTTTGTTGTACTCTGTGATCTGGGTGAAAACATCCAGCAGATGTTTTCTTGGTATGCACTCTCCTGAAAGAAAACACTGACTCAAGGGATTCACATAGCATGTTAAACTTGGGAAACGAGGCCAAGGTACAGGAGGGAACGACTGGGAAGTGTAAATCCCGGAAGGGAAAGAAATTTAGTGCACACATCACAGAGCTTATACGCAGTGAAATCTAGAACAAGAAAAGATGGCCACATCTTTGAGCTTCCTCCTGCATTCATCAAGAATTGCTTCTGAAGAATTCTCTTGTGCATTGCCATAACCTGCTGGCTATGTGCCCTTTTGGCACCCTTCTTGAGGGCAAGGTGTGGGCAGCAAGTGGAAGGAATCATGGTTCTTACAGCTGGGGAACATCTGGAGGAAACAAAATGTGCCCCCCACCAAAATCTCAGAAAGTATCACATGCTGAAGCAGCCAGTGGAAGGGCCTGGTTTTTGTTTCCTGTTGTTTTTGTTTTTTTTTTTTTAATATTTATTTATTTTGTATATATGGCTACATATATGTCTTCAGACACACCAGAAGAGGGCATTGGATCTCATCACAGATGGTTGTGAGCCCCAATGTGGTTGCTGGGAATTGAACTCAGGACCTCTGGAAGAGCAGTCAGTGCTCTTAACTGCTGAGCCATCTCGCCAGCCCCCTTGTTTTGTTTTTGAGACCTGTGACATGAAGGGAAACATCTAAACCATTTCAATTCTGTTCTGTAATTAGGGTCCACAGGCCTCAATTCCTTCAGCCTGTTGTGCTGTCTGAGCTAGACTTTCTTGGTGGATGGCACAGCTTGTGAAGAAGTCTGGATAAAGGTGGTTTGTGTGGATGCTTCTGTCCTAGGGAGCTTGAATTCAGGAGAGGGAATGGAGGGGAAGAGAATTTATGGATACAGCAGAGATACATCATTAATTTATTGACCCTGGGGTGACTGAGAATTGATCATGTTAGGACTCTCCTCTCTTTCCCTTCCCTTCCCTTCCCTTCCCTTCCCTTCCCTTCCCTTCGTTCCCCTTTCTTTCTTTCTTTCTTTCTTTCTTTCTTTCTTTCTTTCTTTCTTTCTTTCTTTCTTTCTTTCTTTCTTTCTTTCCTTCCTTCCTTCCTTCCTTCCTTCCTTCCTTCCTTCCTTCCTTCCTTCCTTCCTTCCTTCCTTCCTTCCTTCCTTCCTTCCTTCCTTCCTTCCTTCCTTCCTTCCTTCCTTCCTTCCTCCTTCCTTTCTTTCTTTCTTTCTTTCTTTCTTTCTTTCTTTCTTTCTTTCTTTCTTTCTTTCTTTCTTTCTTTCTTTCTTTCTTTCTTTCTTTCTTTCTTTCTTTCTTTCTTTCTTTCTTTTTCTTTAATTTTGTACCTTAAAAAGTTAGATACATTTCCTTAGGTAGCAGGGCAAATCAGTGTTAGGAGACAGATTTTTTACTCATGGTCTGTGTAACTCCCAAGGCCTTCTGTTTCTTAAAACTCTAAGACTCAACTGTGTGATTAGTGTTGCCTTTATAGCAGGGATTCTTAACTTGTGGGGCTTGACCTTTGGTGGCTTAATGGCCCTTCCATTAGGGGTTGTATATCATACATTTACATTACTATTCATAACAGTAGCAAAATCACAGTAATGAAATAGCAACAAGGTAATATTATAGTTGGGGGTCACCACAACATGAGGAACTATATTAAAAGGTTGCAGCATTAGAAAGGGTAAGAGCCACTGCTTTCCAGTATTCCCATGTCTATAAAAAATCCAGTGGTCAAGAGGCAAGAAATCAATTAAAAGCAAGATTACCATACTTTCTTTTTCTTCGATTCCTGTTATTTTTACATTTATTTATTTAGTCTTGGCAGCAAGTGCTTTTTCATATTGGAGCCACTCCTAGCTCTGCACCATACTTTCTTAACTGTGAAGCATAACTTGTCCAATGAACTCTTTGATGAAAGCATCATATTGTTCTGTCATCCCTGTGTGTGTTCACCATGAGAGTTTTACCAGCAACTGACTTGCCCACTACAGATAGTTCTCAGACTAGCAGATATCAAATACACAGGCTCTTATTTCCTGAAGGAAAGCGTTACATACTGTATGCACAGCTGATGTGTTTAAACAGTTGACCTGAAAACATTTAGTGATTCAAATAGCATAGGTGCTATTACAAAAATTTAAGACTATTTGAGATACTGTATATTGTGTGTAATTTTTCTATGGTGAGAATGATTGGGACTATTAAATTATTATTATTATTGTTGTTGTTGTTGTTGTTGCTGTTATTATTACACACTAGATTTACTTTATGTAGTGATTATTTTGCATATATGTAAGTGCACCAAGTGTGCTTACAGAAGCTAGAGGAGGGTGTTTGATCACCTAAAACTGGAGCTATAGATGGGTGGGAGCCACCATGTAGGTACTGGGAACTAAACCTGAGTCCTTTGCAAGATCAGCATGTATATTCAATCACTGCATCTCTCCAGGCACTTACGCTATTTGGATTAATCATAATATTGATTCTTTTTTGAAACTGTCTAGGAGTGTGTTTGTGGTTTCGTTGCTTATGTTGGAGGCAAGCTTAATTACCTGTGGATGCTGTGTTTTGATGTTAGTGGGAAAGTTGTTTATCTATCTTCATAACTGGTTAGGGTTGGCCTGACCAAAATTACAAAGGTGCAAAGTTTTTCTTTAGTTTCTGTTTGGCTTTGGTTTTTTTTTCTTCTCACATTGTCAGATGTAGGTATTTTCTATTGAGAAAGACTTGTCACCCATATTCACCACATAAGTATTTGGTGGTGAATACTTACCACCAAATGTTGGTGGCTTCACAACAAGGTATTTGTGGTTGTAATTCCTTATATCATTTACCCCCTTAAGCTGCTAACCCCCTTATGTACCTTTATGTGCCCAGTAGCCTGCACTGAGCATGACTGTAAGCTTTGATCTCATCATGCATCTCTATTTATCTATCTATCTATCTATCTATCTATCTATCTATCTATCTATCTATCTATCTATTTATTTATTTTTGTTCGTAAGGCTTGCCTCCCTCCTACTTCCACCCCCCCCCCAATTTTATGAGGCATGATTCAAGGGTATCTATGTCAAGAGGAAACACAGACATTCCTGACTCTTCTGGCCTATAGGAAGCCTTCCTTTCTAGTCCCATCATGCTCTGGGCAGGTCTGTTATACTCAGCACTTTGCTTCATAGATGTTGTTTCCATTACAGTCATCATCTTGAGGGCAACTACCATCTTTTATTCATATTTGTCAACTCAGCACCTGATAAATAGTAGTAGGCACTTGGAATATGTCTGCTAAATTGAATCTGAGCTAAATTTAGTGTTTTCAGGGGCAAGAGTTCTTTCTCTAGCTTCCAATATAATGTATGAGAAGGCTGTCATGTCTACTTGCCCTAGTGGAATCTCAATATTTCCATTCCATAACATCTTACATTTAAGGCTTATAACTTTGTGAAGAGTTGTGCCTGATCTTCATACTTCCATTTCATTGAAATGATTTTCACGAAGTTGTTGCACGGGGAGAGGGGTTTGCCATTGAGTAAAAAATGTGTTTTTGAGTTTTAACTGACACAAGAAACCAATTTTCAAACCCAAAGCACATCTTTTGGTTTTAGTGACATTGCCTGCCAAGTCTGAACCACTGCAGAGTGATCTAGAAGCTTTTAAAGACTTCAGAGTCTTTAAAAAAAATAAGCATTTTATGTGAACCATGGGATACCTAAAACACCATAACCTTGAACTTCTGTACTCTAATTCCAGTTCTTGATCTTTGCAATTTCCTCATCTATGGGAGATTACCATATATATGTAATCATTTATATTTGAATGTGTGAATCCAGTGCTTAGGCAACCTACACAATTCTAAATTTTAAAGACTGCATAAATACATGCTCATGGATATTAGGGGAATTTTCAATTCCCATTTCATACATAATCATGCCATGCATTCTAAAAGCAGTGTTGGGGGAAAATCACAAATCAAAGTCATTTATATCTAATGCCATTAGTGAGAAAACTTTAATATTAAAATGGCAAACATCAATTATGGTGATCACTATGACAGCTTGGTAGAATAAGCTAAAAATGGCAACATGGATGGTTAAGAACCATATTTGCTTGCATTTTAATTGATTAGAAATCTACATGTGGAACAACTCTTCTATAGTGTATCCTGTAAATCTGAGTCATTGCTTTGATTATGTTCTTTCTCTTTTCCACCAATGACTTCATTACTAATCTCCTCAAAAGATTCAAGGTTTTATAGATGGCTTCTATGATATATAGTAATTTATTCTCATAATTATGTTTTTGTCCACTCAGAATTTTCATTCCTCTCCTCCACGCTTTTTTTACTTACTATATTTTCTATATATGTAATAATTTTTCAAAATTTTGATGTCTTAGGAGTAATGTTAACTAGGTGACAGTTGTGTGTGTGTGTGTATTCAAAGTGATGCCATGTGAACCTTCTCCCCATTTATCCAGTCAATAAAAGGCTAGAATTGGTGATTAGGAAATGGGGGGGGATGTTGTACTGGAGGTTCCAGTGGGGGTGTTGCAGGTAGTGGGGAGGGGAGAAGAGGATGGAAAAGGAAGAAGCCTCCATGGACCAGAATGGCATAGCCATGAGAAACAGCAAGTAGTACAGGACCTTTAGTTGCAGAATAAGCCTAGATTGGCCAGTTCTAGACCTGCCCAATCTAGGCTTATAGCTTATGAATAAAACACCTGGATTGTGTTTTATACAGGTTTGTTAGGATAATAAATTCCTACTATAATCAAGTTTTAAATAACAAGACTAAGAGTTTTAAATGTTTTTTCTAGATAATTTTTTGGCCTAATTTGGTTCTATTATTTAGAGTTTTCTGATTTTTTTTTTTTGTGTTTTGTGTATTGGATGCACAACCAAAAATTATGCACATTATTATCTATTTGACACATCTGTATATGTTGTCTTCCTGTTAAAATCTTACTCTGAAGTGAGGGTGCATAACCCTCCAAGGAGTCTCTGAAAACACTGACAGATTTAGCAGCACGAATAAATTTGAGGGGGTTCATCTTAGAGTTTAAATGAAGACATTGGAAGCCCTGGGGCAACTCAGGGAGATTATATTATTAAAGGGATTTAGATAGAATATGAAAGATTGTGAAGCAGCATCTTTCTTTGCAGAGGACTGTCCCTGATGTTATAGTGAGGAGTATTTTAAGTAGTGTCACCTAAGAATAGCCTCTGTTATCACTGGGAGGGACCTTGGAGGTGTGAGTGTAGAATAGGGAATTAGGCAGCTCAGCTTCGTGTGAGCCTCTAATCATGAACACCCTTGAATTGTTAGGAGACACTTAAATGGGTGAAGTCTTCTCTTGCAGCTATAATACAGTTTTCCATTTGAGGCACTGTGGTGGTTCTCTCCATAGTATTCTGGACTGAGCACACAGGAACTCCTTAATAGCTGTTACTAGAGTAACAGTGTGTGATAGGCTATTGGGAATCAATCAAGAGGATCCTATATTCTGAGCTTTGGGAGTTAGAAACGAGAAGGAGGCAATATGGAGAAGGCATAGGTTAAGCTATTAGAGTTAGTGTCTGAGAAGGCACACAGTGGCTATGAACTGAACAATTAGTTCAGCCACCTGATAAGAATCAAAGTGCATCCTTTATTGGGTCACAAAGACAAGTGGCAGATAACTCTGACCCTAAAAGAAAGCCAGTGAGCCAGGAAAAAAAAGATAATTTGCTTCATTCTACTTCACAGTGTTGAAACACCATTGATAGCTTTGTTAGCGACTCAAGCAACAAGACTTGGTAACCTTAAAAAAGAAGCTAAATGTTCTTTGATTTCTAGTGAAACAGAGCAGACCATACAGACCTATCTTAATGTCCATGATCAAATTATGTATCACTTTTAGAAACGTGTTTAAACATTGAGCTTGGCAGTATTGAAATAAGTACCTGGGGGATATTTCATGAAACTCTAATTTACGACTTGAAATACCCGTCGCAATTAGAACATAATTAAGTATTGGAAAAATATTTTTGAATGACTGAATGAATTCTGTCTGATTAAATTTTAAATGTTTAGTAATTCTCTTCTACTATTTATAAACTGGAAAGTGCTTATTTACAAACTGTAAAGTGTTTGTGTAGCTGTGGTGGGTGTGTTATATTTATTATACGTTACTTTATATAGCTTATGCACAGTGAGGCAGGCATTCTAGACACAATTTATAAAATGAAAATTAAACTACAGCATAAATGGGTAGCACGAAGTGCTGGGTATATGAATTCTATTTGTTTTGCCTTTTCTCTTTATGTTAAGGAAAACTAATTGAACTCACATTATAAATTTTCTTCTTGTAACTTTGTGAATTAGGATGCTAACCAAGAAGATTTGTCACTCAGTGGAAGAACACTCACCTAGTGTGTTCAAGATCCCGAGTCTTATCTATAACACTACAGAAATATTAGATCTTTCTCTACTTATGGAGTTGTTTGCTCATCATTTTCTAGTTTCTCGACATCCATCTAGGTGTGCTTGTAAAGGCACTGTTCATATATTTAAAGAAAGACTGTATAACTACTTCTGAGAAACAACAGTACGTGTTCCAGAATGTTCTCTCAGACATTTGAAAAAGAGTCAAAATGGAGCATGTATTTGAAGGATGAGGGTAAGTCAACTGTGGGCGGCTTCCAGTGTCTGTCTGAAATGGAATACTCCCACTTTCCACATGACTTTATTGGAGCTCTAATGACATTTAAGAATGTTAACTTGTCTATTAATGGCAAGTGTCTTGAAAGTCACTTATGCTGTATCTCAGTCATCTTATCATCCACTATCAAGCCACATGGGATTATTAGGACAATAAAACATCTGACATTTATTAAACACCTTAAACATCTGCATGGTGCAAGTCCTATAAAGTATTAAATAATTATATGAATTTTTCTGAAAATAAAAAGTATAGAATTATTTTTATTTGGTGTATATAAGATTGAACATGCACCATGTCTGCCTGCAGAGATTGCAGAGGCCAAAAGATGGTGTTTTGGGATCCCTGGGAACTATTTGCAGATAGTTATGAGCTGCTATCTGGGTGCTAGGAACAGAACCCTAGTCCTGTGGAAGAGCAGTAAGTTCTCTTGGCCATTGATCCATTTTAGCAACACCTGAAAATAAAATCTTTTCTAAAACAAATCATTTGAAGCTCAAGTTAACCTCCTGACTTTCAAAATGTCTTCTGTCACTGGTATGAGAATAGAGGCTGACTTCTATGGAATCATATGCTTTCCACATAAAAATTTTAAAATAGTTGGATATCTGTATGGCCCATCGGTCAACACAGCTGGGGGACATTTCGAGGGAAACCTTTATTTTGAATGCATTTCTTGTTTGAACATCTTCCTGAAGGCAAGCATCACTACGATTGGCACCTAGCAACTTGGCAAAGCCTAGAATCTGTTTTTGTCAACTTGTTATTCCATTGTTCTTACTTTAGGCAATGTCCAAAAGAAAGAGTGGAAGCAGGGGACTTGAAAATTTTACCAAAGAGCCAATGCTCCTTCTGTGGAACCTGTGAGCCTAGAGTCTGTGATGATCAGCTCCTTCATTTAAAAGAATCAGAGCATCATCTGTGTACTACCAAAAGCTGATCACATTCCAACGTAGGGATAGTTACCTTTTGGAAGACATGTAATTGTAACTTGTTAGCCTTCTCTGGGAACCTTCCAAGTATATACAGAAAATGGTATTTGGATGTTTAACTTTCAGCAGGGAAGACCAAAGAGTTAATACTGAGATCTCTCTGTCCCAGCTTTGCTCTCTGTCAGTGGTGACTGTCACTATCAAATATAGAGACACTGGAGCATCAAGCTGTGCCTACTAGGAGATCCATTAGTGCTAATTTCTTTAAGTAGGAATTTTGGCCAATAGAGTACTTTATCTGTCTAAAAGCCAAATACAGTTCATGTTTTGCCAAATAAACTGAAGATCATATTATTAACTGAAGAGGAGGCAGTGAGGAAAAAACCCTAAATGCCTTTCTTTCTTTCTTTTGTCTTTCTTTTTTTATGGAACATTTTGGTTTCCTATTTAAAATTTTAGAAAATAATGATATGGTGAGTCACTGTAAATCCTTGAAAAAAATCACTAAATTTCTCTGGAATTCAGAATTATTTTTATTTCAGATAAATGGAGAGTAATGCCACTTCCTGGTTGTTTTTATGTTTCAATTACAGACAGACAGACAGGCACACACACACACACACACACACACACACACACTCACACACACACACACACAATGATATATGGATGATAAAGAGCATCCAAAGGTGCTCCTTAGGGTTTGGAATACATGTAGGATTTAAACGCTGGAAGAACAAAAAGCCAGTCTTGTTAAAAAATTCTTTATGGAACATTGGAGTTGACATTAAAGTTATGGATTTTAGAATCCACGCTTTTCCCTCCTAGAGATAAGGGAACTGTATATCAGAAGGGAACCATTATTTGCCTTGGATCTTTGCTTTTAGAAGCAAAACTAGTACCCGGGCAGGCTCCAGCCATTGCCATAGGCAGCTTTATTTCCACCTCACAAAGGGCACTGCTTAAAATATTTGATCTGGGCTTTAAAAATGTCATGAAAAATCTGGAAGCGAGCCAACTGCTTTATGATTTTTATCCTCTTGGGTTTGAATTATTAGCTCTAATTCTGCACAGGTCACAGTGTTATGGAAGAGGCTATTGGGAGACAGAAAGATTCATGGGCTTTAGACGTCATGCTGCAATAAACCAATGCAGGAAAGAAATGGAGGGGACTTTAGGGGTGCATGGCCACAACTCTAATACATTACAACACTAACTTCAACTAGCCCCGGAAGCAAAATGTGTCACAAGATGAACCCCAGAAACTAAGCAGAAGAGGAATATGCACCAAGGAGTTTCCTGTAGAGGAGAGTGATCTAGCTCTCAATCAACCATTCCTCTATCTATCTATCTATCTATCTATCTATCTATCTATCTATCTATCTATCTATCTGTCTGTCTGTCTGTCAGTCTATGTGCCAAATAAAGAAAAACAATAATATGTCAGGATTGGCGCGACAACAGCAGTTCTAAGGGCAACCTTCATATGTGTGAGACAAGAGACAAGAAGGCAATATGCATATTTGTAACAGGTTGAAAAAGCTCTTTAAAGAGATCAATTAAAATTCATACTCCCCTTCTCACTGTTTGCATTCCCGTGTCCCACTGTACAGGGATGGCTTGTTTGTTTGCCCACAGCACTAGATTCTAAGTTCAGCAGAAAGTGAGGCCTTGAAATGCATCTGGTGAACACGTAACAGGTGCTAGATTAATATTTGCTGAAATAACTAATAAATGAACCCTTCCTCTGCTCCAGACCCAGATATAATAGTAACACCCATGGTAAGGTTTAGATAGAAAACTCTGACATGATAATGTACACGGCACTTATTTACTTCAATTAATCAGACATACAATGTTCTTGAAACACTGCTTAATAGACTAATGATAAGTAATTTTATGGTAGTTCGTCCAGATATAAAAGTGGGAGTTTCCCCTTCTTTAACTCCTCTGAAATATGTTAGTTGTCTACAGTGATAGAGAAGAAAGAAGCTGTACTGTAATATTATCATCTTTTTATCTTCTCTACAATTTTAATAGGGTAGGGTGTTGACGGTTTGTGAATATAAGACTATGAATCATGTCCTTGAAAAAAGTTGTTTCCAAGGCAGTTTTTAAAAAAAAATTAATTCATGGCAGAGATTGAAGGAAAGGCCATCCAGAGACTGACCCACCTGGGGACCCATCCCACATGCAGACACCAACCCCAGACACTATTGAGCTGACAGGAGCCTGATACAGTTGTCTCCTGGGAGGGTCTTTCAGAGCCTGACCAATACAGATGTGGAAGTACACAGCCAAACATGGGACTGAGCACTAGGACCCCAATGGAGGAGCTGGAGAAAGGACCAAGGAGCTGAAGGGGTTTGCAGCCCCATAGGAGGAACAACAACATGAGCCATCCAGTACTCCCAGAGCTCCCAGGGACTAAACCACCAACCAAAAAGTACACATGGGGGACCCATGGCTCCAGCTGGATATGTAGTAGAGGATTGCCTTATCTGGCCTCACTGGGAGTGGAGCCCTTTGGTCCAGTGGAGGCTTGATGAGCCAGGATAGGGGAACACAAGGGAGCTGAGGCAGGAGTGGGTAGGTGCGTGGGGGACTCCCCTTGTAGGGCCAAGGGAAGGGAGGAGGGGATAGGGGGCTTGTGGAGGAAAGACTGGAAAAGGGGATAACATTTGAAATGCAAATAAATAAAATAGCCAATAAAACACCATGAATCTGAAAAAAAATGACTCATATATCTGTATGTATGTGCATGTGAATGCAGTACTCATGGAAGTCAGAAAAGGGTGTCAGATCTCTTGGAGCAGGAGTCATAGGTGGTTGTGAGCTGCTTGACATGGGTGCTGAGAACTGAATTCTGGTCCCCTGGAAGAGCAGCCAGGTCTCTAATCTGCTGAGTCAGATCAGATAAGAGCCCTGCAAGACAGCTTTATTAATCTCAAGAAGTCATGCTTGCAACTTTTTGAGAAGCTGATTTTGGATAATGATGAAAGAATTAAAACCATTGTGAAAGTGAAAGTGGATTATCACTGGCCTTCTGCAAACCA
This sequence comes from Apodemus sylvaticus, assembly GCF_947179515.1. Lineage (NCBI taxonomy): Eukaryota > Metazoa > Chordata > Mammalia > Rodentia > Muridae > Apodemus > Apodemus sylvaticus. The sequence goes on from NC_067480.1 coordinate 88,848,745, forward strand.
AGAGGGTGTAGTGGCTAGGACGGTGGGAAGTGGATCTGAGATGGGGAATTCGTTCTAGCTAGCCTAAAGAAGTAAAAGGTAATTTCCTCAAGTGTGTATACCTCTCTGTAACAACTGACCATTCAAAGAATGAAGAGTTTAGAAGCTATCATACACAGCATTGTTTGCTACCCTCTGGCCTCAAGGAGTGGGCCAATCGTCTAAAAGGAAAGGTTTGGAGTTTCTGGCATTCTGAAATGTAGCACAAGAGCAATTTGAATAGGGTTTAAACACTAAGATAATAGCAGAAAGCCATACCACATCATTATTAATTCTGTTATTTCCAGTATCACACAGAACATTTTTTAGCAGGCTGTGAAGAAACTTACAAGTTTTCCAGTTGTATTTTATTTTTTCCTACTTTCCCTTTTGGGTTACTTAAATACTCAAAGGATTTTTTTTATATACATACATACTATATATAATATTAGGATTAAATGTATATATTTATATGTATATGTGTATGTATATATACACACATATATACATATACATACATATACATACATACACACAGACACACACAGATACAGACACACATAGGCACACAGGCACATATACACACACACAGGAACACACAGACAGAGACACACATACACACAGACACACAGACACACAGACACACACACAGGCACACATACAAACACAGGCATACACATACAGATATGCACATGCACACACACAGACACACACACAGACACACACACAGGCACACATAGACATGCACACAAGACACACAGACACACACACAAGACACACATAGATACACACAGACACACAGACACACAGAGGCACACATACAAACACGGGCAAACACACAGATATGCACATGCACACACACAGACCATACACACAGACACACACACAGGCACACACACAGACATATACACAAGACACACAGATACACACACATACACACACACAGACACACACACACAAGACAACACATAGATACACACACACACACATACACTCACACACACATCACATTACTGTCTTTCCTCCTTCCATATTACAGGTTATGAGGCCACTCACAGAGCAGCATGGCCATGCTTGCTTCCCTAGCTCAGCCAATTTTTCCATTCTTATAATTACCGTTTTTCACCTCTCCAGTGAGCATAAGTAGAAGGAATTCTAGTTGGACCTGAACTTGAATCGAGAGGTCACAGGCAAGTTATGTAACAGGATGGGGAAGGCTGCAAAGAGCTTATGTGGCTGGACATTTCTACCACAGCACAAGGCCATAAAAGTGAAATCTCAAGCCCCAAACATTTTGCAACTACCGGACAGCATAGTGCTCTGCCAGATAATGCTAGGGGCTAGCTCACCCAGAGGAGAGTGACTTAAATGGTAGGAGATGGAATTTTGTAAGATTGGCATATAGGACAAAGGAGAAAAAAAAATTTCAATTCTCTTTGCAAATAAAATAGGTGGAGATTTTAGGTTCTCTTTTGAAACAAACTCTGAAAAAAAAAAAAAGTCTGAGGTTAGAAGCTTAACTGTGGATTGAGGGACTGTGTCCTTTCTCTTCCTGCTGGGTTCATTTAGGATAAATCCCAGGCTGTCCTGTGTTTTAGTTGGAGACTCTCACAGTGGGGGGCGATTGGACTCTCTCTGCCCTAGGCACAACATATGCTGCTTTCCCATTCCTTTAATAGCATTAGTTCTGCAGACGGCACTGGTCAAATGTACATTATTCACAATCACTTTAATGCAAATATGCAAGGCTGAGGAGAAGATATGTCACAATGAGGCAGCCATCCATTTCTCTTCTCCAATACTTTCCTTTATGGGTTCTTTTCTATATGTATTTTATGATAAATACAGTGTAGAAATAAATCAGAGACTATGTGGCAGCTACCGGGAGAACCATGAAGTAGCTTCTTAAAATTATCCCAGAAATGCCTTTTATTTTTTTTATTAGAAGAAGCCTATAAATTGTTTTATTTTATTGTTCCTTTTCTTTTTTGTGACTAGGCTTCTTTTAATTAAATGGAATCCCTGCCTATACTCTGACACTGCCAATTTGTAAGAGACAAAAGCAAAATCAAACTAAAGAGGAAAGCTATATTTAATCTGTTAAATGAAAATAAAACACACGATTAGTTTTGTGCTGCAAAAATTAGCTTCTACTGCATATCCAGCCTCCGTTTAAAGAACTGTTTGATTTCTCAATAACAAGACATCTGATCTGTAGCAGGGCATTCCTAGGGTATATTTGCAGTGTACTATCCAGGCATGTACTGCCCAGACTTAGAGTAGGCATAACGCAGTATTTGCCTGTGTAAACCCAAATTTTACAAAATGAACTACCAAATACAGAAAGACTCCCAGGTTTCTGATATTCCATTTCTGCGAAGTTAAACACTTATGTTTTGTTTTAAAGTGTATCCGGTGAATTTATTTATATACAACTATTTGTCACACAAGACAACTTGACACGCTAAGCCTGGCTTTACATTAAGCACATAAAAGTTGGTCTATGCGTGGAATGAAAAACTAAAATGTAACCATCTGCACATGATATTTCGAGGTATATAAAAAACCGTGCCACGGACGTTGAGAAGCCCATATGTATGAACAGCCATACAGGAATTAAAAAAAAATACACAGAGTAATAGAACATTTGGAAGACATTGTGCTTCTTAAAATAATGCAATTAAAATGTTAAGCAAGTCCTGTGTTAGGCTAAGGTACAAGAGTAGCAAACATTTGCCACATGAAGGAGACAATGTGTTTTTATTGTGACTCTGTTCTGTTAATTTAATATCGATGTCGATGTGCTTACATATCAAGCAATGTTCTTCCTGTCTTTCCGAAGCACCCATTCCGACCCCCTTTATCCTTGCTTCCTTCTCGTTGTGCTTATGATTCAGGGGGGAAATAAAAGCCGAATGAAGTGTCAGGTCACCCATTAGTCCTCGCCATGTCATCTTAATGTCATCTTTACCTATGAAAATTACATTAAGCATATTACGTTTTTTTTCCTCCTCAGATTATTTTTAACTGAAATAGGCAATTACCCAAAAGATGGGGGGAGTCGTCTCAGCGGCTGGAGATTTACATGGTTCCTATTACTGTTAATGGGAGGTGCACCTGTAAATCTCAGTGCTCCAAAAGGATAATGGCTCTTATTCTAAAGGGCCTAGGCAAATTACATAAGCATGATTTACATCACATTTAATTAAATAGTTTTAATGATTTGGTAGCATTTTGTATACACTGTTATAAACTTGGAAACTGTCAGATATGTCTTTGACTCCCCATTAAATGCCAAAATTAATTCTGTAGGCTATTAAGATGAATTAAAGACTTACACTTACAGGCAGATGTATTCTGGTTATAAAATCGATCTCCTATTCTCTCATTGCTTCAAGGAATAAGTACACAAAACTTTTAGTTATCTTCAAAACAGACTATGATTAGGCCAGAAAAGTAAAAACAACTAAAATGATCAACTTAGTTTTGATATATTCATTTTCATTAAAGTTTAAAAAGAATGGAAAGAGCAAGTTTTTGACACAGGCTCTTTGAACAGGGCTCCTTTAAGCATGTAAGTACTTAAGCGTCTCCAGCACAACAAGCACTGGAAATAAGGTCCTACAATATGACTTCAATGAGCAAGACCTCTGCAAGGGCCTCAGGCAGAATCATGGAGATTCAGTAGTTAGACAGGTACTTGTATGACAATCACAACAACTCCTGTCAAACTATAGGACTTAGCTCTTGCTACAATATCAGCTTCTAATTTCTAAGGTGGTTATTCTTGTCTTTCTTTCCTTCCTTCCTTCCTCCCTCCCTCCCTCCATCCCCCTTTCCTCCCTCCCTCCCCCTTCCTCCCTCCCTTACCCCCTCCCTCCCCTCTCCCTCCCTCCCTCCCTCCCTCCCTCCCCTCCCTCCCTCCCTCCCTCCCTCCCTCCCTCTCCTTTCTTTCTTTTCTTTCTTTCTTTCTTTCTCTTTTCTTTCTTTCTTTCTTTCTTTCTTTCTTTCTTTCTTTCTTTCTTTCTTTCTTTCTTTCTTTCTTTCTTTCTTTCTTTCTTTCTTCCTTTCTTTTTCCTGGCTTTGAAGTCTCACCCTCACATTTATAGGAAATCTCCCTTTGGAAATGGTTATCAGAGTCTTCCTGGACACTGGTGACAAGACACTGGTTTTCCAAGCCTTTTAAGTCCAGTTGTCATGACAGTATTTTATATAATAGCAGAGGACCCTAGTGTACAGACACCTGCATTTGTATTAGCACAGCTTATCTCTATCTATCTATCTATCTATCTATCTATCTATCTATCTATCTATCTATTTATCCTTCTGATTAAAGAAGCTGGAGGGTCTGAGGATTTGGGAGATTATTTTCTTCCATTTGAGGGATTTCCAATACAGGTTGAGTGGATAACTTAATCTGGGTTATTTAAATAATGTTTGCTTCTAATTAAATTCCTATTAACTTTTTAATCAACAATCACAGTGCCAACTTGAAGTCTAAAAGGTGATATAAGATCAGATTCAAGGCTCTACTTACTACATCTTTTACTCTGTAATAAATGCAGCTATTCTAATTATTGATTTGTTCTCAAGTGAGAATTTGGGACTTTTTACATACTTATTTTATTTATTTACATTTCAAATGTCTCCCTTCCCATTCTGCATATGAGATAGAACGTGCACTATTTGTCTTTGCCATGTGGTGCTCCCTTTCCTTAACATAGTAATTTCCAGAGCTATCCACTTTTCTGATAATTCCATAATTGTAACTTTTTTTGTGGCTTATTAAGATTTGATTGGGCGTATACACCACATTTCTGCTATCTTGGACATCTAGGCTGACCCTATTACTGTCACCATAGTACAAAAGACATGCAAATGTGTACCTGTCTCTGTGATAGGGTAAAGAGTCCTTGGGATGTATTCCCAGGAATGTCATAGCAGGATCATCTGGTATTTCCATTTTATTTATTCATTCACTCATCATCATCAATTTCATGAAACCTCCATGTTGATTTCTATAGTTACTGGAATTTGTAAAGTTTTCTTTGTGTTTATTTTATTTGCTTATTTTATTTGTTGTGACTACACTGTAGTTGTCTTTAGACACAAAGGAAGAGGGCATTAGATCCCATTACAGATGGCTGTGAGCCACCATGTGGTTACTGGTAATTGAACTCAAGACCTCTGGAGGAGCAGTCAGTGCTCTTAACCACTGAGCCATCTCTCCAGCCCTTCCTTTGTGTTTATTTGTTAGGTATTGTTAAAATTCTTAGGCAGTTTTACTATTCTCTATTTGCCCATTCTCTCTCTGCTTCTACAATTGGGCATGACTTGCTGCTGTTTGGCTTGTGCTTTACCATTTTTCAAATATATATATTTTCCCCATATTTATTTATCCTCACACTTTTTCAGGTTTTGGACAGTTTTCACCTCTGTGGTTTCATGCTTATTGACTTATAATTCTGCAGATGATAATTTATTCCACTGTGTTTTCCCTTCCAGACACTTCATTTTTTCAGAAATGACAGCTGTGTCTTTAAAGATTTATTTATTTATTTATTTATTTATTTATTTATTTATTTATTATGTATAAGTATACTGTAGCTGTCTTCAGACACTCTAGAAGAAGGTGTCAAATCTTGTTACAGATGGTTGTGAGCCACCATGTGGTTGATGGCATTTGAACTCAGGACCTCTGGAAAAGCAGTTAGTGCTCTTAACTGCTGAGCCATCTCTGTAGTCCCCAGCTGTGTCTTTAGAAACACTTTGTACTACTCTCTTGTATACATTAATCGTTTTATACCTTTTAGAACATATAGAGTATGTATCTAGTTATGTATATATTACATATGTATGTATATGTGTATATATAACATATGTATGTATATGTATATATATATATGATAGTATAAAATCTTTTTCTGATAATTCTATTTGCACTATAATACGTATGTCTTCAATAAATAATCCTCTAATTTGTGGCTCATTTATTTTTCAGTTTTTATATTTTGCCTTGATTTGCTGTCTGACATTCTTCATTCTACTTTTTAGGGACATGGGTGATATAAGTTGCTATACTTCTTAAGTAAACTTGGAAGTTTTTTTACCAAATGGCTAAGGTACTTGGATATGACTTGCTTTGTTTGAGATTGGCTTCTGAGTCTTATGTGGGACATTCCAGAAGAATAATTACTATCATAACATTAGCATTACTACTAACATAATAGCCCTCTGAAGACCCTAATCAATAACTCATGATATAGAAAGTCTTTTCTCTAGTGAAAAGAGATACATTCCTCAACTCTAAATAGGTACCAATCATTGGCCAAGCATTCTAATTTCTAGTGATTTCCCTCCTGGCTTCTTACATGTAGATCAGCATTCAACCCAAAACTTATGTAGACCTGCAGAATCAGGCTTACTAAATTTTTAGCAAAATGAATATTTGTGTACTTTTATGGGAAAAAAAGCTATAAAGATTTTCTTCTGCATGTAGATCCAGTTGTTTAAAAAATCACTTCCTTTCTCCAGTTAATTGGCTTCACAACCTTTATTAAAAGTTAATTGACTGTAAATATTAGTATTATTGTATTATTTCTCAACTCTTTATATTTGTCATTAGTGCATAATAGGAATAGATTAGGAAAACTGAGCAGTGAGGTTGGGAACTGAAAAATGTGATTTTTTTTTTAAGCTTACTCTTTTATCTGAATTTTATAATAAGATTTTTCGATGAGTTCAAAAAGCATAATTGGGATTTAGTAGAGATTGCATTGAATCAGTTAATCAATTTACAAGTAACCTTCTTAATATTTAATTATTTAATGAGTGAGTTTGAGGTTACTTTCCATTAATGTAGGTATTTCAAAATTCTCTAAATGAGATTTTCTAGTTTTCAGTGTACAATTATTGTGCTCCTTTCTTAAATTTATTCCTAAATATTTTGTCCTTTTTTGATATTCTTATAAGTATAATTCTTTTCAAATAATTTTTGATTGGTCATAATTCATGGTCATTATTCAGGCATATTAATATGATTTATGATTATATAGTTAATTCTGTAATGATTATTAACTAGTTTATGTTCTGTAATGTTTATCAGTTGAAATATACCTTGATGGACTTCTGAGGATTTTGTATGTGGACAATCATTCGTCAATATAGATGAGCTTACTTCTTTCCTCCAATACTTTTTTTAAAAAAAGTTTTGTTTCTGAGATAGGACTTTACTCTGTTGCCTAAGCTAGTCTCAAATTACTGGGCTCAAAAAACTCTCCCATCCCAGCCTATGAAGTCACTAAATGATATGAGCTACTATGCCACCTTTTTGTTGGAAGCCTTATATTTTACTATTTTATCTATCTATCTATCTATCTATCTATCTATCTATCTATCTATCTATCATCTATCTATCTATCTATCTATCTATCTATCTATCTATCTCTCTATCTCTCTATGTCTCTATCTCTCTATCTATCTCTCTATCTATCTATCTATCTATCATCTATCTATCTATCTATCTATCTCTCTATGTCTCTATCTCTCTATCTATCTATCTATCTCTCTATCTATCTATCTATCTCTCTCTCTATCTATCTATCTATCTATCTATCTATCTATCTATCTATCTATCTATCATCTATCTATCTGAGTGTGTATGGGGTGGGGAATATGTGTTCCTCCTTGTATCATGGCTTGTTGGAGGCAGACAAAAGACAACTAGTAGTAGTTGGTTTTCTCCTTTTGCCATGTGGGTACCAGGGAATTCAGGTGTTCAAGCTTGGTGAAAGGTACCTTTATTCCCCAAGCCACCTCACTGGACCATTGCTTCAAGTCTTGATGTGTTTTGCTTATTTTCTTATGGCCCAGCAAACATTCTTTTACACTGTTGGAAACAATGTGTAAGAGCAGGTAGTAATTATTTGACAGCTAGGGCTGAATAAAGGGCTACATCATTGATTCTCTGATATTCTTGTGACTGTATGTTTCACCACGTAGAAAGATGATTTACAATTCAAATGATGCAAGTCTACATAGCTTTGGAATGTACTGACAAATTCTTCCAAATGTGGATGTGCCCTCTGTATTCCCACCAATAGTGAATGGTTTGGCCTGTTTTGCCATATCCTTGCCAGCACCAATGCTGCCAATGCTTGGTATTTTGCTTATTTTCGAGCCCCATAGTGTTATCTCCCTGTTTCAATTTTTACTCTCAGATTACAATTGATATTGAATGTTATTCTTATGAATTGAATATATTAAATAGCAATTTTACACATGCACATAATGCATTCTGATAACTCCTTACCACCTTCTCTTATCTCACCCAGCCCCGACCTATAGTTTTTTTTTTTGTTTGTTTGTTTTTTGTTTTTTTACCATGCTCAGGTCATTTTGTTTTATGGCCCACTAAGTATAATGAGGGCTGTCTGAATGACCATGAGTATGTTACAAGGTAGGCTCAGCAGTGAGTACACAGATAGAGATAGTGGCTCCCTTCCCATAGAATCTATCAGTAGCCAATAGTTTAGCAGTAAGGGGCTGGGCCCCTTGATCTGTCCAACATCCATGGCTGTTGACAGGTACAGTCTTGTGCAGGTCTGGTGCAGGTTACTATAGCTGCTGTATGTGATTGCAATGGCTATCTTCTTTGATGAAATACCTTCTCTAGAATTCTACCTGTTTTCAAACTGGGTTATTTGTTTCCCCATTCTTAAGTTTTAACATATTTTGTATACTTCAGATAAACTTCTTCTATCAAATATATATTTGAAAACACATCCTCTTGGTCAGAAGCTTGTCTTTTGCCACCATGTAAGTTTTATTCAATTTTTCAGTGCCTCTCTTTCCTCACATGTAGACGAGGGACATTAGTAGAATTCCACAGGATTATGCCAACCAGGGCTCAGGTCTTTAAACAAAGAGAGGAACATAGTATATTTTCAACATTGTGATATTTATTTAATTCAGGAGAGCTATGTCTTTGTGAAAATATTGAAAGCTCTGGTACGATGGCATAGGACTACTGGTCATGTTTCTAGGGATGTTTCTGAGAAACCTCTTCAGTTGGTCTGTGGGGAGGGCTTCTGTCTCTGTTCTTATCAGAAAGTGAAGTGTAGAAGACATTCATTGGGGCATGTGTTTGTCATTCATTGGAATCAGGAGCTTGTTGATGCCCACTCTCATTATTGCCAATTGGGCATCTCTCATTGCCTGAGAATTGGGAGACTGAGCCCAGATCCTATGGCACCAATTCCCTATCCCACCTACAAAGCTGTAGGCACCATCTTCATCTTCTTTCCACCATTTCTTTTAGAAGGAAAGCTACTGAAGGTCCCAGGAATGTATTCTCTAGTCACTTCTTTCCAGTTTTACGGTTTGCATCTAACTTGTAGAACATACTTAGTGAGTATAATGTGCTTTGTTAACAGCTGCAAAATCTGGAAACATATTTTCAGTGCTCTAGTATTTGTAGTAGAGTAAAATACAGAAAACTGCTTGGCATCCTTAAACTATGTCTAGTTCAAGAGTTAGGTGATGCCCAGGGAGATGGTTCAGTGGGTAAAGATTCTTGCCAGTAAGTTTAATGACTGACATTCAATCTCCAGGACCCACATGATTGGAGGAGAAAACTGAATCTTATAAAGTAGTCTTCTGACCTTTGCATTGTCCCTACCCTCATGAACACACAACCACAATAATAATAAAGCTTTTAGAAGTCTTCTGTGAAAAAGAGTTAAATGAAACAAGCTATCTTTCAACGTTGAGAGTGAAGCTTTTATCCTATGGTGCCAAAATTACCCGCACTGTCATTTAGGAATCTAAACTTGTTGATGTCCGATGCCACAGACATGGCTTTGAAGTGGTCCAGAATTCTCTGGTGTGGGCTGTAATGCCCCATTCACAGCCCTAATGGACTTGAGATTTTAGAGTAGCTACTTATTAACTCCTTGCAGCAACTTTTCCTTACTTGTTCACTTTTGGACTTCTTTACATTTGGTTCTTAATATTTCCTTTCTTTATTTTAATTCTCATATCTTTTTTACACAACTTGCTTTACCAGCCACCCCTGACCCCTACACCAAATATTGACCTTAGTTCCAGACTTTGACTTCATCTTGTTTCTTTCCACTTGTTTATAGGGTACACCTGACCTTTCACGCTGTTTTTTTCTCATATTGATTCCTAACTGACCTTGGTCTGGGTTTTACAGTAGCAGCGTGTGACCCACCCACACCTCCATATATTATAGACATACATGACTTTCTTTTTGTTGCATTATTAAAGCTGATTTTTATGTCATAAGTACAATGCACCAGAAAATTTGGAGTTCATTTTAAAGCATTAAACATATTATTTGGAGTTTATGCATAGCATAAACCTTTTTTTCTTTCTGGGACATTTTCTCTCTCTCTCTCTATATATATATATCATTCCATATTTCATGCATATTTAATTGGCAACATTTTAATATATTTATTCATATTTGAATCATTAGAGTGTTTAGAAGAAAACATCTCATAATGTGCAAACCTCTAATAATTTTTGAGAAGCAGGGAGTTCTAAGTAAGTTAATTTATCTTTCCATATTCAAAGTTTAGTTTCAAACTTGACACTTTGATTATTTAAAGAGTTTTATTTGATAGTAGGGAGTATTTATACCATCACTCTCTAATTTGCAACAAAATTATTACTTTATGTTCCTTGTACTTAGAGCCTCAAGACTAACAATGGTCTTGGGAAAGCCAATAGTCAGGAGACACAGTAACAACTTTTAATGGATGCTTTATTTTCTAATCCTTCTCCACCCAAGATCTCTTTCTGTGTTTCAGCTTCAGATTTCCTCTAGTTTGTCTTAACAGCATACTTTCCACCAAAACTGAAATGCATAGAACCCTATGGAGACTTAGAAGTAGGAACAACATTAGCTGCCTATAGATGGTGACAGGGGTTATTATTTATCAAGTATATTTTATCTATCTCACAGTAGTAGCCAATGGTACTTGGCAGTATGAGAAGGGAACAGATTGGAAGAATCACCATTAAACGTGATGGAACTTGATATCTCAGCTGATACTTGTGTAAAACACAAATCTATGTTTTCCTGCAAATATTAAATGGTTTTGTAAATCCAAAGTAGCTACAATTCTAAGCCGTGCAATAGAATCTTTACAGAAGGTAAGAAGTATCTTTTGTATAGCTGGGACTTAAGATGAGGGGGAATACCTTCATGTTGTTTTACCAAGAAGAAAACTCTGAGGTTTAAAACAATACAATATTTCTTTTTCTTTACACACCTACCATCCTCTTTTTATTTAAAAGTTGGAAAGGGGAAATGAAAGTCATAGGCAAAATTAAAGAATGTATTATGTAGTCAGGTATACAGTCATTTAGGTTACATCTTGTTTGTTTGTTTGTTTTAATACTTTGAACTAGCCTTTCAATTTTCAAGCTTTGAAGTTTCTTAAATCTGAGATGTAGTGATAACACAAGGATGTTATGCACATAATATCAAATATGGTTTTTGACACCTTTATCCAATTGTCCTCAAAACACAGCCGCTCACTGTGTACCTTGAGATGAGCCGACACCATGATGCTCAGAAGTTGGGGCAGGCAGGGGAACCTCATCCAAGGTAAGTGTTCTGATATCTGATATCTGGAACTATATGTTTTTAGAACATAACAGGCTTAAACCAATCAACCATCAGGAAGGAATGAGAAAGTGGGAAAGTGACATCTCTTCAAGTGAAAGAATGTCTAAGTATGTAAGTCTGCTGTCTAAGGCCATGTGAACTGGGATCTGGCCAGTGGACAGCAGATAGACTGATTCAGGCCATTTTCAGCTTTAATCTGCAGAAATAACTGTCATGTATTCTATAAATTTATTTTTGCTTTTTAAAAATTCTTTTTGTGAGCAGGATACACAAAGATTACCTAACTAAAAACATCACCTGTATCAGTGGCTTTTGTTCTTAGGCTCAGGTGTCTTTAGCATGCAATCAATACTAAGGTTGGTATGATTAGGGTATTATGTTTCAAAGGGTTCATAGGATGAAGATGCCCCACAAGACTGATTTTAGCCATTGTTTTCTTTTTTTTTTCTTTCTTTCTTTTTTTTTTTGGTTTTCAAGACAGGGTTTCTCTGTGTAGCCCTGGCTGTCCTGGAGCTCATTCTGTAGACCAGGCTGACCTCAAACTCAGAAATCCACCTGCCTTTGCCTCCCGAGTGCTGGGATTAAAGGCGTGCACCACCACTGCCCAGTCTTTAGTCATTGTTTTCAAAATCATTTTTGTACAGCTACATAGCTAGCATTAGAAATTTATCTTCATTTCTAGATACAGAGGAAAGATGGTTGATTCCTTATGTATGCCTAATGGTTATGGCCATTAAGGCTTCAGTCTCTTGTGGAGGCCTGATGGAGAAGAGTTGCCTAAGACGCTATCATAGTTTCTGGGGAGAAGAGGTTTGGGATTCCTGGTACCTGAGAGGAAAAAATGACTGTTGATGATTTCAACAAGACTGTGACAGGATTGAGAAGGAAATCTTAAACTGTGAAGTGCCAGAGTTGCATCAGCTAGTCTACCATAACTAATGCAAATAGCATGTGCTGATATAGTATGGTTACAGAAGGCCTGGGGAATCAGGGATTCCTGTTATGCAGTGAGAATATATTTCTTTGGGGTTTACTTTGAATGTAGGGATAAGAGAGCATGGTTCAAAATAGGGCAGCAAGGCAGTGGCCATATTATCAAGAGCCTGTATGTGGCTGTTTTCTTCTAAAGTTTGCTTCACCCTGAAAATAACGGGTGTTCTAAGGCTTCTCAGTGAATAGATGATTTAATTGTTTTTGAAACTTGTGAATATTGCTCTCAAGTAAACCTTGTGTTATAAAGTGAAACCAATAAGGTCCACAAGCTCCCAGATGATAACACCCTGGCATTTGCTCTGCAGTAATGAAAGCAAGATAAATGAAACTGGGGGAAAGGTTTCCCACTCCTTGCTAGGTATAGGCACTGTTTTGCTCTTTATTTCCTCTTACTGCTAAAAGCCTTGGAGATATTCAGAGAAAACAGTCAAGAAGCCAGTGCTTAAGCAAACATCTTTTTATATTTTATTTTCTATGCTGCTACACAATTAACGCACCAGCTTACCGAACCAAGTGGAGCAATGAAACAATACAATTAGGAATAGTGAGCCTTGGGCAACAACAGCCACTCATGCTTTACGCAGAGACCTCCAGTGCTGGATTCTGAAGCGGAATACTGAGTAAGCACCGCCCTGTGGATTTTCACCCTGCTAGGGATATTAACACAAAGATGAGCAATCTGGAGGGACCACTAATCTCCACCTCAACCCCAGAGCACAGTGGAATGAGGTTTTGAACGAAACCCCCTCTGCATGATTTTGCTTGGCTCTTGTTTTGAATGGTTAATTTACTTTTGGCTTCTGAAAGAGGGTGGGACTATTTCAGTCTATGGATGTGTCTATTCATAATGCACTTTTGTAAGCTTAAAATCTCTGGGGTTGAACAAAGGGAAATCATACTTTACGAATACTACACTAGCATACTTTCTTTGAGAAAGTTTATATACTGTCCACTAAGGACCTGAGAGATGGGGGTTGTAGAGAGTGTTCAGTGGTTAGGACTTGCCGCTCTTGCAGAAGACTTAACTTCAAATATCAACACATACATCTGGTGGCTCAGAACTATATATGAACTTGACCACTGGGGGTCTGATACCACCTATATGCACATTAATGCATATTCATTCAGAAACATTCATATAGAGAGACATATGTACATAGATATAAAGAAAATATAAAAGTAACCAGCAGAATGAATGTAAATATGCAACCTTGGGGGTGTGGGAGGTAGGGGGACCCTCTAGAATGTGCCAGAGACCTGGGAGGTGAGAGACTCTCAGTACTCAAAGGGAGGAACCTTAAATGAAATGGTTAACAGTGGGGAGAGGGAACTTATAGAGTCTACCTCCAGTAGAAAGACAGGAATCAAGAGGAGAGATGGGGTTGCCAAACCACAGTCAAAAACTCTGATCTCGAATTGTTCCTATCTAAAAGAACTGCAGGGACAAAAATGGAGAAGAGACTGAGGAAAGGAGGTCCAGTGGCTAGCCCCACTTGGGATCTATTGCAGGGGAGGCTCCAAGGCCTGACATTGTTACTGATATTATGATGTACTTACAGACAGGAGTCTAGCATGGCTGTCCACCAAGAGGCCCAACAAGCAGCTGACAGATACAGATACAGATACAGATACAGATACAGATACAGATACAGATACAGATACAGATACAGATACAGATACAGATACAGATACAGATACAGATACAGACACAGACACAGACACAGACACAGACACAGACACAGACACAGACAGACACAGACACAGACACAGACACAGACACAGACACAGACACAGATACAGATACAGATACTTGCACCCAATCAATAGACTGAAGTCAAGGACCCTTGTGGTTGAATTAGGGAAAGGCTGGAAGAAGTTGAGGAGGAGGATGATCCCATAGGAAGACCATCAGTCTTAACTAACAGCCCCCTCCCCCCAAGATCTCTGAGACACTGAGCCACCAACTAGACAGCATAGACTAGCTGATCTGTGGCCTCTGACACATATACAGCAGAGGACTGCCTGGTGTGGCATAAGTGAGAGAAGACACACTTAACTCTGGAGAGATTTGAGGCCCCAGGGAGTGGGGAGGCCTAATGCGGTGGGGAAGAGTCGGTGAGTGGGGACATCGTCTTTGAGAAAATGGGAGGAATGGGATGCGGGACTGTCGGGGGGGGGGGGTGGACTGGGAGGGGTATAGTGACAGCTATAAAAAAGAAAAGTTAAATATAATAAACAAACAAACAAACAAACAAACAAACCACAAATATTAAAGATATTTGAGATGTTAGGAGAAAGTCTTCCATGTGTTTTTGTTATGTTTTCCAGTTGATTGTGAATACTGAGGTGAGGCAAGCATCCTCAAAAAAGAGCTTATTTTTCTTTTTTGATTTTAAGATTTTAAAAAATGTATTTATATGTCTGAATGTGTCTGTGTGAGTATCTGTGCAGGTGTGTGTGTGTGTGTGTGTGTGTGGTCATTCATGTTTACATGTGTGTGAAAGCTAAAAGAGGCCACTGGATGATCTCCTCAATTCCTCTAGTCCTCTTGGTCAATTCCTTTCAGGCAGGGTCTCTTCACAAACCCAGGATTTGTGTTTTCCCAGCAAGGAAGGTGAGAATTTGGCAAGTGCAGTAAGTTCCAGCAGTCCCCCATCCTTGTCTGTCCTGGAGATGGGATCATAGGTGTGTCTGGGATTCCTGGTTCATTACACAGTTGTTAGGATTAAAACTCTTGTCTTCGTGACTACTGAGCAAGCCCTCCTAACAGAGATGCCATCTCTCAAGCCCTGGGTTTCTTCTTTCATGTTCTTCATGGGCCTTGTCTCTGCTCATTCCTTGACAGTTGTCTTCTTCGGGAAGGATTATCTACTGTTCCAGGCTTTCTTTTTTCCAAAACAGCAGCTTAGGAAGAGGAGACTCACCAGCTGCTTCATGTGTCTGTGCTGTGAAATAGTTACAAACAAGATTTGAAGCCAGGCGTTCTCTACCTCTTCCATGTAAATTCCAGGGACCAAAGTCAGGAGGTAAGGCTTGGTAGCATGAGGCTTTAACCAGAGAGGCATCACACAGGTCCCTGGTTAGTCTTTGTGGGAACAGATTGACCCTGATATTTTCCCTGATATATTCAGTCTTCTTTCCTTGAGGTTTGTTGCTTGGGGTTGTGACTCATCAGTCAGTACGATTCTAAAAGTGTTGCTTGTAACTATTTCTAACTTATCTTCAGCATTAAGGGTTTGTGGTGCTATGTTGATCTGCTGATTCATGAAAACAGATTTCCAGTTCAGTTCATAGGAATGTTTTGAATGGGTCAATTGGCTGGTAAGTTTGTGCAGTATCATTTTGGTTCACTCATTTTTAAAAAAGTGTATCTTACTATATGTGTATGCGTGTTTCCCATGCGTGGATGTCTGTGCATCAAATGCATTACTGATGTCTTCTGTGCACAAGAGATGGTGTTGGATGCTTTGCAACGGGAGCTATAGACAGTTGTCAGCCACACATGAATGATGGGAATTAAACCTGGGTCCAGTGAAAGAGCTGCCAGTGCTCTTAACTGCTGAGTTATTATTATTTTTTTTAGGCTTGCTTCTTTTTTTATTGGGATATAACATGTAATTTTAAAAGAGACCAAAACAAAAATACAAGTAAAAGGCTAAACAATATAATTAAAAATGGAGTAACATAGCTGAGATTTTGAAAATGCATTCACAAATGATATAAAACTTGTAAAATACTCAAGAAAATATAAATGGACAATCCTTTCTTTTTTCCTATTTTGACAGAGTGAGTCAAAGTTACAGTTAAACAGTTAACTCAAACATCATGATTTCTGATTGCATGTAGCCTTTCTGCATCTATTAAAGCTTCATTTAAGATCATGCCTACCCACAATATGACATATGGACCATGTGGGTGAGTGTTACATGAATGCCACGTATGTAGTCTGTCTGTGGAGGCTTCAGAACAATCCAAAAGTTAAATTGCCATTAAAAAAAGAGAGAGATGAGACTTTAAAAAAAAACTCATAAAGGGAAGGAATAACACCACATACAGTAAATGTTGCCTGAAGTCTACAGGGAAGGTTTCAGAGCCAGGTGACCATTGAAGCAGCAGGAAGAAGATATCCCCAGTGCAGGATGTGCTCTGGAGGTAGGAGAAGTCAGGGAAGAATCCTCATGTAGGTGAGGTGTGTGTGTGTGTGTGTGTGTGTGTGTGTGTGTGTGTGTGTGTGTGTGTGATTTTAAGAAGATGCTTATGCTTTTGTTTAATAGATTCTTTGTGTTAGGGTAAAACTTGACAGTAAGAGGTCATCTCAATGGAGAGCTTCAAAAGTTGGATGAATGTTATAGACCAATGTCACATTTTAAAATACAATCTGTTGTTAGTGAGAACTTGAAAAATAGGACTTTAAACACCTTTCACATATGTTTAAATAAAAATAGATGATTATTTGTGGAAAGCTGTATTTTTTTATTTTTTGATGTAGAACAATTTTAGTCTAATCTTCTTAAGAAATGTAAAACCCATTACATTTTACATGGGCAGCGAATAAAATTTCAAAGTAGTTGTTCAATTAAAACTTATCAGTTTAATTATAACAGACAATCTTTCAGTGTCAAATTTCAAGGCCCAAAAGAAATAAAACACTATATTTTGGCTAATACTAAGTTGATTTGATTGATGTGGATCATTGTTGTGAAATATATAAACATACTGTCACATTGGGTCCAGCCAAGGGCACAAAGTCTACCAAATACATAACTTCCTGGGTTCTCTTGAGAAGAAGAACAAAATATACAGAAACAAATATGTAGGTAGATGGTAGAGCAGAGACTTAAGGAAAGATCATCCAGAGACTGTCCCACCTGGGGATTCATCCCATATACAGTCTCCAAACCGTGACACTATCATGGATGCCAAAAATTGCTTGCTGAAAGGAACCTAATATGGCTATCTTCTGAGAGGGTCTGCCAGAGCCTTACAAATACAGAGGCAGATGCTCATAGCCAACCACTGAACTGAGTGTGGAGTCCTCAATGGAGGAGTTAAAGGAAGGACTATAGGAGCTGAAGGGGTTTGTCATCTCATAGGAAGAGCAACAATATCAAACAACCAGACTCCCCCAGAGCTCCCAGGGACTAAGACATCATCCAAGGGGAACACAGGGCTCTAGCTGCATATGTAGCAGAGGATTGCCTTGTCAGGCATCAGTAGGAGGAGAGGTCCTTGGTCCTATGAAGGTTTGATAGATGTCCCGATGTAGTGGCATCGAGGGCAGGGAGGTGAGAGGGGGTGGATAAGAGGAACACCCTCATAGAAGTTGGGGAGGGAGGATGGGATGGGGCAATCTGGGGGGAGGACAGGAAAAGGGGATAACATTTGAAATGTAAATAAAGAATATATATAATAAAGAAAAAAAAAGAAAAATAGGTTTCCTGATTCAAAAGGCAAGTGAGTGAACTGCATGGCTTGAAGATATTTGTGTGTGAGAGAGAACCCAGGAAGTTATATATTTGGTAGACTGTGGGCCCTTGGCTGGACCCAACTGCTGAGTTATTTTTCCAGGCTTTTGTTGTTTACTGTATTACCAGCCCTCTCATGTGAGGCTTAAGGAAGATAGTTGCTTTCAGGGATATGATTCAATGAAGCTTAAAAAATACTACATAAACTTAAAACTTTAAGCCACAATAGGATTATTATGTTTTATTTGCAGCCACACACACTGATAAAAGAAGAGATTTATAAGGTCCTTTCTGTTGTCCATCTCAAATGAGAAGGGCTGGATCCTCAAGCATGACCCCGCCATCTGTGCCTCCACACCCCACCTTTGTAATATGTTTTCTGTTAGCAACCCGGTGAAGTCAGGAATTTATTTTGGAAAGAATGATATCATTGTATACCTGAACATATGCTATTCAAGACGCTACTAGGAGCGGCCACTTGTCTCCATGGGGATATAAATAAGATATACCTTTCACTTTTCTCTCGTTTTCTTTGATTTTTGCCTTTTACTAACTACTACTGATTTGTAAGAATTTGGTGTGTGCCAGGGACAGTGCGGAGCACTCCACAGCCTTCCATGTTTTGCCTTCATAGGTATTGCTTTAGGTAGATGCGCTGGATTAATTATTCAAATTTAGTAATTATAGTGCTGGAACTTGGAGGTCTTGAATCATTCTCCAAACTCCATAATTTATTTATTGGTAGTGCTGGCTGCTCACCTTATCTACTCTAGACTATTCTTTGACTGAATGTGTGCTAATAAGGTTCTTTCTTCCCAGCCTCATCTTTCTGTCTCTATTCACAGAAAGTAAACCTATCTTTAAAGCCCTGGCAGCAAGACATACCATTTCTATATAACTGATCTTGTTTTTCCCTTTCTGTTGTTCCTTTCTATACAAATCACATGTACTGTTGGTTGGGTGGTATTTTTGTGTCTATAGTATTGGCAATTCAAAATTTATAGCATGCTTATTAGTGTGCCTATTTGTCTTTAGTTCTAGGACAGTTCGGACCTGGAAAGAACAACTAAGCCTGCTTTGCTGACATTTTTCTTGAGGATAATTTATGCCTTAAACATCCATATTTATTTATATCTCATCTTGCTATAAAGAGTGCATAAGAAGGCAAAAGTCTAAATAAATACCATAAGAAATAAAGTCAGGACAAGGTTACAATGCAGAAACTGAAAAAAACAGGGGTTACCCATATTTACCAGCTGATCTATGCATAATCATTCCACCAGCTCATTTTGCTTTCCTTTTTAAAATATCATTTCTAATGCTGAGTGTAGGGTCTAGGCTATACAAAGGTCCATAAATACTTATTTAATTAAATAACTGCATGCCAGTTATGGGAGGATGACCTAAAAATTTAAAGGCAGACCTAAAAATAGCTTTATTGGGGTATAACCAACTCATGACATGCCTTTAAGGTTTGAAATTTGATAAATTTTAACATAAATAGACTTTTGAGGAATCTTTGCCACAAATATATTAACAAAAATATTAATTATTCCTAAAAGGTACCTTCTGATATTTTGTAACTCCTTTCTCCTACTGTCTTTCTTCTTATCTACACAACTATTAACATAGCTTCTCTTATTAGATACTAATTTGCATTTCTAAGAAAGTTCTTTGGATGAACTTAAACATTAAGTACTCAATTTTATCTTTTATTTGCAGCTACTACAATTATTTTGGATCATATAAACACAATGTATAGAAGTATTGTTCATGACATTTTGTTGCTGAGCAGTCTTCCCTTAGATGAACATATATTAAATCAAATTCATTATCCATTTATTGATGTGTATGAATATTTCAGTTTCTTACCATCACATAAAAGCTAGAAACTTTTATGGTACAGGTATTGGTATGGACACATGTGTCTATTTTTTTTTGGGTAGAATAAGAGTGGAATGATTGAATTATGTTAGGTGTATATTTAAAGTTTTGTTATGTTTTCTGATTTCCCTATTGTATATATATATCGAGACATGAGTTTGTTATGTAGCACTTCTTCTGTGTATCCTCCTCTTCTGCCTTTGGGACAATCTGTTCCTTCTCAGTGAGGATCACCTCAGTGTGGCAGGGGAGCTCATGTATGGGTTAGTCTGGCCATAAGCTCTGTAGGTTTATTGGTGCATCTTTAGTGTCTTGTTCAACTGGATATGTTCAATGACTAGAGATTCACATCTAAATGTTTAAGTTCAGCAATACTCTCTTCATTTTTAAGCTTGTGCTGCAAAAATTCAGCACTCTTTTTTTTCTTTTCTTTTCTTTTTTTATTCGATATAATTTATTTACATTTCAAATGATTTCCCCTTTTCTAGCCCCCCCACTCCCCGAAAGTCCCGTAAGCCCCCTTCTCTTCCCCTGTCCTCCCACCCACCCCTTCCCACTTCCCCGTTCTGGTTTTGCTGAATACTGTTTCACTGAGTCTTTCCAGAACCAGGGGCCACTCCTCCTTTCTTCTTGTACCTCGTTTGATGTGTGGATTATGTTTTGGGTATTCCAGTTTTCTAGGTTAATATCCACTTATTAGTGAGTGCATACCATGATTCACCTTTTGAGTCTGGGTTACCTCACTTAGTATGATATTCTCTAGCTCCATCCATTTGCCTAAGAATTTCATGAATTCATTGTTTCTAATGGCTGAATAGTATTCCATTGTGTATATATACTACATTTTTTGCATCCACTCTTCTGTTGAGGGATACCTGGGTTCTTTCCAGCATCTGGCAATTATAAAAAGGGCTGCTATGAACATAGTCGAGCATGTATCCTTATTACATGGTGGGGAGTCTTCTGGGTATATGCCCAGGAGTGGTATAGCAGGATCTTCTGGAAGTGAGGTGCCCAGTTTTCGGAGGAACCGCCAGACTGATTTCCAGAGTGGTTGTACCAATTTGCAACCCCAACAGCAGTGGAGGAGTGTTCCTTTTTCTCCACACCCTCTCCAACACCTGCTGTCTCCTGAATTTTTAATCTTAGCCATTCTGACTGGTGTAAGATGAAATCTTAGGGTTGTTTTGATTTGCATTTCCCTAATGACTAATGAAGTTGAACATTTTTTAAGATGCTTCTCCGCCATCCGAAGTTCTTCAGGTGTGAATTCTTTGTTTAACTCTGTACCCCATTTTTTAATAGGGTTGTTTGGTTTTCTGGAGTCTAACTTCTTGAGTTCTTTATATATATTGGATATTAGCCCTCTATCTGATGTAGGATTGGTGAAGATCTTTTCCCAATTTGTTGGTTGCCGAACTGTCCTCTTGATGGTGTCCTTTGCCTTACAGAAACTCTGTAACCTTATGAGGTCCCATTTGTCAATTCTTGCTCTTAGAGCATACGCTATTGGTGTTCTGTTCAGAAACTTTCTCCCTGTACCGATGTCCTCAAGGGTCTTCCCCAGTTTCTTTTCTACTAGCTTCAGAGTGTCTGGCTTTATGTGGAGGTCCTTGATCCATTTGGATTTGAGCTTAGTACAAGGAGACAAGGATGGATCAATTCGCATTCTTCTGCATGCTGACCTCCAGTTGAACCAGCACCATTTGTTGAAAAGGCTATCTTTTTTCCATTGGATGTTTTCAGCCTCTTTGTCGAGGATCAAGTGGCCATAGGTGTGTGGGTTCATTTCTGGATCTTCAATCCTGTTCCATTGATCCTCCTGCCTGTCACTGTACCAATACCATGCAGTTTTTAACACTATTGCTCTGTAGTATTGCTTGAGGTCAGGGATACTGATTCCCCCAGATTTCCTTTTGTTGCTGAGAATAGTTTTAGCTATCCTGGGTTTTTTGTTGTTCCAGATGAATTTGATAATTGCTCTTTCTAACTCTGTGAAGAATTGAGTTGGGATTTTGATGGGTATTGCATTGAATCTGTATAGTGCTTTAGGCAAAATGGCCATTTTAACTATATTGATTCTACCGATCCATGAGCATGGGAGGTTTTCCCATTTTTTGAGGTCTTCTTCCAT
This sequence comes from Apodemus sylvaticus, assembly GCF_947179515.1. Lineage (NCBI taxonomy): Eukaryota > Metazoa > Chordata > Mammalia > Rodentia > Muridae > Apodemus > Apodemus sylvaticus. The sequence continues at coordinate 88,870,898 of NC_067480.1, forward strand.
TTCCTTCTTCAGAGTCCTGAAGTTCTTGTCATACAGATCTTTCACATGTTTGGTAAGAGTCACCCCATCGATGCAAAAATACTCAATAAAATTCTTGCCAACCGAATCCAAGAACACATCAAAACGATCATCCACCATGATCAAGTAGGCTTTATACCGGGAATGCAGGGTTGGTTCAATATACGGAAATCCATCAATAGAATCCACTACATAAACAAACTCAAAGAACAAAACCACATGGTCATTTCATTGGATGCTGAAAAAGCATTTGACAAAATTCAGCATCCCTTCATGCTTAAAGTCTTGGAGAGAACAGGAATTCAAGGCCCATACCTAAACATAGTAAAAGCAATATACAGCAAACCGGTAGCCAGCATCAAACTAAATGGAGAGAAACTTGAAGCAATCCCACTGAAATCAGGGACCAGACAAGGCTGCCCCCTTTCTCCTTATCTTTTCAATATTGTACTTGAGGTACTAGCTCGGGCAATTCGACAACATAAGGAGGTCAAAGGGATACAAATTGGAAAGGAAGAAGTCAAACTATCATTATTTGCAGACGACATGATCGTCTACCTAAGTGACCCAAAGAACTCCACTAGAGAGCCCCTACAGCTGATAAACAACTTCAGCAAAGTGGCAGGTTATAAAATCAACTCAAGCAAATCAGTGGCCTTCCTATACTCAAAGGATAAGCAGGCTGAGAAAGAAATTAGGGAAATGACCCCCTTCACAATAGCCACAAAATTCAGCACTCTTTTTGGACCACTGTCTCTGTGTCCAGACCCACTGTTTAGCCTGGGCACACCAACCGATTCCACCATTATACCACAGAAATGGCACACATTGCTTCTTGAAAGTGACATCCTTTAGATACTTGTTGGCTTTGTGGATATGCATATGCTGGATGGCCTGGGAAGTTTCTTAAAGTGAACATGAAAGTTTGATCTCTTGATTTTGTGGGGTTTTCTGGGTCAAGAGAATAGGGAACCATCTTCACAGGTTACCTCTGCTGCTTGCAGTAAGAGAACTAATCCTTTTTCCTACAGTTTCTAAGCAAACATTAATTCCAACAAATATAGTTTTCTTCTAAGACAGCATAATGGAATCTTTATTTTATATTATATATGTATATATTACAGGTATATATGTGTGTATATATATTACATATGTGTTATATATATATTACATATGTGTTATATATATAAATATAAAATATGGTATGTAATATATTCACCTCAAGTCTTTAAAAGATATATATTATATATCTGTATAAGGGTATAGATTATAGAGATATAATGTATCTTTATACTCACTTCAGGTCTTTAAAAGAACTTTCTTTATCCACTTTTTAAAAAAATCTGTTTTTGTTTTGTGCTGGGGATAGAAGGCAAGTCTTCATGCACTCTATTGCTGATCTGCATCCAGACTGCTTTAAACCCTTTTTCTTATTTTTAAGGCAGGGTATTAAGTTAACCAGACTGGCCTTGAACTTGTGATCCTGTCTCAGCCTGGGGAATAGCTGGTATCACAGATCTATGCTAGTCTGACTGTGAATCAGTCTTATCTGAGTTTTCTTCTTGTTAAATTTTCCTTATTTTTTATCTATATATTTATTTACTATGTGTATATGTAGGAATGCATTTTTTTGTGGATGTATATATGTGCATATGGCTGCCATGGTGCACAGGTTGAGATCAGTGAGTTTGGGGAGATGATTCTCTCCTTCTCCTGTGCAGGTTCCAGAGATGACATTCAGGTTATTGACATTCAGGCTATCAGCTTTGGCAGCTGGCACCTTTGCTTTCTGGTCCACCTCTCCATCTCTTAGCATTGCGATTTGCGTTATCTTCCTCCTGCCAATGGTCTGAGAACATTGCAGACAGCAAATCTTACCGCATTGGTTCCTGGGTAGTTTTCTATTTTTGTAAATATTCCTGAGGGTTTTAAGGTTTAAGCTAAGTTCCTGGAAAGTATTTTGGTTGTTTCATGCCTTGCTTTAGCCATTTCCTGAATGAGAAAGAAGGCGAGCTCCTCCAAGGTTAATCATTCTCTACTCCAGCATACTTGAATGCCCTGGAATCCCAAGCCTTGTGAGGTAACCTCCTTACCCTGAAGTGGGTCTCAATCCTACTTTCTCTGAGCATATTTTGAGCTTCTCTCCTGTGCTCCTCTGTGTTAGCTGAATCTTGGAGGGAGTCCTCTGCAACCCTGGATTCTCTATGTACAATTTTCTTTTTTTCCCAAAAACCCTGTTCTGCAAATTTGGACTGCTTCTGTGTTCTCATTCTCTCAGCTCAGCCCGACTTAGGAAAATCTCTGCAGCTCCCCCTGGACTACTCTCTGCACTGGAATCTAGACTCTCTGTCTAGGAAGGGAGGATGACAGTGCTCAGTCATTTGGTTCTTGCTTTTCTTGGATCATTGTTCTTCATTGGTCAATGCCTATGGCTTTGGAAATCTTCCTTCCTATGTCTTGAAAGCCTTATTTTCCTGATTTTCTGTGTTTTAGGTGTTTCAGGACAGAGGGTGGATCTTTCTACCACTGCTTTAGGAAGGCTATGAGCAGAAGTTTAAGTACAAGTTCAGGTGTGTTTTGTTTCTCCTTCTTGTATAGTGTGTTACTATGTAGTCTAAGCTGGTCTTGAACTCTCCACCTCACTGTTTAGACTTCTGATGTGCTGAAATTTCAGGCATGCACACTTATACCAAGACATGAACTATTGTTTTGAACTTCTCAGCTGGATAGCTATGATGAGTCCTTTAGAGCTGCTAGAACCTAATTATATTGTCAGCAAAACAGGAAGCTGTCACAAAAGTGAGTTAACATTGATGGTGTACCTAGAACGGTGTTGTGCAGGTAGCTGGTGCACAATATATATTCCTTTGGTTATCCCTCACTGTCTTCCCTGTTCATCGTGATGTATATAAATTATTTACTGAATGGTTCTCAATTCAACAATCTTCAAATGTAATTCATTGTGCTTTCTACATCATAGTGGCACATGCCTTGAATGCCAGCTCTCAGGAGACAGAGGCAAGCAGATTTCTGAGTTGGAGACCAGCCTGGTCTAGAGAGTGTGTTCCAGGACAGTCAGGGCTAGGGCTTATGGGACTTCCAGGGAGGGGGGAACCAGGAAAGGACAAATCATTTGAAATGTAAATAAAGAACATATCTAATAAAAATATTTTAATAATAAAAAAGAAAAAACCAAAAAAAGAGGAGAAGGAAGAGGAAGTTCATACTGTTGTTAAAAACTGCCAAACCTCTCCTAAACCTCCCCTAATTGTCCTAGGTAAATAATTTTGTCTATTACTATTTCTAAAATTCATCTGGTTGGCTTCAGGACCTGCTTAGTTTCGTGCTGCTGATGTGACCAATAGAACAGGACTAGAGCTCACTGATCAGTATCTGTTCTCCCTTTCATGTTTCACGCATGCTGAGTGATAGTTTGCAAGTGTTCAAGAATCATTTCATTTCATGTGACCTGAATACCATGTGCTAACATCGACCTTCTGTGGAAACTCAGGTCCAGTTAATCTATATCATTTCACTTAAATCACATCTATTTGTCTTTGGGGAGAGACATGTAGGCAAAATTATCATTCAGACATAATACTTGCATGTACCATAAGGCTCAGGATCTAAATTTAAAAAAAAACACATAGCTGCGTGTTATTTTTTTATTGTATGATTTTTTGTGTGTGAGTTTGTTATTTAGCAGTGTATTATAGAATAAATAGGATGTGTGGTAAAAGGTCGATTTTAACTACAGAATAATTAATATTACTCTTGGTTAGCTACAATAGCTGCTGGATTTTCTTCTGGGTAGTATTGAAAGTCAATTTTAGATACCATAATTGAATCTGTTATCTTCACTCTCCCAATATATCCTGATAACTTTATCATATTAATATTTCTTAATCATTAACTTTGTAATACCACTTCTCAAAAAACTGTTTGGAGGTCTGAATTAAAGAAGGAATAATCTAAAGTAAAGACATAGAATTCCTCAATATTTGTTGATTAATTTGTGCCCTACCTACAAATTGGCTTATTAATACAACTCTGAAAGATTAAGCAACACTTGAAAGGAAATATTTTAGCCCTGTCTAGAACTATGTTATTTATTATTACAAATAAATGAAATTGTGAGATAACTATGCAAATAAAACTCCATATTTTACTTTAACAACCTAACATTCAGCCATCTGTAGTTGGTTGGCTACATAAATTCTTTGTTGTGCTTTGCCAGTGTAGAACTGCACCTAAAACCACTTGACCTGCACTGATCATTCCAGGTTTGTTCAAAACTCAGACAAATAGGTAGAGAACTTGGATGGTAGAGCCAAAGTACATTCTTTGATACTCTCTGAAGAACTTGATTTGTATTTTCAGCATATTCTATGGTTGTTGATTGAAATCTATATACTTTGATGTATGTAACGGCTTCTTCATAGCCAGATTCATGCTTAGATGCTCCACACATGTATTAACATACCTGATCAAAGGGATGTTATGTCAGTGCTCAATCATGGGTGTATATGGGAACATAGATGTCTATCTGAATCTCAGGGGAGAATTTTTTATGAAAAAATTATCACACATTTCCTAGATCTAGGGTTAATCAAAGCAAGTAATACCATAAAACTCCCCTTTTTTGGTAGTTAAATCATTTTTACATCACAATCCCCTAATGATGTAAGGTCTACCTTAACCAGGCAGGTACAAAACTTCATGCTAATCATGGAGCATTGCTGTTATCTGTCTGCTTAATGCAGGAGTCAGATAAAATGGATCAAAGTATGGGACTCATGGGTAGAACTCTTTCAAATAACCATAGTGCTTGTCCCAGTTACACTTGGGAAAGGCTGCTTATGCAGACTGGTATGAAGTTCCATTATGTTTGTGGATATAACCTGTCTTCTCTCAGGGGTGGATAAGACAGTTCTTGAAGAGAAGCAGAAACAAAGTCCATGCTTGTTGAAAGAGTCTGAAAAAGTAAGGTTTTAAAATTGTTAACAGATCCTTATATTTAGTCTAAATTTTGCATCTTTACCTGGATTTGTAATGAAGGTTATATAAAGGCTTATGATTGTTTTATGTTTGGGGAAAAATGAGGGGAGATGGGTCCTTTAAATCCTCCCATTATTTACTTTAATGTAATTATTAAGGCTGCATATTTACCATTAACATAACCACTTAAGACTATTACTTTTCAATTGTATTTCAATTTTTATCTATTAGGAATAAAGACAGAACAGTTTTTAACCCCCTGATGGAAATGAGAAATGATAGCATTAATGTCTTCTAGCACAATAACTGCTTGTTGTGATGATTTAGCTGAACTCACTGGGACAGATATAATGGGTAAGTGGGGCTGTGTCTACCGAGTGGCAGATGCAGATCATTTGGAGGAAAAACTATAATAGTGCCCGGCACAACTCTCTTGATTTTTATTATCCACAGTAAAATATGTCATTAAAGAGGGCCATGACTTGATTTTTATGAAGTTACCCAATCAACTGGACCGAGATTTGTAGAATACAGATGTGCCTCTGGGTTTCAGCTCTCTCTCTCTCTCTCTCTCTCTCTCTCTCTCTCTCTCTCTCTCTCATTCTTTCAGTTTCTCCTCCTTTTCTCTTCCTTCATTTTTTATCCCTTTCTCTTTTTCCTAGTTGAATATTTCCATTCCTGGTTCTTGGGAAATTATTGGATTGTCAGCATAATATAAAATATCTAAACAGTGTCCAATTAGGAAGGAGCTATGAAAGGTAGAAGAAAATATAGGAGAAGCTAATCAGAGCATTAGATATATTTAATCATAATCAGTAATGGTAATTTACTTCAATGAGGTCTAAGTACTTGGCACAGACCAAGAAAGCATAATGCAGAACAAAGATAGACTTCAAACAGGCTTGAAAGGGAGAGACTGGGAATCACATTTCTTCTGTGAAAAATAAATTAAAATCTGATATTTTACTTGTGCGCTACCTAGACATGGTTGGATTTTTTTTTATCTAAATAGCCGTGGCATCCACTCATGGCTATTTCTGTGCCATCTGGACACAGACATGTGGTGGTGCATAGAGGCTCAGGGACAAATAGTGAACTTCCGATATAATAAGTATGTGCAGTGACCTCTTAGCTGTGTTGTGAATATTTCTGCTGCTATCGTACACTTAGTATGTATGTATGTTTGTATGTATGTATGTATGCAGGTATGTATGCATGTATGTATGCAAGCAAGCATTTATTTGTGGTTGATGGCAATTACATGCTGCAGATTGGGTGTAGGTCAAAGGACAGCTTGAAGGAGTCAGTTCTCACACCCCACCACGTAGGTCCCAGGAATTGAACACAGGTTTCTATGCCTGGCACCAAATGTCTTTACCTGCTGATTGATCTTTTAAGATCTACGGCTATACATTTTAAATTTCATTTTTATTTGTGGATATGTGTGTCTGTGTAGGCATGTGCATGTTAGTGAGGTGTCCATGGAGGACAGAGGTATTGGCTTCCCTAGGTGGTTGTGAACTATGAGTGTTAGGAACTGATCTTGGGTCCTCTGAAATAGCAGCCAGTACTCACAACTACTGAGGCATATCTTAAGCCCTCTGCTGCATAACTTACCTTGACAGAATTTACAGACTGTTGGGGTTAGAACTAGAGAGAAGATTTTAACAATGTATGAAAAATACTATATAATAATAATAATAATAATACAGTATATGTAATACAGCTTCTGAGTTGTGATTTATGAAAATACTGTGTGTGCATGGGTATGTATGTGTATGAATGTGTGCATGTGCGTGCATGTATGTATATGTGAATATATGTTTGTGTATGCATGTTATGTGTATATATGTCTATGTGTGCATGTATGTGCACATCAGTATGCATATATGTGTATGTACATGTATATCTATATGTGCATGAGTGACATTTACTTATTTTCATTGCTCAGTTGTGTTCCACTGAATCAACATCTCATTTGATGCATCAGTTCCTGACTTCAGGGTATGGAAATTATTTTGTTTACATGTTAAAATAGCAACAAAATAATAGTAATAATCAAACTGTGATATCTGGACAAAATCTTAAATAGTTGATAAGTTACATAGAAAATTTACATAAAAGGCCAGATTAAGAAGGTAACACTAGCACAACGACCTGAAGGGGTTTGGAGAGGGAAGAGATGGCACCTTTGGCAGAGAGACAAATTGACTGAGCCCAGAACTGAGTCCAGTCTGTTGAAAATACAGAGTTGGATTTATAAGGTAAGGGGCTAGAAGGACATGACTTCTGGCAAACCATGGGAAAAACATAGATTGGAAAGGGTGTAATTATTTTTATCAACTGAATTGATAAACTCAAGCCTAGTTAGAGTGATGTAGTCACTCTGAAGGACTGTAGGTCCATACAAATTTTAGATAAAAGAATGGTAGTTTTATTTAAAATCATTCTACATATAAGCAATTTCTTAGACCATGCTGATGGGTTTTTTTTTTTTTTTTGAAAAAGGGCATCGAGCGATAACATATCAAGTGTCATTTGGGAAGTATAGCCTTGGCATGCCACTCCACATTAGTGTTACATCTTATCATCAGAAGCTTGCTCTGGCCACTAAGCAAGGACAGATGCATGAGAATTTCCCAGTAGGAAAATGTGCAAATATGTGCCACTTAAAATTATTTTTTCTCACTGTACCAGGCGCGGTAGCTCACCCCACTTACACCAACACTCAGAAAGTAGAAACAAAGGATCAGGAGTCCTCATGATAGAGCTAGTTCGAGGCCAGCCTAATCTATATGAGACCCTGTCCCAAACCAAACCAAAACAAGAAAATAGAGCTCCCTTCTGCCTGAGTGCTTTGAGACATCTGAAACTTGTTATGCTTTAGGTAGATTTAGGGAGACACTCGTGATAAACTTACAATAACAATGAAAGAAAGCATTTTTAGGATTATAGCCTATGCATAGATAGAATTATTTTATCTTGTCTGGGGATATTCTTCAGTAGTTGGACACTTGCCTAACATTTGATTAATTTTGTAGATTATGTGGAACACTTTGCTTATTTAAAAATTCCCTTTAAGACAGAAGGAAGATTATAGGTAAATGTGTTGTTACTACAGAAATTTTATATTTGCATGTGTGAGCTGTACTATAAAATACACATTCTTTACAAATACAAAGTACATACCACATTTACATTTATTATCCCACAGTATGGAGTTGGAAAGCTTAAAATTTTGCTTGTATCCTTAGCCAATTTCAGTCCAAATAAGATCAAAACTTCCACACAAATGTTTCATAATTATTCTTTTAATTTTTGTACAGTGCTGTCATGGGAATAGCATTATATGCAAAAACAGATATTTTTGATGTTCTGAAATAAGGAACATTTTTTTAACTTCAAATAGGCTCATTCCTCCAGGTGAATTTTCTTTTTTATCATTTTGATATGACACATGATTAGCCATTTTTATTATTTCAAGGAATGTGGATAGTTTCATGAACTCACTAAGTATCCCTGGCTGTCCCGGGGCTCAATGTGTAGACCAGGTGACCTCTAAGTCATAGAGATCCACCTGCCTCTTCCTCTTGAGTCGCTGAGATTAGTGGCATGCCTTCAAGAATTTATGTCAACCAGTCCTATGGTTGTTACCAAGGTTTTAAATAGATTACCATGCAGAGGTCTCATGGAAATACTCCAGAAGGTCTATACTCAAGATATTGTAGGGTATATTTATGTGTTTGCATGTGCACATTTATTGTTTTCTATGGAAACAAGACAAATTTGCACAGGTGCCTTTGTCTTGAAGGAGTCACTAGCACTAAGCAGAAAACTTTAGTGAGTGTTGGGTAACAAAAGTCATACCCTGGGAAAGTTGTGATTGACATGTTACGTTCATACCAGCAATCTTGAGATCGTTTAAAATATTATCCACATTACTAAGGATATAATATATAAAGAAATATTTTCAAAGGAAAGTTATAATGTGAGGTTTCCTCGGACTAGCGAAATCAGTTATGGACCCAATTCAAAGCGAAAGGTGGTTGGAAGAGGAGCAGCCTGTCTCCACTTACCCGTCTATCAGCCTGAAAGTGTGCATTGCCTTGATGCTGAGTGTGTAAGCATTTTATATCCTTTTCGAGGAAGACAGCTTTCTCTGGGATCTAAAGAAGCTCCTCAAGTCAGTAGAAGACACAGAACATTCTGTTGCAAACTACAGTACACCAGGAATAGCTGTTGTGCATAGGAGATGGGGCAAAGCTTTAAACATTTCCCAAGGAGGGCTGGAGAGATGGCTCAGTGGTTGAGAGCACTGATTGCTCTTCCAGAGTTCCTGAGCTCAATTCCCAGCAACCATATGGTGGCTCACAACCATCTGTAGTGGGATCTGATGGCCTCTTCTGGAGTATCTGAAGACAGCTACAGTGTACTCTTATTCACTTAAAAAAATTCCCAAGGAAGGGCATATGAGAGGTTTGGAGAGATGGAAGGTAACAGGGAAATGTTGTGACTATATTAGCATCTCAAAATATAAAGGAAATATTTTAAAATGTTTATTTCACTTTCGTGGTAAACTGGCAGGCATCAGAAAGAAACAGTAAGAAGGACTAAAATTCAACAATAATCAAAGAGCCAAGGAGATTAAAAGACAGGGCATGGGAAGATGTAGTAATACGTTTCAATTCAAATAAGCCTGTATAAAAGACACACAATCCAGATATTTTATTTACAAGCCATAGACCTAGATTAGGTAGATCTAGGGCTATACTAACTCATTCCCCAGCTACAAGTCCTTTTTGCTTGCTGTTTCTCCTGACCATGTAGTTCTGGCTCAAGGCTGCCTCCTTTTTTTGTTTTCATTCTTTCTCCCTCTCTCCCTCTCTTCCTCTTCCCCTGCAGCCCTCTCTCTTGAACCTCCAGTCCCATCTTTCATCCTCCACTGCCCAATCATAGATCTGGCCTTTAAAAAAATAGTTAACTTTTTTTACTTATTCACTTTACATCCCACTCTCTGCCCCCCTTCTGATCACCCCCTCCCATGATCTTTCCCCCATTCTCCCCTTGTCCTCTCTGTGGGTGGAGGGCCCACACCCTGGCACTTCAAGTCTCTTTGAGGCTAGGCGCTTTCTCTCCCACTGAGGCCAGACAAAGCAGCCTAACTAAAAGAACAAGCAACAGCTTTTGGATAGCTCTAGTTCCATGTTCGGGACCCACATGAATACCAAGCTGCACATCTGCTGCATACGTGTGGGGAGGTCTAGGTTCAGCCCATGTATTTTAGTTGGTAGTTCAGACTCTCAGTGTCCCAAAAGTCCAGGCTAGTTGGCTTTGCTGGTCTTCCCGAGCCTTTTATTGACCAGTTAAAATGGAGGAAATGTTCACATGGTGTCACTTGAGTATGTGAGGATCTGCTCGTTTGGGACAATCACATCTTGAGGAACCGGTACTTACCATTAGAATACAAGCAGCATCAAACCTATTCACTACAGGAGGATACTGTCACTGATGCCCCTGGAGCAAATGAAACAGCATTTTCTTACTTTTTCTTCTTTGGAATGAGATGTGGAATGCTAATATGGTAATCCCTTTCGAGGCTAACTTAGTGGATGCATGGCTTGCAGCAATGGCACACCCTTTACACCACTGCCCAGATGTAAGTATAGAGGAGGAAACAGTAACCACTGGCTTAAGCCATATGCCATAATGAAAATATTTTATAACCTGTTCATAAATATTATGTAAAAGCAATTAGAAGGTTGGCCAGCAACAGCTACAAAGAAAGAGTTCCCCTTCATGAAAACTTACAGGGGCTGAGTGAATGCTTAAGATGATAGATTCTTTAAAATAAATCAAATAATTGAAAAGAAGGGAATAGCTATAAAAGGAAGAAGTACACAGAGAAATATTTTTGAGTCAGGGTCTTAGTATGTAGCTCTATCTGCCCTAGGAATTGCTGTGCAGAGCAGATTGGTCTCAAACTCACAGAAGTCTTCCCACTTCTGCTTCAGGAGAGTTGGACCAACACACCCAGCATATATAAAAATAGTTACTTTAATATTTTTAACTTATTTCCACAAAGACATATTAGATATCAAGAAATATGTGTATCCATGTCTTCACAGTATAGTCACAGCACTGAGAGCAAATATTTCAACTAACTAAGGTACAGTGTGCTACAGAGCTCTCAACCGGAAATGTTGCCTAGGACTTTAGGAGACAAGACGATGAAACTTTAGTCTATAGAATGTAGGTGATTCCCAAGAACAAACTCAAGGAATGTATACAACAACTAGCTTCCCTGTATACAAGGGTATATCAACTGACACAATGAGTTCTTATCTGCCCAATGGGAGTAAGCCAGTGCATCATAGACATGGACTCTGGTTTACTTAAGAAAAAGAAAGAAAGAAAGAAAGAAAGAAAGAAAGAAAGAAAGAAAGAAAGAAAGAAAGAAAGAAAGAAAGAAAGAAAGAAAGGAAGGAAGGAAGGAAAGAAGGAATGAAGGAAAGAAGGAATGAAGGAAAGAAAGAAAAGAAAACCCCTTATGCTTGTCCGTGTCCATCTTGGTGATTATCATTATGCTGGCATTTGGGGTTTACTCTTCTCTCTCCAACCTGGACAAGGTACAGTTCTAATGTTCTCTTCTTATGTGAGCATGTGTGGTGCTGGGATCAAACTTGGGCCTCATGTATGGAAGGGGAGTGCTGGATCACTAGGCAACATCTATGGCTCAATAATGAACATTTTTCAGATGGATATTAAAACAAAACAAACTAGAACAAAAAAACAGACTCATAATCAGTGGAGCTATGACCTTGTCTCAATTCACATGCTTCTTCAGTTAGAACGATGCTCTGACTTCCAGGATTTTATTCACTACTTGCCAAAATGCTTTTGTTGTCTCTTTTACTTAAAACAAAGAGAGTATAGTCTCATTGGTTTTATCAGAGCTCCTGTTTGCCAATAGCCAAACTCACAACGTCTAATGTACGCAGGGAAGTAATTCCAAGGTGATAGTATGTAAAATGTTATATGGCTAAATTTAAGTTGACACGAGATGGGAACTTGTCTGTAAAGTTGGTTACTAAAGCAAAAGTATACTCCTTTTCCATATCTAATAAACAAATTAAGCTTGCAATCAAAACACAGGAAGAAATGATTGGTGTCCTCAGTGCACATCCTAAGAGTCAGAAGTTCATACTTAAACGCTGTCTTAGTTTGGGTTTTCCTGCTGTGAAGAGACACCATGATCAAGGCAACTCCTATAAAAGGACAACATTTAACTGAAACTAGGTTACAGTTTTCGAAGTTTAGTCCATTATCAGTATGGCAGGAAACATGACCGTGGGCAAGCATACATGGTGTTAGAGCAGAGAGTTCTACATGTTAATGCCTGGGCATCAGAAGGATACTGTGGGCCATAATGAAAGTAACTTGAGAACATGAGAGCTCAAAGCCAAGTCTCCACACTTATGCACTATCTTGAACAAGGCCACACATCCTCCAACAAGGCCACACCCCCTCCAACAAGGCCACACCCCTCCCACAAGGCCACACCTCCATCAAAAGGCCACACCTCCTAATAGTGCCATTCCCTATGGGCAAGCATTCAAACACATGAGTCTATGGGAGACATACTTATTTAAGCCACCGTAAACAGCGTCCATCCAGCAGAGTATGCATCCCTGTCATTGTGCTAACGTAGGAGAGACACAAGGCTAGCCACCTGTGTACACAGCTTTGCACACAGTGCTGCTGATGCTGATGGGATGCTTGTGAGGAGCTTGTCCTCTTCTGCTCTAGATGCTCCGTACCTTGGGGCCATTCTGGTCAGAATGAATCCCACATGCTATCTTTCATTTCTCTGTCTTTCAATCTGTAGATAAGATGGGTATAACTGAAGGGAAGGCACTATGACAACTTATGACAAGGAATCTGAAAGAGCAAATGTTTGCCTTCCATGCTGGGTGGGAGATGCAAAAGTGGAAACATGTTTCTTAGCTGAAGGACATCCAAAAGTTCTTACACAGGTAAGTTGTCAGTGGGCATTCCTGCTCCCCTTGACTAGACTCTCTGCCTTCGTAAAATATTCTTTATCTGTTCAATGTCCTATCTGCCCTTTACCTCCTTGTTTTGGGAAGGTGACCTTACTACTATCTCAGCTTGAACGTTTTGCCACCAGTGACCCAGCTAGTACAAATATATCACCAAATCAATTTAGTGGGAACACTAAAACATTCATGGTCTTAAAATTTTAACAGAAGCCTGCGTTTTCTCCATTAAAAAAATTTAATCGGGTAGGATGTCTTTAATCAAAAGGCAAGTCAAGTAGGTCACACAAAAGACGGAATAATGGCATTGTAACTGTATAAATCTGACTTTTGGCTGTACTTTATAGGCCTGAAAAAAAATCAAAAGCAGTAAAAACTTATATTATTTCTGTCAGTAGTCCTTTTCATAAAATGTTGTGAAAACAATCTCTCTAAGAAGGAAGCAACATACTGAGCTCCGAGCTTCAGTCGCAGGAAGTTCATTTTTTCCCTTGGCTTACAGCCCAATGCCATCAGAACTAATTAAAAACAGAGCCACGCTGGTATGGGGTTCAGTGTTCGGGTTTTACAATAACAGAGTCACAAAGCAGAGGGATGTCTAATGAGAATAGTTTCTGAGTTTGTTTTGTAGCATTGGGCAACTATGTCAATTACTGGAACTGCAGCTCAGGGCCAGCACCCATGCTGGGATGTGAGAGGGTCTTATTGCCTTACAGATTGCTTCCACTTTGATGCATGTGATATGCATGTCACTTGTACACTAGGGCTGTGCCTGGCTACAAATGACATTAGAGGAGGTTGATGGTACCTTGTTCCTTGTGTCTGAGGCCAGATCAAATGTTCCCAGGCCCAGATTTCAACAGGATTATTAGTTATGATCCAGTTAAAAGATGCAGCATATGTTCTAGTTAGGAAATGATTGGAAATGAAAGCTCTGACCTGTACAGCCATATGTATGGGCTGTGGTGAATTAAGGTGAGATTAGGAGAGAACAGAGTCAGACTTTCACTAAGGGAAAGAGAGCACAGCTAAATGTTCCTTTGCTTTTACTGTTGCATCATTAATGAAAACAAGATTATTTTTGTGTTTTCTCCCTTTGCTTGCCCTTGCTTAAAGGTTAAAAAAAATTCTAACAGCTCCACTGGTAAAAGAATCTCATCTTAGTATTTGTGTATTAAATGATTATTGTGTTTGATGTTTTGTTAGCCAATATGGTGTCTTGGAAGAGCCAATAGAATGTAAATAGTTAGTAGAGGGGTTTCACCTCTGTGTAGGATCTCTTCAAGCTTGCCAGTTGACTTTGCATTGGGATGAAAATTTTCTTCTAATTTGTGCAAATCAAGATGCATCAATATTGCAGTGCCAGGCAAGCATAATAAATATATTGTAATAGTGACACAATGGAAGTGTAACAAAGTTGTGTTTATTTACATTTCTGTTTCATTTATGCTTGCCTCCTATTACAGGAACATAAATACCAGTGAGTAGAGAAGTTATGGAGGCATTAGAGTAGAACATAAATACCAGTGAGTAGAGAAGATATGTGGAGACATTAATTAATTATTCATATTTCATATTTCATATATCAAATAGTAGTTTACCCCAGCTATTAGTGGCTCATGAAACATATATCTAGTTATATGTATCCCTCTTCTGTGTTTCTTAAAAGCCCTTAGCAGAAGATCATACAGCAGGTTGCTTCTTCCAGTTCAACAATATTTACAAAATTAATTTGAAATGGCCGATGTTATAAATATTAATCATTAATTTCAATCATGGCAGAAAATATGAACAATTTTAAAGGAAGCTTATCATAATGTGAAGCAGACAATATACATTTGTTAATTTTCTCACTTTGTTCACTTTCTGTATTCTAATCAGTGCTAGTATTGAATTTTCTCAGATACTGTTGGTATGTGGACATATTTTCCACTGCAGAGACAATTCACCAGGGCAGTTATATGTGCTAAAACCTGACAGTCTTCAATTATTGAAGGTGTGCTACCCCTGCAGCAGGTACTAATTTGCACACAGTGGTTCATTTCATAATCTTGAATGTCTTTGAGCAGTAGATCAAGAAAGCAACTATATATCTATGCTTCCAAGTGCCCTCATTTCCAGAGGCTCAAAAAGTAAAACAGGACAGAAGACCACAGGAATCTGCCTGGAGTCTGACAGCATCAGCACCCAGGGGATGTCACGCAGAACACTTGGTGAAGCTATGGCTGAGAGAGTGATACATATTAAAAAGGGGCCCTGGGACTCAGGTGCCTGTTTATCTTGGATCAGAGAAAGGAACAGACAGAGCAGAAGGGAAGGAGGAAAATTTGGCAAGCAGAGACTTCATGAAGTTGAAATCTCATTCTGAGACTGGACATGAATATGATAGATTGGTGTCCTCCAAGACTCTTATTTCATGAGATTACCCAAATCTGTTTGCAGATTAGGAGTGAAAGGAGTGAACTGTTTGCAATATGGATCCTAAACAAGTGAGACATGGAAAAATAGTCACTAGTCATGTAGTAAAGTCATTTCCCCAACCCCTCCATCAATATTACTTCAAAATATCAGAGAACATTATGTGTATTGGAAAATATGCGTAGGGTGTGAACTCAAGATTTCACATCTATAAACTTGACCAAGTGGGATAAGATTCTTGAAAAAGTGCAAAGATGGCTTCTGAAGTGGCTTAGGAGAATGACAGGGTTGGATTTGGTGATACCTTTTCACAGTCCACAGATCTCTGTGAAGCCTAGGGAGTTCCTTCACGGAGTGCTCCATACAAAGTTAATAATATTATGGGAAGGACATCTGTGGCTTTAGTGTTTCCTTTTTCAAAATTTTGAGGTGTTAGAGGCTCACACCTAGATTATGAACATTCTGGGCTAATACTTCATCACTAAGTTCTATATCCAGATCTTAATATGATGAGATGGGGCCTTCCTGTGTTACTATGACTGTCCTGGAAGTTGCTATGAAGGCCAGGATGGTTTCAAACTTTTGATATGCTTCCTTTTGACGTCTGAGTACTGATATTACAGTCATATGCTATTATACTTGGTTTGTGCATCTTAAAAATATCCGACTTATATAAGACACATTTCTTTATGGGTGTTTTGATATTCTTGCCCATTGAAGCATTCCCAGTCAGGCAGTGGTGTTATCCTTGGTGCTAATTGAAAAGATTATGTGTTTTAAGTATGTTGTGATCCTCTTGAATTTACTGATTTTTTTCATTTAGTGAAGTTTACAAAGTTCTCACTTTACACATATACATTACATAGTTGCCACAAAAAGAGAAGAGAAAGTATTCTACTTGTGGAACTTCAGTGTGGTAGAGGAGTTAAGGCACATGAGGAGGAAGTGAAGAAGTGATTGAGCGAAGTTGTACGGAGTTCATGAAACTATGATATTGAACATTGATCTAAACCAGGCAATCCCCATGCCTCGGAGGTAGTCGGAGAAAGCAAATCTCATTAACACATCATTTTTTTCCCAAAATAAGAGATTTTTTTTTTGCAATAAAAGACTTTTGTTGGAGTCTTTTGATAATTTGCCCATATATTATTTCCATGAACAATTGCTAGTGTTGGCACATAAAAATAGGAGAGGTTGTTCTAAGCTTCTGGGCTTATATCCACTTATCAGTGAGCACGTACCATGTGTGTCCTTTTGTGATTGGGTTACCACACTCAAGATGATATTTTCTAGTTCCATCCATTTGCCTAAAATTTTCTTGAATTCATTGTTTTAATAGCTGAGTAGTCCTCCATTGTGTAAATGTACCACATTTTCTGTATCCATTCCTCTGTCGAGAGAAATGTGGATTCTTTCTAGCAAGGCTTGCTGCCCCAGTATAGGGAAATGCCAGGACAAGGAAGCAGGAGTGGGTACATTGGTGAGCAGGGGGAGGGGGGATGAGATAGGGGTTTTCAGAGGGGAAACCAGGAAAGGGGACATTTGAAATGTAAATAAAGAAAATATCTAATAAAAATAAAAATAAAATGTTACATTAATGAAAAAAAAAAGAAAGAAAGAGAATGGGAAAGGTGAACAATTTTTCAGTTAGATGGACCAAGTGAGGCGCTGCAGTCGCCAGGGCAGCTCTGCTCTCCTGAAACAGAAATACAAAAGTGAGCCCATTAAGGTGGTCATTTTGTGTCATTTGAGGTCTAGTTCTCGATCCACCCATTCTAGCACCAGCTTCTTAAAACAATTCCCTGAATATAAAGCCTAAAATTATGTCAGTTAGTTGACTGTGATCCTGTAAACCATCTGAATGACATTTCTTTGTCCTTTATAAATAGATTTTTTCATTTTTTATTGGTTGTTTTATTTATTTACATTTTAAATGTTATCTCCCTTCCAAGTTTCCCTTCTACAAATCCCCTATCCCTTCCCCCCTTCCCCAGCCTCTATGAGGATACCCCCTATCCACCCACCTACTCCTGCCTCAGCGTCCTTGTGTTCCCCTATCCTGGGTCATCAAGCTTCCACTGGACCAAGGGGCTCCCCTTCCAATGATGCCAGATAAGTCAATCCTCTGCTACATATCCAGCTGAAGCCATAGGTACCGACTGTGTACTCTTTGGTTGGTGGTTTAGTCCCTGGGACCTCAGTGGAGGGGGAGGGTTCAGGTGGTTAATATTGTTGTTCTTCATATGAGGATGCAAACCCCTTCAGCTCCTACAGTCCTTTCCCTAACTTATACATTGAGGATAAGTAGATTTTGAAGGCTGAATCTATTAAACGAATCCCCTTGTTCTGGCCTGAACTGTTGTATAGGGGGTGGTTTTAATAGTATCAAGCATTATGATAATAACCACCATCAAATTATTCTTTATCATATTTAGGATAAAGGCAGCATAAACAGGTGGATGGTTCCAGGTTTAATCCCCTAATCAGCTGCCTCCCATCAAATACTAATACTCAAAAGATCTGAAGTGAAATACATTATACTAGAGTCATGTTTGTGATTGTTCATTACCTAAGAAATAAGAAATCTCAGAATTAGTACACATGGTCACAGTAAAACAACACATGCACTAGCTGATTTATTGGGATTCCTTTTGGTTTGTGGATATTCAGGCTTAGTAAGAATGCTATGGAGCTGGAGAGATAGCTCAACAGTTAAGAACATTTGATGATTTTACCAAGTATCTGAGATCATTTTCTAGCAACCAAATGGCTGATCACAATCACCTGTAGCTCCAATTCCAGAGCACCTGATTCACTCTTTGAGCTCTGTAGGCATCAGAAACTTACATCAGGCACATATGTATACAGAGTCAAAACACTCATACACAAAAATATATATGAACCTAGAAAAGAGTAGAATGCTTCCTATGGGTGACATAAAAAACAGAAAAGCTGTTTGAGAGAATAGTCTGGCAATTTCCTATAGAGTTACCTTATGGCCCAGTAGGTTTAACCATAGGAATGTATACCCAAGATAAATAAAATACACGTCTATACGAGACTTTAACATCCATAATAGTATTCATAAGAGCTCTGAAGTAGAAACTCCACAGATCCCCACTGAACAATGAAAGGGTAAGCAGAACCCAGAATGCCCATAAAATGGAATATTATTTGGTAATTTACAAAAATGTGCCATTGACACATGCTACAGTGTGGTCAAACCTTGGAGACATTGGGCTAAGCTAAAGGAAAAGTACCTAAAGGTTTCAAAGTACCGAATATTGCATGATTCTGTTTATATGACGTTTGCAGCTAGAGAAATTTATACATGCAAAAAGTAGAATAGTAATTCCCTAGAGTTGGTGGAGGGGTCTGTTTTGCGGGGAATTAGAGGGTGATAGTTGTGGGATACCATCTTTTCCTGACCAGAAAACCATTTTAAAATTTATTGAGGTGATGGATGTAAAATTATGATTATATCAAATGCAGTTGAATTGTGTAATTTGAATGGATTAAAAATATAGTATGTGAATCATATCTTAGGCTATTTTGTTAATAAAGGAATGTTGCCTGGATCCACAGTCCTAGCATATAAAACCAAGCTACATTATGCTATCAGTTTTAAAGCTCTCACTTGTGCTATGCTACCTGATCTTTGGTCCTCTTTAAAATCAAGGTTTAGTGTGTCTTATATTTCATTTTATAAGACAGGATATGGGAGCTAGGGGAGCAATCTGATTATCACGTATAACACACTAGCAATGGCTTTGGTCACTATGTCAAGGAGCCCCCCTTTTCCCACGGGAAAAAAATCTGACTGAAGCCAATCATAAGAGAACCATATTCACTTTTAGAAAGATTTGTAAAAGTAAAGGTAATTGGCAATAATATATATATGGGACTTGTAAATGTTATATATGCTTCATGAATTAGGTCTGAAAGTTCTGGGCTCTTGTCATGTGGTACTTCACTTAAAGACTGCTCTTACATCATGAGGCCTCTCAGATTCTTAAAGAAACATTTAAAAGGTGGTTTCAGCTGTTAAAACTGCACATAGAACATGAGATGTAGTTGGCCATGTACTCTGATTCATTGAACACTAAACTGGAGAACTGGGACTCCGGTCTTCTGCTCTCATTGTATTAAAGTTGTACTTGGCAGATTTGAACAAATAAAGAATCTTTTTCTATCTCGTGTCCATTTTATTAACTATAGGGTTAAATGAAATGGGAAAAGACCGTTAAAAAAACCAAACCTCTTATTTTAAAACACTTGTATCCTGTTTCAATGTTTATAAAATCAAAACCTTTAAATACCAATACTTCTAATTAGAAGTAGGCTACTTAGTTTATATGCACCCAGTAATGGGATTTTAAATATTAAGACTATATTTTCTTTTCAGGAATATGCATGTTTGAAATCATCAAGTGGCTTCCTTGAAAAGACGTTTAACAACCAGCTCACCTGAGACAGAAATTTGAACTGTTATTCTGATTATACTTGATTTTGAGCTATTTCAGAGCTGTATCAAATGTCAATATACAACATGGCTTTTGAGAGAATGCATGAATCAGTTACACACCAGTGGTACTGCCCAGGATGGAGCTACACAGACGTGATTGCATGCACACACAGAAACCACCATTTATAACTTATGTAACTGTAGGAGAAATACTACATTCTACTTATTTTCCTTGATACATGGATCTACTTAATATTTTGAATGAATTGGAGGCTTATATTTCTAAAATACTTTATCAAGTCTCTTCTATTGAAGCAAAGTATACCTTAGGAAATGTAATTTTTCTTGATTATTAAGGATAATTTGCCAGAATCATACAGTAGGACTAAGGTTTTTCTTTCAGCTCAATCATTAAGAAGATTGTGTGTGTTGTTAATTGAGACTTACTTTAATTATTCATTGTCATCATTTCTCAGTTCACTTCACTACCAATTACCAAGTTGCATGTGAGAAATCCTAAAATACCTTCTATTTATAACCATGTGCATTTAAGGGAAGAATTGACTTATATTAAACTATTAGTTTCTATAGAACATGCGTTTGGCTTTTTCTTTAGCTCTATTTTCTTTAGTTTTTGGTGATGTTAAACTTATTTATTTATTTTTTTATACTTTGGAAATTATTGTTCGTGCTGTTTTATTTGAGATTATATAGCCCTGACTGATTATCCTGCCTTATTTCCATGATTGTTAGGATGATAGTGTGGGGTGGTGGTGTTATATGCCTGGCCATATTTTTGTTCTTGGTAATCCAATTTCTGTTCCATGTCTTAGACTTTCAGTTTCTAATACTCCATAGGCTCATAGCATTCAAGATGCAAGAACAGCATACAAACCCAGAGCAAAGAAACTCAAGACTGTGGGGCTGGCTGTCCAAGGAACAAAATATGGTGTCAGTCCATCTCGTGAAGTGTTCCTTTCATTAACAAGGTATTTAAAATGACTTTAGATGAATCCTGTAGATGAGGTGGAGGAAAGATGGTAGGAGACAGTGGCCTCAAGGATACCATGAGAAAATAGAATCAACTAACCTGAGCTCATAGGGGCGCACTGAGACTGAACTGACAATCAAGGAGCCTGCATGGGTGTGACTAAGGGTCTGACTTATGTTATGCTTGTGCATCTCAGACTTTTTGTAGGTCTCCTAAGAGTGGGAGCAAGGACTGATGCTTTTGCCTGCCTATTGGGATGCCTTATTCTGCCTTAATGTGAGGGGATGTGCCTAGTCTTAGTGTAACTTGGCATGCTATGTTTGCTTGATATCCCTGGGAAACCTGCCCTTTTCTGAAGGAAAATGGAGGAAGAGTAGAAGTTGTGCAGGGGAGGAGTGTAGTGTGTCAGAGGGTGTGCCACAGTATACCCCTCTGTCCACACATCTTCAAATGCAAATGTCCATTGCAATGAGTCTTGGTCTGTCTGGAGGCCTACGGCTTCTGCCACATCATCAATATTAGATCCCCACTGGGACTCACCCTTGTTATTATCCTGCAGCATCAGTGAGTCTTTCTGGTTATCCTGTAGCTTCGGTTCTGTAGGACCAGCCCTTTCATGAGCTCCAAGAGTTTATAGATAATGTAGATTCTGGATCTGGGCCTAGGTGATATATTGAGCCTGCCAGCGCTCTCTCTTCTACGCACCACCAGAGCAAGCTTTCCAGCACTGCTCGGGTTAGGTTACCCAGTGCTATCAGCAGCAGGGAACACGGTAGTCAGTGCTCCTGCTCGCAGGCCCTCAGGACCAGCTCACCAGCACCCATGCCTCCAGAGCCACCTCTGTGCTGCTCAGTGGAGGCACAGAGTCCGTGTTCTTCCAAGTGCTGCAGCCTGTGAGGGGGTAGGCCATCTCTCTGGCTCTCAGGACTGTCTCAGTCTCATTTGTACCTTTCTCATCACGGCCAGCTTCACTGTGTTGTCTGCCTAAGAGCACCTGACTGTTACATAGAAAAGATATGTGAAAGAATTTTGTTTTCAAATTTTAAATATTTAAAGCAGAAGAATGATTGAAATTCATTTCAATCCTTCCTGTCCCTTAGGAGCAGTCAAAGATATTTTTTAAACATTCTTTTTTTTTTAAGAAAAGATTTATTTATCATTATATGTAAGTACACTGTAGCTGTCTTTAGACGAGGGTGTCAGATCTGATTGTGGAGGGTTGTAAACCAACCATATGGTTGCTGGGACTTGAACTCAGGACCTTCAGAAGAGCGGTCAGTGCTCATAACCACTGATTTGTCTCACCAGCCCCACTCCAGTCAAAGATTTTTAATCTGACCCTATCTAAGAGTTTTAGTAAATGATTCATAGTGCCTATGATGAAGAAAGGTCATTCCCATGGTCTTTACAATAGTGTAAAAAGTGCAACATGTTACATACCATTCTTTATGAAACAATTTTGTGAATTTCACACCATGTACCCCAATCCAGCGCACCTCCCTGTCCCTCCCTATGGGCCCTCTGCCCCGCAACCTCCCTAAAAAAAAAAAACCAAAAAAATTAAAACCAACCAAACAACCAACCAAACAGACTGTATCACCCTGGAAGCTGCAGTGTGTCCCGCAATGAGCCATTGGTCTGGCTTGAGGCCTCTGGCTTTGCCACACCATCAATCCTGGATACTCACTAGGACTCCTCTTGGATATGCTGTTGTTGCTTTGTGTTGTGGATATCTTTCAGCTTTGGTTCTGCAGGATCGGCCCCTGCATGTGCTCCAGTAGTTCATACATAGTGTAGGTGCTAGGTGGGCTACCTCAAATCCCTGAATGAATCTGGGTCTGGGAGGTAGCTGGGTTGGTCAGTCTGACAGCTCTTTTATGCCCACGCCAGATCTCTCACACCCATACCACCTGAGCTAGCTTTCCAGCACTGCCCAGGTGAAGGTGGGGGAGGCAGTGCTTACCTGAGTGCTCAGTCCTCCGACATCAACGGGGGTACTAGGCAGCAGCCCAGATTGGGGACATCCACACGACCTTTGGTGGTCACACGGGCCAGGGACACAATCCTTGCTGCTACAGGGTGCGGCAGGACAGGCTCAGACATCACCACAGCCTCAAGTGGCTGCACAGCCCTCATGGTAAGGATGTTCCTCACTGGCCGCATGCCGACCGTTCTGCCTCTCTTCCTGGTGAACGCGCCTCTCAGTTTCTCTTTCTCTCTCATCTCCTCAGCACGTACTTGTTCATCCCTGGGGAACCTGCTCACCTGTGCCTTGTGGCAGTGGGCAGGCTGCATAATTTCATTTTAATCATCTATCGAAATGAAGAATTCCATTGTGGTCTTTTTTGTGACACCTCTTCCCCTTTCTGGCTGTTGTGTCATGACAAGGATTTGGTGGCACCCCTATTTTTAGGCATTGTCTGATCTAATTTTAAAGGTGACCTTGGAGACACCATGTTGTCTGTTCAAAGACCTTGATTAGATGTATGTATTAGGGTTTTTTTTTTCCCTCTGACAAAATACCTGATGCAAACAGCTTCACAGCAGAGGTATTTATATTTTGGTTCTTTCAGACGAGGTGGACCATTATGGTAAATGGTGAATGGGGCTCTGTGTCTGTTGGCAGAGATCTGTCTGCAGTGTGGATTATTACATCTTAGTAGTCAATGAAGCAGAGAACTTAGGATGGAATGAAAAAAATCTATCCTTGCTCACTCACCTAGGATGCTGTGTCTCTCACTCCAGAAGTTCTGGACCTCCAGAAACAGCAGCACTAACCTGGCATTACGCCATCACCACTGGGTCCAACATGCGACCCAGTGGGTGGCATTTCATGCCCAAACAGTGATGATTTACAATGAGTGTTCTCTCAATGAACCATGCTGCACACTCTGAATTAGTATGAATAATCACAAACACAAATATAAAATATACATAAATATATACATCAATATATATGGGTCCTCTCTTCACTAGCTGATTTTTTACAGCAATCTCAGTTTTATCCTGACACCAATATTCTCTGTTTAAACCATCTAGGCTCTTCCTGTCTTTCTAGAAGAACCAAGTGATTTCTTTATATTGCAGTATTTATTTACAAAGGCAATGATCACCTTATGCTTATTGACTAAGCTGTTCCTAGATTATATATAGTTTTCCACTAACTTTCACCTTCTTTTGAAATAATTTTACAGTGAGAGACTTTGCAATACTATGGTGGTCTTATATAGTTTTCATAGAAATTCCTGAATATTATTGTAACTATAGAAGTTAATTATAGTTACAGTTATAACAATCAGGAAATTTCTTGTAATTCAGTCCAATGCATTACATCTTATCATATGCATAACTATCTTCCTATTAATGGCCTTTCTTACATTCCAAGTCGTTGCCCAGGCCCTCAAGCATATTTTGTTTTCCTGGGTTTTTTTTTTTTTTTAAATCTGTGATGGTTTCCAAGTCATCAAAGGATGACTCTTATGACTTAGAAATAGCAAGTTATTTAGTAGAGTGTGTTTCAGTTTAGGTTGCTTGAAGACACAGTTACACTTAGATTAATTTTTACCTACTTTTGGGATGATCACCACAGAAATGATATAGCATCCTCAATGGTGTGAGGTGTCTCTGTGTGTCCTATTGTGGTGAGGCTGCTGTTTATCCCATTCATAGATCACTGTCTCCCAGGGTTAGCCACTAAATAGTTATTAAAATTCCTTTATCCATCAATTGGTGTCTTTGTAGGAGCTATTTTGAGTTTACCAGGAGCTTAAGTAAAATTACTCAGGATAGATAGATAGATAGATAGATAGATAGATAGATAGATAGATAAGTTTAGGAATCTCAAAACTGTATGTCGAAGAGCTGAAGGAATGCCTATATTTCAGTCTGAGTCCTTCTGAACATGCATTAAGTTTTCAAGGCAGTGTAGAGACTATGGGTTGAACTGTGCACTGCAGAATTGTGAAACAGCTGACAGTTACAGTCACATTCTCAAGACTCCAGTGCAACACCCAGAGCCTCTTGCCCCACCTCTAGGACATTTCATACCCTACAGTGTAAGGATTTGGACTTAGTGTCCTTCCAGTATTTATTTCCCAGTTTTTGGAAGAGAAGCCACACTGTGCCTACCCTGGCCTCCTACTCCAATAGCAGTTTCAGCTGCCTCCACAGATGCCCATGTAAATCATCTTTAGTAGAACAATACGAATCTAGGGAAAACCCCTCCAAGGGGAAAAAGTGCCATTTCATTAAAAGAAGAAGAAGAAAAAAAATAATTCTTCAAATCTGGTTCATCTCACAGTCTAAATGCAAGTTCTTAATTAACAGCCAACAGAGATTTCTAAAGTTGGAGGAAAAACTGGAGCAACAACTTTTAAAATTATCCCCTGGGCTTTTTTTCCTTCTTTGTCTCTTAAAGGGAAAAAAGGCTAATAACCATTCACTGGCAAATTGCTGTTCCTTCAGAACAAGGAAGTGAATGCGAATGAAGAAGTGGCATCCCAGGGGAACAGGAGTCGTTGTAATTAGACAGAGCGCCTTGGTGAGATGCAGCAAAAAATTACTGGAATGGATGAATGAGGGGTTGTTCTACCAGACACTCTATCGCACTTTCTGGCTTCTGCTGGAATAAGCGAATGACCAGGGCTTAGACTTCTGTCATTTTCTCTTCCTTCTTCCTTCCTTCCTTCCTTCCTTCCTTCCTTCCTTCCTTCCTTCCTTTCTTCTTTCCTTTCTTCCTTCCTCCCTCCCTTCCTCTTTTCCTTCCTCCCTCTCTCTTTCTTTCTTTCTTTCTTTCTTTCTTTCTTTCTTTCTTTCTTTCTTTCTTTCTTTCTTTCTTTCTTTCTTTCTTTCTTTCTTTCTTTCTTTCTTTCTTTCTTTCTTTCTTCCTTCCTTCCTTCCTTCCTTCCTTCCTTCCTTCCTTCCTTCCTTCCTTCCTTCTCTTCTTTCTTTCTTTCTTTCTTTCTTTCTTTCTTTCTTTCTTTCTTTCTTTCTTTCTTTCTTTCTTTCTTTCGTTCTTAATCATTTCATTTGTTTACATTTCAAATGCTATCCCCCTTCTCAGTTACCCCTCCACAAACCTCCCCATCCCATCTCCTCTCCCTTCCTCCCCTCCCCCTCTATGAGGGTGTTCCTTTACCTGCTCTCACACTCCTGCCTCAGTGCTCTAGCATCTCCCTACACTGGGGCATCAAGCCTCCCTCCCCTCCCTCTGATGTCTGACAAGGCCATCCTCTGCTACATATACAGCTGGAGTCATGGGTCCCTCCATATGTACTCTTTGGTTGGTGGTTTAGTTCCTGGGAACTCTGGGTGGTTCAGTTAGTTGATATTCTTCTTCCTATAGGATTTTAATCTCCTTTCAGTTCCTTCATTGTTTTTCACAGCTCCCAGACTAGTGCTGAAATTGAGTGAGAAGTGGGTGAATGTTGGATTATCAGGCTGAGAAGGCCACAGCTCAGCTCTGGTGTTTGGACAAAGACGGTTTGAACCCATTGGTGCTGACTAATGACAGAGGCAGCTGTCATGTCTGGGACTTCTCTATGTCACCACCATTGAGATCCAGGTCTGGTTAGGTAATGGGTACAGGGTTCATGTATGTCTTGTTATAGTATCACTGGCTTCTCTGTCAGGAGAATATTAACCCCATACTCCTGACAATCCAATATGTCTCCAGATGTTCAATGTTCCATGGAAGACAAAATCAATTACAGTTAAGTACCATGGTTTTGTTTCTTTATCTTAAGGTCATAATAAATAAGGCTGCAGAGTTTAAAAAATGATCCAGAAGATACAAGACCTGGTTTTGAATAATTTGTAAGATAAAACCCTACTCATTTGTATTGTTGACTGTAGTGACAATAATAAAATGTAAAGATAAGTGATTCTCATGGGAACCAAGGTTTTAGTGCCTTCTGTGCATTAGCTAAGCAACCTAGTGACATAGCCATCACCTTTAACAAAGAGAAGACTATTTTAGAAGAACCCACTGGACAGGGGCAAAGCAGTATGAAAAGGGGAGATTAGCTTTCAATGCTTTCTGGAAAGTATCAGTAGAAGTCTGGGGCAGTATTGAATTGAAATCTTTTTCCTTAATTTACATATTGTCTTCATTTTAGCTATACAGAAGGGAAATGAATAAAAACAATTATCCTCAAAGACATTCAGTCTGGTCTTGACTTGTTAAGAACGATAAAAGTCAGCAGTTAGAAGCATTTAATACAGCCAAACAAACCATAGAGTCTCAAATGGCTTCATCTGGTGTATTTTCTCTCAGTGGCACATAAAAGGGAACACTATAATTAGGACGTGATTCTGCTCAAGCTAGCCAATAAAAACCCTTAAAAACTGATTGCCCCTTTAGATAGCAACATAGAGAACAAAAGAGTCCTACAAAGTTTATTATCTGAGTATTAATATTACTACAAGAGATTCTTTACTTCATTCCTACATTGTAAGCCAAAGGGAAACATTAGTCACACAATTCCCTAGGGATACTTTATGACTCATTCAAAGTATGCTGGCCTATTTATTTGGAAAGACAAAACTCAGATTTTCAATTAATCAATACATATTTATTAACCCTTGAGCAGTTTTGGCAGTCCCTCTAAATTGCACAGATTTCAGTCTCCTCTATTATTTCTAGAATATCAAAGCAGATTGAGCATAAAGGTCCTTTGACCTTTAGTGTATATTTTAATTTTGTAAGATTGTATACATACAAGTTGCTCCTGAGACAAACAAAAAACTTTGCACTTCATAGTTACCAGGTACTGCCGAGGTTGCTAGTCCAAGGGCCATAATTTGGGTATCTGGAGTCTAAATGAGAGGCTGAGGATACATGACATGAAATGAGCTGAGCTCATCATGTTAAGCAAAAGAAGCCAGTCTCACAAATACGAGAGTCTCATGCTCCTACTCGTGTGTGGTGGTGAAGACAGACAAAGAGAGCGGGACCATTACAGGAAAGCAAGGACATTCTAGGAATGGAAGAAGAAGATGATGGGTAAGAAAAAACAATAGAGGAGAATAGCATCATATATTATTTGCAGATTATGGAAAGTCATTATAAAACTCATCTCATTTTACAATGAATATGCATGAATTGCCAATAAGCTAAACTGTAATTACTGAGTTCACCTCATGGACTCCTATTATCCTCTCTTCTCAGTGGCATAGCTGTCACTGAAGATGCTTATCTACTCTGTGATTAAGCACATAGCACATCACTAGTGCTGTGTTATACAAGTACACAAGAGACTGTCTGCGTTTCTATCCAGATACACTGAAGAGTATCCGCTATGTGTCCCTGAGCTGGTTAGGAATTTTTTTTTTTTTATTAAACTTAATTCAACTGAAAGTCATTTTGGGAGAGGGAACTTCAGCTGAGAGAATCCCTTCATCAGACTGGCCTGTAGGCAAGTGTGTGAAAGCATCTTCTTTATAAATAAACAGTATAGGAGGGCGGCCAGTATCAAACCACCCTGGGCAGGTGGTCCTGGGTTGTACAGAGAAAGCCATGGAGAGCAAGCTGAAAAAGCAACATTCTTCCATGATTTCTGCTTCATTTCCTTCTTCCAGGTTCCTGCTTTGAATTTCTGCCCTGACTGACTTCATGGTGGATTATAAACTGCAAGATGAAATGAAAACTTTCCCTCACGAGTTGATTTTGGTCATGGTGTTTATTACATAAATGGAACAGCTAACTAGAACAGCTCCCATGAAAACTGTCTTGAAAGCCACTGGAAATATGACATTTGCTGATGGCCCAGAGTTTTGCTAGTATCTCTATGCCCTTTTCCCCTTTATATTAGTTCTCAGGAGTGTTAAAGACTCCTCATATTGGTTCTTTGGTGCAACCCTGAAACATAGACTTAATCCCCGAAAGATGCCCCCCATTAACTGGAAGCAGCATCAGAAAGCAAATATAAGGAGGCTGGTGTCATATTTCATGTCAATGTGTAGAGGTCTTTGTTCAAACTTTCTGATGACTGATTATAATACTGGGCTCAACTAGAAGCTAAGTGTTTAAGAGTAGGGTAGGCAAGTAATTCTATTCTGCTGTGATGAATGGTCAGTTGTCCAGCTGATCACCACTAGTCACATAGTTGGGAACTTGAAATACAGCATTAAGACCAAAGACCTAATCTCTCTCTCTCTCTCTCTCTCTCTCTCTCTCTCTCTCTCTCTCTCTCTCTCCCTCTCCCCCTCCCCCTCTCTGTATCTCTATCTCTCTGTCTCTCTTTGTCTGTCCCTGTCTCCTCTCTCCTTCTTCTTTTGTTCTTTTCCTCTTGATCTCATTGTGTAGTCCAGGATGGTTTCAGGATCACTTGTTACTATAGTCTTTCAGAATTAACTTTTGAATTTTGATTATATTTGAATAAGATTTAAAGTTGAATGTTGCATGTGTTTACTGGTCATCTTATCTCAAAGAGATAGAAAAGGAATCGGAAGTAGATGTATCCAGTTCTTACTAGATTCTGTTTGACATGGTATTTGTATCCATTAAGGAAAAAATTGAGCAAGGGGGTGCTTTCTTTACTTCATTCGTGTTTTTACTTGCTATAAATTAAAAGTCTATTTAATATACTGTTTAATATTCCTTTTAGAACTAAGAAGACTGATCAGTGTTTAAAGCTCTTGCCATAATAGCCTAAGGACTAGCATTTGACCCATACACTCCATATAAATGCCAGGTAGGGTGGCAGCCATCTTATAATTTAAGTCTTGAAAAGGGGACAGAGGGGATTTCCAGAGCCCACTGGTTGATAAAACTAACCATATCAATAATCTCTGGGTTTTACTGAGAGAGCCCAACCTGCCTTAAGTAATAAAATGGAAGAGTGATGGAGGGCGATTCCTGATATCAACCTTAGGACCCCATATGCAAACATGCACAGGTACACTGATAATCTTCATACATTTACAGAAAACCATACATACACAAATATACACATACAGAGGCATACACACATGCACACACATGTGCACACACATACATGCATGTACTCATGTGCATACCACACATATAAACACAGAACAAAACTTCTTTAATATCTATCATAAGAAATTGATGACAATTATGGAAAAGCTAGAAAATACTATTATATAAAATTGAGAAAATCGCTCCTAGTGTTTTAAAATTAATTTTATATGTATATATGTATATGCCATATGTGTGTTTGTTTGTTTGTGTGTGTGTGTGTGTGTGCGCGCGCGCGCGCGCGTGTGCGCATTCATTTATGTGTTTAAATGCAGGTTCATGTTCTTGGTTTGCATCTTGCTTAAGACAGGGTATCTTTGTTGTTATTTTTTTATTTTTTATTTATTTATTATTTATTTATTTTTTATTTACATTGCAAATGATTTCCCCTTTTCTGGGTCCCCCACTCCCCGAAAGTCCCGTAAGCCCCCTTCTCTCCCCCTGTCCTCCCACTCACCCCTTCCCACTTCCCCGTTCTGGTTTTGCCGAATACTGTTTCACTGAGTCTTTCCAGAACCAGGGGCCAATCCTCCTTTCTTCTTGTACCTCATTTGATGTGTGGATTATGTTTTGTGTATTCCAGTTTTCTAGGTTAATATCCACTTATTAGTGAGTACATACCATGATTCACCTTTTGAGTCAGGGTTACCTCACTTAGTATGATGTTCTCTAGCTCCATCCATTTGCCTAAGAATTTCATGAATTCATTGTTTCTAATGGCTGAATAGTACTCCATTGTGTAGATATACCACATTTTTTGCATCCACTCTTATCTTTGTTGTTTTAATGATGCACATACCAGGCTAGCTGCCTCATGAGATTTCACAGTGCTTGCTCTGTGCATCCATTTCTTTACATGGGTTCTGGGAATTTGAATTATTTTCTCCGTACACTTGCAAAGCAAATATAATTTATCTACTGATATCATATAACATTATTACATAAGTATAACCACAATTGATACCTATTGAGAATTTAGGTGAATAGCATTCTTTTTTTTTTTTTTTTTTGGTTTTCTTTCTTTCTTTCTTTTTTTTTTTATAAATATTTTTGTTTTCTATATTCTTTGTTTACATTCCAAATTATTTCCCCTTTCCCGGATCCCCCCTCCCCATATGTCCCATAAACCTTCTTCTCTCCATCCATTCTCCAATCATCTCCCTCCTTTTTTTCTCTGTCCTTATATTCCCCTCCAATGATAGATCAATCCTTTCCAAGATCAGGACCTTCTCCATTCTTCTTCATGGGAGTCATTTGTTATGTGATTTGTGCCTTGGGTATTCAGGTCTTCTGGGCTAAATAATGTCCACTTATCAGAGACTGCATTCCATGTGTATTCTTTTGTGACTGGGTTACCTCACTTAGGATGATATTTTCCAGATCAAACCATTTGCCTAAAAATTTTGTGAATTCATTGTTTCTAATTGCTGAGTAGTATTCCATTGTGTAAATATACCACTTTTTCTGTATCCATTCCTCCTTTGAGGGGCATCTGGGTTCTTTCCAGATTCTGGTTATTATAAATAAGGCTGCTATGAACATAATGGAGCATGTGTCTTTATTGCATGCCGGGGAATCCTTAGGGTATATGCCCAGGAGAGGTATAGCAGGGTCCTCCAGAAGTGTCATGTCCAGTTTTCTGAGGAACCACCAGACTGATTTCCAAAGTGGTAGTACCATCTTACAGCTCCACCAGCAATGGAGGAGTGTCCCTCTTTCTCCACATCCTCGCCAAACCTGCTGTCTCCTGAGTTTTTGACCTTAGCCATTCTGACTGGTGTAAGGTGAAATCTCAGGGTTGTTTTGATTTGCATTTCCCTAATAACTAATGATGTTGATCACTTCATAAGGTGCCTCTCGGCCATCCGAATTTCTTCAGGTGAAAATTCTTTGTTTAGATCTGTACCCCATTTTTTTAATAGGGTTATTAAAAAATAGTTAGACTCCCTGGGGTCTAACTTCTTGACTTCTTTGTATATATTGGATATTAGCCCTCTATCAGATGTAGGATTGGTGAAGATCTTTTCCCAATTTGTTGGTTGCTGTTTTGTCCTTTTGACAGTGTCCTTTGCCTTACAGAAACTTTGTAATTTTATGAGATCCCATTTGTCAATTCTTGATCTTAGAGCATAAGCTATTGGTGATCTGTTCATGAACTTTTCCCCTGTGCCCATGTCCTCTAGGGTCTTCCCCAGTTTTTTTCTATTAGTTTAAGTGTGTCTGGTTTTATATGGAGATCCTTGATCCACTTGGCGTGAAGTTTAGTACATGGAGATAAGAATGGATCAATTCCCATTCTTCTGCATGCTGACCTCCAATTGAACCACCACCACTTGTTGAAAAGGCTATCTTTTTTCCACTGGATGTTTTTAGCTCCTTTGTCGAAGATCAAGTGACCATAGGTGTGTGGGTTCATTTCTGGATCTTCAATTCTATTCCATTGGTCCACTTGCCTGTCACTGTGCCAATACCATGCAGTTTTTAACACTATTGCTCTGTAGTATTGCTTGCAGTCAGGGATACTGATTCCCCCAGAATTTCTTTTGTTGTTGAGAATAGTTTTAGCTATCCTGGTTCTTTGTTATTCCAGATGAATTTGTGAATTGCTTTTTCTAACTCTGTGAAGAACTGAGTTGGGATTTTGATGGGGATTCCATTGAATCTGTAGATAGCTTTTGGCAAGATGGCCATTTTAACTATATTAATCCTGCCGATCCACAAGCATGGCAGATTTTTCCATTTTCTGAGATCTTCTTCTATTTCCTTCTTCAGAGACCTAAAGTTCTTGTCATATAGATCTTTCACTTGTTTGGTTAGAGTCAAACCAAGATACTTTATATTGTTTGTGGCTATTTTGAAGGGTGTCATTTCCCTAACTTCTTTCTCAGCCTGCTTATCCTTTGAGTATAGGAAGGCAACTGATTTGCTTGAGTTGATTTTATAACCAGCCACTTGGCTGAAGTTGTTTATCAGCTGTAGGAGTTGTCTGGTGGAGGTTTTCGGGTCACTTAAGTAGACTATCATGTCATCTGCAAATAGTGATAATTTGACTTCTTCCTTTCCAATTTGTATCCCCTTGACCTCCTTATGTTGTCTAATTGCTCTAACTAGAACTTCAAGTACTATATTGCAAAGATATGGAGAGAGAGGACAGCCTTGTCTAGTCCCTGATTTTAGTGGGATTGCTTCAAGTTTCTCTCTGTTTAGTTTAATGTTGGCTACCAGTTTGCTGTATATTGCTTTAAGTATGTTTAGGTATGGGCCTTGAATTCCTGTTCTTTCCAAGACTTTTAGCATGAAAGGATGCTGAATTTTGTCAAATGCTTTTTCTGCATCTAATGAAATGATAATATGGCTTTTTTCATTGAGTTTGTTTATCTAGTGTATTGCATTGATGGATTTCCTTATATTAAACCATCCCTGCATCCCTGGGATGAAGCCTACTTGATCATGGTGGATGATTGTTTTGATGTGTTCTTGGATTCAGTTGACAAGAATTTTATTAAGTATTTTTGCATCAATATTCATAAGAGAAATTGTCCTGAAGTTCTCTTTCTTTGTTGGATCTTTGTGTGGTTTTGGTATCAGCGTAATTGTGGCTTCATAGAACGAGTTGGGTAGAGTTCCTTCTGTTTCTATTTTGTGGAATAGTTTGAAGAGTATTGGTGTTAGGCCTTCTATGAAGGTCTGATAGAATTCTGCACTGAAGCCATCTGGTCCAGTGCTTTTTTGTGGTTGGGAGACTTTCTATGACCCTTTTTATTTCTTCAGGTGTTATGGGACTGTTTAGATATTCTATTTGATCCTGATTTAGTTATGGTGTCTAGGAAATTGTCCCATTTCCTCCAGATTCTCCAGTTGTGTAGAGTATATGCTTTTGTAGTAGGATCTAATCATTTTTTGAATTTCCTCAATTTCTGTTGTTATATCTCCCCTTTCATTTCTAAGTTTGTTAATCTGGATACTGTCTCTGTGCCCTTAGGTTAGTCTGGCTAAGGGTTTATCTATCTTGTTTATTTTCTCAAAGAACCAGCTCCTGGTTTTGTTGATTCTTTGTATGCTTCTCTTTCTTTCTACTTGATTCATTTCAGCCCTGAGTTTGATGATTTCCTGCCTTCTACTCCTCCTGGGTGAAATAGCTTCTTTTTGTTCCAGGGCTTTCAGGTGTGTCATTAAGTTGTTAGTGTATGCTCTCTCCATTTTCTTTTTGGAGGCACTCAGGGCTATGAATTTTCCTCTTAGCACCTCTTTTGTTGTGTCCCATAGATTTGGGTATGTTGTGTCTTCATTTTAATTAAGTTCTAAAAAGTCTTTAATTTCTTTCTTTATTTCTTCCTTGACCAAGGTATCATTGAGTAGGATATTGATCAGTTTCCATGTGTATGTGGGATTTCTGTTGTTTTTGTTGCTATTGAAGACCACTTTTACTCCATAGTGATCTGATTGGAAGGAATGGGATTAGTTCAGTCTTCTTATATTTGTTGAGGTCTGTCTTGTGACCAATTATTTGGTCGATTTTGGAGAAGGTACCTTGAGGTTCTGAGAAAAAGGTATATTCTTTTGCTTTAGGACAGAATGTTCTATATATATATATATATATCTGTTAAATTTAATTTGTCCAGAGCTTCAATTAGTTTCATTGTGTCCCTGTTCAGTTTCTGTTTTCCTGATCGGTCCATTGAGGAAAGTGCAGTGTTGAAGTCACCCACAATTATTGTGTTAGGTGCAATGTGTGCTTTGAGCTTTAGTAAAGTTTCTTTTATGAATGAGGGTGCCCTTGCATTTGGAGCATAGATGTTCAGGATTGAGAGTTCTTCTTGTTGTATTTTTCCTTTGACCAGCAAGAAGTGTTCCTCAGAGTCTCTTTTGATGACTTTGGGTTGAAAGTCAATTTTATCTGATATTAGAATGGCCACCCCAGCTTGTTTCCTGAGACCATTTGCTTGTAAAATTGTCTTCCAGCCTTTTACTCTAAGGTAGTGTTTGTCTTTGACCCTGAGGTGTGTTTCTTGTATGCACCAAAATGTAGGGTCCTGTTTATGTATCCATTCAGTTAGTCTATGTCTGTTTATTGGGGCATTGAGTCCATTGATGTTAAGAGATATTAAGGAATAATGATTGTTACTTCGTGTCATTTTGATGTTATTTTTTAAATTTTATTCGTTAACTTCTTTTGGGTTTGATGAGAGAAGGTTACTATCTTGTTTTTTCCAGGGTGAAGTTTCCCTCCTTGTATTGGTGTTTTCCTCCTATTATCCTTTGTAGGGCTGGGTTTGTGGATAGATATTGGGTAAACTTGGTTTTGTCATGGAATATCTTAGTTTCTCCATCTATGGTGATTGAGAGTTTTGCTGGGTGTAGTAGTTTGGGCTAGCATTTGTGTTCTCTTAGAGTCTGCATGAGATCTGCCCAGGATTTTCTAGCTTTCATAGTCTCAGGTGAAAAGTCTGCTGTGATTCTGATAGGTCTTCCTTTATATGTTACTTGGGCTTTTTCTCTTACTGCCTTTAATATTCTTTCTTTGTTTAGTACATTTGGTGTTTTGATTATTATGTGACAGGAGGTATTTCTGTTCTGGTCCAGTCTGTTTGGAATTCTGTAGGCTTCTTGAATATTCATGGGCATCTCTCTCTTTAGGTTAGGGAAGTTTTCTTCCATAATTTTATTGAAGATATTTGCTGGCCCTTTAAGTTGTAAATCCTCACTCTCCTCTATGCCTATAATCCTTAGGTTTGGTCTTCTCATTGTGTCTTGGATTTCCTGGATATTTTGAGTTACAAGCTTTTTGCATTTTGCATTTTCTTTAACTGTTGAGTCCATAGTTTCTATGGTATCTTCAGCATCTGAGATTCTTTCTTCTATCTCTTGTATTCTGTTGTTGATATTTGCATCTCTGTCCCCTGATTTCTTCCCAAGGATTTCTATCTCCAAAGTTGTCTCCCTTTGAGTTTTCTTAGTTGTTTCTACTTCCGATTTTAGATCCTGGATGGTTTTGCTTAGCTCCTTCACTTGCTTGATTGTACTTTCCTGTAATTCTTTAAGAGATTTTTGTGTTTCCTCCTCATGACCTCAGCCTCTTGACCAAAGTTTTCCTGTATTTTGTTAAGTGATTTTTGCATTTCCTCCTTATTGGCTTTTGTGTTCTCCTAAATTTCTTTCAATGATTTTTGTGTTTCCCTTGTAAGGGCTTCTAACTTTTGATCCATTTTCTCCTGAATTTCTTTAAGTATGTCCTTCATATGTTCCTGTACCAGCATCATGACCAGTGATTTTAAATCCAAATCTTGTTTTACTGGTGTGATGGGGTATCCAGGATATGCTGGTAAAGGAGAATTGGGTTCAGATGCTGCCATATTGCCTTGATTTCTGTTAGTGACATTCCTGCATTTGCCTTTTGCCATCTAGTTCTCACTGGTGTTAGTTGGTCTTGTCAATGCTGGACTCACCAGTGCAAGCTGCCTCTTCCCAGGTGGCCTCTGGTGCACGGCTGACCTCCTGCACTGCCTGGAGACAGGGTGCTGTTGCCCAGGCTGTTCAGATCCCAAAGCAGATACCTGTAGGCTCCTGCATGTGCCTGCTGGACTCACCAGAGCACACTGACTCCTCCCAGCCAGCCTCCCGGATGCCCCTCTTGCCTCTTGCAGGACCTGGAGATGTGGCGTTGCAGCCCAGGCTGTTCTGGATCCCGAAGCAGAGATCTGAAGGCTCCTGCCAGGGGCCTCAGGACTGGAACCTAAGCTCCATGCTGAAGCAAGCTTTGCACTCACAGTCTGCTTCCAGGTGCATACCAGGGCTCTTGCACTTTCTGGAGACAGTGTGCTGTGGCCCAGACTGTTCAGATCCTGAAGAAGACACCTGAAGGCTCCACCAGGGACCTGCTGGGCTCACAATAGCACACTGACTCCTCCCAGCTGGCCTCCCGGGTGCCCCTCTGGCCTCTTGCAGGACCTAGAGATGTGGCGTTGCAGTCCAGGCTGTTCTGGATCTGGAAGCGGAGATATGAGGGCTCCCTCCAGAGACCTCAGGACTGGAACCTAAGCTCCATGCTGCCGGAGCAAGCTGTGTGCTCCCAGTCTGCTTCCAGGTGCATACCAGGGCTCTTGCACTTCCTGGAGACCGAGTGCTGTGGCCCAGGCTGTTCAGATCCCGAAGCAGACACCTCCTCGTGAATAGCATTCTTGATTTCTGTATGTATGCATAAATGTGTACTTGTGATAATTATCTACAAATGGATATACAAATCAACAACTAGACATTATATAAAAGACATTGATTTTAGACACCATACTTATGGGGAGAAGTCATAGCAGTTTTACCTTGGATGATATGGAAAAAAAGCCATGATAAGATGGGAGATATTTGTTTTGTTAAGTGACCAAACTATGACACTCTTTTGTAGGCATCAAAGAAATGAAGTCTGTGAATGACTGATCCAAATTCATGGGTTAACAGACGGACCCTGATATAGGAGTGCTGGATGAGCACTTATCCATCTGAGTTGCTGTCAGTATTGCAGCCAAATAACAGATGGAAATGGTGGGAGAAAGTAGACCCAGAAAACTCCAGGATGAAGTTTGTCTTCATCATGTAGCGTTAAGTACTAAACAAGATGTTCTTTAGTAAGTAGAGCTGTTTTCCTAAATACACTTATGTTACTGCCTAAGCAGCCCTTGCCTTTGTTCAGGCCCACAAAAGGAAAAAGAAATAGTGCTCCCTCAGCAATCAAGATGACAACGTGGGAGAAGTTGGATGAAGGGAAAAGTTTGCAAACTGTTCAGAGTTGGAGTTAAATCTTGCAGATGTCATGAAATGTAAGTCATCTTAAACAGCAAGAGGACTTTGTATTGGGTGTCAGCAGGACGAAGCAGAGAAACCTTGAGAAGTCACAGGATAATCTAAAGATTCACTCAGAGGGGGTCTGACAAAGGAAGCTCCCCCCAAATGTAGTTCTGTTTCCAGTGTGCTAAGGGCTAAATCAGCCTCAAATCACTATCATAATAACTGAGCAATACTGCTTTTATTCTTTTCTGGCAGCTTCTCAGAGTCACTTTGAATGACAAGTGCAAAGTTTATGAACTTGTGCAAGACAAACTCAGGCTTCTCTGCTGTTCCTTGAAAGCTTTTGATTGTCCTGCTTGCCATCCAAGGCTGAAGTACAAACATGGATACAAGGAGCTACTGATCCATTCATGAATTACCAACAGATCCTTCCTTCTTGAGATATTTGCCCTTCTCTTGACTAGTTCCTTGCTTATTTAAACTTCTGACTCCTGTGGCATTCTCTGTACAGTGTTACCCTGGTGTTTGGTCATCTCTCATGGACCAGCAGATTTGCTATGCACAGAGGCTCTGAGGTCATACTGCTGATTTACTTTTTGAAGAATTCACAAATGCCCTATCTTTTTCACTGATTTCTAAGTAGTTCTTTGTGGGTCTAAAGTAGTTCTGTGTAACCTCTTGTCTATTACAATTGTTATCTCTTAATAGTTTAGTTACAATGATAGCTTCAAGATCTTAGGCATTGTGAGCCTAAACAGAAGTAAAATAATCCTTGGAAAGTGCTTCTCACAGGTCTTCCAAAGTATCTTGGCAAACACAATGCTTAAAACTCTCATGTACTAACCATATCATGACAGTACTTCTTCGTGACATGGTTGGCTTCTTGAGGGAAATGTGTTCCAGCCAAGGACGAGGGCTTCATCCTTAAGGTTATGATATACAACTAGGTTCTAGGCAACATGTAGGTATTCTGAGTTAAGATCCAGGGGCTTGTAAGATGTCTCAGTAGGTAAGAGTACTTGCCATATAAGCTTAATGATCTGAATTCAGTTGTGAGTTAGATTTCTGGAACCCTCAATGGAAGAACTAACTCTGTCTTAAGGTTTCCATTGTTGTGCAGAAACACCATGAACATGTCAATTCTTATAAAGGAAAATATTTAATTGAGGCTTGCTTACAGTTTCAGAAGTTTAGTTCATTATCATCATGTTAGGAAGCATGTCAACAGCAGATACAGTGCTGAAGAAGCAGAGAGTTCTACATCTTAATCCATAGGCAGCAGAAGGAGGAGACTTGATTTTACAATGAGCATAGCTTGAGCATTTAAAAATCTCAAAACCTGCCCCTACAGTGACATACTTCCTCCAACAAGGCCACACATACTGCAACAAACCACAACTCCTACAAGTTTTACCCCCTATGGGGCAAGCATTCAAACCAACACATTCCATTCCCTGGCCCTGTAGGCTTTTAGTCAAACACAACACAAAATAAATTTAGCCCAACTCAAAAGTACCCATAGTCTATCACAATCTCAACAATGCTTAGAAGTCCAAAGTTCAAAATCTCTTCTGAGATTCATGCAGTCCGTTAGCTACAATCCCTTATAATATCAAAATCAAAAACAGATCACATACTTCCAACATTCAGTGACACAGGCTATACATTACAATTCCAAAATGTAGAAAAAGGAGAACAATGAGGATGTACTAGACCAAATCAAGACTGAAAATGTGCTGACAAAACTCCAAACTCTCCAATCTCCAAGTCTGATGTCAAAATGCTCTTCAGATTTCCAACTCCTTTCAGCTTTGTTGACTGCAACACAGTTCTTCCTCTTGGACTGGTTCCACTTTCTGCTAGCATCATCTTTCCTCAACAAGTATCCCATAACTCTGACACCTCTGTCTTGGAGTCTCTAAGACAATTCATGCTTCACCTTCATAACCTCTTGCTATGGCCTCTCTTGGCCTCCATGCAGGGATACCCCTGCCACACAACTGGCCTCAGCAATTTTACTTAGTTGAGAAGGGAGATTTATTGACTCTAAATCATGAACCATGTGGCTGAAGCTGTCAAGTTCTGCTGCTTGTTGGGGCAGAGACTTGGTTCCCTTATTAAATCACATCTTCACCAGCTTTTCTGTTTTCAACACTATATAAGCTTGGCTGTTACAGAACTTGCTTTGCAGACAGGCTAGCCTCAGAGAACTGCATGCCTCTGTCTCCTAAGTGCTGGAATTAAAGGTAAGCACCACCATACCTTTCTTTAATTCTTTCCCATTATATATCTTTATAACTATGGATACTACGCCTCAAGATCTGGATTAAAGGAGTATGTCAATCTGGATCAGACATGTGTTTCACCCCACCTCAAGATGTGGATCAGAGACATGTTGTCTTCCTGCCTCAAGATACATAGGTGAATGCTCCATTTCTGAATTGTGGTTCCTTCTAGATATAGTCAAGGTGACAACTGATAATAGCCGTCACAATCCACCCCTTGTCAACTAGACCCAAAATCGTATTTTCAATGTTCAAATGAAAAGAGTAACTAGGTCATAGTAACACCTAA
Organism: Apodemus sylvaticus; assembly: GCF_947179515.1. NCBI lineage: Eukaryota > Metazoa > Chordata > Mammalia > Rodentia > Muridae > Apodemus > Apodemus sylvaticus. The sequence goes on from NC_067480.1 coordinate 88,911,175, forward strand.
TATGATATAACTATCCCTCATACATCTGTAAATGCATTGTATATTTAGAATATGTGACAACATCCCTTGGAGAACATGCTTTTCAGAAGATAGAAGGTTATCTGGGTGGAACTTTACCCTGAGGTCACCATTCTCTTCATTCCATTTAATATATTTAATCTCTTTATCTCCTTGAACACAGGATTTCGCTCCATTTCACTTCCTGGTGGCCCATTAACCCTTGAACCACACATTTTATATTTTTCCTTTTTCAGCTTGACATGTTTGATCTAAATAATGTTCTTAAGAGTGGCCCACAGAACAGAGTCTATGCTAAGCTGTTTTAAGATTTCTTTTGTCAACACAATTAATCTATGTTTTTATTTTATCCTCAGACAGGCTATTCAGACAAAGTCACAAAACAGACACATTCTTTACCAAAATATCACAAGACCTATCTCTAGGCAGCATAATAAAATTCTTCTCCTCTTAAACCTCTTGAGCCAGATTCCCATAGTTCAGTTCACTCTCAGCACTACTGTCTTTCATGTCCCTACTATTTTGGCCCATCGAGCCCCTCTTAAAGCATTCTCCTGTTTTCCTTATCCAACGTTCCAATGTTCACAGTCCTCCAAATGAAATCATGATCAGGCCTATCACAGAAATACTTCTGTCTTATGAAGGCTTCCATTAGTTAAGCCATTAATTGGCTTCCACTAATTAAGTTGACCAAGGCAACTCATATAAAGGAAAACATTTGATTAGTACTGGCTTAAAGTTTCAGAGGTTTAGTCCATGGTGGGAAGGGAAGCATGGCAGCATCTCAGTAGACAAGGTTCTGAAGAAGTAGCTAAGAGTTCTACATCTCGATCTGAAGGCAGTAGAGGGAGACCTGACTTCATACTAGGTGAAGCTTGAGCTTAGGAGACCTCAAAGCCTCCTCCCACATTGCCAAACTTTCTCCAACAAGGCCAGTTCTGTTCCAACAAGGAGACACCTCCTATTAGTGCTCTAACCTCCTTGGGACAAGCATTCAAACACATTAAAGTCTATTGGGGCCAAACCTGTCTAAACTACCTCAAACTCCCAAAAGTTGTTCTCTGGAGTTCATTTGTATTCCATGGCGCAAATATATACCTCTTTCCTCAAATCCACCATGTGCATATGTCACTAGTAATAAAGAAACCAAATCTGAAAGTTAAGATCTGAATTGCACAAGACTATATTTTCCAAGCTAGTAGAAATAATACTTTTTTTTACTGGTTTTAATATATATAAATACTTTAAGATTTGTTTGGAGTCTGGAAAGATGGCTCTGTGGTTAAAAACATGCACTGCTTTTATAGAGGATCTAAGTTCAGTTCTCAGCACCCACATGGGTCTTCTCACAACACTTGATAGTTACAGCTCCAGAAGATCTAACATCATCTCTTGGTCTCCACAGGCACCTGTATACATGTGTACATAATTTAAAAATAATAAGAAAAAGTCTTTTTTATTTGATATATTCTTTATTTACATTTCAACTGATTTCCCCCTTTCCAGGATCACCCCTCCCGAAAGTCCCATAAGCCCTCTTCCCTCCCCCTGTTCCCCAATCAATCCCTTTCCACTTCCTTGTCCTGGTATTCCCCTACACTGTTGCATTGAGCCTTTCCAGGACCAGGGGCCTCTCTTTCCTTTTTCTTGAGCATCATTTGATATGTGAATTGTTTCCTGGGTAATCCAAGATTCTGGGCTAATACCTGCTTATCAGTGAATGCATACCATGTGTGCTCTTTTGTGATTGGGTCACCTCACTCAGCATGACATTCTCCAGTTCCACCCACTTGCCTAGAATTCCATGAATTCATTGTTTTTAATAGTTGAGTAGTATTCCATAGTGTAAATATACCACATTTTCTGTATCCATTCCTCTGTTGAGGGACATCTGGGTACTTTCTGTTTCTGGCTATTATGAATTGGGCTGCTATGAACATAGTGGAGCATGTATCCTTATTACATGCTGGGGAATCCTCTGGGTATATGCCCAGGAGTGGTATAGTGGGGTCCTCCCATAGTATTATACCCAGTTTTCTGAGGAACCGCCAGACTGATTTCCAGAGTGGTTGTACCAGCTTGCAACCTCACCAACAGTGGAGGAGTGTTCCTCTTTCTCCACATAAGGATAAATCTTAAAAAGAATTGTCAGCATAGATAAGGGGCTCTGAGTTTAGAGTCAAACAGAATTAGTATAAGTGTCAGGATCATTACTTGCTTTATATATGATTTGTGAATAATTACATAACACCTCTAATATTCAGGTTCTTACTTGTGGATGGGGTGTTCTTATTCTAATCAATTTCGAGTTGTTGGAATTTTTCTTTGAAAAGTATTTATAAATGACAATGAGTAGCATCAAAAATTCTCAGGTATCTGTTAGTAACAATTTCATGGTTTTACCATTTTTCACAAGGGAAATAACCATAAAAATTTCATTACCAAGATCAGAAGAAATTATTTTCCTGAATTTTACCTACATAAGATTTCAATGATTCCTACCCAAATCTGACTTGACTGTGATGACCCGTCTGGAATTCAGTCCTCGGCATGCAGCAGGTGCTTGACCTAAGAACTCTACGAACATACACATGTACATGTAAGTGTATATACTCTCTAAGACAATCCTACTCTAGTAACATTGGGAGAGACCATTAGAAAAGATGCTTGGCAATCCTTGCAGACACAAAAGAAAAACATCCCTGTGAGAATGAAATGGGAATATCTTGGCCCTCCCTTATTTATAGAGCCACAGACCAGAAACAGGTTTGTATCCTTTAGGCCAGTACAATACCCCAAGGCTATAAAGGTAAACGGAGTCAGACCAGAGACAAAAGGCCCAGGAAGGAAATGTTTCCTCTCTGCACTTAAATTCTGTGTGAATACCTAACAGGGTATTCATCTACAATATGGAGATCTCAGTATATCTGTCCCTTAGGATTCAAAATCGGTACTTATGCTAAACACCTGCCTTTCAGTAGAGTAATTATGTAATATTTTCATATGTACATTGGTCATAATTATTCCCTTATTACCCTTCCTTGTCCCTCTGCCTCTACTGTATTCTTAACCTATATACTTTAATAAGCTCCCTACCATATTCTGAAGATTAACACTGCTTTCAATTAGACTAGTCTTTCTGTATAGTTTTTACTTGATAACAAAGGAGTTTCCACCTGACTACACCATCAAAATTCACCAGGAATATTAGTCACGCTTTGCATAGGGTTTGGGTGAGATGTAAAGAAAGGATGTCTCTTGAAAGTCTAGCTTTTGCAAGATAGTGAGTAATCAAGCAGCTCCTAGGTAGCTGGCAACAGGCCTTACAACATTTTGATCAGAGGGAAGGAATTTGAGTTTCCATCCATCACTTGCTTGTTTTGGTTATATAAATCCCACATTATTTTTCTGACGAGTAATGCTATCTGGGCTATGTTTCACACTGTGAGGATGTCTCCGGGGAGCTTTAACATAAGAAGCATGCCAAATTCTCCTCAGGAAGGGGGACTCTCTAGCCATGGAATGTCTCAGTCTCACGTCAATTTGTTGTGTTCTGTTCCTAGAGCTTTTGTGGTTGCAGAACACACAGATATGCTTCGTGACACATGATTTAGGATTGACTTTCTGCCCCCATACAGGTGTTGGATCACCTTTGGTATGATTTATCAGTTTAGAACGTGTCAGTTACTGTTTCAAATGGCGAAGGTTTTCAGCAATGAAGTTGAATAAACTTATTTTCTGATACAGTTTGGGTTCTTTCATAAAGAATGGACCTGTTAAATATTTTCAAAAAAATAGGAAGTATGTGCAGATGAAAACCACACATAGTCTGTCCTTTCACATTGGGTTCAAATTTAGGTTCTTGTGCCTATAGAGCAAGTACTTTCTCAACTGAGCCATCTCTACAACCCCTCGTTTTTAAAAAATAATTTCTTGGAAGAGTAATAAGGACAGAATTTTATTGCCTATTTAGGAAGATAAGAAAAATAGATATTTATAAGACTGTCTTTATAGATGATTGTTCCATCTCAATGGATATATTGATACTTTGAATAATTCTAAATGTAGTGCCCCAAACAAGAATTTGTATGTATGTATATATGTATGTATGTATGTATGTATGTATGTATAAATATATATGGGGACATGACTACAACTCTAAAAAAAAAAAAAACCCTTAAAGCTCAGTACTCTAATTAGTGCTAATCCCTTATCTGTGCATGACTTAACTGGGAGAAGTCATATACACAAGGTTTGCTTGCTCTTTGCTATGGGTGTTTAGAGATAGATGGATCTCAGGTGATTGACACCAGCCTGCAAGAGGCAGCTCATGCTCTGATGACAGGGATGTGGACCTGACATTTGCTCTTTCTCACTGGGTGGACCAGGGAGAGAATTCAGATCAACAGGAAGGGCACGCAGCTCTGCAGGCGGTAATTTTACTTCACTTCTGAGGCCACAGTTCCAATGATTTTCTTCTCAGCTTGCCTCATGCTATTTTAAAAATGAACTTTTGCCAGCTTCATGGTTTTCTTTTTCTGCTCAGGAAAGCCTTTTTACTAATTCATTTCATGGCTAGTTCTCATCAGTGGGCGGTGGTTCAGTTAACAGCTTAGCTTCCAAGTTGCAGTGGTTTTACTTCAAATTTCTTTAACCGTAACTTCCTAGAAATCATTGCTTTGGTTAAGTGATGCCTTCCTTCTTAGCAGTTCATTTTACTAGAAGCAGAGCTAAGGTGGAAGTATAAATAGCCAGATAATGGCATTCAAAGCAAGTTCAAAGGTTGAAGCAGAATTTTCTTAAATAATATCACCGTGTTAGATTTGGCTGCATAAGTTTTTGAAAATGCATTGCACAAGAGGAATTGGAGATACAGCCTGGAGAATGGAAGTCATTTTTGCACATCTTTATAGAGGCTTATGCCTTTGAAGTATTTCTCATTGGACCTAAACGTATTATAAAATTATTATTTATTTTTGCATACTAGAAATGAACATTTTAGTTTTCTTTCATTACCCATGCAAGAATATTTCTCACATCTTCTCCATGTTTTCCTTTTGATGGATTTTCACTCATTTTATCAATAAATCTTCAGGTTACCACTCTTAACTTAGGCAGGAGAGTTCTGTATTTATAGACTCCCTTGGCCATTTTTTCCCTTCCTGGACCCTTTTTTTTTTCAATAAGAAAGCACAAACATATATTCTTTGTAAGTAGTCTGACCTCATTCCATGGTTTTGGTGATTTGAATCAAATTGAATATGGTATGTATGTGATTTTATGACTTTATAGGGTCTCGTTAAGAGATGGCCTCTAGTCTTACTCAGACTTTGGACTTTTGACAGTATTGAGATTCTTAACAATTATGTAGTCTTTGAAAGTTGAACTGAATGCATTTTGAGTCATAAGACGGTTATGAGGCCATGGAAGCCAAGGTCAAAATGTGGTTTAAGTGTGATCTATCCCCACAGGTGCATGAGTTTGAATCCTGTTTCCAGTTGATGATATTAGTTGAGAAGGTTGGGGAAACATTAAGAAATATCACGTAATGGAGAACATGGATCATGGGGGGGGGGCGGTTAGGGAAGAGGCTTGGCATTTTCTAATCCATTCTTTTTCCTGCTTACTCTCTGTTTCCTAACTTTTTATTCAATGTGACCAGCAAGCATTTCCTAACTTTTTATTCAATGTGACCAGCAAGCGTTCCTGTCACTATACCTTTACCTGACGAGTCACCCCATGGTACAAGCTCCAAGGTCTCTCTCCGGCCTCAAGCCCACAGAAGAGTGGATGCTTGTTGGTGGGTAAGCCTTAGTTCTCTGCCTGTCACCCACAACCCCAATCTTGTGATCTCAAATTCATAACACAGAGCCTGGCTCTTTACACAAGTGCTGGGGATTAAACTCAGGTCCTCTTGCTTGCAAAGCAAGCACGTTATTGATTGAGCTATCTCTATGGCTCTGTAAGAATTTTATCATCAACTTCTACTTTCTTTGAAATTTTAAGTTGTTACTAAACTGAGCAGAGCTTGTTCACCCATTAAACCCAAACTCAGATAACTTTATTATTATCAACATGTCACCTCAGAGTGATACATTTACACTGACAGACTCAACTCCTCTACACTTTTTCTTTGTCAAGTTATTTGCTTCTTTATCGTTCTATGAATCTTTATACTCAGTTTCTATTTTACTATATACTTCATTCACATATGTTTTGTTCTCAATTCCTTTTCCCTATATATTCTTTTATTTGCACCTGAGTTTCCTGTCTTTGTTTGATTAATTGTGCCACAGTCTGGAAAGTTGATTTTATTTGAAATTTGCTTTATCTTTCCTTTTCTAATAAAGATGTCCTTTGTACGAAGCTCTAACATACTAATATCTCTCTAACAAGTATAGTTTCTTTCCCTTTGTTCATTCATTTTTTAAGACATTGCATGCTCTAGTCCCATAAAAGATATGCTTTATTCTTGTTTTAACTATTAATAACATTAGAACTTTAGAGTATTAATATACCATGATTAGTGAAGATACTATTTTCCATTTGAAATCACAGAAATTCAACATTTCCAAAATTTATCTCTTACAGATGTGAGATAAATTTATCTCTTATCTTACAAATTTATCTCTTGCAGTTGTGGCCAACTCACTTTTTGTGTACTATATTTTATACACACACACACACACACACAATTTACTTCATTATATTCTTGTCAAACATTTTAATTAAATACATATCTAAAAAAATGAATAAATTACCAATTTCCATCATTTGGGAAGAAAGCATGAAAGTCCAAACAGATGAATGCTATGGGTGATAACTATATTTTTAAGAATGCTGATGTACTACACACAAAATAGCCATAAGAGATGCTTGATTTATTTTCTTTGACTGCACTCATACTGGGGCAATAGATTACACTCATACTGGGGTAATAAAGTCCTTCTCAACAATAACATTTAGAACATAAAACAGGGAACAACCACAGAGGGAATTCACTTGTGTAGTCTGTGCTCAGTTTTGAAGATTATGATTTTTTTGGCTTTACATCAAAGGAATCAGCAATACTCCTTTAACTAAAGTGTAGTGTAGAAGGAGTTGATAGAAACTTGAAGTGTGTTGGCCCTTCTCTACTTTATTCATTACATCATTATTTTTTTAAAGTAGCATTATAAACAAAAGCAGAATGGTAGATTCAACAGATCAACCCCAGTTAAGCAACAATTACATCATGCATTACTGTTGGATATTAACACCCATTTCTGAGATTCTTAAGATTTACATGGAACAGTAAGGAAGTAGATTGAAGCCTCACTTTAATCAGCCTTCTGAATTCCGGCAAAGAACTTAAAAAGAGATTTATTTTTGTTCATTATGTATATGTGTATATAGGTTCATGGATGAGCATGTAGGTAGTTGTCAGGAGAGGACACAAGAAAGTGCCGGAGCCCCTGAAGCTGGAGATACACAAGGTCCTGGACCACCTGATGAGGGTATTGGCATCCAAACTCAGGTCCTCTGAAAGAGCAAGTGCTCTTAGTCTCTTGACCATCTCTCCACAAAATACTTCTTTGAAAATCTTTTCTTGGGTTACTCATCATTTAGGAAGGCTTCTAAGTAGAGTTTTGTACAAGTGCTGCACGTAATGGGAAAATCTTTTTATAATGTTCACTTCTCCTTAAAAGCATTTGTATTCTTAAAAAGCAGTGGTTTTAGGGTGACAAGAGACAGTAAACTGTAAAAAATTTGGTATCATTTCTCTGATGGGATAGGTCAGATTTGCCTTCTCGATAAGATGCAGGTTTAATCGAAAGTTTGTTATGCATTCATAAAATGGTCCTGTTTTCTTACTCTTCCAGTATTGGAATCTCCAACTCCAAGACTTATTTGGTGTTAAGTCTCAACATTATCCTTGTCTGTGTTTGTATGTAATGTGTCACTTTGGATCCAAAGTCTTGGTTTTCTATCTAAAATTAAGCTATTTGATACCATAGACCATTTGGTATTCTCCTTGTGATTCAGGCTTATTTTATTCACTATACTTTCTGTTTTGTGCTTTTTCAATGTTCTTGGGAATTTATTTCGTCTTGAGTCTTGCTTCTTCCATGTGTGGAGTACTGAACTTAAGCAAAGCAAGCAAGCTAACAAAACAAAGAGTTTTTCTTATTATTTTAAATCTTTTTGGGCTTCACTCCATATATATAGAAACCTGCCTTACATAGCCTGGGGCTTTAGTAGTTGGGTCCTTGAATATTACATTCGAAACCATGGGTTCAGCCCATAGGAACTCTAGAGACTAAAAAGAAAACAATGCAATGTTCTTTTTCTTGCTGTCAGGATCCGAGCTGTGAATACCCAGTTTTCTTTGTTCTTTCCTCCTTGGGAGGCTCCCTGCTTCCTAGCTACATGCTTTTTTCTTTTAGTTTTTATTTTTGTATTCGATATATTCTTTATTTACATTTCAAGTGATTTTCCCTTTCCTGGATCCTCCCACCCCCAGCTACATGCTTACTCTTCCTGTTATTTACCTTCCATATTTCTGTTTTCTTCACAGTATGGGAAATGCATGTCCTTGAAATTCACTCTGCTGAGTCCAAGAGACATTGATAAGTTTACTCTCTGGGCTCTAGACTCTAGACTGTTTTTTCCAGCTGCCTCCTGTCATGACACAGACTTGCACAGGTGACACCATAAAAAGAGATCTTACTGTCCAAGTGGCTGTGGGCACTTGGTTCCCATGTTTAAATGCTTGTCTGAATGCACAGTGATGCTGCTCTAGTGCCATGGCTCCCACAGCAGGGATCACTGAGGACAAACTCCACCGTGGCGCCTCAGGAACCACTGCAAGCAGGGAGGCTAAGGACATGCACAGACCCCCTGCCTCCAAAGTGCATTTCTCATACAGAGCAAGATGCACTGAGAAGACTGGTTATAAAGGCTTATTTTGATGGTTTTTAAAATTTTTATAACAGATGATATGAGTTTCAAAAGAATGAGGGAGGCTTGGCTAAGAAGCCTCAAGGTTCTGCATCTTCCTATTGGCCATCTTGATTATCCTCCTCTGTAAGGTAAAAAACAGCCCAAGCAATTTGTTCAGGAGAATGATGTGTGAGAGAGTAATAAAACAAAGAAAACTGAGAAGCAGAAGTATGAACAAACATCTCTGTACCCAAACATGAACGAAGGTGTGAACCTAAAACAGTAGCTATCACAAACACAAGGGGCAGAATAGTGTGACAGTATTAGTGTTCACTTCAAGCAGATGCACACTAATTTCTGGTGGTGGATTAGCAATGGGTATGAAGCTAATGGATCTTAAATAGACAGGTAATTGTTTTAAACTAGCAAGCCAAACATTTGCAATCATCATACTTGCCCTTCTATTCTGTGCTTTAAAGTAATTTCAAGGCACACAATGTCTCCCATATTTGTACAGTACTATTTAAATTCGTTCATAGAGGTCTGTCAAGTGATTCAGTGATTGCCAGGCCTATCTTTGTAAGCCCATAAAACTTTCTGTTCCCCAGTGGAAGGTCTAAGGGAAAGAACGGATAAGTAAATGGTGGCTGGTTTTGACTAGCATGGGTCATATGTGAGTATGTTCAAGCCTCCTCAGATAGCCTCTTGTTTTATAACGGTAAAAGAAAAGAAGACAGCAGAGCTTGGCGGTACCCAGAGCATCCTTCTTTTGTCCTTGTCTTTGCTTTCATCTGACTTCTCTCTTCTCTGCTCACAAACTATTTCCGAAGTAAATTATTCTTTTAATGCCAATGTAGAACACTCACCTACTGTGTTCCTTTCTGACATGCGGGTTCTGTAAATCAATCTTTGGATGAATTTTGGCTGACTTTCTAATCAGAGACTCTTCTGTTTCTACTGAGTTCATGGCCATATTCTTCTACGTGTGTACCTCCTTCGTGAATGTCGTGAACATGCAACTAGACATTGCCACATTCCCTTTTCTGCTTCACTTCAGTCCGTATTAGCAAGGAAAATAGAATGTTTGCCTCATCTTTACTTTCTAAACATTTCCAGGAATTTTTTTTTTTTAATGTCTGTATGTGTGAGCATTAGGGAAAGAGAGTGAGGGGGCGAGGGACAGAGAGTCAGAGGGACAGAGGGTCAGAAGGAGATAGAAAGGGAGGGAGAAAGGAGGAGAAAGGATTGAGGGAAGGAAGAAGAAGGAGGAGGAGGAGGGGAGAGGAGGAGGAGGGAGGAAGGGAGGGAGAGAGAGAGAAAGAGAGAGAGAGAGAGAGAGAGAGAGAGAGAGAGAGAGAGAGAGAGATGTGGAGACTAGAAGATATTGGGTATTGCCTCTATTGCTGTTAGCTTTACTGCCATGAGACAGGTTGTCTCTTTGGAACTGGAAGTTCACTATTTCAGCCTGACTGTCAGGCCAGTGTACTCCCAGGATTTGCTTGTCTTGCTTCCCAATGCTGCCGTGTGTCCTGAATATACTGGGCTATATCCAAGTACTCTCTTTATCTTTATTTTCAGACAGGGTCTTGCTAAGTTGCCCAGGCTGGCCTTGGACTTATGATTCTCCTGCCTTAACTTTCTGAGTAGATAGGATTATTTTTGACCTTTACCACCAGGCCTGGGTTAACTCAATGACTTTCTATTTGTTATGTCATTTACTCCTAAGAACACAAGGACAGTATTGAATCTGAATATGGGACTCAAGGTTGCATAGCCAGGTCAAAATTTGAACCCTAGAATCCAGGCTACAGAGTCCCATGCAAAGCCTTCACACTTGTAGTCTCATGCTTTCTATGTGCTGATTTGGAGTTGGGAATATATGAATATCATTCAGCATCATCAGGGCAGTGAAGCTCTCTGAGAACTGACAGACCATCACATATTTATTGAGATATGTGGTAGTATGAATTTTTTTTTACGATTCAACAACTCATTAATTCTGCAACTTGAGAACAACCTGCTCTATGTGCTGCCTGACAATTATCCTTTCCACTTGTGATCACTGGACAGTGAAGGGATGATGTTCTGGTGGGCTCTTCATCCTTGGTCCTGCCCACTTTTCCCTAAGAACGGATTGTTTGTCCTGTACTGCAGGCTGCTCAGCAAACCCAGTCACTATCCAGAGTGCTAAGGGCACTGGGAGGAGGAGTCAGGTTTGTAGGGACAGAGTGACAAGCAGATGCTAAGCTGATGTGACACAGCTGCTTCTGCTGAGCCAGGAAAAGCAGGTCAAGGTTGTTAGGAGAAAGTGTGGAACTTGTGTATCGCTGGAAGCAAAAATCTCCCCATGTGTGGCTCCCTTTCCTGGCATCTCTTATTTCCCTGTTTTCTACCTTTTAGATATCAGAACATAAGAGACACATCACAAAACCCAGACCTCTCTAATTGAAGGACATCTACAATTGATGGCTTTGTTTCTCTAACAGTTAACATATTGTTTAAACTTCAGAGGGGTCTCATGCTTTTAAGAACAGATTGCAAGAAGAACAATGTCCAGTTGCCATTTATTTATTTATTTTTATTTTTTCCTATTTACTTAGAAGACGTGGTTTTGCATCTGAAATATGCCAAACAGTTTGCACTAATGCATCAGATATGCTTGGCACATTAGCATACATGCTGTATAAACAGGGAGTCTGGGTTCTGGTTTCCATTTTTCATTGAATTGAGTTTATTGGTAACTAAATTTGATTTTTCATCCAGAAGAACCTGTTTACCCTGAGGTCTTTTTTTTTTTAAAGCCATTTCTATATAATCTCAAACTGAATATGATTTAATTAGGTGAGACTGACATGTAAGATAAAACAACCTTAAAGACAAAGGCATTTTTAAATCATCATATACAGACCAAGAACACATAATATCCACCAGGAGATCACCGAGGCACCTTGCAGAACACCAGCTGATGGATGTTGTCATGTTTCTGTTTGGGGCTTTCTCTGATTGCTTCAAATACTAAGTACTACCCAGAAAGACCATTTTCTTTCCATCAATTCTCACGTCTGCCCCACCCCTTGACCCAGTTTCATCTTTTGCCTACAAGTTCTTAAGGCTCACCAAGAATTTAAAAAAATTTTGGCACATTTTTTCTTTTTTTCCCTTTTTTAAAAATTGAATATTTTTTAATTTACATTTCAAATGTTTTCCCCTTTCCAGTGTCCTCTTTGGAACCCCCATCCCCCTAACTACCTCTCTCCCCCTGCCTTTAATTTTCCTATCCTGGCATTTCCCTACATTGGGGTATCAAGCAACCTTAGGCCCAAGGTCCTCTCTACCACTGATATCCAACAAGGCCGTCCTCTGACACATATATGGCCAAAGTCATGGGCCTTTCCATGTGTACTCTTTAGTTGGTGGTCCAGTTCCCAGGAGCTTGGGAGGATATGGTCAATTGGCACCTATTGCTGCCTCCATGGGGCTGCAAACTCCTCATCTCCTTCAGTCCCTTCTTCAACTCCTCCATTAGGGACCCTGTTTTCAGTCTAATGGTTGGCTGTGAGCATCTGCATATGCATTTGTTAGGCTCTGGCAGATCATTTCAGGAGACAGCCATGTCAGGCTTCCATCAGCAAGCACTTCCTGGCATCCACAATGTCTGGTTTGGTGACTGTATATGAGATGGATCCCCAGGTGGGGCAGCCTCTGGATGGCCTTTCTTGCAGTCTCTGCTTTATACTTTGTCTCCATATTTCCTCCTTTGAGTATTTTGTTCTCCCTTCTATGAAGCACTGAAGCATCCACACTTTGGTCTTTCTTCTTCTTGGGCTTCATGTGGTCTGTGAATTGAATATTGAGTATTCCTAACTTTTGAGCTAATATCCACTTATCAGTGAGTGTATACCATGTGTGATCTTTTGTAACTATGCTATCTCACTCAGGATATTTTCAAGTTATGTCCGCTTGCCTGTGAATTTGATGAAGTCACAGAACACCAATGGCTTATGCTCTAAGATCAAGAATAAACAAATGGGATCTCCTAAAATTGCAATGCTTCTGTAAGGCCAAGGACACTGTCAATAGAACAAAAAGGCAACTCATGGATTGGGAAAAGATCTTTACCATCTGATAGAGGACTAATATCCAATATATACAAAGAACTCAAGAAGTTAGACTCCAGAGAACCAAATAACCATGTTAAAAAATGGGGAACAGAGCTATACAGAGAATTCTCAACTGAGGAATACACAACGACCATTAAGCTAAAAGGCTTAGTTTATATTGATCTATGTCCCTGATATATGTTATTTATGACAATTGCTCAGTTCCTTGAGGTTCAGTGCATTGTTTGTCTGGGTAGGAGATAGTAATGACATGGAATCTCAGGAGGCACATAGCACTGTGTACCTGCAAAATATAAAGTGGTTCTTACAATATTGTTATAGTTTCACTGAACAAGATAGTTTTCATCTATTGACTTGAGATGTCAGAACATGGAAATCTTCGGGGGAGGTATTGTTTCATTGTGAGGTATCATAAGGAGGTTGGAGTTCCAAACCATAGCTGGGCATTGGTGGTATACCTGTCAGGCACTGTGTTTGGTTTACTGTGTGCTCTTTTTTCATCTTAATCTCAGCCTTACACTCTGCATGTGTCTGTCTGTTGGAGCATGTGTGGGCACCTTTTGTGGCACTGGTGCATACCTCGAGGTCAGAGGACAACTCTAGGTATAAGTCCTAACCATTCCTCCCACCCCTACAGTCTTTGAGAATGGCTTCTCTTCTGTTTGCCATTCGGTATGTGGAATAGCTAGACTTCAAGTTCTGAGGGGTTCTGCTGTCTCAGTGAAGAATTCCTAGAATCACACATGGAAACTAGCACATCCAGGGGTTAACATGGGTTCTCATGATTCAAATTTAGGTCCCTACATTTGCCATGCAAGTGCTTTCTCAGCACGCTATCTCCTCTCCTCACTTTTTTTTTTAAACTTTCCATGAAACTGCATTCCAGAGGCTCCAAGAACCTGTAATAGTTTTCCCAGACTCCTCCCTATTCTTTTGTCTATATCTCTTTCTCCATCCCAGTTCTTGAGTATAATAATTAAATGTACAAGAAACCTAGAGAAGTGTGAAGGTGTGGCTTTCTTTCCTGACCCTACCACTAAGTCAGCTTATGGATTGTTACTTGGGCCTTGCTTCTCAGGGACACACTTTTCCAGACTGTCCAAATGTTCTTGGCCCTCATTTTACTTTTGTGTAAAGCTGTGTGTGGAGGAGAGAATCAGTAATCACCTGCAGCTCTAATTTCTAACTCCCAAGGGTCAGTTGGGGCCACACCAGCTTCCATTGGTCTGACAGGGTCCAACACTTTTCTAGGTTACATTTGTCATGGGAACACCCTCTCTAGTGAGATATATAATGTACTAGTTCCAGTCTTGAGCAGCTGAAGCAGGAAACTAGCTTTTCCCAGGATATTTTAGTGCCTCCAGTTCTGGTCCTGACTAGAATTGAGCTGAGAAACACCCTCCAAGTAAGCACTGAGAATGTGGTTTAGAAAAAAAACCCACAAAAAACAAACAAACAAACAAAAAAAGGCAAGTTTAGTCTTAGGCTCCATTACAGGGTAAATCTGATGGAGAGAGTGTGCGTGTGCCCATGGTTGAGAATGGATTATTTCACCCCAAAATTTTAACCTCTGAGAGAAGGACTGTGTTGAATAGGTGCATCTACTGAATGTCTGATGTACTATTTCTCAGTTATGTGGAGAGGCAGGGCAAACTCAGCTATATTGTAGCTGTACTAATGTGGCAGCTCAGCAATTTGGAGTTAATTGTTAATCAAGCCAGACATTATCTGCAATGCAATTCTGAGAGGTGGAAAAACAACCACAACAAAAATCACCCAAGATCATATTACTCTTGTCAGCTAAACGCTTTAAAAGATTCTTGGAAAACTAGTCACAAGGACAGCAGAGACAGGGCTGTTGTAAGGAGCAAGAATGTCTCTATTTTTGGTTTCTAATTTTAGATCTTTTTTTTTTTTATCTATAAACAAAAATCAGCTGGAAAGGATCTGCCATCCAAGGGAAATTGCAGTGGTTGGCTTCCAGCAGCATCCTCTCCGTGACACTCATTTCGCTATTAAGAGAAGCCACTTAACAAACCAATTGTCAACAGGGGGAGATGAAAATACAATAGTTAATCAGGTTTTACAAGGTCACACATCTAATTCAAATTGTAAAAGGACCCCATTAGTGCCTCTCTCCCTTGTTCTTGATGTAGCCTTTCTCCAAATTGAGGGCTCACTACTTTGGAGCCCCCTACAAGATAGCAGCCAGCTAATAAAGACTGAAAGTACTGTTTCTCCTTACTAGGGCCCCCTTTGGAGTCTATTAACACCCTTCTTTAATAGTGAGCAAAGCAAGTAGCCACCTCCCGACATGTGTTGGCACTTTCTAAAAGGTCATTAATGCTCCATATTTCAGAGCATAACAAACCCAGGAAGGCCCAGGAGGAGCACAGTGGGGGGAATAGATACAGTGAGCAGCCCACAGAGCTTCTTGCTTCACCTCCATGAAGCATGCTAACTGAATGTGGGAATGGAAAGAAGGGCCATTTTTTCTTTCTTTTTCTTTTTTTTAAATATATATTTTTGTTTTCTATATTCTTTGTTTACAATCCAAAAGATTTCCTCTTTCCCAGCTCCTCCCTCCCCATATGTCCCATAAGTCCTCTTCTTTCCATCCATTCTCCTATCTTCCACCCTCCCTTTTCTCTGTCCTGGTACTCCCCTACAATGCTGGATCAAGCCTTTCCAGGATTAAGGCCCTCTTCTTCCTTCTTCATGGGAATCATTTGATATGTTAATTGTTTCTTCAGTATTCAGAGCTTCAGGGCTAATTAATAATCATTAATTATTGTATTCCATGTGAATTCTTTTGTGATTATGTTACCTCTCTTAGGAAGATATTTTCCATTGCCATCCATTTGCCTAAAAAATTCATGAATTCATTGTTTTTAATTGCTGAATAGTACTCCATTGTGTATATATACCATATTTTCTGTATCCATTCCTCCATTGAGGGATATCTAGGTTCTTTCCAGCTTCTGGCTATTATAAATAAGGCTGCTGTGAACATAGTGGAACAAGTGTCCTTATTGCATGATGGGGAATCCTCTTATATACCCAGGAGAGGTATAGCAGGGTCCTCTGGAAGTGTCATGTCCAGTTTTCTTAGGAACTGCCAGACTGATTTCCTAAGTGGTTGTACCATCTTACAATCCCACCAGCAGTGAAGGAGTGTTCCTCTTTCTCCTTGCCAACACCTGCTGTCTCCTGAGTTTTTAACCTTAGCCATTCTGACTGGTGTGAGGTGAAATCTCAGGGTTGTTTTGATTTGCATTTCCCTAATAGCTAATGATGTTGAACATTTCTTAAGGTGCTTCTCGGCCATCCGAATTTCTTCAGGTGAAAATTCTTTGTTTAGGTCTGTACCCCATTTTTTTATTGATATATTTTTTTATTTACATTTCATGGGTCCCCACTCCCTGCAAGTACTATAAGCCCTCTTCCATCCCCCTGTTCTTCCATCCACCCCTTCCCACTTCCCTGTTCTGGAATTCCCCTATACTCTTGCACTGAGTCTTTCCAGAACCAGGGACCACTCCTCCATTCTTTTTGGATATCATTTAATTTGTGGATTATGTCCTGGGTATTCAAAGTTTCTAGGCTAATATCCACTTATCAGTGAGTGCATACCATGATTGATCTTTTGAGACTGGGTTACCTCACTTAGTATGATGTTCTCCAGCTCAATCCATTTGTCTACTAATTTCATGAATTCATTGTTTCTAATGGCTGAATACTACTCCATTGTGTAAATATACCACATTTTTTGTATCCATTCCTCTGTTGAGGGACACCTGGGTTGTTTCCAGCTTCTGGCTACTACAAATACGGCTGCTATGAACATAGTGGAGCATGTGTCCTTATTGCATGCTGAAGAATCCTCTGGTTATATGCCCAGTAGTGGTATAACAGGGTCCTTAGGAAGTGACATGCCCAGTTTTCTGAGGAACCGCCAGACTGATTTCCAAAGTGGTTGCACCATCTTGCAATCCCACCAGCAGTGGAGGAGTGTTCCTTTTTCTCCACATCCTCGCCAACACCTGCTGTCTCCTGAGTTTTTGATCTTAGCCATTCTGAGTGTTATGAAGTGAAATCTCAGGGTTGTTTTGATTTGCATTTCCCTAATGATTAATGCTGTTGAACATTTCTTAAGGTGTTTCTCAGCTCTACGAAGTTCTTCATGTGAAAATTCTTTGTTTAGCTCCATACCCCACTTTTTAATGGGGTTACTTGGTTCTCTGGGTTCAACTTTCTTGAGTTCTTTGTATATATTAGATATTATCCCTCTGTCGGATTTAGGGTTGGTGAAGATCGTTTCCCAGTCTGTTGGATGACATTTTGTCCTTTTGACAGTGTCCTTTGCCTTACAGAAACTTTGTAGTTTTATGAGGTCCCATTTGTCAATTCTTGATCTTAGAGCATAAGCTATTGGTGTTCTATTCAGGAACTTTTCCCCTGTGCCCATGTCCTACAGGGTCTTCCCCAGTTTCTTTTTGATTAGTTTCAGTGTGTCAGGTTTTATGTGGAGGTCCTTGATCCATTTGGAGTTGAGCTTGGTACAAGGAGATAAGAATGGATTGATGCGCATTCTTCTGCATGCTGACCTCCAATTGAATGAGCACCATCTGTTGAAAAGACTATCTTTTTTTCTACTGGATGGTTTCAGCTCCTTTGTCGAAGATCAAATGACCATAGGTATGTGGGTTCATTTCTGGGTCTTCGATCCTATTCCATTGGCCCACTTGCCTGTCATTGTATCAATACCATACAATTTTTAACACTATTGCTCTGTAGTATTGCTTGAGGTCTGGGATACTGATTCCCCCAGAATATCTTTTGTTGTTGAGAATAGTTATAGCTATCCTGTGTTTTTTGTTATTCCAGATGAATTTGAGAATTGCTCTTTCTAGCTCTATGAAGAACTGGATTGGGATTTTTATGGGGATAGCATTGAATCTGTAGATTGCCTTTGGCAAGATGGCCATTTTAACTATATTAATCCTGCCAATCCATGAGCATGGAAGATTTTTCTATTTTCTGAGATCTACTTCAATTTCCTTCTTCAGAGATCTGAAGTTCTTGTCATATAGGTCTTTCACTTGTTTGGTTAGAGTCACCCCAATATACTTTATGCTGTTTGTAGCTATTGTGAAGGGAGTCATTTCCCTAATTTCTTTCTCAGTCTGCTTATCCTTTGAATATATAAAGGCTACTGATTTGCTTGAGTTGATTTTGTAGCCAGCCACTATGCTGAAGTTGTTTATCAGCTGTAGGAGTTCTCTAGTAGAGTTTTTAGGGTCACTTAAGTATATTATCATATCATCTGCAAATAGTGATAGTTTGACTTCTTCCTTTCCAATTTGTATCCCTTTGACCTCCTTATGTTGTCTAATTGCTCTAGCTAGGACTTCAAGAACTATATTGAGAAGATATGGAGAGAGGGGGCAGCCTTGCCTGGTCACTGATTTTAGTGGGATTGCTTCAAGTTTCTCTCCATTTAGTTTGATGTTGGCTACCATTTTGCTATATATTGCTTTTACTATGTTTCGATATGGGTCTTGAATTCCTGTCCTTTCCAAGACTTTTAGCATGAAAGGATGCTGAATTTTGTCAAATGTTTTTTCAGCATCTAATGAAATGATCATGTGGTTTTTTTCTTTGAGTTTGTTTATGAAGTGGATAGCATTTATGGATTTCCTTATATTGAACCATTCCTGCATCCCTGGGATGAAGCCTACTTTATCATGGTTGATGACCGTTTTGATGTGTTCTTGGAGTCGGTGGGCAAGAATTTTATTTAGTATTTTTGCATCGATATTCATAAGGGAAATTGGCCTGAAATTCTCTTTCTTAGTTGGATCTTTGTGTGGTTTTGGAATCAGCGTAATAGTGGCTTCGAAGAAGGAGTTGGGTAGTGTTCCTTCTGTTTCTATTTGGTGGAAAAGTTTGAAGAGTATTGGTGCTAAGTCTTCTTTGAAGGTCTGATAGAATTCTGCACTGAAACCATCTGGTCCTGTGCTTTTTTTGGTCGGAAGCCTATCTATGACCCCTTCTATTTCTTTAGGGGTTATGGGTCTGTTTAGATGGTCTATTTGATCCTGGTTTAATTTTGGTAATTGGTATCTGTTTAAGAAAATGTCCATTTCCTCTGGATTCTCCAGTTGGGTTGAGTACAGGTTTTTGTAGTAGGATCTGATGATTTTTTGAATTTCCTCGGTTTCTGTTGTAATATCTCCGTTTTCATTTCTAATTTTGTTAATTTGGATACTTTCTCTGTGCGCTTTGGTTAGTCTGGCTATGGGTTTGTCTGTCTTGTTGATTTTTTCAAAGAACAAGCTTTTGGTTTTGTTGATTCTTTGCATGGTTCTCTTGGTTTCTACTTGATCGATTTCAGCCCTGAATTTGATGATTTCCTGTCTTCTTCTCCCCCTGGGTGAATTAGCTTCTTCTTGTTCCAGGGCTTTCAGTTGTTCCATTAATCTTCTAGTGTATGCTCTCTCCAATTTCTTTTTGGAGGCACTCAAAGCTATGAGTTTTCCTCTTAGCACTGCTTTCATTGTGTCCCATAGATTTGTGTATGTTGTGCCTTCATTTTCATTAAATTCTAAGAAATCTTTGATTTCTTTCTTTATTTCTTCCTTGACCAAGGTATCATAGAGTAGAGTATTGTTCAGTTTCCATATGTATGTGGACTTTCTGTTGTTTTTACTGTTATTAAAGACCACTTTTACTCCATAGTGATCTGATAGGAGGCATGGAATTATTTCAATCTTCTTATATTTGTTGAGGTCTGTCTAGTGATCTATTTTGGAGAAGGTACCATGAGGTGCTGAGAAAAAGGTATATTCTTTTGCTTTGGGATGAAAAGTATATATTTATATATATATCAACTCCAATTGGTTTAAAGCTTCAATTAGTTTCACTGTCTCACTGTTTAGTTTCTGTTTTCCTGATCGGTCCATTGGTGAGAGTGGAGTATTGAAGTCACCCACAATTATTGTGTTAGGTGCAATGTGTACTTTGAGCTTTAGTAAAGTTTCTTTTATGAATGAGGGCACCCTTGTATTTGGGGCATAGATGTTCAGGATTGAGAGTTCTTATTGTTGCATTTTTCCTTTGACCAGCAAGTAGTGACCTTCCATGTCTCTTTTGATGAAAATTGAAAGTCAATTTTATCTGAAATTAGAATGGCAACTCTGGCTTGTTTCCTGGGACCATTTGCTTGTAGAATTATCTTCCAGCCTTTTGCTCTAAGGTAGTTTTTGTCTTTGACACTGAGGTGTGTTTCCTGTTTGCAGCAAAATGTAGGGTCCTGTTTACATAAGCAGTCTGTTAGTCTATGTCTTTTTATTGGGGAATTGAATCCACTGATGTTAAGAGATATCAAGGAGTAGTAGTTATTGTTTCCTATCATTTTTTTTTTTTTTTTTTAGAAATGTTTCTGTTGTTCAGTTCATGGATGATGGCCTCCAAATAAATGTCACACATTTAGACAAATGACATATTCAACCAAGACTTAGTTTATGCATGTATGTCACACTGGTCACACTGGTGTAGTGTGTCCATTCGATTCCTTAAATTGATTCTTCTTTCTTAATATATGTAATCCTCATTATAACTAGTAATACAAAGCATTTCGCTAGTTCTCACACAGTTGAAAATGTTTACAAAATGAAACTATTATATTTATAACTATTGTGGCTATCCATTAGTACAAAACTAAAATCTATGCAAAGGTATGTTAACTTGTCACAGTGCTAAATATAAAGTATCTAAACACTGCTATTCTTTCTTTTTTTTTTTTTTTTTTTTTTTTATTTGATATAATTTATTTACGTTTCAAATGATTTCCCCTTTTCTAGCCCCCCCCCCACTCCCCGAAAGTCCCGTAAGCCCCCTTCTCTTCCCCTGTCCTCCCTCCCACCCCTTCCCAGTTCCCCGTTCTGGTTTTGCCAAATACTGTTTCACTGAGTCTTTCCAGAACCAGGGACCACTCCTGCTTTCTTCTTGTATCTCATTTGATGTGTGGATTATGTTTTGGGTATTCCAGTTTTCTAGGTTAATAACCACTTATTAGTGAGTGCATACCATGATTCACCTTTTGAGTCTGGGTTACCTCACTTAGTATGATGTTCTCTAGCTCCATCCATTTGCCTAAGAATTTCATGAATTCATTGTTTCTAATGGCTGAATAGTACTCCATTGTGTAGATATACCACATTTTTTGTATCCACTCTTCTGTTGAGGGATACCTGGGTTCTTTCCAGCATCTGGCAATTATAAATAGGGCTGCTATGAACATAGTAGAGCATGTATCCTTATTACATGGTGGGGAATCCTCTGGGTATATGCCCAGGAGTGGTATAGCAGGATCTTCTGGAAGTGAGGTGCCCAGTTTTCGGAGGAACCGCCAGACTGCTTTCCAGAGTGGTTGTACCAATTTGCAACCCCACCAGCAGTGGAGGAGTGTTCCTCTTTCTCCGCACCCTCTCCAACACCTGCTGTCTCCTGAATTTTTAATCTTAGCCATTCTGACTGGTGTAAGATGAAATCTTAGGGTTGTTTTGATTTGCATTTCCCTAATGACTAATGAAGTGGAGCATTTTTTAAGATGCTTCTCCGCCATCCGAAGTTCTTCAGGTGAGAATTCTTTGTTTAACTCTGTACCCCATTTTTTAATAGGGTTGTTCGGTTTTCTGGAGTCTAACTTCTTGAGTTCTTTATATATATTGGATATTAGCCCTCTATCTGATGTAGGATTGGTGAAGATCTTTTCCCAATTTGTTGGTTGCCGATCTGTCCTCTTGACGGTGTCCTTTGCCTTACAGAAACTCTGTAACCTTATGAGGTCCCATTTGTCAATTCTTGCTCTTAGAGCATACGCTATTGGTGTTCTGTTCAGAAACTTTCTCCCTGTACCGATGTCCTCAAGGGTCTTCCCCAGTTTCTTTTCTATTAGCTTCAGAGTGTCTGGCTTTATGTGGAGGTCCTTGATCCATTTGGATTTGAGCTTAGTACAAGGAGACAAGGATGGATCAATTCGCATTCTTCTGCATGCTGACCTCCAGTTGAACCAGCACCATTTGTTGAAAAGGCTATCTTTTTTCCATTGGATGTTTTCAGCCTCTTTGTCGAGGATCAAGTGGCCATAGGTGTGTGGGTTCATTTCTGGATCTTCAATCCTGTTCCATTGATCCTCCTGCCTGTCACTGTACCAATACCATGCAGTTTTTAACACTATTGCTCTGTAGTATTGCTTGAGGTCAGGGATACTGATTCCCCCAGATTTTCTTTTGTTGCTGAGAATAGTTTTAGCTATCCTGGGTTTTTTGTTGTTCCAGATGAATTTGATAATTGCTCTTTCTAACTCTGTGAAGAATTGAGTTGGGATTTTGATGGGTATTGCATTGAATCTGTATAGTGCTTTAGGCAAAATGGCCATTTTAACTATATTGATTCTACCGATCCATGAGCATGGGAGGTTTTCCCATTTTTTGAGGTCTTCTTCCATTTCCTTCTTCAGAGTCTTGAAGTTCTTGCCATACAGATCTTTCGCATGTTTGGTAAGAGTCACCCCAAGATACTTTATACTGTTTGTGGCTATTGTGAAGGGGGTCATTTCCCTAATTTCTTTCTCAGCCTGCTTATCCTTTGAGTATAGGAAGGCCACTGATTTGCTTGAGTTGATTTTGTAACCTGCCACTTTGCTGAAGTTGTTTATCAGCTGTAGGAGCTCTCTAGTGGAGTTCTTTGGGTCACTTAGGTAGACGATCATGTCGTCTGCAAATAATGATAGTTTGACTTCCTCCTTTCCAATTTGTATCCCTTTGACCTCCTTATGTTGTCGAATTGCCCGAGCTAGTACCTCAAGTACAATATTGAAAAGATAAGGAGAAAGGGGGCAGCCTTGTCTGGTCCCTGATTTCAGTGGGATTGCTTCAAGTTTCTCTCCGTTTAGTTTGATGCTGGCTACCGGTTTGCTGTATATTGCTTTTACTATGTTTAGGTATGGGCCTTGAATTCCTGTTCTCTCCAAGACTTTAAGCATGAAAGGATGCTGAATTTTGTCAAATGCTTTTTCAGCATCCAATGAAATGACCATATGATTTTGTTCTTTGAGTTTGTTTATGTAGTGGATTGTATTGATGGATTTCCGTATATTGAACCAACCCTGCATTCCCGGGATAAAGCCTACTTGATCATGGTGGATGATCGTTTTGATGTGTTCTTGGATTCGGTTGGCAAGAATTTTGTTGAGTATTTTTGCATCGATGTTCATAAGGGAAATTGGTCTGAAGTTCTCTTTCTTTGTTGGATCTTTGTGTGGCTTTGGTATCAGCGTAATTGTGGCTTCGTAGAAGGAATTGGGTAGTGTTCCTTCTGTTTCTATTTTGTGGAATAGTTTGAAGAGTATTGGTGTTAACTCTTCTTTGAAGGTCTGGTAGAATTCTGCACTGAAACCATCTGGTCCTGTGCTTTTTTTGGTTGGAAGACTTTCTATGACTCCTTCTATTTCTTTAGGCTTTATGGGACTGTTTAGATGGTCTAGTTGGTCCTGATTTAATTTTGGTATTTGGTATCTGTCAAGGAAATTGTCCATTTCCTCCAGATTCTCCAGTTGTGTTGAGTACAGGCTCTTGTAGTAGGATCTGATGATTTTTTGGATTTCCTCAGTTTCCGTTGTTATGTCTCCCTTTTCATTTCTAAGTTTGTTAATTTGGATACTTTCTCTGTGCCCTTTGGTCAGTCTGGCTAAGGGTTTATCTATCTTGTTGATTTTCTCAAAGAACCAGCTCCTAGTTTTGTTGATTTTTTGTATGGTTCTCTTTGTTTCTACTTGATTGATTTCGGCCCTGAGTTTGATGATTTCCTGCCTTCTACTCCTCCTGGGTGAAATAGCTTCTTTTTGTTCTAGGGCTTTCAGGTGTGTCATTAAGTTGGTAATGTATGCTCTCTCCATTTTCTTTTTGGAGGCACTCAGGGCTATGAGTTTTCCTCTTAGCACTGCTTTCATTGTGTCCCATAGATTTGGGTATGTTGTGTTTTCATTTTCATTGTGTTCTAAAAAGTCTTTAATTTCTTTCTTTATTTCTTCCTTGACCAAGGTGTCATTGAGTAGAGTATTGTTCAATCTCCACGTGTTTGTGGGTTTTCTGTTGTTTCTGTTGCTATTGAAGACCACTTTTATTCCATAGTGATCAGATAGGAGGCATGGGATTAGTTCTATCTTTTTATATTTGTTGAGGTCTGTCTTGTGACCAATTATATGGTCGATTTTGGAGAAGGTACCATGAGGTGCTGAAAAAAAGGTATATTCTTTTGTTTTAGGATAGAATGTTCTATATATATCAGTTAAATCTAATTGGTCCAAAGCTTCAATTAGTTTCATTGTGTCCTTGTTTAGTTTCTGTTTTCCTGATCGGTCCATTGAGGAAAGTGCAGTGTTGAAGTCACCAACAATTATTGTGTTAGGTGCAATGTGTGCTTTGAGTTTTAATAAAGTTTCTTTTATGAAAGAGGGTGCCCTTGCATTTGGAGCATAGATGTTCAGGATTGAGAGTTCTTCTTGTTGTATTTTTCCTTTGACCAGCAAGAAGTGTCCCTCAGAGTCTCTTTTGATGACTTTGGGTTGAAAGTCAATTTTATCTGATATTAAAATGGCTACTCCAGCTTGTTTCCTGAGACCATTTGCTTGTAAAATTGTCTTCCAGCCTTTTACTCTAAGGTAGTGTTTGTCTTTGACCCTTAGGTGTGTTTCCTGTAAGCAGCAAAATGTAGGGTCCTGTTTACGTATCCAGTCAGTTAGTCTGTGTCTTTTTATTGGGGCATTGAGTCCATTGATGTTAAGAGATATTAAGGAATAGTGATTGTTACTTCCTATCATTTTTGACGTTATTTTTTAAATTTGATTGCTTAACTTATTTGGGTTTGATGAAAGGTTACTATCTTGCTTTTTTCAGGGTGGAGTTTCCCTCCTTGTATTGGTGTTGTCCTCCTATTATCCTTTTTAGGGCTGGGTTTGTGGATAGATATTGGGTGAACTTGGTTTTGTCGTGAAATATCTTAGTTTCTCCATCTATGGTGATTGAGAGTTTTGCTGGATATAGTAGTTTTGGTTGGCATTTGTGTTCTCTTAGAGTCTGCATGAGATCTGCCCAGGACCTTCTAGCCTTCATAGTCTCAGGTGAAAAGTCTGCTGTGATTCTGATAGGTCTTCCTTTATATGTTACTTGGCCTTTTTCTCTTACTGCCTTTAGTATTCTTTCTTTGTTTAGAACATTTGGTGTTTTGATTATTATGTGACGGGAAGTATTTCTGTTCTGGTCCAGTCTGTTTGGAGTTCTGTAGGCTTCTTGTATATTCATGGGCATCTCTCTCTTTAGGTTAGGGAAGTTTTCTTCCATAATTTTATTGAAGATATTTGCTGGCCCTTTAAGTTGTAAATCTTCACTCTCATCTATGCCTATAATCCTTAGGTTTGGTCTTCTCATTGTGTCCTGGATTTCCTGGATATTTTGGGTTACAAGCTTTTTGCACTTTGCATTTTCTTTAACTGTTGAGTCCATGGTTTCTATGGAATCTTCAGCATCTGAGATTCTTTCTTCTATCTCTTGTATTCTGTTGTTGATATTTGCATCTCTGTCCCCTGATTTCTTCCCAAGGCTTTCTATCTCCAAAGTTGTCTCCCTTTGAGTTTTCTTAGTTGTTTCTACTTCTGATTTTAGATCCTGGATGGTTTTGCTTAGCTCCTTCCCTTGCATGTTTGTGTTTTCCTGTAATTCTTTAAGAGATTTTTGTGTTTCCTCTTTCATGAGCTCAGCCTGTTGACCAAAGTTCTCCTGTATTTCTTTAAGAGATTTTTGTGTTTCGTCTTTCATGACCTCAGCCTGTTGAGCAAAGTTCTCCTGTATTTCTTTAAGTGTTTTTTGCATTTCCTCCTTGTTGGCTTTTGTATTCTCCTGGATTTCTTTCAATGATTTTTGTGTTTCCCTTGCAAGGGCTTCTAACTTTTGATCCATTTTCTCCTCAATGACCTTCATGTGTTCCTGTACCAGCATCATGACCAGTGATTTTAAATCCAAATCTTGTTTTACTGGTGTGATGGGGTATCCAGGACTTGCTGGTAGAGGAGAATTTGGTTCAGATGTTGCCATATTGCCTTGATTTCTGTTAGTGACGTTTCTGCGTTTGCCTTTTGCCATCTAGCTCTCACTGGTGTTACTTGGTCTTGTCAGTGCTGGACTCACCAGTGCAAGCTGCCCCTTCCCCGTTGGCCTCTGGTGCACAGCTTACACTCTGCACTGCCTATAGACAGGGTGCTGTTTTCCAGGCTGTTCAGATCCCAAAGCAGGCACCTGAAGGCTCCCGCTGGGGCCCGCAGGATTTATAGGAGCACACCGACTTTTCCCAGCTGGCCGCCCGGAAGCCCCCACTAGCCTCTTGAGGGACCTGGAGATGTGGCGGCCACCCAGGCTGATCTGAAGCGGAGAGATTTGAGCTGGGGGCTTCTGCCTGAGGCCTTGCCCCAGATTGTGTCTGTGGACCAGGTGGAACCCGTGTGCACCCCCAGGGAGCTCCGAAGGTGAATGTTGCTGTGACCTCCCCTGTGCTCCGCTCACTCCGCTGGGCAGCCGATTTCCCCAACCGGGCTGGCGCACACTAGGTTAGCCTTGTCGCCTGGGCCCTGAGTCCAGGCAAACGCCTGGGAGGCCAAGGTCCGAGCAAAGTTCCCCTAGGGCTATGTCTGTTATTTGGGTCCGCCAGGTGACCCGGATGGCGGGCGTGCGCGTCCGCGCTCCGCGAAAGCACCGGGAGAGTCTGTTGTGCTAATAACCTCCTGGGCTGGTTGACACACAGATGGCCCACCAAGCCGCCCAGTTCTTGGGGTCAGTCCTGTGCCTTTTGGGGCCTAGACCCCCGTTTTGTTAGCCTCAGGCTACGCTTGTTAGCAGTCTCTGCCCTCCCGAGCACTCTGGCTCCTGTAGGCAAAATGGCGGCGCGTGCACCGGCCGGGGCAAAAAAAAACTCCTGGCTGGGTTGGCGCCCCGATGGCCACTCGAACAGCCCAGGGCCTGGGTGCAGGCCAACGCCCGTCTGGCTCAGACCCCTGCGGTGTTGGGCCTAGGATTATGTTTGTGTACCTCAGTCTGACTGATCTCTGGAGCCCGGGATCAAGATGGCGGTGAGTCTCTCCTGACTGGCGGGCAGCCGAGTTCTGAAGTGGCTTCCGTGCAGCGAAAGGCTCCGCAGAACCGCAGTTGCTTGCCGCCCGGCTGGTCAGCGAAGGTCAGTGGTCGTGGGCGCAGGGCCTAACTGGACCCTGTGTCGCCTTGGTTCCACTGCTGATGGCCCTTCAGCTGGAGCAGCCACTGCTACCGCCGCCGCCGCCGCCGCCGCCCATCATTTTTTATTTTAATTTTATACGTGTGTGGTTATCTTCTTTGGGTTTGATGAAAGAAGCTTAATATCCTGCTCTCTCCAGGGTATAGTTTCTCTTGTTGTAATGGTCTTTTCCCCCTATTATCTTTTGTAGGGCTGGGTTTGTAGAAAGATATTGTGTAAATTTGGTTTTGTCATGGAATATCTTGGTTTCTCCATCTATAGTAATTGAGAGTTTTTCTGGGTATAGTAGTCTTGGCTGGCATTTGTGTTCTCTTAGAGTCTGCATGAGCTCCACCCAGGATCTTCTAGCTTTCATGGTCTCTGGTGATAAATCTGGTGTAATTCTGATTGGTCTTCCTTTATATGTTACTTGCCCTTTTTCTCTTACTGCCCCTAAGTATTCTTTCTTTGTTTAGTACATTTGGGGTTTTGATTATTATGTGATGGGAGGTATTTCTGTTCTGGTCCAGTCTTTTTGGAGTTCTGTAAGCTTCTTATATATTCATGGGCATCTTTCTCTTTAGGTTAGGGAAGTTTTCTTCCATAATTTTGTTGAAGATATTTGCTGGCCGTTTTAAGTTGTAAATCTTCACTCTCATCAATGCCTATAATCCTTAGATTTGGCTTTCTCATTGTGTCCAGGATTTTCCTGGATATTTTGGGTTACAAGCTTTTCGCATTTTGCATTTTCTTTAACTGTTGAGTCCATGTTTTCTATTGTATTCGGCATCTGAGATTCTTTCTTCTATCTCTTGTATTCTGTTGTTGATATTTGCGTCTATGGTCTCTGATTTCTTCGCAAGGTTTTCTATCTCCAAAGTTGTCTCCCTTTGTGCTTTCTTAGTTGTTTCTACTTCTGTTTTTAGATCCTGGAAGTTTTTGCTCAGTTCTGTCATTTGCTTGTTTGTGTTTCCTCTTTCATGACTTCTGCCTGTTGATCAAGGTTCTCCTGTATTTCTTTAAGTGATTTTTTTGTGTTTCCTCCTTATTGGCTTTTTTATTCTCCTGAATTTCTTTCAATGATTTTTGTGTTTCCCTTGTAAGGGCTTCGAATTTTTGATCCATTTTCTCCTGAATTTCTTTGAGTATGTCCTTCATGTGTTCCTGTACCAGCATCATGACCAGTGGTTTTTAAATCCAAATCTTGTTTTTCTTGTGTGTTGGGGTATCCAGAACTTGCTAATGTTGGAGAATTGGGTTCAGATGCTGCCATAATGCCTTGGTTTCTGTTAGTATCGTTCCTATGTTTGCCTTTAGCCATCTGGTTCTCCCAGGTGTTAGATGGTCTTATTGTCACTGGCTGGTACTTCAACCTACTGTGGATCTTTAAAGGTTATCTCTGCAACACTGGATGACTGGCTTTCTTCTGGCACAGATTAATGATATGCTGCCTTTCTCTTTTGTGCCTTTGGAGCCCTTCTCAGTCTTGGCCTCAAGCAATGTTATACTTAGGTTGTCAAGTTCAACCAGGTGTTCTCTCTTTGCTCTATTATGGAGCGAAGATGTTGTGGGTGGGGGTCACTCCCTCTGTTGATTCTCACATAGGACACAGGTTCCACGATGGACTGGCTTGCAGATGAACCGCCTATGTGCTCAGTTCCTGAGTGCAGGAAGACCCGTGGAGGTTTGCACCACCAGAAATCTAAAGCTCAGGGTGATACAGTACCTAGTGATCCTTTTCTGTCCCAGGCATGCAGCAAATATGGCCGCAGGGCTTCTCTCCTTCCACAGCTCCCTGGGCAGGACACGGGCCCTGAGCCCGGTGGGCTGGCAGACAAAACCTGCCTATGTGCTCAGTTCCTGAGTGCAGGCAGACCCTTGGCAGTTTGCACCACCAGAAACCTAAAGCTCAGGGTGGTACAGTACCTACTGATCCTTTTCTGTCCAGGCAGGCAGAAATATGGTCGCGGGTCTTCTCCCCTTCAGCAGCTTCCTGGGGCAGGACAGAGGGCCCTGAGCCAGGCGGCTGGCAGACAAACCTGCCTATGTGCTCAGTTCCTGAGTGCAGGCAGACCCCTGGCGGTTTGCACCACCAGAAATCTAAAGCTCAGTGTAATATAGTACCTAGTGACCCTTTTCTGTGCAGACAGGCAGCAAATATGGCCGCGGGGCTTCTCTCCTTCCACAGCTCCCTGGGCTGCACCCCATTTTTTTAATAGGGTTATTTGGTTTCCCTGGGGTCTAACTTCTTTAGTTCTTTGTATATATTGGATATTAGCCCTCTATCAGATGTAGGATTGGTGAAGATCTTTCCCCAATTTGTTGGTTGCTGTTTTGTCCTTTTGACAGTGTCCTTTGCCTTACAGGAAACTTTGTAATTTTATGAGATCCCATTTGTCAATTCTTGATCTTAGAGCATAAGCTATTGGTGATCTGTTCATGAACTTTTCCCCTGTGCCCATGTCCTCCAGGGTCTTCCCCAGTTTCTTTTCTATTAGTTTCAGTGTGACTGGTTTCATGTGGAGGTCCTTGATCCACTTGGAGTTGAGCTTAGTACAAGGAGATAAGAATGGATCAATTCGCATTCTCCTTGCATGCTGACCTCCAGTTGAGCCAGCACCATTTGTTGAAAAGGCTACTTTTTTCCACTGGATGTTTTCAGCTCCATTGTTGAAGATCAAGTGACTATAGGTGTGTGGCTTCCTTTTTCGATCTTCAATTCTATTCCATTGGTCCACTTGCCTGTCACTGTGCCAATACCCATGCAGTTTTTTAACACTATTGCTCTGTAGTATTGCTTGAGGTCTGGGATACTAATAACCCCAGAAATTCTTTTAATATGGAGAATAGTTTTAGCTATGCTGGGTTTTTTGTTATTTCAGGTAAATTTGAGAATTGCTTTTTCTAACTCTGTGAAGAACTGAGTTGGGATTTTGATGGGGATTGCATTGAATCTATATATTGCTTTTGGCAAGGTGGCCATTTGAACTATATTAATCCTGCCAATCCACGAGCATGGAAGATTTTTTCCATTTTCTGAGGTTCCTCTTCAATTTCCTTCTTCAGTGACCTGATGTTCTTCTTATAGATCTTTCACTTGTTTGGTTAGAGTCACACCAAGATACTTCATATTGTTTGTGGCTATTGTGAAGGGTGTCATTTCCCTAACTTCTTTTCTCATCCTGCTTATCCTTTGAGTATAGGAAGGCAACTGATTTGCTTGAGTTGATTTTATAACCTGCCACTTTGCTGAAGTTGTTTATCAGCTGTAGAAGTTCTCTGGTGGAGTTTTTTGGGTCACTTAAGTATATTATCATGTCATCTGCAAATAGTGATAATTTTACTTCTTCCTTTCCAATTTGTATCCCTTTGACCTCTTTATGTTGTCTAATTGCTCTAGCTAGAACTTCAAGTACTATATTGAAAAGATACGGAGAGAGAGGGCAGCCTTGTCTAGTCCCTGATTTTAGTGGAATTGCTTCAAGTTTTCTCTATTTAGTTTGATGTTGGCTACCCGTTTGCTGTATATTGCTTTAAGTATGTTTAGGTATGGGCCTTGAATTCCTGTTCTTTCCAAGACTTTTAGCATGAAAGGATGCTGAATTTTGTCAATTGCTTTTTCAGCATCTAATGAGATGATCATATGGGTTTTTTTTTCTTTGAGTATGTTTATGTAGTGTATTGCATTGATGGATTTCCTTATATTGACCTATCCCTGCATCCCTGGGATGAAGCCTACTTGATTGTGGTGGATGATCGTTTTGATGTGTTCTTGGATTTGGTTGGCAAGAATTTTATTGAGTATTTTTGCATCGATATTCATAAGGGAAATTGGCTTGAAGTTCTTTTTCTTTGTTAGATCTTTGTGTGGTTCTGGTATCAGTGTAATTGTGGCTTCATAGAACGATTTGGGTAGTGTTCCTTCTGTTTCTATTTTGTGGAACAGTTTGAAGAGTATTGGTGTTAGGTCTTCTTTGAAGGTCTGCACTGAAGCCATCTGGTCCCGTGCTTGTTTTGGTTGGGAGACTTTCTATGACCCCTTCTATTTCTTTAGGGGTTATGGGCCTGTTTAGATGATCTATTTGATCCTGATTTAATTTTGGTGTTTGGTATCTGTCTAGGAAATTGTCCATTTCCTCAAGATTCTCCAGTTGTGTGAGTATAGGCTTTGGTAGTAAGATCTGATGATGTTTTGAATTTCCTCAGTTTCTGTTGTTATATCTCCCTTTTCATTTCTAATTTTGTTAATCTGGATACTATCTGTGTGCCCTTTGGTTAGTCTGGCTAAGGGTTTATCTATCTTGTTGGTTTTTTTCAAAGAACCAGCTCCTGGTTTTGTTGATTCTCTGTATGGTTCTCTTAGTTTCTACTTGATTGATTTCAGCCCTGAGTTTGATGATTTCCTGCCTTCTACTCCTCCTGGTGAATTTGCTTCTTGCATTTTTGTCTATATGGTTTTACACAGGTTTTCAGGGTTCTAATAATTTCCAAGTCAAACCTAGAAATTGAGGTTAAAAATTATGTAATAGCACATTTGTGCCAGAGGAGAGCAGGATCACATGGTTCTGATTCTCCATCTGTCCCCACGCATCAGAACAGATTATATACATATACATGTATAGGCATATACATACATATATATACATACATACACAATGTATACATACACATATTTTACATAGACATATAGATACACACATATACATATACACAGACACACGCACATGTATACATACACATACATATATATACATATACATATAAAACAGATACATAAACACATACATATACATATTCCTCCTGATTGGTGGTTGTTAGGGAATGAAGTGTCAGCGGCAGAGGTATAACCTGGAGGCACAGGTTTTTTGGGGAGTAACCTGGACACTGGTGCTAGGTTTCCAGCTCCTTAGTTAACTCGAGTTCAACCTTAGGTCAGGCTCTCCAAGTTGGAGTCTGAAACCAAGATCTGGCCTCTCACTGTGGAGTGCATGACTGTGAAACATATACACATTCACATGAAAAATGCATCTGTGTATGAGTTAAACATATAATTATCTTTGGGGTACTAGCTTATTTTCCTAACCAAGCTGCTCTCCATTTTCAATGTTGTTATACCTGAAAGGGTTTCTATTTACTTACTTAAGTTTTTGAGTTAGCATACAAAGTGACAGGTTTTATTACTATCAGAAGGCCACCACACCCTTCTTGTTCACAGTATTGATTTCTCTGTGAATGCTATAAGAGCTAAGATATGTCAGCAGTGCCTTCTATATTCTTATATATATATATATATATATACATATATATATATATATATGTGTGTGTGTGTGTGTGTGTGTGTGTGTATCTTTTTTCTCCATTCTACCACGTGAGTAAGGATTGTACTGTATCGTTTTTCCATATATGACTGCTGACAATTATAGGAATACCCTGGTCTACCTTCTATAATATGATCTTGCCAGAGAAAGAGAAAAGTATCAAGTAATTTGAGCTATGCTGAAGGAAAAAAACAATGTAGTGGCTATCAAATAATATTTCATTTTAAAAATAAAGAGTCTACCTGTGTGGCGTTGAAAGGATCTGTCTGAATGATGGTGTGTCTTGCGTCCGTATGTATATCAAAGTTAGGGGACCTTCTTAGCCGTCAGTCCTCACCTCCCATCTTGCTTTGAGACAGGGTCTTTTGCTACTGTTCATGTTGCATACAGCAGACTAGCTTGAGGAGATTCTTCTGTCTTGGCCTCCCTCCAATTTTTTTGTGACACCACTGTGATTACAGATGTATGACTCCACACAGGGCTTTGAGAACCTTTTGAGGATTTGAATTCAGGTCCTCACGCTCGCCAGGCAAGCACCTTACTCACTGAGCCAGCTTCCCAGCCTCAGGCAACATTTCCTGAGATGAGCAGGGAGCATGGTCAGGGTTTTGTGGTTCTTGCTTGTGTTTTTACAGTACTGAAGCCTGAATCCAGGACCTCATGCATAGGCTAGTGGCCTATTCCTGAGGTAGCTACAGTCCTAGTGCATTTTGCTTCTTATATTCAATTCTGTTTTCAAGGTAATGTCATATATTATTGTGATATAATAAAATATGGCTTTATGGCGTATTATTATGGGTTCTAGGGAAATAGTGGAAAAGTTTGAAAAAATCTATTTTTCTCATCACATCTTCATATGTGTGGGCTGTGTATATTGGGGGGAGGGAAGCCAATGATTTGTAGTTAATTTTATAATATATTATATGATTAATATTAGTCATATTTCATAAGCCATTGGTGTTGAACATGAAATAAGGAGTGATGTAGGCCTTCTTATTTACTTAAATATAAATGGAAAAAGGGAGATCATCTTTCTGAGCACTTCTTATGAATAAACCTTAGTTTCCTTACCACTCACAAATGCCTATTTTAAGTGATTCCTGATATGCTTGTATTGATTTTTTTCGATTTCCATTTATCATATTGTTATTTTGTTCCTGGATCAGCAGTCCACTGTCTTAGTCATTGCAGGTTTTGGTCTGTGGGTGTATCTCAGTGGTAGGGCAGAGTGTGGATATTCACAGGCATACACTCTTGCCTTGTGCTGCTTATCATGACACATGTTTTGAAACTGCAGTGTCTAAGTGGTTTTGGTATGAAGAAAGCCATGCATAGCTTTGCTTAGTGTCTATAAGTACGCATCAGTGTCCCTCTTGAGTCCAAGCTGCTGGACTTACTCTCAAACAGGCTTTTGTTTATTTATTTATTTTTTGTCTTTTTCTCTTACTAATGTGACTGCCAAGCAACTTGAGATCTATCATGGATAAGATCAGGAGCTGCAGTTCCAGACACATAAGCAGTCAGAACTTATGGATGACATACTTGACAACACAGCAAAACCTGCTGATCTAAACCCACCTGAGAGAAAGATGAGAGAGCTGCCCAGTGAATGCATGACATTTATCTGAGTGTTTCTTGGCTCAGCTCCACTGAAAACACAAGGGCAACCTCCATTCTACATTATATATCATATATCATATATGAATATATCATATATAAATATATAATTTTCATATATGATATATGTGACATATGTCATATATAAATAATATATATGCAAATACACACATATACACACACACACACACACACACACACACACACACATATATATATATATATATATATATATATATATATGCCTTTTATATGCCTTATATGCCTTATATGCCTTATATGCCTTACATGCCTAGTTAACGGGAGTGGAAAGTCAGGGTTGGTGAGCTGAAAACTATATCTCCAGACAAGACAACCAGTTAGTTCAGGGGCAAGGAAGAGAAGACCAGGTATCTAAGGGATATGTTTGTCACGTCCTATACTCCACACTCTAAAGAGACCTTCACATAGACTATAGTGCCTATGTAAAACTTCCTATTATTGGTCTTTCTGCAGGTATTAGAGCAGGATTCCAAGGGAACAGAAGTGGTTTGAAATGCAAAGCCCACAGGGGGACCTGAAGTGGGCTGACCCAGGATGTGGTCAGAGAGGTCCTGAGAAAGTCCAATGGCCTGATTTAGAATGGGGGTGGGGGCTAAGGGAACATTGAAAACTGCAGAAGACAATGCAGAGACTTTGTGAGGAATGATTATTGCAAGGTGGTAGAAAAGTGGCCCCATGAAGCACAGTTTGTTATTGCTGTCCTCTTTACTATTTCAGGTGGACTGACCCTCAGAACTTTTGGACTACCTACAGACAAATATGGCCTTTTCAATTTAGAATTTCAGCTTCATCAGTTTCAAGGCTAAGGCCTATTTGCTCTTTTTGGATTAAGATCCCTTCCTTGTTAGTGGGAGAGTGTGTTGCTTTGTTATTGCACCCCTTCCCCTGCTGTCTGGCCATGAAAGAGTGATCAGCCAACTGGACAGGGAGGGGCTGCCATGGTGTGCTCTTACTGAACCTTGTCCCTGGCACAAAAAGTGAAGTGAAGCGGCATTAAATGGACCGGTGATCTGAGCTCCCCTGATAAGCCACCAGGAAATAATTCTTGGCCATGAGATTTAAAGGAAAAGAAGGGGAAAAAGATGATTTTTTTCAAGGGACCTTCAATAAAGGCAAAATACTCAGAAGTTTATCAAAATATATAATTACACAGGGGCATGATTCCTTCATCTTTATCATCAGATAGGAAGATGAAAAACCTTTATAAGAAACATATTAAAATCAGAATTTCTAAGTATACAGTGAAGTCAGTATCTGAAAGGGTCAATGGTTCTAGACCTTCATGGACATTGAGAAAATATGGCCCCTGAGACAGTTAGCTGCAGAGGAGAATGGAGAGGCTTAAGAGGTCCTCGGTGGAGGGACAGAGCTGACTCAGGCCAAGGGCTCCCGCTCAATTTCACTTTCCAGTAGATCAGCCACAGGGCCCTTCACAGCTCTGCATGGCACTTAGTAGGTGCCCAACCACAGCAAGCTCTTTCTAGGTCCCTGGTTCAACTACCCTTGGTCAGTTTCTTCCTATGACTTTCTTACAATATTAAATACAGTATAAATACTATGTTCATAGTTTCCTGAGGAAATAGTGAAAACAAAAACATTCACATTTGGTACTCATGCTATTATTTATCCCATTCTTCTTTTCTCTCCTGTTGCCCTCCCTCCATTACATCCCAGATGTGATGCATACCTGGAATCACCTAGGAGATGAGCCTCTGGATACGCTTGTGAGGGACTGTCTAGATTAGATTAATTGATGTGGTGTGGTGGTTTGAATACACTTGACCCAGAGAGTGGCACTATTAGAAGGTGTGGCCTTGTTTGAGTAGGTGAGATCTTGTTGGAGGAAGTGTGTCACTTTGGGGGTGGGATTTGAGACCCTTCTCCAAGCTGCCCTGAAGACAGTCGTCTCCTGGTTTCCCTCATAAAAGGATGTAAACTTCTCAGCTTCTCTAGCACAATGCCTGCCTGGATGCTGCCATAATTCCTGCCACGATGATAATAGACTGAACCTCAGAACCTGTAAGCCAGCCCGAGTTACATGTCCTTATAAGAGTTGCCTTGGTCATGGCGTCTTTTCACAGCAACAAAACCCTAACTAAGACAAGATGGAAGGCACAGCCTCCTAGGTAACGCCATTCCATGGGCTGAGGTCCCAGACTGAATGAAAAGAACATGAGCTAGCACAAGTGTTCACCACCCTCTGCTTACTAATAACAAATGAAATTTGATCAGCTATCTCAAGCTCCTGCCTCCTGGCTTCCTGGTCACCATGAATTGTACTCTGAAACTGAAAGTAAAAGTAAACTGTCCCTTAAGTAGCTTTTGCTACATTGTCAGTGATCCATGTATGAGAGACAGCATGTGGTATTTGTCTTTGGAGCCTAGGATAATTCACTTAATGTAATATTTTGTTTAAATTAGGAGGGGAATGTGAGATACCAAATGAAGTGGAAAAGGAAGTAGCTGTGTTAGCTCTGCTTATACAACCAGTGTAGTTGGCCTGTTGGGAGAACTTTCTAGTTTATGAGTGATGCATAAGACATTTGTGAAGAAAGAAAACCACTAACCTAGGAGGGGACTTTCCATGTCAGAAACTTTGAGTGATCCCTTGAGCTTTGGATATTATCATTTCCCATTGTATAGAAGAGGAAGGTGAGGTTCAGAACTCTTGTGTTACTGCCTAAGCCACACACTTAGATAGGGGTAGAATCATGTTTTAACTGATGTGAACACACATGCTGCTACTTTTCTTCTGCCTTCCCTCCATCCCTGAAGTCCCATGTGCTCACATTTGTAGATGATGTCCTTTGATTATGGGCTGGCAAAGAGCATCCTTATTTGTAGGTCAGGAAGTTAGTACAGAATCACTGCATTCTCCAATGGTCTCACAAGGCACTGTTAGTTCTATTCACTGATGGCTTCTCTGAACTTCATACAATTTCTTCATACATTGCTGAGAGTGGTAGTGTTTTGCTGAATGACTATGGCTATCTCCTTTGAACTTTGCTAGCAAAATAAAAGTTAAGTTCAAATTTCCAAAGTAAAATTACATTCTTGTTTTGAATAAATAACTATTGTAGAAATATACCACACTTACCCACTGTGGATAATAATGGCATTATTATTATCCTTGCAATCTGTAGAGGGAAGAAAGCATTTTTTTAACCCATTGTTACACCTAGCAGCATATGGCATGTTCTAGGGATGTGCAAGACTTGACTGAGTGTTTTTCAGTAGCTGTTGGGGACAGGAACAGTGTGACTACAGTTCTGGCAGCAGGGAGCTTGTCTGTAATCACAATAATCAAGAGTTTATTCTACAATATCAAGGCATTTTAATGGGAAAATAGAAGTGATGGTGTTTTATGGAGCCGTTGGATCAGCTACTTGCACTATGGGAAGTACCTGTTCACAAGTAACTTTCTCAACTTACTTCATCATGTGACCTAAAAAAAGCACTTATATCCAAATCACAACTTACAGCTGTATTCCAACAGTGACACCATCACATAGATGCTGCTTCTTGCTTGTTATTTAATGGGAACTAATTTATGGAGAAATCTGGTGATGGATAAAATTTCTTTGAAGATATATTCTATGCAATGAATAACTATACTCATCCTCTAAGTTAAATTTACATAATCTGCTTTTGTAAATATTGCTCAGTATGAACATTAAAGGACTGTTCTATCTCTTTTTTCCTTGTGCTTCTTGATGAATTAGGGTTCTGAAAATTATTTATGATTGTTATTTTGAAATTATGCCTGTGTGTGTGCATGTGTAAATGTGTGTGTGTGTGTGTGTGTGTGTTTGTGTGTAGTGTGAGAATGTGTTTATATTTATGTGTGGGTATATGCACAAGAGAGCAAATGCCCCAGGAAGCCTGATGTGCTTCGTACCTTAGGAATTAGAGTTATAGTTGGTCATAAATTGTTCTCTGTGAGTGCTAGGAACCTCTAGCCTCTGAAAGAACAGGGCATTCTCTTAACCATTGAACATTTCTCCAGCCCTGTGTTGGGGTCTTATTTGGGACACCTACAGTCTTTCCAGTATATTAGCCGTGCCACATGTCAACTGTCAGCATCACTCTAGAGTGGCTCTTCTTTTCCTTAAACTTTTAGTTGCTGGCTGTGAAATGCAGCCTTCTGTTCCCTGTTAGCATTTTGCAGAGTCTTGCACATCTACTGAATGGGATCAGTTCCTTTCTTCTGCAGGAAAAATCCACTGTTGTAATTCAGAAGCTTTGCTTTATGGGATGTCTACACTGCTGTCAACCTCTGATTTATTTTTATTGGACTTTGAGTCTTTCCCAGAGATTGTTAATAGCTTCAGGCTCTTTCTTGGATTTCACACTTTGTTGGAGTGTATCTTCAAATTACTTCCTCAAAAAAGGTATGCAGGAGGTAAACTTTCTGTGCACTTTTGTATAAACGATGTCTTTATTTTCTCACAATATTTGATTGATGCTTTGAAGAAATTTAGAAGTGTAAAAACTTTTCCTAAAACATTGCAAAACTTTTCTCTGCCTGCCTTCTAGACTATGAAATATCTTAATTTTTTTCCTACACAGTTTTCCAAATACCATTCATCTATAATATATGTGTGGAAGTCATTTTAAAAAACTAAATATACACTTGTCTTCTTGACTAGTTTCATTTCTTTAAATTTTTTTGGTAATCATTTAGGTCTTGTTAATGAATGGAGGGAAATGAAACTTACATATTCTACTTCCCTGAAACAAACAAACAAAGGAACTGAAAATTGTTGCTTTTACCTACTAAAATGGAAATATATGTAAGGGTAAAAGTAATCATATCATGTGTATTAAACATTTGAAAGAGTAGTAATAAATCACAGCTATACAGGTATAAATAAACAAGGCCTCAGGAATATTTCTCAATATTGACAATGGACAGACACTTCCTTAGAACTGAGAGGACAGTTGTAGTAGCCAACATTTCATCATAGCAGTTTGAGAACATGTACATATACATTTATTCTGCAATACATGTATTAGTTACCTCTCTATTGTTGTGATAAAACACCATGACCAAAGCAACTTATAGAAGAGTTTATTTTGGCTTATGGTTTCTGAAGAGTAAGAGTTCATTACGGTTGAGAGGAAAGACAGCATGCCACAGGCATTGTGGTAGAAGCAGGAAGCTGAGTGTCCCTCTCTTCAAACACAAGCAAAAGGCAGAGAGATCAAACTGAAAGTGGCTCAAGGCTCTAAACGTTCAAATCTTGCTTCTGAAGAAGCATTTCTTCCAATAAGGGAACATCTTTGACATCTCCACAAACAGAGTGCCACCAACTAGAGACTAAGTATTCAAATAATAGACTATTCTCATTCATACCACTATGATCCATGCAGACATATTTCTAAGTTTGAGCCTCCATAGTTTTCCTGTCAGACATATTTTCCTATTTCTTAAAGCTCAGAACAGGATGCTTGGATAACTTTTTTTCTAGAGGATTATAGGCATTCAATTTTTTCTTACTTTTTTTTTCTGAACCCATAGTTTCTCAGGAAAAATAAATTCTTTCAAAATTTGATTTTATTCTGTCGTCATTAAAGTTGGCCATGCAAATATTTGAAACCAGCATTCAGTTAACTACAAGATACACACCTTTTAGCTTCCTTCTTTGCTGAAAGGGAATAATTTAACTGAGACCAGGTAGGTGTGTGATCGGGGCTTGGGCGTAGATCACTATGGGAAAGATCCCTATAGGAAAGAGAGTGTTTTCTCATAATAACTACGAGTCATTTAGGTTTGTTGTTGTTGTTGTCTTGTTGTTTTTACTTTGTCTCACAATCTGAAAGGGGCATATTTTGATTAAGAGGATTTGTTATCTAATTTAAATTGATTAAGATGTCTAAATTCTCTACTATGGTCTACCATTGAAGTGCTAAGAAATGAGGTTTTGATATGGTGAAGAGATGGTCATTGAGAAAAAAGACTTGGACATGCATAGACAGGTTTGAGGAGTGTGAAACTTTGGCGAGGCTGAAAGATAATAATTTCCTCTTCCCAGGCTATGTACCAGGGCAGAAGCAATTTCACTTTTAAAAGCTGCAGAGTGATTATGTCTGGGATTGGTTTCTGTATGCTTATAATTTGTTTTTAAATTTATTTTTATTTTTTATTTATTTTTTAATTTTTTGAGACAGGGTTTCTCTGTGTAGCCCTGGTTGTCTTGGAACTCACTCTGTAGACCAAGGTAGCCTCGAACTCAGAAATCTGCCTGCCTCTGCCTCCCAAGTGCTGGGATTAAAGGTGTAGTGAAAGAGCAAAGCAAACTTTCCCCAAAGTTTACCCCTCTGGGGTTGAGGGCCCAGAACCTCAGTTTCCAGAATACCCCCAGTATCTTAGACCAATACAATCCAACTATGTCTATGCAGAGATTTCTCCATATAGCTTCTTTATAGCTAAAGCCATATTTGACTCACTGACCTCTGCATTCCAATTTCCCTGTGAGAAAGATAATGAGAAAAGGAAATGCCTGGGGCGGGGGAAGGAGGGGAGAGGTGCTTTTGGACATCTTCCTGAAAACATGAGGCATTTATCGTTTAGGTCTCAGTCTGAGGTAGTGAGGGTATCTTAAGAGCACTTACTGTAGGGTTTTTTTTTTTAATTAAAATTAAAAATAAAGACATTTTAATGTATTTATATGGTTGTAAACAGAGTATGTGTGGAATTTAGATTACCTAACTTGATCTTATAAAATAGAAAAAAATGCGAAACCAGACCCACCAGTTATCATATGTGACCAATGAAATGGTGGAATTGTATGTTTCATCTGTGAGCTGTTATTATTTTCTATTAGATTAATCATTTGTATCTTATTATAAGAAGGTGGAAATATACAAATTTGATTTGTCAAAAATAGTTTAGGGTTTTTACATATGGAGATATAAGTTTAGATAAATTAAGATTGAAAAGAGAATTGACATTTGCGGAATGTATTCTGATGTGTGGTAGTTCTTTGTGTGCTTCAACATATTTTCTCACATTTTTTATTATAAGCAAAGTGACAGCAAGGAAACTTTAAATATTACCTATGTAATAGGAAAATTGGCTTTTAGTGAGCTGAAGTAACTTGCCAAAGCCACTGAACTTCTAGATGGTTATGCAGAACTCAAACACAGATTTCTATGACATCAAACTGAGATTCTTTCTATCATCCCATGATGTTTCAGAAAGTGATACAGAAGTGTACATGATCATAAGCATCTGACATTGGTCATTGATTTGCAACTGGACACTGAGACTGCCTCAATTGAAGCTGTGGAAAGACATCATTTCTAGAGGTTATATGTTATAATGAAATTGCACAACCAAAGACAACCTGAGATTTGATTAAGGGTTTGCCAGCTTCTGTAGTTCACTTATAGAGTCAACATTAGCACATAAAGAGACTTTGGAAGCATTTATCTCAAGCTCTTAAAGAAAAATGATCAAATAGACGAAGTGAAGCTGAAGAGACATGTCAGATTTGCATAACTTGTGTGGTAACTTTTATCACAAATCAAGGCCCCTAGGAGATGACACAGTTGAAATCTCATTTAGATCTAGGAGGAGGGAAGACAAATTCAGTGTTCTGGGTGGTTTTAACCGGAAGTGTTATGGTAAACAGAATGTTGGGAAATTCTTAAGGGCAGTGTCCTGGGCTCTTGCCTTGGATAAAACCCTCAACATAGGTAAATATGTATCACAGGGAGGTGGGCATTTGCAGTTTTCTTAAAAAGCCAAAGAATAAGTCCCAGGACATAGCTGTGCTGTGAACCCTACTCATCACTGTTGTCTCTTTCTTGAAATCTCCCCCAGTCCCTCTTACCTATTCTTCTGTCAGACTTGATTAAAAGATTCAAAATCATCAATCAATACTCTTTGGGCAAATTTGACACACAATTTATTGGTCAGTACTCCAAAATACTTACTGACGCCAGTAAGTATTCCAAAAGCAAGATGATTTGAAATGAAAAGTGTTACACATTTAAAAATGGGTAGAAAAAGCCTGGCCTTGTGGTTGCCAGTCTATGGGTCCAAGAATTTGAGAGATTGAACCAGGAAGACTTCAAGTTCAAGCTTAAGAACTACAGAGGGAGTTCAAGGTTCCTATCCTGCAGGCTTTGACCTTAATTCCCAGCAGTAGGAAAAACAAAAGCTAGAAGAAAGGAATTTAATAGTATTGATTTTATTAAAGGTTTGGCTATAAAAAAAAACTATTTAAGAACATACAAATGTTTAGCAAAGTTTAAGTATTCTACAATATGCTAAAGCATCACATTATCCCATTAATGCATTTTTATGTATTTGTTAAAAATATGTCTTCTTAATTTTAGAAAGTATGGGGCAAAGATAGTACAAGATGTTGAATTATAACCCATCAAATGTTAGGCATGACCATATCCTCCGTGGACACACATGCAAGTAGCCTCCATCCTGTCTTCCTGCCTCTGATAGATGGAACTCGAGAAAAATACCACCTTCTAAAAATGTGATAACATTCTAGCTGGAGGGATGACTGGCACTGATTTACATGTAGAAAAAACATTTTGACTTTAAGCTTAGAAAGAAAAAGAACAATTCTAGTCTTAAGAAGAAGGCCACATTAGTTACCCTGCCTGCCTCAGCCTAGGAACTAACTCCAGCAGCAGACTTGGCAGAGATCCTAAGGAGTGGTGTGTGGCCAGCTCTTCAGGCTAGAAGTGTAATGGTAATTGCATAATGATGCCTGAGAAAAATCAAAGACCAAAGGAGCAATTATGCCTTGGTAGGAACAAGTATCCAACCCATCCCTTCTCAAGTAATGGTTGATAGGATGCCCTGAAGTCTTGGGGAGATGTTATGGCCATAGATTCTGGGGAAAAAAACCCAATCAGGAGAGGGCACCCCAAAGGAACTGAAACCTCTCTGTGGTTATTCCTGTGTCTGTAACTGCGATCAGCTGGTCAAGGAAGAATAGCCTGATATTCTTTTTTTTCTATATTCTTTGTTTACATTCCAAATGCTTTCCCCTTTCCCAGTGCCCCCCTCCCCATCATTCTCATAAACCTTCTTCCCTCCGCCCATTTTCCAATCACCCCTTCCCATTTCCCTGTCCTGGTAACCCCCTACTATGCTGGATCAACTCTTTTCAGAACCAGGACCCTCTTTCTCTTCTTGGGTATCATTTGATATGCTAACTGTGTCTTGATAATTCAGAGTTTCTGGGCTAATTAATATCCACTTATCAGTGATTGCATTCCATGTGTATTCTTTTGTGATTGGGTTACCTCACTTAGGATGATATTTTCCAGTTCCAACCATTTGCCTAAGAATTTCATGAATTCATTGTTTTTAATTGTTGAGTAGTATTCCATTGTGTAAATATACCACACTTTCTGTATCCATTCCTCCACTGAGGGGCATCTGTGTTCTTTCAAACTTCTATTATAAATAAGGCTGTTATGAACATAGTGGAGCATGTGTCCTTAATGCATGCTGGGGAATCCTCTGGGTATATGCCCAGGAGAGGTATAGCAGGGTCCTCCGAAAGTGTCATGTCCAGTTTTCTGAGGAACCGCCAGACTGATTTCCAAAGTGATATTCTTGAGTACAGTAACCAAATTGTTCTTGCTGTTAGTTGGAGACATA
The DNA here is from genome assembly GCF_947179515.1 of Apodemus sylvaticus. Lineage (NCBI taxonomy): Eukaryota > Metazoa > Chordata > Mammalia > Rodentia > Muridae > Apodemus > Apodemus sylvaticus. The sequence goes on from NC_067480.1 coordinate 88,955,178, forward strand.
AGAAAGAAAAGACCCTTTCTACCCTCCATTGGATGCCTATGTTTGGAAATTACCCTGACCTCTATTGACTTCAACTTCCATTTATCTAGAAAGATAGTATTCTGCAAGGTTATGTTAGAGGGTCATCTGGTCACTACACTATAAGATTTCCTGAAAAACTTTGTAGTTCTTTGAAATCTTTATGCATATACATACATTTTATATTGTTGTCACCCTTCACATATAGTTAAGTGCTTCATAAGGGTAGACTGATTATTGGATGCTTGTAGAGGGTAGTGCCTGGTTCTTGCCTTTCACAGATTTATGACTCAATGTAGTAGAGTCCTGAGATTGGTGTGATATAACGTAATATACATTCAGGTGCTCTTCAAGTAAGGGATAGGAAGGTGTATAAGGTACTTCATGGCTGCTACAGCAGAAATTTGAGTTTGTACCTATGAAATAACTAGAGGACTTTTGGGCACTGACTATAATAGCAAGTGTGAGCTGAGAGGTCAGAGTAAGCACACCGGGGAAGGAGGGGCTTGGCAGAATCTTGCAGGAGTGCTAGGGTTTGAATATGCAGGGAGAAGGGACAGGGAATGCCAGCTTGAGGAAAGTTGTATAATAATTAATAGGAAAAAAATTCGTAGTTTTTCTCAGAAGCACTGAGAGTTTCAGCTGTCTTCAGCCAAATGTTAGCCCAGATGGTGTATCCAAATTTCATAATTAGCTGTTCATCCAGTCACCACAGGTGCTTTTGTGCGAGTCTCAGCTTTTCATTTGTGGGGGCCACAACAGAAGAACAAAAAACCTGCAGGCAGGAAGGAAGGAGAGTAAGAGGGGGCAAAACTCAAGGCAGTTTCCCAAGAAGAGTGAGTCTGCTTATGTGTTCTTAAGCTTCTTGTAGGATTTGTCTCTGTGTGGTTACCAGATATCTTTTACAAGGGAGCCAGCAGATGCATGTATAGGACAACACCTTGCCTGGCCTCAAGCTCTTCCTTGTTTCCTTGGTTGAATAATACTTATGCAAAATAGGGTGAGCCACCAATCAGAAGAGACTAGTCATCATCACAACTAAACAAAATAATTCTTGCATGAATGATGCAGATGACTGAAGGAAGTGTAATTAGCATAGTTCTGAGATACAAGGTTGGAGCTTTTCTGGGTGACTTTTAGCTCCCTGTTCCCTGGAGCAATTTCATCTAGAAGTACACAGATGGATTCTGCATGAGGGCCTTTAAGTAAACTAAAGTGAGCACATGAGCACAGCTGATCATTTCTTTTCTTTTTCTTTTTCTTTTTTTTTTGTGTCTGTTCCCTTTCCTTTATGGCTTTTCTGAAGTCCTGTAAGGACATCTTTAGTTTGCCTTTTCCATCCCATTTTTGGAAATTTGCGTTTAAACATCTCCCAGATTATGAAGTACAATGAGGCACAGGGTTTCAGTCTTTTGGCTTAAAGATAATGGCTCTTCCAGATGTATGAATTTAGGATGGTCCCACCTAATCCACAGATTTCTTACAGCCATAGCAAAAGAGATGCTGCTTTGATGGGGAGAGAGGCCAGGAGGACTGCAGTGCTGATGTCTTGCTATGGTAATGCATTTTCCTATGTTTCAGCCTTTGCCACATATTGTACATTGCCGAGACAAATGGAAGGGTGCAAAGAGGCAAATGGCCCTTCGTAAGTAAGAAGGTTACTTCAAAAAGTGGTCTTGATTAAAATGGTTTCTCCCTTATATATATAAGATGAGATTATCTTTGCATTAGAATTTTGATAGCATAATACTCTTCAAGTCCACAGATTTCTACTTGTTCAGAATTTTGCCCTTCATAAAGTCCTATGCATGAGCGGTTAGAGAATTATTTCAATGCCATGGATGCATATGCATGAAGAGACCCAAAGTTCAGATCTCCAGCACTCACATAAAAAGTACATATTTTGATATGTGTCTTGTTTTCTGACAGCAACCATTCTGAATAGAAGAGATGAGATCTCATTTTAGTTTGATATACACTTCCTTCATCACTAAAGAAACTGAGTATATTTTCACATCATTATCAACAACCTGTGGTCTTCCTTTGGGAAGTCTCTTCTCAAGTTTTTTCCCATTTATTATTGCATGGATTGCTTGTTTTTAGGTTGTTAAGAATTTCTGCTTTTTGGCCTTGAAGTGGTGGCACATGCCTTTAATCCCAGCCCTTGGGAGGCAGAGGCAGGTGGATTTCTGAATTCGAGGATAGCCTGGTCTACAGAGTGAGTTCTAGAACAGACAGGGTTATACAGAGAAACCCTGTCTTGAGAAACAAACAAAGAAAAAAAAAGAATTTCTGCTTTTTGTATTATGGCTGTACTTTTCTCTCTGTGGAAACAGTAGTATATGTCTACAGTGATAACAGTAGTATATGTCTACAGTGATAGCAATAGTATATGTCTACAGTGATAACAGTAGTATGTGTCTACAGTGATAGCAATGAAATAAGCTGACACCAAGAGTCACTTAAGGTAGTGTTTGGACTCAAACGTACAGTGTTTCCATTGCTTTCATCATCATTTGAAAGTCCCTCCTGGAATTTACATTTACTGTTTCATCCATAACATTACACTTTAGAAACTGAAGAGATAGCTGGACAGTTAAGACCATACTGCTTTTCAGAGGTATGCAGTTTGATATACACCATCCATTTTAGATGGTTCACAACCACTCTCGTAACTCCAAATCCACAGGGATCTGGAACCTCTGGCTGCTGTATACATCTGCACTCTGATGGACTTGCCTGTGCTGGAGATACCATGGTGGCCTGAGAGAGGAGAAAAGGGATAAACGAAATGTATGTGGAGCATTAAACCGCATAGAATTCCATGGCCAGTGAAGGTCCTTGAGAGAGAGAGAGAGAGAGAGAGAGAGAGAGAGAGAGAGAGAGCTAGTTCATTTTTGCCAGTGTGATGCCAACTACAGTTATCTGGGAAGAAGGAACCTCAATTGAGCCATTGTCTCTGTCAGACTGGACTGGGAGCAAACCCGTGGGGGCTTCTTTTTCTAAATTGAGAATAATGTAGGTGGGCTTAGCCACCTTTGGTCAGGTGGTTTTGGACTGTATAAGAGAGCAGGCTGAGGAAACCATGGGGAGCAAACGAGAAAGCAGCATCTGCCTTGGCTTCAGCTTCAGCTCCTGCCCTGACTTCCCTTCATGAATGACTGTAACATGTAAGATAAAAATAAATGTGTTTTTTCCCACCTTGCTTTTATTCATAGTCTTTTTTTAGAAAAAAAAATCACAACAATAGAAACCTAACTAAGACAGAGAGAAGGCCAACAAGCAGTGGTCCACAGTGGTGTCTGTTTCAGTTCTTCTTTCCAGCTTCCTCTGAGTTTTCTGCCTTGGCATCCCTCCATGTTATACTAAGATGTTCTCTTTCAATGTTACTGTTGCTCTTTCTTCTGTCACGGCACTTGAGAAGTAAGCAAGGATCATGATGATTTCCAGGTAGGTTCATGACCCAAGCAATGGGTGGGAAGTTATGTTAGAGACTGAGAAAGGGCCTAGAAAGAGGTGTTAAGCACTGAAGGAGGTGACAATTAGTGAAGGTTTTATTTCATACACCATCCAGATATAGATATATCATCTAGATACATAAAAAGACAGAAAAACAGAAAGGGGGTTATCTGGGAAGGGTTTGTAAGACATGGAAGGATGGGACAAGCAATGATAATGGGACAGATTCAATCAAAGTATGATAAAAGTACATGAATGTCATAGCAAAACCAATTATCTAGTACTGTGATCATTTGCTAATAAATCAAAACAATGACTAATATACACAAAAGCTTACTAGGTGCCAACTCCCTTCACAATGCTATTAATATGTGTAAATCAGCCATTTCCCACTAAAAGAATAGCCATTTCATTCTAAAAGAATAGTATGTTTGCATTTGGGGCCAGGCAAGTGCTGTAGATTTGCAGGGCCTATGCTGTGCATTTGAGAGGACTTGGCAGCATCTGTGTTCCCTGCTCACTCAGTCATTAAAAAGAGACCCATCTGCTGACATTGTCAAGGGAGGTAGTAACATTGCTGGCCCCGAGAACCACTCTGAAAACCCATGTCATTCATACGCAGGTCTTGAAGTGCAAAGTGCTGTTTTTCTTACCTGACATGGAGGAAACAGACACATTATGTGATTAAGTGTCTGAAGGAAACACACACAGTAAACTCAAGCCAAAAAACAGTACACTCGACAAAGTTTTATCTCTAGAAACCCTTGCTATTCACAGTCGAGGAGCCAAACAAGAGCTTGAAAATGAGATTCTGAAACTAAGAAAGAGTCAAAAGTCAGGAGCCAAGTGGGAAGCTGGTGGGTGAAAGAAATGGTCTTGCTGTGGAATCTAGGGAGCATCATTTAAGCAGAGTGTGAAAGTCTGAATGATAGCAAGTAAGTCTGGAGTATCAGAGAAAAGTTCAGAGCAATGTGGACAGAGGGTTGAAATAGAGACATGTGTCTGACTATGTGAATGCCAGAGCCCAATGTCCAGTATTTTCCTATACAGCCACCACAACCACCATAACCACCACCACCACCATCATCATTGTCATGAGATAGTGTCTCTCACTGAACTAGAAGCTCCCATTTGGCCAGACTGGATGGGTAAGTGAACCTCTGAAAATCCACCTGCCTGTGTACCCTAGGCCTATAGTTCTAGGTTCAACTGAGGTCTTCATGCTTACACAGCTAGCATTTAATCCCATAGGCTAATCTCCCCTACCCCAAGGACAGAGTAATAACAAGAAAGAACAAGCTAGTAGAAGAAAGCTGATAAACAGTTCTTCGATTCAGAACAAGGGCTCACCAGTGATGGAGAACTCCCTAGGCTTAGTTTCAGTGTGAGGTTAGAAATACAAAAGCAGATAGAAAAGTTTAAGAGAGGAGCCTCAGAACCCAGGTCTGGAGTATTCATTTAAGCAAGCCTCATGCTGATTGACGGCTAAGGCCAGCTGTCACCGGCCTTGTCCTGAGTGGAAGCAGTTCTTCAGCACAAAGGCACGCAGGTGGCAGCTGTTGTCCTTGCACATGATAAGTAGATCCTTCCATTTCCTCCCGCTGCAGAGCTGCAGTTTGTGTTGATCCATGTGAATGCAAAGAAAGGGAGCCTCTGTGCCTTCATCTCATCTTCCCCTCTGTTTTCATTGCCTTAGCTTCTGCCATGTCAAGGATTGCAGGTGCTTTGGTCTGGAACTTGAAGGGGACTTACCTGTCCTGTCTACCTCTGTGCACTTAGCAGAAATCAAGCTGCTCCAAGCAGCTGCTGTTCAAGGCAACAACAACAACAACAACAACAACAACAACAACAACAATAAAAATGTATTCCTAGCAGTGAGTCCCAAAGCAAGCACCTGAACGACCTCTTGGGACTAAAACAGAGATTCTCAGGCTTGACTTTAAGAAATCAAACTTAGTAGGTCAAGTATTCCTGCATGTATGAAGGTGTGATAATGAAATGAGAATCATTATTTCACATAGTTGAAGTATGCTAATAGAAAGCAATTGATCCATTTAAATGTTGCACAAATATTTGGTTTGCATATATATATATATATTTATATATATATATATATATATATATATATATATATATATATATAAAACTTTTGATTGAATAATTAACAGTAGCCATTTCAGGATAATAAAAACTGATATAATCATTAAAATATATTTAGTCACTTTAAAAAATTACCCTGGATGCCTCTTAAAATACCTGAGTAAAGCTTCTATTTCTAATTTCAATTTCAGTAGACTTTATGAAAAGGACATAGGAAATATTTTAAGCCTGTGGGGATACCTTGCCTCTTCTGTAGCTGCCTCATTATTACAGTGTGAAAGTCAAGGTTGGTATATGAATTGGATGAGCAAAGTTGAGTTCTCATAGAAAATACCAGATTTAAACCTCTTATGTCACAAAACATGCTCTTCATTTTTTCCCAAACCACTTAAATATGTAAAGGCCATTCATATCTTACAGGCCAAACAAAAATATTTGGCTGTCTTTGATCTGTTCCACTTGAAGAAAGTATTGGCCAAATAGTGAGGAAACAGCCCAGTGAGAGACTGTCTCAAGGGAGCGAGGTGGAGAAAGGGAGAGAGGGAGGGAGGGAGAGAGACAGAGAGAGAGAGAGAGAGAGAGAGAGAGAGAGAGAGAGAGAGAGAGAGAGAGAGAGAGAACACATTTTCCTCCACCTCCTATGCATAAAGGAGGCATGTGCACCACATGCACACACAATGTGTAAAACAAAATAGAAAGCAAAACTTGCTATACATACACTTACACAGACACGTACACATACACGTACATGTACATATGCACATGTAGAAGGAACAGAAAGGACCCACTGCCAGGGCAGTTGCCACTTCTGCAGAAACAGGAAGTAGGGTCCGAGAGCTGCTCAGAGGCAAGTGCATGAGGGCCAAACTGAAGCTTTCCTGAGAGCCCAGAGATTGCTGACTCAGACTATGATAGCTAATCAAGAGCTGCCACTTGATGACCAACGGGATGTGGGTGGAGGTTATAAAGGACACTCCCTGAGAATTAACTAGCTGATGCAGTCTCACCTGCTCCCAGAGTCTGGGCCATTGACTCGCTTGGTGCCTTTTCACCCAGTGCCCCCAAGGGGGGCACTGGGCAGGATGGAGACTCAGGCAACATGTCCATACACATATACAAACATATATGTATACATGTATATATATATATGCATATATGTGTGTGCATATAAATATATATGGGCATGTGTAAATGTTCTTTGCTTTGCTTAAATTCTCTAGTGCCTTCTGACTGTTCTGGGAGTTGTAACACATGGAGATCAACATAGAACAGTTAGATATTTACAGGCTATAACATTACTGATAGTTCAAAGGCTCATAGAGAACTGCTTACTGCATTTCAGCAAGTTGTCCTGGAGGAAGAGGGGTGGGCTTGTGTGGTGGAAAGATCTCTAAACTGAATCATCCTGCCTGCATTACAGATGGCCCTCAATGTGTTTCAAATATGTGAATGATAATAAGTTATATCTATTTATAAGATGCCACTTGTGAGCCTTTTAGGACCTCTTTGGGATATTTGTAATTGCTGTGCATTAGAATATTTTCCAGAAAAGCTCATTTACCTACACCTTGGAAAAAGGACGGTTTCTTTGGCTAATCTTGTTGACCTTGTCATGAGGCACGCTTCCATCAATAGCAGTATGTAAATGAGTCAGACTTGTAGAAGGCATGTGTTTTTATACATTCTTTTTAGTAGCTTCCAAATGTCAGTACGCATAAGTATGCAGGATCCTGCTCTGGGTATCTGTTACTGTAATCTATTTGAAATGCTGAATAAGACCCATGGAGGAGCAAAGTTTTCCCAGCATTCCCACATTCTGCACATAAAAATAGCCATTGCAACAAACTGCAGACCAGTGATTGGACAATAAGTAATTGTGTTCGTCACTGATCTTGGCATTGGTTTGTAAGTAAACAATTTTAATGGTTTGCTATTGCACTTTTCCAAGGCAGGAACATTCCTGTAAATCTAGGAATTCATGATCCTCATTTAATGAGGTCACTTTAATAAATGATTTCAGTAAGTTAAATATTTGGGACAGTTTTATAAGCATATAGTTGAAGAAGTTACCTGTATAAAACTGGAAAATGAATTAGAGGTCATTGAGCTTACAACTTTTATTTTTTAGATAAACTGACGTTCAGGTGTGCCCTAGTTCTTATAACTAATTCATCCTGGAAAAACAAGCAAAGACCACAGCTCCTGAACAACATGGCCAGACTCTGATGAGAGACTACCAGGGTAAGGAGGCTAGATTATGTGCAGAAATGAGCTCATTTTATTAACTTTAGAGAAATATACAGAAAGTGAGCACTGTGTATTTTGAAATCTCCTTTAGGAGGAATTGCTATTGTGTCTACCAGCTGCTGGTATTCAGAGGCATGGATTTAGGACAGGCTGATCTTCTGATTGGACACACTTATGTTTGATCCCAGCTAGCCAGCTCAACATATCTGTACTGAGTAATTTGAACATTGTTTTTGTATTCACTAGTCCTCCATATTTCTTTTGAGATTTGCCAGTTCAAATGGATGACCTTAAAGTGAAAAATATTCTTAAGATGTTAAAGGTACTAACTTCATTTTGTGTGTGTGTGCTCAATGAAGGAATGTAACAAGTGTTTGTTAATGAATTTTCTCTTTCAATGAGTTGCTAATGTTCATGTTTGTCTTTTAATCTTTCAGCTATATAAGTTTTTTCTTTTACAACTTTTCTTAGAAAAACCTTCTCTACTCAAAAACTTTAGAATAGTTGTAGAGAATAGTTGAAAAATATAGTATAAAACTATCTCATAATCCGTATATTCAGATCACTATTTTTCGTATTTTACATTAGTATGAGACATTTGTCACAAGTAATGGTGTGACAGAATTGATGGTTCTTGCTTGAAAATTTAATCACTTATTTCAATTGCATGTGTGTGGATGTTTTTAGTACACATATGTGTTTGTGTGTACTGCTTGTGGTTCCTGCCAATAGAAGTTGGAGAGTCAGAGTTCCTATAACTGGAGAATTAGACACTTGTGAGCTGCCATATGAGTGAAGAAATCTAACCTAAGTCCGCTCAAAGAATAGTAAATTTTTCCCCCTTTTCTTTCTTTTAATTGGATATTTTTGTATTTCATTTAAAATGTTATCCTCTTTCCCAGTTTCACCCCACATCTGCCTCTGGCCCCACCCTTGGAAACCCACTATTCCACCACCGCCCTCTCCTGCTTCTATGAGGGTGTTCCCCCACCCACCCATGCACTCCTACCTCCCCACCCTCGTATTCCCCTACATTGGGGCATCAAGTCTTCAGAGGACCAAGGCCCTCTCCTCCCATTGATGTCCAACAAGGCTATCCTCTGCTACATATAGGTTGGCTCCATGGGTCTCTCCATGTGTACTCTTTGGTTGGTGGTTTATCCTTCATAGGTCTGGATTAGTGGAAAGATATTGTGTAAATTTTGTTTTGTCATAGATTATCTTCGTTTCTCCATCTTTGATAATCAAGAGTTTTGTTGGGAATAGTAGCCTGGGCTGCCATTTTTTCTTTTTTATTGGATATTTTATTTATTTACATTTCAAATGTTATCCCCTTTCCCAGTTTCCCCTCCCCCCAGAAGCTGCATATCCCATCCTCCCTCCCCCTGCTTCTATGAGGGTGCTCACCCACCCACCCACTCCTGCCTCACCACCCTCACATTCCCCTACAAAAATAAACTCTTTTTTTGAACAGAAAACTTGGAGTTCACTCCTCCCCACATCTCCACATTTTGAATTTAAAATGTTTCTTTATATTTTATTGTTTACTTTTTGTCTTTCTTAGCTGGTGTTTCTATTGTTGTGAGAAAACATCATTATTAAACTCATTGGAGCAGAAAGGGTTCTTTCAATCTACAATTCTCTCTCTCTTTTTTAAATTAGGTATATTCTTTATTTACACTTCAAATGTTGTCCCATTTCCTGGTTTCCCCCTCCCATGAAAATCCCATAATCCATCTCCCTTTCCCCAATCAAGCCACCCCTGCTTCCCTGTCCTGGTATTTCCTCTACACTACTGTATCAAGTCTTTCCAGGACCAAGGGCCTCTTCCCCCATTTGGTGTCCAACAAGATCATCCTCTGCTGCCGATGTGTCTGGGGCAACAGGTAATTCCAAGTGTACCCTTTGTTTGATGGTTTTGTCCCTGGGAGCTCTGGAAGTACTTCATGACTCATATTGTTGTTCATCCTATGGCCCTGAAAACTCTTCCAGATCCTTTGGTCCTTTCTCTATCTCATCCATTGGGGAACCTGTGCTCAGTTCAATGGCTGGCTAACAGTTCCCCCTCTGTTTGCCATGTACTAGGAGAGCCTCCCAGGTGACAGCTATATCTGGCTCCTATCAGCAAGAACTTGTGGGCATTCACAATAGTGTCTGGGTTTTGTAATTGTATATGGGATGGATTCCTAGGTGGGGTAGTATCTGGACGGTCTTTCCTTCAGACTCTGCTCCACACTTTGTCTCTGTCTCTCCTTCTGTGGGTATTTTGTTCTTACTTCTAAGAAGTACCAGAGTATCCATACTTTGTTCTTCCTCCTTCTTGAGCATCATTTGATATGTGAATTGTGTCTTGGGTATTCCAAGCTTATCAATGAGTGCATGTCATGAGTGTTATTTTGTGATTGGGTTAGCTTACTCCGGGTGATATTCTCCAGTTTTATCCATTTGTCTAAGAATTTCATGAATTCGTTCTTTTTAATGGCTGAATACTACTCCATTGTGTATATATACCACATTTTCTGTATCCATTCCTTCATTGAGGGACATCTGGGTTCTTTCCAGCTTCTGGCTATTATAAATAGGGTTGCTATGTACATAGTGGAGCATGTGTCCCTGGGCTGGCATTTGTGTTCTCTCAAGGTCTGCATGACATCTGATCAGGATCTTCTGGCTTTTATATTCTCTGGTGAGAATTCTGGTGTAATTCTTAATGATCTGTCTTTATATGTTACTTGACCCTTTTCTGTTACTGCTTTTAATATTCTTTCTTTTTTTGTGCATTTGGTATTTTGACTATTATGTGATAGGAGGAATTTCTTTTCTGGTGCTATCTATTTGGAATTCTGTAGGCTTCTTGTATGTTCATGGGCATCTCTTTCTTTAGGCTAGGGAAGTTTTCTTCTATAATTTTGTTGAAGATATTTACTGGGCCTTTAAGTTGGGAATCTTCATTCTTTTCTATACCTATTATCGTTAGGTTTGGTCTTCTCATTGTGTACTGGATTTCCTGGATGTTTTGGGTTACAAGCTTGTTGCATTTTGCATTTTCTTTGACTGTTGTGTCAATGTTTTCTATGGTATCTTTTGCACCTGAGATTCTCTTTTCTATCTCTCATATTCTGTTGGTGATAACATCTATGATTCCTGATCTCTTTCCTTGCTTTTCTGTCTTCAGAGTTGTCTCCCTTTGTGATTTCTTTATTGTTTCTAATCCTATTCTTAAATCGTGAATGGTTTTGTTCAATTCCTTCATCTGTTTGTTTTCCTGTAATTCTTTAAGGGATTTTTGTGTTTCCTCTTTAAGGGCTTCTACCTGTTTATTTGTGTTCTTCCTTATTTCTTTAAGGGAGTTATTTATGTCCTTCCTAAAGTCCTCTATCATCATCATGAGAAATGAATTTATATATGAATCTTGCTTTTCCAGCGTGATATGGTATCCAGGACTTGTTAAGGTAAGAGAACTGGGTTCTGATGGTGCCAAGTAACCTTGTTTTCTGTTGCTGATATTCTTATGCTTGCCTCTTACCAGCAGGTTATCTCTAGTGCTGCCTGCCCTCGCTGTCTCTGACTGGAGCCTGTTCCTCCTGTGATCCTGGTTGTATCAGAACTCCTCTGTCCAGCTGTTTCTCTTATCCTGTGATTCTGGGATCCTGTGATGCTGAGATCTAGGGTGTGTCAGAGCTCCTGAGAGTCAAGCTGCCTCTAGGATCCTGAAATCCTGATGTGACCAAGCTCCTGAGATCCTATGATCCTGGGCATGTTAGACTACCTGAGAGTCAAACTTCTGCTTGTTGTGGGACTGGGTGTGAAGTTAGCACCCAAGGTCTGCCCGAAGTTCTTTTTCAATGATGCTGATACTTCCAGCACTTAGTCAGTCCAGGCAGATCCAACTGCTGGAGCTCCAGAACACCCTGCATGGGCTGCCAGGCTGTTTTCTTGTAGCTCAGATCCTGCCTCCATCTCAGTCAGCCTTCACCTTCCTGTTCATAGTAAATGTGCTTATCCACTGAGTTCTCGCTCTAGTACTTTGATAAGTTCTCACGAACAGGAGTATTATTTATTCAAATTTCCACATTTTAGCTAATAAATACTGTCTCTTCCTGTATCCTATCCAAAATACCTCATTACACTTTGTCACCTGTTTCTATATCTTCTTGTGTGTGATATAGTTTCTCATGGTCCTTGCCTCTCCCATTTCCCATACTTTCCTTGTCTTAATAAACTGAACTCTAAGAGACTATGTATGACAGCTCAGCAAAACCTTCAATCACTATAGGTGGAGAAAACACAATATTTCATGACAAAGTAAAAATTAAACATTATCTACTTACAAATCCAGAGGTATAGAAAGTATTAAAAGAAAACTCCAATGCAGGAGACAAATAGCTTGACACCAGCAAAACCAAAAGAAGTGAAACACACACACACACACACACACACACACACACAAACACACACATACACTACCACCATCACCACCACTAACAACAAAAACAACAACAAAATAACAGCAATTAACATTAGCATTTGATCGTTAATATCTCTCAATATCAGTGGATTCAGTTCTCCAATGAAAAGACACATGTTATCAGAATTGAAGTAAAGACAACATCCGTCATTCTGCTGCATACAAGAAATATATCTCAATATCAAAGATAGACCTCACTGTAAAGTATTAGAAAAAGATTTGTCAAGCAAATTAACCAATGAAGAAAGCTGATATAGCTATTCTATAAAATAGACTTCCAACGAAAATTAGTCAAAAGAGATAAAGACTCTTTATACTCATCAAAGGAAAAATGGGCCATGATGACTTCCCAATTTATGCCCCAAAATACAAAGGGCATTTGTAAAAGTAGCATGACTAAAGCTTAAATCACACACTGAAGCTAACACATGAATAATTGGAGACCTCCGTGCAACACTCTCACCAATGGATTTGTCATCCAGACAAAAACTAAACAAAAATAAAGGAGTTGGCAGAACATTCCACTGAAACACAAAAGAATGCCATCTTCTCAGCATCTCAAAGAACTTTCTCCAAAATTGGCCACATGTTTTGTCACAACACAAATCTAAACAGATACAAAATAATCAACTCCTTATATCCTATTAGACCACCATGGATTAAAGCTGAGCTTCAACAAAACAGAAACAATAGAAAACCTGCAAATTCATGGAAACTGAATTTTTTTCAAACAACAACAAAAAAATCAGTAGCCCTTTAATATAGAAATGACTAACAGGATGATGATGGAATCAGAAAATCAATACCCTTCAAAATAGTCTAACATAATATAAAATATCTTGTAGTAACTCTCTTTGAGCAACTGAAATACTTGTATGACAAGACCTTCAAATCTGGAAAGATATCTCATACTTATGGATTGACATCCATACTCGGTAAGATTAACGTAATAAAAATGGCTATTTCACCAAAAGCAATCTACAGCTTTAATGTAATCCTCATGAAATTTCCACAGTTCTTTATAGTCCTTGAAAGAACAATACTTAACTTCATAAGGAAAAACAAAAACTCAGGATAACTAAAACAATACTATACAATAAAAGAACTTCTGGAGGTATCACCATCCCCGACTTCAAGCTGTACTTCAGAGAAATAGTAATAAAAACTGCATGGTACTGGTATGGAAACAGACAATTTGATCAATAGAATTTAATCAAAGACCCAAATGTAAATCCACACACTTATATGAATCAAGATATTTTCTATCCATTCACATTGAGGTAGTGAAAGGTCATTGACTGGAGGAGAGAGAGTAGGAGGAGCTAAGAGAAGGAGGGGTGGAGAGAAAGGGAGCCTGGGAGCTGCACAAGGGAGCTGAGGAGGGGATGCATAGATCCAGATGGCCTCAGATGAGTTTCTGGTGTGCTGAGAGGTTAGAAATATTGGGATAAAACTTTATTATTTTATCTGGGGAAGACCCTTGAGGACATGGGCACAGGGGAAAAGTTCCTGAATAGAACACCAATAGCTTATGCTCTAAGATTAAGAATTGACAAACGGGACCTCATAAAACTACAAAGTTTTTGTAAGGCAAAGGACACTGTCAAAAGGACAAAACGTCAACCAACAGATTGGGAAAGGATCTTCACCAACCCTAAATCTGACAGAGGGCTAATATCTAATATATACAGAGAACTCAAGAAGGTAGAACCTAGAGAACCAAATAACCCCATTAAAAAGTGGGGTACCAAGCTAAACAAAGATTTTTCACATGAAGAACTTCAGAGGACTGAGAAACACCTTAAAAAATGTTTAACATCATTAATCATTAGGGAAATGCAAATCAAAACAACCCTGAGATTTCACCTTATACCAGTCAGAATGGTTAAGGTCAAAAACTCAGGAGACAGCAGGTGCTGGCGAGGATGTGGAGAAAGAGGAACACTCCTCCACTGCTGGTGGGATTGTAAGATGGTGCAACCACTTTGGAAATCAGTCTGGAGGTTCCTCAGAAAACTGGGCATGGCACTTCCGGAGGACCCTGCTATACCACTCCTGGGCATATACCCAGAGTATTCCCCAGCATGTAATAAGGACACATGCTCCACTATGTTCATAGCAGCCCTATTTGTAGTAGCCAGAAGCTGGAAACAACCCAGATGCCCCTCAAAGGAGGAATGGATACAGAAAATGTGGTATATTTACACAATGGAATACTACTCAGCAATTAGAAACAATGAATTCATGAAATTCATAGACAAATGGATGGAGCTGGAGAGCATCATAGTAAGTGAGGTAACCCAGTCTCAAAAGATCAGTCATGGTATGAACTCACTGATAAGTGGATATTAACCTAGAAACTTGGAATACCCAAGAAATAATCCACATATTAAATGATGTCCAAAAAGAACAGAGGAGTGGCCCCTGGTTCTGGAAAGACTCAATGCAACAGTATAGGGCAATACCAGAACAGGGAAGTGAGAAGGAGTAGATGGAGGAACAGGGGGAGGGAAGAGGGCTTATGGGACTTGCGGGGAGTGGGGACCCAGAAAAGGGGAAATCATTTGATATGTAAATAAAGAATACATCGAATAAAAAATATTATTGTAAAAAAATTATCATTGTAAATTGGCTTTATGTAATTGGGACTTTCTTATACATACATATATTTGGTTAACTCTTCAAGTTTAAGAGTTATGCTTTACCGGATACTTGGAAGTAGTGGGTGCTGGGCAGGAGAGAGAGACCCTCTGGGTCTTGCAGCAGAGGCCTGGTGGAGCAGTACTATATTTTAATATTTTCCCACTACACCTATAGACATCTGATTTTTGAAAAAAAAGTAGTATGGAAAATAAGAAAGCATTTTCAAGAAATAGTGCTGGCCTTTTTGGTACGTTGAAGAATGCAAATGGAGTCATTATCTATCATCCTGCACAGAAATCAAATCTAAGTGGATAAAAGACCTCAACAAACCAGAAACACTGAATCTGATAGAAGAGCAGGTAATATCCTTGAAAGCATTGTCACAGGGGTTAAATTCCTGAACAAAACCAATAACATAGACACTAAGATCTACAATTAATAAATGGGGCCTCATGAATCTGAGAAGCATCTGTAAGGCAAAGGACACTTAATAGAATGAAATTGCAATATACAATGGGCAAAGATTTTCACTAACTCCACATTTGGCAGAGTACTAATATCCAAAATATATAAAGAACCCAAGAAAATACATATAAACAAACCAAATAATCCAGTTAAAAATGGGATACAGAAGTAAACAGAAAATTGATAACAAAAGAATCTCAAATGGCAAAGAAACACTTAAAGAAATGTTCAGCATTCATAAGGTTCAACATCCACTATGCAAATCAAATCAACTCTGATATTCCATATTACTGTAAGAATGGCTAAAATCAATGACACATGTGACAGTTCATGATGGGAAGGATGTGAAACATTGGGATCTCTCCTCCATTGCTGGTGTGACTGCAAATTTGTACAGCCACTTTGGAAATCAATATGGTGGTTTTCAGAAAATTGGAAATCAACTTATCATAAGACCTAGCCATAGCACTCTTGGGCATATACCCAACAGATGCTTCATCTTACTACAATCACACGTGCTCAATTATGTTCATAGATGCTTTATCTGTAATAGCCAGATAGTGGGAACAACTTAGATGTCCTTCAACTTAAGAATAAATAAGACATGTATACAACAGAGTATTACTCAGTGGTTAAAAAGGTATCTTCATGAAATTTGCAGCAAGATGGATGGAACCAAAAAAAAATCATTGTGGGTTAGACAATCCAGACCCAGATAGACAAACATAGTGTATACTCATTTATAAGAGGATATTAATTGTAAAGGAAATCCATGCTGAAATCTATAGACCAAGACAATCTTAAGAGGAGATACATGGGTCCCCTGGGATGAGGAAATAGAATAGATTTTGAGGCTGGACTGGTGGTAGGTGAGGATGGGAACAGGAAAGTATAGGTGGGGTAGGGATAGAGGGGGAAAGTACTGGGAGAGATGACTGGAATTGGTAGGCATTTCAGGGGTAAGGTTAAAAACCTAGTGGGATGGAATCTCTCGGGACTCTATGAGGGTGACCCTACTGGAAACTCCTAGTAATAGGGTATTTGGAGCCTGAATCAGCCACCTTCTGTAACCAGGCAAGGCTTCCATTGGAGGGACTGGGAAACCAACCCAACCATAAAATCTTGGTTTGACATTGTTCTACCTGCAAGGTGTACTAGAGTAAAGATAGAACAGAACTTGTTGGAGTGGCTACCCAATGATTTGTCCAACTTGAGGCCCAGATTATGAGAAGGAACCCACCTCTGCCTGCAGGACCATAAACCAGAGGCTCCATAGCCCAGAAACCTAGGATAGAACCAAATATGACTGGCAAAAAAAAAGTCAAATGATTTTTAATGATACTCTGCTATATTTGTAGATAGAAGCTTAGCATGATCTTCATCAGTGATGCTTCATCCAGCAACTGACAGTAGGCCACAGCCAAACATTAGGCGGATCTCAGAGAATCTGAGAATCTAGCAAAAGACAGAGGGCAAAGATTGTATGAGCCAGAGAGGTAAAGGACACCACAAGAAAATGGCCCACAGAATCAACTAACCAGAGCTCATAAGGGTTCATAGAGATTGTACTGACAATCAAGGAACTTGTATGTGTCTGAGCTAGGTCCTCTCTCTATATATTATGACTGTGTAGCTTGGTCTTGTTTCGGGACACTTAGCAGTGGGAGCAGTTGATTCTTTTGTCTGTTTTGGGAACCTGTTTCTTCCTACTGGGATGCCTTGTCTAGCCTTATTGTAACTTGATATACCAAGTTTGTTTAATTTATCTGGGAAGGGTGTCCTTTCTGAAGGAAAACAGCAGATATGGATATGGGAGATAAGGGAGGTGTGTGTGTGTGTGTGTGTGTGTGTGTGTGTGTGGTGTGTTGGTGGTGGTGGGAAAGGCTGGGAAGAGAGGATCGAGTGGAAACTGCAGTTGGCGTATAATATATGTGAGAAGCTAAAAAAAAATTAAAACAAGAAGGAAGTCACCAGGTACAGCTTACTGTTGAGTCATGAGCAATTAAGTCCACTTTCCTGGGAGGGGAAATAGCTTACTGAAATCATTTGGGCTGCATCTCTTCAGGACCTTTGTCTTTTATTCTTCATTTATTTATTCTTTTTAAGTACTTATTTATACCTATAGAGATTGGTAGATATTTTTCTGCTTTGGGTTATAATCCAGTCCAGCACTATTTATTCTGTTGTTCCAATTGTTCCGGTTTGGGCAGTGAGTACTGTTTTGGTTGGCTTCCTAAGTTCTTGTGCTGGTTGCCAATCCTTTGTTACTTAAGCCTTTCTTTACTTTCTGACAGTACCAGGGACTCTGGCTTCATTTGTATATCCCCTCCCAGCCCTCCAATCAGGCACTTCTCCAAGAATCCCTCTTTTATTCTTGTAGGGTAGAGTTAGCAGCCCTGAAAGCAGGGTGTGCTTTTTGCTACTGAGGAATCATCTCCCCCCCAGACCATTTAGCCCACAGAATAACAGAGTATCTGTGAAATCCATTTTACACACAATGCTTTAGTCAATTCTAAATTTATCTTGACATATAAAGATCTAGCTTTTCCTCCAAAAGGTTAACTGATTTAGTGACTGTCCTTCAAAGGGAAGAACAATATTGATTTGAAATGCTTTGGTAGAACTACTCATTTTTTTAAGCTGTATTTAGAAATTAGCTGCTTTGTGTTGGGGAAAATTGAAGAAGGAGATGGGGATATGCATATTATTTTTTAGATATTATATTTTATTATATACATATGAGACATTCTCAACATTAAAAAAATAAAACATTTTTATGTCTACAATGTTTCCTTGTTTTCAGAGGTTCAATGGTTATTTAATTTTTTATATTAGCTTTCTAACTATGTAGACCTGGCTAGCTTAGTGAAAGAAACCAACTTGTATTAGTCTCCTGACTCTGAATCCATGTTTTGCCATAAGTCAACTTTGCACCGATTACCACTTTGCAGTTGCAGAATGATACACTGGCTTCTTCTTTTTGAATGCTACACCTCTTCTGTTTCACACTTGAAATCATTGGTTGCTTCTTTTTAGATGAAGAGCTCATAAACTATCTTTCCAGCTCTGATGAAAATGCCTGCAGTGCTTCCCAAAGTGATGTATTTAAGACATTACAGAATATCACTCTTCAAAGGGACTTTGAGAGTACACTTGGTTCTGTTTTGCAAGTGGACTAAGTCACAATTTAGATCAGAAATTAGTCGTATGTCTACTTACTGCATTTATTTTAGAAAAAGCCAACCAGTATCATATCTCTTAGGTCCTTAATTCATTCCATTAATTTAGAAATACAGCATTCTTTTCTTTCCAGCTAAGATAGTATTGGGATTCAACAGTAATCAAATTAACACATTTTAATTTCTTTATTGCTTTTAAGTCTGTTTTCTACAATAGATGTGTTGCAAATATTTTGGAAGAATTCTCTCTGACTGCATACACTAACAGACACTTATATCATTGTAGCTAGGTATGTACTAGACTTAAATGGTTTGCCATTTCTTATTTACTAGGTTGGTCTAATTTTGAACAAACTGTGGTCTGCTGACTACAGTTTAGTAAACAGTGTTATACAAGAAAACAGTGCCACTACTACTCATGCGTGTATAACCTCAGATCTCTATGGTTGACATACAGAACTAACATGCCCTTGAAGCTTAAGATATTTACTATTTGGCCTACCACACACACACACACACACACACAAACCAAAACACATGGCTCACTCTACTTTAATTGGCTAAATGTTTGTTCCTATTGATTCACCATCTGTGAAATTTATAAGTATATTTATATCATTATTGGTTTTAGTATTATATGCATCATTGCTAGAAGAAGAAGATTTTCTGTCTCAAGCACAAAATCACAGTCTGTCTGCTGTATCACCCAGCATCTTATCTGTGTTAAGTGGAATATGAAATCAACTTCAGAATTTCTTTTATCTATCAGAGGGAGGTATTAGTCTGTATTCTAAAATATTCTATATTTTAAAACTTGCTAATAGTGTATTAACCAATATCCATTGAGTGTCTAGTTTAAACCAGGTCTTTGAGAAGTGCGACAAGAAAATTATCAGCACTGTATAGACACCTTGGTGAGCATATTTTTAGTCAAGGGCTCTGGGCAATAAAAACATGTACTCATTTTGTTTCCACTGAGGCAATGTAAAACAACATAAAATTCAAAAAAAAAAAAAGAAAAGACTTACTCTAAGGTTTACAGCATCTCAAATATACGAGCATCATATATATATATATATACATATATATACATATATGCATATATACATATATACATATATACATATATACACATATATACACATATGCATATATACATATATATATATATACATATATATATATAATCTTCTGTTCCCCTTTCCCCAACTCAGCAATTCCTTTTATCAGAGAAATGTCTCTTCCAACGTGGAGGCCTGGCAGCTAAGGTTACCTTGTCTTTGCAATTGTTTACATTGGTGATGGTTTAGAAGATTGCCCAGGTTCAGTGATTGACAAATCATTACTGATTGCACGATGTAATTAAAAAAAACACAGGCATTGATTAGCAATGAGCTAAACCTGAGACCCAAAAGTGCGAGCCCTAGAATAGCTGGCGAAGCTTCTCATTGTATCTGTCTGAAATGGAAGATGTTTGCCCCTGCAGGCATGGCGCAAGGCCCATTGTGCATTTCCATTAGGAGCAGTACTGAGGCCGAGCATGCCATTAATGTTGCCCTATTTATGAAAGGCTGTTGAAAGAGGCTTCAGAGCTAATTGAAAAGAGATGTTCCTGAGCTCCAGTCATTTTAAACAACTTGGGTCCAGAACTGGTCTCGATAGTTTGGAAATTGGTGTGTTTTCATAATTTGTGCATGAAGTTAAACAAATGATTTGCAATGAAACCTTCACTGGAATTTAGTAAGATTTGGTTCTTTACAAAATATCAACTTCAGAGTTGGCTGAGCTCAGCCTAACAGTTGTTGGCCCACGTCTATCTTGTGCTTTCATTATGTTGTCTGTCTCTGTTTTCAACTGTCATCTGCAGTTGGCTAAATCTCCTGAGTCTATTGGGATGGCACAAAGGCTGTCAACTACTCTTCAAGTATATGAATTTCTTTTTTATTTCCAGGAAATGAGAAATTCATCAAAGTCTACATTGCAAAAAGCAAAATCCGAAACCAAAAGCAGATAATGATAATAATATTCTCTACATACTTGACACTCTCAAGGTAGAATTTAACCATAGCAAAACAAAACAAGAAAAACTTGAGGCCAGCCAAGCTATACTTCACTATACTGAAAATTGAGTGAATTTATGTGAACAGAATGCAAGCATAATTATTTAAAAATGTTCTTCCCCAGGCAGTTTTCAATGAAGCTCTGGAAGCATTAGTCAACATTGATTTCTTTCCTCACACATGGACCTACTATTGGTCATGACTTTCTTTTTTTTGTCTATCTTTAAAGCAGAAATTGAGATAGGATAACTAAATTTTATGTGTCCAAGTTTATAAGGTGCCTACAGGGTGGTGAATCTGGGGCTGACATATAGCTGTTCCTCAAGGCAGGGGAAGAATCAGGTGCTTCACTATTATCTTAATTATCATAATGACTGTGTCCTTAATGTCTTAACAACATGTTATTATTATTATTATTTTAGATGAGAAAGACTAATGCCAAGAAGTTTACCTAGTTAGTTTTGTAGTTGGTGCTGAACCAGGAATAAGACTTAATTTACCTCTAGCCCAGATTCTATTATGGTTTACAGCAAACAATTAGGCTTTAGAAATGTAACCACTGGGAATACTGAGTCCTCGTTTCTATGACTGATGGGAGAGGAGGCTTAAGGCTTAGCTGTAACAATACCAATTAGATTTCACCATAACTAAGTTAATTTGATTGTTTCATTGAAGTAACTATATTGCAATTGGTAGGTGCAGTTACTTTGGCTGTATCTGACTACTGCTTTAGCCTTAGGACTAAAACAGTGCCTGATGCCTGCTTGGTTTCGAAAAGAAGATGTCCTGAAATGTTTCCTCACAGTGTCTTAAGAACGTAGTGTATATTTCATAATTACCCTTGCTTGCTTCTTAAAGGCCAGAATGACGTTGAGGGATGTTAGGACATTGGGAAGAGGTTGGGTTAGATGATAAAAATGTAGGAAAGCAGATGTGAGGAAATCTTGGAAAAAAAATCACTGACTTAGTAGTTGAAAGTTAGCCCAGTTCTCCCACAATAGCAAATTCTGGATACCCCAACACACTGGAAAAGCAAGAGTTGGATTTAAAATCACATATCATGATGCTGATAGAGGACTTCAAGAAAGACATAAATAACTCCCTTAAAGAAATACAGGAGAACATGGGTGAAAAAGTAGAAGCCCTTAAAGAGGAAACACAAAAATCCCTTAAAGAAATACAGGACAATATGGGTGAAAGGGTAGAAGCCCTTAAAGAAGAAACCCAAAAATCCCTTAAAGAATTATAGGAAAACACAAACATACAAGTGAAGGAACTGAACAAAACCATCCAGGATCTAAAAATGGAAGTAGAAACAATAAAGAAATCATAAAGGGAGACAACTCTGGAGATAGAAGAAATCAGGAGTCATACATAGATGCAAACATCAACAACAGAATACAAGAGATAGAAGAAAGAATCTCAGATGTTGAAGATACCATAGAAAACATTGACTTAACAGTCAAAGAAAATGCAATCTGCAAAAAGATTGCAACCCAAAACATTGACTTTTAACAAAAAGTTGCCAAAAAAGATAAGGAGGGACACTTCATACTGGTCAAAGGAAAAAATCAACCAAGAAGAACTCTCAATTGTGAACATCTATGCTCCAAATGCAAAGGCAAACACATTCATAAAAGAAATTTTACTAAAGTTCAAAGAACACATTGCACCCCACACAATAATAGTGGGAGACTTCAACACTTCACTCTCAACAATGGACAAATTATGGAAACCGAAACTAAACAAAGATATAGTGAAACTAACTGAAGTTATGGACAAAATGGATCTAACAGATATTTATAGAACATTCCATCCTAAATCAAAAGAATATACATTCTTCTCAGTACATCATAGTACCTTCTTTAAAACTGACCATATAATTGGTCACAAAACACTCCCCAATAGTTATAGGAATATTGAAATAATTCCATGCAACCTACCACATCACCACGGCCTAAGACTGGTCTTTTTTTGTTTGTTTGTTTTGTTTTGTTTTGTTGTTTTTGGTATAGAATAGAGTTTATTCATGGCAGAGGATGGGAGTTAATTGTGTCGTGGAGGCAGAGAAAGGTGGAGAGACAGAGACAGATAGACAGAGAGAGACAGACAGAGAGAGAGAGAGAGAGAGAGAGAGAGAGAGAATAAAAGTGGAGGAGTGGAGGCCAGCCATGACCACGTGGAGAGAGGGGGAAGGGGAGGAGAGCCCAAGAGGGGCAGAGAGGTGAGAGTGTCAAGAGGCAAGAGAGATGAGCAAGGCTGGTCTTAAGTTCAAACAAAAACAACTGAAAACACACATACACATGGACATTCAACAATGCTCTACTCAATGATAGCTTGGTCAAAGAAGAAATAAAGAAAATAAAGACTTTTTAGAATTTGATGAAAATGAGGACACATCCTATCAAAACTTATGAGACAAAATGAAAGCAGTGCTAAGACGAAAATTGATAGCTCTAAGTGTCTCCAAAAAGAAAACAGAGAGAGCTTACACTAGCAGCTTGACAAATCACCTGAAAGCTCTTGACCAAAAAGAAGCAAATACACCCGTGTAGTAGACAGCAGGAAATAATCAAACTCAGAGCCAACATCAACTAAATACAAAGAAAAAGAGCTATACAAAGAATCAACAAAACCAGGAGCTGGTTCTTTGAGAAAATCAAGATAGATAAACCCTTAGCCAGACTAACCAGAGGGCACAGAGGCACTACTCAAATTAATAAAATCAGAAATGAAAAGGGAGGCATAACAACAGAAACTGTGAAAATTCAAAAAACAACAGATCCTACTACAAGAGCTTATCCTCAAGAAAGTTTGACAATCTGGACAAACTGTACAATTTTTAGATACTTACCAGGTGCCAATGTTATAACAGGATCTGATAAACCATCTAAATAGTACCGTAATTCCTGAGGAAGTAGAAGCAGTTGTTAATAGTCTCCAAACAAATAAAAGCCCATGACCAGATGGGTTTAGTTGGAATTCCATCAGATCTTCAAAGAAGAGCTAATACCAATACTCTTCAAACTATTCCATAAAACAGAAACTCAAGGAACACTGGGAAATTTATTCTATAAAGTCACAATAATGCTTATACCTAAGCCAAAGAACAAACAAGGAAAGAGAACTTCAGACCAATTTCCCTTATGAACATTGATGCAAAAATACTCAGCAAAATTCTGGCCAAAGAATCCAAGAATGCATCAAAACAATCATTCACCACGATCATTCCAGGGATGCAGGAATGGTTCAATATTCAGAAATCCATCAATGTAATCCACTACATAAACAAACTAAAAAAAAAAACATAGACATTTCATTAGATGTTGAAAAAGCTTTTGACAAAATTCAGTATTGCTTAATGATAAAAGTCTTGGAGAGATCAGGAATTCAAGGCCTATACCTAAACATAATAAAAGCAATATATAGCAAACCACTAGCCAACATCAAACTAAATGGAGAGAAACTTTCAGAAATCCTACTAAAATCAGGGACCAGACAAGGCTACCCATTCTCTCCCTGTCTATTCAATATAGTCCGTGAAGTCCTAGCCAGGGAAATCAGAGAACAAAAAGAAATCAAAGTTATACAAATTAGAAAGGAAGATGTCAAAATATCACTATTTGCAGATGATATGATCTGCAACCCGAAAATTTCCACCAGAGAACTCCTAAAGCTGATAAACAACTTCAGCAAAGTGGCTGGATATAAAATTAACTCAAACAAATCAGTAGCCTTCCTGTACTTAAAGGATACCAAGCTGAGAAAGAAATTAGGGAAATGACACCCTTCAGAAGAGTCACAATAATATTACACACCTTGGTGTGACTCTAAACAAGCAAGTGAAAGATCTCTATGAAAAGAAAATTCTTGTTAAAAGCAATCTAAAGATTCAATGCAATCCCCATCAAAATTCCAAATCAATTCTTCATAGAACTAGAAAAAGCAATATGCAGATTCATTTGGAATAACAAAGAACCCAGCATAGTAGAAAACTAGTCTCTAAAACAAAACATTTCCTGGGGGAATCACTGTTCCTGACTTCAAGCTTTGCTACAGAGCAATAGTGATAAAAAACTGTATGGAGACAGGTGGGAAGATCAATGGAATAGAACTGAATACCCGAAATGAACCCACACACCTATGGTCAATTGGTATTTGACAAAGGAGCTAAAAACACCTAGTGGAAAAAAGACAGCATTTAAAACAAATGATGCTGGATCAACTGAAGGTCAGCATGTAGAAAAACATGAATTGACCCATTCTTATCTCCTGTTCAAATCTCAAGTCCAGGTGGATAAAGGACCTCCACATAAAACCAGAAACTCTGAAGATTATAGAGGAGAAAGTGGAGAAAATCTTTGAACACGTGTGCACAGGGGAAAATTTCCTGAATAGAACCCCAGACTTATGCTCTAAGAACAAGAATTGATAAATGGAACCTCATTAAATTGCACAGCTTCTTTAAGGCAAAGGACACTATCAGTAGGGCAAAACAGCAACCAACAGATTAGAAAAAGATCTTTACCAATCCTACATCTGATAGAGGGCTAATATCCAATGTATACAAAGAACTCAAGAATTTAGACTTCAGAGAGTCAAATAACCCTATTAAAAATGGGGTCCAGAACCCTGCTATACCTCTCCTGGGCATATACCCAAAGGATTCCCTGGCATGCAATAAAGACACATGCTTCATTATGTTCATAGCAGCCTTATTTATAATAGCCAGAAGCTGGAAAGAACCCAGATGCCCCTCAAAGGAGGAATGGATACAGAAAATGTGGTATATTTACACAATGGAATACTACTCAGCAATTAGAAACAATGAATTCACAAAATTTTTAGGCAAATGGTTTGATCTGGAAAATATCATCCTAAGTGAGGTAACCCAATGACAAAAGAATACACATGGAATGCAATCTCTGATAAGTGGATATTAATTAGCCCAGAAGCCCTGAATACCCAAGGCACAAATCGCATAACAAAGGACTCCCATGAAGAAGTATGGAGAGGGTCCTGATCCTGGAAAGTTATGGGACATATGGGGAGGGGGGAATCCAGGAAAGGGGAAATCATTTGGAATGTAAAAAAAAATGGGGTCCAAAGCTAAACAGGGAATTCTCAGCTGTGGAAATTCGAATGGCTCTGAAGCACCTAAAGAAATGTTCAACATCCTTAGTTATCAGGGAAATGCATCAAAACAACCTGGAGATTCCACCTCACAAAATGGCTAAGATGAAAAGCTCAGGGGCAGCAGATATTAGAAAGAATGTGGAGAAAGAGGAACACTTCTCCCTTGCTGGTGGGATTGCAAGCTGGTTGGCAGTTTCTCAGAAAATTAGACATAGTACTACCTGCGGACCCAGCTCTCCCACTCCTGGGCTATAGCCAGAAGATGTAATAAGGACACATGCTGTTCAATGTTTGTAGCAGCCTTATTTATGATAACCAGAAGCTGGAACGAACCCAGATGTCCTTCAACAGAGGAATGGATACAGAAATTGTGGTATATATACACAATGGAGTACTATTTAGCTATTAAAAACAATGAATTCATGAAATTCTTAGGCAAATGAATTAAATTAGAAAGTGTCATCCTGAGTGTGGTAACCCAATCACAAAAGGACACACATGGTATTCACTCACTAACAAGTAGATGCTAGTCCAAAAGCTCAAAATAAACATGTTACAATGCAGAGACCACAGGAAGCTCAAGAAGAAGGATGACTTAAGTGAGGGTGCTTTGGTTCCTCCGAGAAAGGGAACAAAATATTCCCAGGAGCAATTATGGAGACAAAGTGTGGAGCAGAGACTGAAGGAAAGGCCACCCAGAGACTGCCCTACCTGGGGATTCTTCCTATAAACAGTCACCACACCCAACAATGTTATGGAGTTCGTACCTAAAGGAGCCTGTCATGGTTTCCGGAGAGGCCCTGACAGAGCCTTACAGATACAGAGGAGAATACTAGCAGCCAAACATTGAATAGAGTGAGGAGTCCCCAATGGAGGAGCTGGAGGGTGGTCCGGAGGAGCTGAAGGGGTTTACAGCCCTATGGGAAGAACCAAGAAGTCAGCCAGACAGACGCCCCAGGGCTCCCAGGCTCTAAGCCATCAACCATGGGGCACACATGGTTCCAGCCAAAAGTGTGGCAGAGGAATGCCTTGTTGGGCATCAGTGGGAGGAGTGGTTCTTGGTCTTATCAAGACTCAATAGATGATGTCCCAGGTTGGGGAATTCGAAGAGTGTTAGGTGGGAGTGTTTTATGCAGAGGGGCCTCTTCTTGGAGGCAGTGGCAGGAGGGTGGTTTGGGGGTTTTCTGGGAGGTGGAAAACTTGGAAAGTGTATAACATTTGAAATGTAAATGAAGAATATATCCAATAAAAAATTAAGAAAAAAGAACAGAGTGATATAAAAACTAAGACAATAGGATTCTACCTTCTCTGTGCAGACATCCCCATATTCCCCTTAATCTTTTCTTTTCTGGTATGTGATATTGAGCTACCATGGTGAAGGTGTAGCATTTCTAACCTTACCTAGAATCATATCAAACATAATCTAGGTGCTTTGTGTTCAGTGGAAGCATTTTTACTGTACTCCCTGACAGAAGAACTCTCTTGGGTGACTCTAAGCTTCTCTTTGAGGTGGGTCCCAAGGGGCTTTTCTAGAGATGCAAGAAGTCCAGAGCATCAAGTGTGGTGCTGGTGAGATGCACTGATATATCAATAGTGGGTAGTACCAGGACTAAACAGTGAATATGAAGTAACTGGAAGAGTTCACACACAATGGTTACTTAAATATAAGAAGCAGCAGTTGTATTCACTAATGGGTCCCAATTCTGGGCATTTTATTACCAATTATGAGTTCCTGGGAGAAGGGCAAATGCATGGTGTAGGTCAAGGTAACAGTGATCAAGTACTTCTTATCTATTTAATATTTTTTTAAATTTACCTTTGTGTGCATTGGTGCTTTGCCTACGTGTATGTCCATATGAGTATCAAATTTTGGAATTGTAGATAACTGTGAGCTGCCATGTAAATACTGAAATTTGAACCTGGGTCCTCTGAAAGAGCAATCAGTACCAAACCCCAACTGCTGAGTCATCTCTCCAGCCCTTCAAGTGTTTCTTATATGCTAGCATCTCAGTAGTCTTCACCTATATGGTTTTTATAACTACCTTCTGAAACTCACACTGCTATTAGCACACTATCAGATAACATGAAACTCTTCTCAAACTATTCAAAGAATCAGGTTGAAACCCAAGGTCACAATCATGCAATTGATTTCAAGCCTAGTTCCACTTATACCTCAGAGATTTGATGTATGTCAGAATAAAGCATGCGAGTTCACAGACTACAAAGGAAGAACTGGAGGTAAATATTTTCCAAATGAATTCCCTGTTATCTTCTCGGCTTGTGTATGAGAGCTTAGGTTGTGGAGGAGAAGGGTTTATCACTTGACAAAGCTAAAGTCAACTTAGAACTGTAGCTTACAGCTTGCCAAAGGTCCGCAGTAACAGAGAAACAAAGACGGATAAAGATGATGTTACTTTTTGCATTGTAAATACATCCTGAGAATTAAGTGATCTCTGAGAATTTCCTCAAGTGAATTTTTCAGTGAGAATATCTAAGGATAGTAGAGCATATGAATAATAGTTTAAAGACCAGAAGCAAAGCCAATAAAGGAAAGAAGAAAACAGCAAAGTCAATCAAACTGACTTTCTATGTATAAATGCTGAGCAAATATTTCATAGGAGCTGGTCTTGGAAGGGAAAAGGACTCTGACCTTGGAAATTATTCCCATTATCCCTGGGGAATTATACTAGGTGATTCATTCTGCAAGTCCATAATGATTAGGAGTAGGGGATATTGAATTTTCATCCCCAAACTCTTTGAAAAACAGTATTATATTTCCTATATTTGACAATAATGTGTACATTGTATTTAATATGACCACAATTCTATGATCCAGTATCCAAAGCACCAAAAAACTATCCCAAAACTCTTTCTCCAGCCTTTGGCTAAAATTAAAGAGGGTTGGGCAGTAGCTTGAGTGAAGTAAGACTGGGAGGTGATTTGGGGAGCCCACAGTTATTACATTCTACCACAGCTATGATATAATCTGGAGATTTATAGTACGGGTAGCAGCCAGGCTAACCATCATCTGGGGAGCAGCTATGGCACTGGAATGCCATTCACTTCAAGAATCTTCTGTATATTATTTTAACGGCTAGACATTGTCAGTCAGCTACTGGGAGCTTGCTTGTCTGCCTTACAGAGGGTCTAAAGTAAAGATGCTAATAAACAGGAGTGGAAAGGGAACTGATCACATCAGGAGTAGGTGGAACTGCCTGCCCTACGTGTTCGGGATAGATGTGAGGGCAGGTAGGCATTAAGCTTTCAAACTCAGCAACAAAACTGGGTCTTTAAGACTCCCTGAATTTTCTATTGTATCTTATTGCAAAACCATAATTATCCGGTAGCTTGTCAGGAGGCTGATGTTGAATCAAAACATATTGATTGCGGCTATCCCATTAAATGAGTACCACAGTCTCTTTACTATGACTCTGGAAATAAAGCAATAAAGAAGAAAAAAGAAACGTCTGAAAACAATGGAGAAAGGGAACGGGAGGACAGAAATTTTTATTTGTTGAATGCTTATTCTCTGTTAAACTGTGAGTTCATCGTCAGAAGGTAGAATTTCATTCCTTGGTGGGGATTGGCAAACTTTTTATTTTACGTTCTTGACAACCTTTGAGACAGGATATGGAGATACAAAATTGAATGCTGCAATTAAAAAAAAAGAATGTGCCTTATTATATGAGGAAAGGATGTTTAATGAGGAGCTAATCATGTTTTAGATGTGTTTAGAACACCATTGAGGCAAAAAAAAAAAGGAAAAAAAAAAGAAAAAAGAATCAAGTATCCATCTTTTTAAAGCACTGTATCTATATTGTTCCTTATCAGGGGATAAGAAACACCATGGATAATAGTCCCCGACAAAGTCAAACTCTCTTATTTTACCTTTACACCCCATAGATCTGAAAAAAAAAAAGTCTAATACAAAAAGCTAATTCTTGTTAGCTGTCAGCAACCATTAGAATTTCTATAGCCTGTTGTTCTTTAAGGTAAACACAACCTACGTGTTTATGGCAATAAACTTGTCATATTTACATTTTGATTGTCGAACACTGTACAAATTGCACATAATTACCTTCTCTACGGCTATGCTCCTGCTATTTGAAACTTTTGAAAATCTCTCTCATCTGGAATTCAGTAACAGATTAATCTTCCCATCCAATAAGGGGACAGGAAATTGTCTTCTGCAGTTGCATCCTGTGAGGACACTACTAATTAGAATCCATTTCCTGCTCTCTGACCACCTTCCAACAGCTCTCCCTGGAGGTCCACAAGATGCCACTTGATGCTATTTCAGCTGAAGTACAGAGTGGTTCTCTAAGACTGGTCTATGTGTTATGTTTGGAAGTTGTAAGAATTCAAATTCTTTCCAGATCTAGCTTGTCTGTAGAGAAGTTTCTCATCCTTGACACTATCAATATTTTGATATTCTTTTTCTGTGAGGGTTTTTTTATGTGTGGCAGGATGTTTAGTAACTGTTCCAGCTAATGTCTAGCAGGTCACAGTAGGACCAGCCACAATTTAAAAACCAAACCTGCTGGTCCACATTGCTGAAAATTCTCTGGAGTTTGAAATTACCCTTGTATGAGAACTGCAGCAATAGAGACCAGTTTATATTAAATGTCTAAATGAGGCCAAGCTGTATGGCAATTCTAATAATGCAGTCTGTTGGATGAATTTTTGTCCTTATCCTCACCAAAATGTCAGGATAGTAAGATGGGTCTGCATATTAACTTCCTTTCCACAGTTGCTTTCTTGTTGGGGTGGAATAGGAACAGAGTCTGGACTCTCTTGACTCAGTTTCCCTGCTTAAGCAATAGTGGCTTTATTTATATTCTAGCTTTATTTTAAAATATGAAGTCTATATTTGTTTTTCTTTCCATGAAGTTGGTACATATAATTAGTAGCCTAACAATAACAGATATTCTCTATAGAGTTGGCTATAATATTTATATTTGGGGTTGCTAAGAATGAAACTAATATATACATAGTCTTTTGGGGGCCACTGTAATAATATGATAGATGACATGAATTTTTAAATACACAGAAATTTAACTCATTATTCTGAAGACTGGGAAGCCCAAGGTAAACACTGGCAGAAGTATAATGAAGCTACTCAGTGTTCTCTAATGGCAACAGCGGCAAGCACGTGCTATGCAGTCCTTCTCCTAAGGTCAACACTCTTGTTCATGGGCCTTCTGCTCCTTCATACCATCACTGAGGGAGCTTGCACATGTCAACATTTCAATTTTAGAGGGATGCAAACATGCGGCCTATGGTAGTTCCCATTTTCAAGCTTGAATGAGCTAATTACTAATACATTTATTATTATGAGGAAATTGCTGGTTTGCATGATTGTTTTCTAATTAAAGGATAAGTGATAATTGTCTTTAAGCTCTAACTATTTCTTTATTTTGTGCATATACTCCCATCAAACTTAATGATCATGTTGATTATCTGTCGGTCTGTCTATCTGTCTGTCTGTCTGCCACTTGGAGAAACATACTTCTTTTAATTGTTATGCTTACTTATTATGTTTGTGTGTGCGTGCATGTGTGTGTGTGTGTGTGTGTGTGTGTGTGTGTGTGTGTGTGCATACCATGATGCCAATGTGGAGGTCACACTACAGCTTGCAGCAGTCTTTAATTCATGTGGAACTTGGGTCATCAGGTTTGGTGACAAGTGCCCTTTACAAACTGAGCCATTTTGCTTGTCCCCAAATGTGAATTTCTTAAGGCAGGAACTACATTTATCTTATATGGGTATTCCACATTTTCTAACGCAGTGGCTGAAACATATTGGGCCAATACATTAACAAAAAAAGAGAATAATACTTAATTTTAAATACTACATTTCCCAGGACTAGCATATGCCTGATACGTAGTGACCACCTAGTAAATTTGTGGTATGAGAGATTGGGAAGTGTCTCAGAAAGTGACAGGAATGTTGAGTGTATTGACTAAATAAATGACTTTTTTGTCTCTGTGGTCCAAATGACAATATACTAACTTAATTCAATTTGTTTTATCTAGAGTTTAAGTGAAAATTAATTTGTCTGCTTTTTCTGTTTATTCTGTTTATGGGAAGGTAACACATAGAAAACACACTGCCTTCTCAAAGACTTGGGAAGCCCACTTAAGTACTCATGGAATCATCTGATGTTTTCCTTTTTTTATTAGATATTTTCTTTATTTACATTTCAAAGGTTATCTTCTTTCCTGGTTTCCCCTCCGAAAACAATCTATCCCATCCCCTCCTCCCCCTGCTTACCAACCCATCCACTCCCTCTTCCCTGTCCTGGTATTCCTCTATACTGGCGCATCCAGACTTCTCAGGAGCAAGGGTCTCTCCTCCCTTTGATTTCTAAGAAGGCCATCCTCTGCTACATATGCAGCTGGAGCCATGGGTCCCTCTGTGTGTACTCTTTGGTTGATAGTTTAGTCCCTGGGAGCTCTGGGGGGATACTGGTTAGTTCATATTGTTGTTCTTCCTATGGTGCTGCAAGCTTCTTCTGAGTGAGGTAACCCAATCACAAAAGAACACACAGAGTATGTACTCACTGATAAGTGGATATTAGCCTAGAAGCTTGGAATACCCAAGATACAATTCACAGGCCAAACAAAGCTCAAGAAGAAGGAAGACAGAAGTGTGGGTGCTTTGGTCCTTCTTAGAAGGGGGATCAAAATACTCATGGGAACAAATATGGAAAGGAAGTGTAGAGCAGAGACTCAAGGAAAGGCCATCCGGAGACTGTCCCACCTGGGGGTCCATCCCATATACAGTCACCAAACACAGGCACTATTGTGGATACCAACAAGTGCTTGCTGACAGGAGCCTGATATAGCTGTCTCCAGAGAGGCTCTGCCACAGCCTGACAAGTACAGAGGTGGATGCTCACAGCCAACCATTCCAATGACCATGGGTTCCCAATGGAGGTGCTAGAGAAAGAACCCAAAGAACTGAAGGTGCTTGCATCTGCTGTTTGCACATACCCATCAGAAAACATGAGAATAGTGTCTCCTGATGAGGTTTCCGATATTCAATTCATTGGAGAGGAACAATCACTTTTCTATATTTGAATCTCTTTCTCCCCAAAATTTGCTTTGAAAAGCAGTTTTAGCATCTTGGCTAAGAGTCAAGCTCTATAGTTAGACAAACTGAGTTCATACCCAGATCCTACACGTATAACCTTCCAATAATTTCTTTAGCCATTGTGCCTTAACTTTCTTGTCAACAGATATAGGTATTTTACAATAGCACACATCTCATAAAAATGCCTGAGATATTAAATTGGTGAAGTCCTTTCAAACTCTTGAATAGTATATACCCATTTAGAGGGGGTTTCTTTGTTCAGGTTTCCTGGGTAGAAGAATATGATTAATTTCAATGCCTTTCCAATTTAAATGTATTTGAATACATGATGAAAGTAAAATTCCACTTTGTAGAAAAATAATATCGAAGAAAGAACATCCAAATTATTAACTTCAGAAGTCAGGCAAGCCTTTCGCCATTACAGAGATGGAGCTGGCCTCCTGGCTTCAGCAAAAATGAGATGCTAATGAAGGACACAGAGGGAAGAGCTTTAGGGGAAACAAAGGTATAATGTAGCAAAAATTGCAGACTCCGGGCCTTTCATTTTGTAAATATTTGGATTGGTGGAAATTTGTTAATTGAGGCAATTGATTTTCACCTGAAAATGGTAGCAATATCTAATTCATTAAAGCCTGAAATAACATCCTTTGGGCCAAATGGGGTCATTCCATTCCTAACCTCTTAGTGACATATTAACAGTAGGAAAGCATTTGGACGCATATTTTAAAAAGTGCCCTATTAACAGGAAAATGCAACAGCAAAGAAAAAAAATCTAATTTTGCACCCACACTAGAATAGAAAAGGGGAAATGGGGAAATGCCTCCATGGCCTGCAGCCGCTATCCTCATCCTTCGTAGTATTTTAAGGTCTGTGTTTAATATTGCCAAGCCTACTTGAGTGATAAATGTAACTGTATAAAAATTACTTATTACAAGCTGTCATGTTGCTTCGCTCAGATCGGCTGGGCTGCAGGCATTGTACATAAAACTCGAATCTCTACCTTGACAGCGTCAGTCGTGCCGGCTCTAAAGTAAAATGCTTTCAGTCATGAATACAAAACATAATTTACCTTTTCATAATACTTCAGTTTGAAACAAGTTGGAAGGCTCATGTTACCATCAGTCCCGTGCCTGAGTGGGTGGAGGGGTAAAAAATTCCTACCTGTCACCTGTAACAAACTACTGCTTTTCCCACAGTCCTTTGAAGCAAACTTAAGCTGTTAAACTGCGGAGACCTCTAATTTTTAAAGTCGTATTTATGTGTAATGCTTTCCCCACCCCCCCACCTTTGCAACTTTTCGGTGACAACACATTGTCAAGGCGGATTAGCTTATTTTCTAAATTGGTGCTTGTAGTGAAATTCCTGACTGAGTGGGGGTTTTCACTTCTTGAAGATTTCAGGCCCCTTCTACTGACTGTTCAAAGGTCAGAAGGCATTCACAGATAGACACATTCTTTAAAAATGGTCCTGTCTAAAAATGGGGTTCAATGACCCACTGTAGGGTAATGACCAGGCAGGAAGGTGGGTGGGGAAACACCCACATAGAGGAAGGGGGAGGGAGGATAGAATGGGGAGGTTCCGAAGGGGAGACCTGGAAAGGGGATAACATTTGAAATGTAAATAAAGAAAATATCCAATAAAAGAAAAGAAAAAAAAAAAGAAAAAATTATGAAACATTTACATGTCTACAAATAAAATCCCATTTTCCTCGAGCCCCCTCAGATAAGCAAAACCTTCCAGTCCTGTGGCTCAGCAGTCAGCAAGTGAGTCGCTGCAGGTTGGGGACTTGTGGTGGAATTTTGAACCTCTGCTTCATTGAGCCACTGTCTACAACCTGCAAATGTCAGCCAGATGGAAATTGAATGTGAAGGCTCCAAGGAGCCTCTCTGCGGCACAGCTGATTTATTCTGACTGTTTTTATGGTTAGTCATGATGCATACAGTATGCGAGGACCCATCTGCGGGGGTGTCTGCCCACCAGCCTCCCTGCCACATCGCCAACGTGGCCCCGACCAAACACGATGGAAACGGAGCTGCAGATGCCTCCCGTTAGCCCAATTCCTTTTGACAATGTTCACATTCATTTAGGGCCCAGAGTGCTTGTACGTGTCAGCTGGGATAAACGATGAAGGAAATAGTTCTCCCCGTGGAAAGTGAAACAGAGCGGCCAAAGGAAGGTCTTTACTCTACTTCAGTCCTGAGCACCCTTCCTTGTAAAACCACCCCTGTGTTTATGGCTTCCTCTCTGCTTTGCTGGATGAGACAGTTTGAGAAGAGACAGTTGGCCTGCGGGGGTCTTCAATACTGGGGGCTGTTCTCTTCTGGATAGTTTAAGGCAAGGGATACTGATTCTGCAGAAAAATGAGTAAGGCAGAGAAAGGCTTGCTGCTTAGACAAAGACGTATCCCCAGGATATGTCGGATGTGGATTTTATAGTGTGTCGATTTGTGTGTACATAACATTATGTCAGATTAGCTTATGGTGGTTTTCATCAGAGACTGTAATATTCTCTTCAGTGGAGTCTGTAGAGTCCCACGGACTGCGGCTTCCATGCCTTCTGACAGGATCTTTTCCTCAGTGGCTTTATCCTCTTCTCCAAGACCTCCATGCTCCCTCCCTGACCTCTCCAAAGCAGTCATGGCTCCCTGACTTGCTCACCAGCCCCCAGTTTTCTTCTTTTTGGTGCTACTTTCTTTGAGTGACAGAATCAGATTTTTCTTGATAAGAACAAGTTACACAAGGCAAGGTACATGTAACAAGTATCTCCTGTTCTATATCCTCTCCCTGCTTTAGGGCCCTTGGAATAGACACCTGAAGCAAAGCACTATGTCACACTGGGCCAGGTCCCATCTTGTCATTAATCCATCTCAAAAAATATTTACTGATTGGTAGCTGTCTTGCCTCTGAACGTTAGTTATTTTCTGCTATTTATTCACATAGTCTATCTTGGGTAGCGCATTCTAAGTGTATAGAACTACTTCCCATAGGACTTAGTCACATTTACATTACTGCTAGAATTTCACAATGTGCTGTATTTGAGATCTGGCTGTGATCTAGGAGCTTCTGTACGAGTGATGATGTATTTTAATATGCTTAAAGTTTGAAATTGATTTTTACTGGGATCTTGACTAAAACTTTAGCAGAAGACAAGTTGTATTAGACTGATGGTTTTCTGATATTAATGTTATAAATACATTTGTGTTCCATGGAACTCATGTAATAGTATCCTTATTTATTCTCATGTTTGTAATTGTTCCCTTATGTGTTTTTCTAAATTTATAATGACAGTTCAATTTATACAGTAGTCTCAGCAATAAATTCTGATTGTCCTCGCCATAAGCATGTCTTTGGACTAAAATCATTGGCATCTGTTATCTTTATAAACTCATCAGAGCATGAAGCTCCACGGAATGCAAATTGGGTCCATCTCTGTGTATACGATGACTTGGTAATAATTAAAATTAACCCCAAGTCTGCCAAAGATAAAGCATGTGTCTTACTAGGTACCAGGGAACATGAAGCATGGTAGAAGATGCTAAACTAACCATATACGCTTACTGTAAATCACATATTAAGAAGCACTATAAAGTCTCAGGGGAGTCCGAGATGAGTCCATGAGGCAGCACACTGCAAATAGAAGAGCAAAGAGGGAAAGAGCAGGGGGAGCCCCGGGTACAGTATTTGCTGTTGAGGTCAAGGACCCTATATACAGAAGACTGAGATATCAGCTTGATGAACTAGGAAGCTTAGGCCAGGTAAAACATGAGCGAGCCACACAAATGTGTTTCGAAGATTCACGACTGTGCAAGAGAAGTTATTCAGCTTTCACTCATGATCAGGGAACAATTTGGAAAAAAACTGCTTCTGCTTTTGTTTCCCTTCTTATTTTGGAGTTCTCATTCATGATGCATTGACAGCTTTGGCCGGCAGGAAGGGCAGCATATTATAGTAAGAGCAGATAGCAGAGCAAATCTGCCCACTGCACCAGCCAGGAAGGAAGCAATAAGAGCACTTCCACAGTTCCCTTTGAGGACATGTCTCCAATTATGTTTCCACAATAGGACTTCCTACTATACCTACCTCTTAAAGGCGTTGTGAACTTCCAGTAGTACCTCTCTAGGGATTAGGACTTTAATACACAAGCCCTTGGTGGTGGGAATTCAAGATGCAGGCTAGAATGAGAAGACTCCAAGGAAGCTGAACGCATCCTGGAATAAGTGAGTAAGAATCATACTTTTCTCTTGTGTGGTGCCCTTGCATGTGTGTGTGTGTGTGTGTGTGTAGGGGGTAAGGAACATAATGTATATTGATTGTCATACATGCTAATTATAGTCCTAAGCAGTTTAAATGTATTGTCTGACTAATCTAATGAAAATGAAGTGTGAGGATTATTATTTCAAGTGGGGATAATTCTTCTAAGTTTTCTATGAATGCTAAGGAAGAATTTAAAACATTCCTTTTCTGAAGTCATTCAACAAATTGAGTATAGGTCCAGAAGCTAAATATTGGACTACATATCCCCAGTGTCCAGGTGTTTAGGAGGCCTCATAGACTTGCATTGTGTCTCACTAATTTGTACACAATTACAAGTCCATTTGTAATAATGTTCTAAGCAGACATGATATATTAGGTAACCTAGTGTAGGTTCTTAGCATCTGCTGACCAATTGTAACATAACAATGGCTGACTAAAGTGTCATCTTAGGAAAAAAAATCATAGTTATAGAAATGATTCCAAATGATATTTACATCTGGTCTTCAATTATGCCATTATTTTTAATGATAACATTATGATAACAAAGCAGTCAAGACATACAGATAGATATCCATGTATCCTACTGAAAAAAACTTCATATAGCAGAATAGTACACTGTATTATATTAGTTCCTTCATAGAGATGACATTTTTGATGAGAAAAATTTAAGGAAGGAAGGTATTAGTGCAGCTGAGAGTTGGAGTGGAAAAAGCCCATCATGGCAGGAGGGCAATAGTGCCCAGGAGGTTGAGGTAGCTCCAGAGTGACTGATTGTATTGTATGATTAACAAGGAAATGGAAGGAAGGATTGAAAAAGAAGCTGGGCTTTTCTTTAAGACCTTCCCTTGGCGGCTTCTTTTCGCTAGCGACATCATACACTAAAACCAACTCAGAATAGGAAACCATGTGTTCAAACATATGAACTCATATGGGTCATTTCTCATTCTAAGCATAGCAGACGCCATGGCTTCCTGGAGGATAGGCCTGTCAGATCTTAATTAGTAGGAGATGACTGGCAAGGGGCTTGTAACTGCATTCTAAATTCTAACCCTGTCATTGCCCTGCCAGGTACCCAGAAAACTCTTGGACTTATTTATCAATCACCTTGGCAAAGGATTTCCCAGGGTTTTGTCTCACCTTTCTGAGATGATGACAAAATTGAGGTCTCTTTCAAACAATCAGTCCCACGTTGTCTTTTTTTAATCATTTGTTGGCTTCTGTGATTCCCCATCCCATTCTCTTACTGTACATATAGACATTTCCATTAATAAAACCCTTTCCTATTTAATTTAATTTTGGAGTCAGGTTCTCAAAGCACCTAGATTAAGAAAGTTATATCAGTGACCCATATCATAGAGATACAGGGCTATCCTATTGTTCAATGCCTAAAAGTGAAAAATAGAATAAATATAATGCCTGTGAGAAAAATCAATAGAATACCAAAGGACCCTCACACAAAGTTAGTTATATTGGACGATATCTAAGTGCCAACCATAAGGTTATCCCTCTGTTTTCAGGAGTGGGGGGTCCAGAAAAGGGGAAATCATTTGAAATGTAAATAAATATATCAAATAAAAAATAAGCATAGCTAAAATTTGTTTTGCAAGATAATTAAAAGCATCTATGACTTTATAGCTATAAAAATTTTTGCTCTGTTTTAGTGTGCTACATAAGTCTTCTCTTTTCAGGTCCACAAAACCAAGACACAGGGTCATCAAGATAACATCCTCATTTTGTGCTGTCAGGTGGAATATCTGAATTTGTAGATAACTTTATTTAGTAACATTTATTTAGCATAATTTTATATCAGGAAAACAATGACACACATCAGAACACTCCTTAAATATTATTTAACATCATCTTCTTTTTCATGCATAGTTTACATTTCCAGGATAAAGGCAGTGGAGGCAAGATAGGATTCTACCCCTCACGTTCCTTCATTCAGGTACATGTTTCCTATTCCTACAATGTTCCTTCACTCAGGGACATGTTTCCTATTCTTACAGCTGATAGTTTATGAGTTCAGGGACTTGGGATATAATTCTCACCATCTTTATTATTTGGAGCAGAATAAAGGAAATGTCAAGGAATAAAACTGAGTATTTTGTTTTTAAATTACAAAGGTTAGCCTTGCTGTGAAAATAGCTTCTAGTGGGGCTGAAGACAGGACTGAGTGGTTAAGAACACTTGTTGCCCTTGGGGAACCTGAGTTCAATTCTCAGCACCCACATGGTAGCTAGCAACCACTCATAACTCCAGTTTCATGGAAACTATCACTCTCTTTTAACCTTTCTAGTCAATAGGCACACATGTGGTGCACATACACATATATATGCATAGGCAAAAACTGATACACATGAAAATAAATATGTAAATGCTCAGAAACTTGCTTCTAAAGTAAATTTACCTAAACTAATTATTATAGTAAAGAAGCAACTGAAATATTACTTCCCCCAAATCAAGTAATCACAACATTGTCGATTATTCTTTTGTATTCTATCTAAAAGCAATGTACACAGACTTTTATTATTTTATTCTATTACATTATGCCCAGAGTCTGTGTTGTATAGCTTGTCCTTTCCATCTTGGTGAATGCTCTTGATAGCAATGTATTTGTTGTTTCCTTAGTTTGTGAAAGTTCTAATTAGCTAATGTTTAGAGGGTTTATTCTGTAGGACAGGAGCCCTAATGTATATGCTTCAAATCATTAAATCCTCATAACTCAGGGAAATGAGTTCTATTGTTACCTCCATTTTAGTGATAGGGTAGTTGAGATCTGGAGAGGGTAAGAAACCCAGTACCCCCAGAGCTCCCAGGGACAAAACCATCAACCAAAGAGTACACATGGAGTTACCCATGGCTCTAGACTCATCGGCAGCAGAGGCTGGTTTTCTTAGATACCAAAGGGAGGAAAGGCTCTTGGTCCTGGAAAAATTTGATGCAGTAGTGTAGAGGAAAACCAGGACAGGGAAGTGGGGGAGGGTTGATTGGGGAAGGGGAGATGGCTTATGGAGTTTTGGGGGGAGGGGGAACCAAGAAAGGGGACAACATTAAAATGTAAATAAAGAATATACCTAATTAAATAAACAAAAACAACAACAACAAAAACCAAGCCAATTCCTAAGAAATATATAAATAAAGAAACATTCCCAGAAATATGCAATTATTCAGTATAAAACTAGAAATCAAATAAAATGTATCTCACTCC
Organism: Apodemus sylvaticus; assembly: GCF_947179515.1. Lineage (NCBI taxonomy): Eukaryota > Metazoa > Chordata > Mammalia > Rodentia > Muridae > Apodemus > Apodemus sylvaticus. The sequence continues at coordinate 88,995,509 of NC_067480.1, forward strand.
AGTGCTAAAATTCTTTATTCTAAAAAAAGTAGAAATGGAATGCAGTTTTACCTTTTAGTTTTTATTTTTGAAACTGGGGTGGGAAGGTTATTTAATCCATTTGTTTGGAATCATCCTTTTCTTTCCTTTCCTTTCCTTTCCTTTCCTTTCCTTTCCTTTCCTTTCCTTTCCTTTCCTTTCCTCTCCTCTCCTCTCCTCTCCTCTCCTCTCCTCTCCTCTCCTCTCCTCTCCTCTCCTCTCCTCTCCTCTCCTCTCCTCTCCTCTCCTTTCCTTTCTTTATTTATGTATTTATTTATTCCTGATCTCAGAGTTAGCACGGTCTATAAAGGAGTGGTGTTTCTGCTTGTACTACCTCACATACCCTTAATTCATTCATCTATGGACACCAATTCTAGAGGTCAACATTTAATGCCCATTCTACTAAGACTGGGTAACTTCATAGAAACCTGAGAGTCAGTCTAACCCAGGCTTTAATACACATACTCTATCTTTTATAGTAACACCAATTTTACTAGATTAAATAATTTAATGGTGCTTCAGGTTGTTTTTGTTTTGTTTTGTTTTGTTTTTCATTTCAGAGACATAATATTACTCCGGGGTCTATTGTGAAGATCAAAGAATATAACTTTATATTGAAAGGTTCAAGGTCAGGACAGTACTTCTGTTTTCATTGTGTCCATACATAGCATCAGACACAGAGCATCATGCACAGAGCATCTGGAACAGAGGCGTCAGTAAGTCTTGGCTACATGCAATGAAAGAATGACCATCACAACAAGTGACATACAGAAGGTGCCTAACTCAGGTTCTTCCTCCTAAGCTGGGTTATTTGCACTCCTCGTCGCTTAATATTACCTTCTTAGAGCTGTTTTCTTACCTGCCACAACTTGCATAATTCTTCCGTTAGCTGCTGGTTTCCTAAGTGTTGGTGTTCTCATAAACATACTTTTGAATCTATTTTTTTTTTTATCACTCAAACTTACTTTCTTGAGAATGAACTACGTTATCAGTTAAACATGAGAAGCAAAGCCAAGAAGAACCCCTGCATTTCAGGCCAGCAGTTTGAGCATATGGGTATCATTGTTGACTGTCACAAAAAGAGACTTCAGTCATTCACTGAGGAGGAGTTGTACAGGTATTAATGCTGACTAGAAATGATGGAAAAAGAGATTAGACAAAGGGGTTTCAGCGTTAAATAGACAAGGGCAGAAGAGATGAATATTTAGGTTAGGAGTTGAAAAATGAAGAGACTACAGTTTCTGTGGGGCTGAACACAGTTTCTTTGTGAAAATTATATATATATATATATATATATATATATATACATATCAACAGAAACATGAATGAGAATTTCCCCAGTTTAATAAAGACTTGACAGAACTCTTTTAGATATACTAGAAAAATAATTAATTATAAAAAGCTAGTATTATACAGCGTGGTAACAGAATTATTTATCCATGAGTACTGAGATGTTTTCATTTAAAAATTTTGCTTAGTGTTTTTTTACTTTTAAAAATTATACCTAGTTTTATTAAAAATTTAAATATTCTGGCTTTTACTACCAGAATCAGTCAATTAATTTGGATTTTAAAAAATTACTGAATAGTTATTATCCATTCAAAAACTATATAGTATTTATAGCATACCTTTAAGTGTTAGCCATGACCTTAACTCTTATTTTCTTAATGTGAAATCACATTTATTATTTACATTCCTGTCAAGACAAAAACCACATGTTCATTATCAAAATATATATTAGTTCTTAAAAAGTTTAAGCCAGGCACTAGTGGTAGACACCACTAGCACTCAGAATGCAGGGAAGGTGGATGGATCTCTGTGAGTTCAAGGACAGCCTAGTTTACAGAGCTAGTTTCAGGACATCCAGGGCAATACAAAGAAAGCTTACCTCAAAAAAATGTTTAGAAAAACTGCTCAGTGACGTAATGGTGGGGAAAGCAATATATAGATGTGTGTGATTGGCAGACATGGGGCTTTGCTGGCTGAAATGTTAGAAGACTGCAGTCAAACCAATGGCCAGGAAAGAAGTGACCTCAAGCTCCACAGGGAGGAAGCACTTCCAAACTCATTCAGTTGGATTTTGTCAGGCTTCATGTTCTGGTTGCCTGTAGTAGACCAGTTAGCCCCTTGCCACAGTCATTTCTGGCAGTTCCTCACAATATGGACAGTTGGCTTTTTCTCCAAATGAGGATTCTGATGGCAAAAGAACTGAACAGAGGGCTTTCAAAAGCAGGCTGTGGCCCATCCTCAGTGGTGTCACCCTTCTGCTTCAAACATCACCCAGATGACCTAGAACTCCACAGAAGCATGAAGAGCCACAGAGCAGTAACTCTGAGGATTGTTGTGATGAATACTGTAGTAAGAAATATGGAGCAGGTGGGGAGTTCTATGGCTGAGGAATATTAAGGGTGGCTTTGATTCCAGAGTCTCTGCTTCTGGTGATGACTATACTATGTGATTATCATAGGGACAGCAGCCTCCTGGTTGGGAAATTACAAAGGTACTAGTCATAGCTTCCTTTAAAGTCTTCTTTGGTGGGTATTAAAAAATAATATGCCTTTGAGAATTTTTTATACTTAGTTTTGACCTTTTATCCAGTCTTTCCGACATTCATCACCCTTTTCTGTCCTCCATATTTTTATTTTTTTTTGTAGATCGTTTACTTTTTTATGCATCGGGTCTGATTTGTGCTGCTCCCACATTGATAAGTGTGTGACCTTCTACTGAATCATAGTTGACCTACCAGTGGCAAGATTCTTAAAATTGACTCTCTTTCCTAGTGGCTATCAATTAGCAACAACTCAGCTAGATATGGGTCAGACTTTATGTCTACTGCCCCTCTTCATGCTGGCATTTGATCTGGCCTGATGTTGCATTGGACTTGTGCATGCTGCTTAAGCTACTGTGTGTTACTATGTCCTGCTATGTTCATACAATGGTTTCTTGTGTTTGCTTAAGATCTCTGGCTCTTACTGTTTTTCTACCCCCTCATTTACAATAATCCATGAGCCTTTGGAGGAAGGATGCAGTAGAGATGTTTCATTTAGAACTGAACATTCCATAATCTTTTATTCTTTGAACATTTGCTTGTTGTGACTCTCAGTGTTATCACCATCTACTGCAAATAGTAGCTTCTCTGATGAAGACTAAGGGATGTGTTAACTTATACTCCATCAGGATCCAATTTAGTGCCATGTCCATTTAGCACAATAATAGTGGTAAATTCTCCAATATGGCATATGGCCTGTCTAGTTATGAGTTTTGTCACATGGTGACAGGTAAGAGTTTCATCCTGTAGAGTGGAACTTCAATCTAATCTGAAAGTGGTTAATTATGCCCATGATGTTTGAGACAAATAGGGATGTTTTCCCATGTGAGTCCTTGTTTTAGCGACTAGTGTTCACAGCTAGAAAATTTGATGATTATTTTTCTCCTCTAGTAGCCTGCATATCACCTTCTAGTATTATAAAAGCTAACCAGCAAGGCCAAAGTCTCCAGCAGTACCAGCTCACCATCTCTAGGTTCCATGACCTAACAAAGTGGTGTCTTCAGCAGTAGGGGGAACTTCTTTTATATTAAATGCAATTGAAGAGAATTTGAGAATAGCTTTGTTGTTTATTTCAGTTAATGATTATTTTCAGATATTAAACTTCAGGACATCTTTGACATTCCTGAAAGGAAAAAAGAAACAAGATATAAGGACTAAAATATGTTAAACTAATATTCCTACTCATGATTAAGATTCCAAATACAAAGAGAGAAAGGATACAGTTTCACAAAATTATCTCAGAAGGGATGGGAGCAAAACAGCCACCAATCAACTAACCATTCAAAACAGATATCAGTACGGAATCTTAACTGAATTTTAATTGTTAAAATGAGTTGGGTAATTTGCATGCGATACAAGGAAAAAAGTGAAAATTATTGTATCCAAAGGCTTGACTTTTATTTTCAATTACAGACATATCTTGTGATAACAGATGGCATATATATTGTCAAAATTAAATCTATTTAATCCCTTTAGAAAACAGTACTTACTGTTACCATATCAACAGTCTGATTATGTTCCTGGTCAGCTTTTATGTTGAGAAGCTCATTTGATACAATATAGTTAGGAGGACTTGGACAAGTGCTAATTAACAATACCACATCAGTGTCCCTGGAGTTCTGCTGTACACGACAAATGATGCTCTTTCCAGGGGAAGTTGAGCTGCATATTTGTAATTTGCTTGATGTGTAACAGATCTTTGCATGTATTTAGCATTTAAGGAGCCTCACGTGGTTTAAAACAGTTTCCGTCTTTTCAGTATTTATATTCATTCATTTTGTCAATGTTTTTTCCTCATCTGTAGGGCACCAACTCTGTAGATGGATCAGAAAACTTTGTAGAGTAAGTTTGAGGAAAGAGTGGCCTATGTTACACAAAGTCACAAGCTAAGGAAAGTAAGAGTCAGGCACTAGGGAGAGGGCTCAGCAGGTCAAGGTCAAAAACCTGAGTTCTATGCCTAGATCTTATGGTGGAAGAAAAGAACAGAGTTGTCCTCTGGCCTCTATACATAAGCCATAACTTGAAAGTGATTGCAGACATTAACATATTACATATATATGTGCATGTGTGTGAGAGCAGACTCATAGACACAAACACATATATATGTAAAATTATACTATACAATACTATATTATATTATGTTATGTTATACTATACTATACTATACTATACTATACTATACTATACTATACTATACTACACTACACTACACTACACTACACTACACTACACTACACTACACTATACTATACTATACTATACTATACTATACTATACTATACTAAAAAGATGGGTTTCCAGGGAAGGGGCCATGGACTACAAACATCTTCTACCCTGCTCTGAGGACTAAGCTTACTTCTGCATATGCCCTATTGTTTCTGTTTATTCCATTATTTTTGCATATGGGGTATCTATCAAGAAAATATCCCTTGTCCAAGGAGAGAAAGAAAGCCATTCTATCTCCTTTCATTATTGCTTTATTTTGATACTGATCATTAAAACTTGGGAGGCTTTATTTTTGCCTTATTTGCGTTAATGGAGGATTTGAAAATACATACATACACAATTGAGAGCTGTAAATAACGAAAGAAATATGCTAGAATGAAGTCAATGCTATGCACACACATATATAATGCTAACAGAACATGTAAAAGTACCATGTGAGATAATCCACAAGTATGTTTCTTTGACCCTTTCATGTCCTGTCCTCAATTCACCATTGTGCTGTGTATTTGGAAGTGGAAGCAGAATTCCACTTCCAAAGCCAGCTTTTTTTTTTTAATTTTTTATATTTTTTAGCATCTTGCTAAAGTTTGCTCAGGTACCAGGAGGAAGTAAGGTTCTATTTCTCTTGTTTTTATTATGTTACAGAATTGTATCCTCTTAGATGCATTCTTTACCATCTGTGGTGGTTTAAATATGCTTGGCCCAGGGAGTGGCACTATTAAGAGGTGTGGCTTTGTTGAAGGAAGTGTGTCACTGTAGGGTTGGGCTTTGTGACCCTTCTACTAGCCAGCTGGAAGAGAGTCTGCTCCTGGCTCCCTTTGGATGCATATATAGAACTCTCAGCTCCTCCATCACCATGCCTGCCTGGATGCTGTCATGCTCCCACCTTGATGTCAATGGACCACACCTCTAAACCAGTCAGACAGCCCAAATTAAATATTGTTCTTTATAAGAGTTGCCTTGGTCATCTCTTCACAGCTATGGAACCCCTAACTGGGATACCATCTTTTGGGTCTTTTAGTCTTTGCTAAAATGAAAGCTTCCATGGAGTCCAGTTATGGCTCCCATTACCACAGCCAAGATGATGGGAATGGCCAGTTTCCCAAAGCAATTTGTCTTGGAGAACTTGAACGTTCTGCCTGCTTTCCTCACTCTTGTTGTAACTAGCTCTCTCAATTTCATTACATTCCCCTTAGTTACTCTTTCTGACCATGACACCTCCTTCCTGCAGAGTCTTTGACTCTACAGTGAGCGAATATTTCTGGGGGGGAATTTGGATGTCTTCATAGAAAGGCATGGTGAAGTTTTACATTTAAATGTTGAGTGGCTAACTTCCTTTCCCTGCCTTAATAGGTCATTTCAACAAGAAGTGAAGATAACTGAAAAAAAAAATTAGCTTGAAGAGCTGCCAGATTTAGCAAAAAGAAAGGAAACAGGGAACCAAGATGATCAATTTCATTTGAATTTCAGATGAATGAAAAACGAATATGGACCATATGCACACTATGTTTCCACTGGCAGTATTACCTGCAAGTAATACGTTTCACCTAGTACACATTTGCTACATGTGTATTCATTGGTGGGTTTAGGTATCACGGAGAAGGGAAGTTGCTGAAAAAAAAAAATCAGCCACTGACAAAAGATTGCTGGAGGCAGAATGTGTCAAAAATCACTGTGTCCCTGAGGGGGTTACACACGCCGTCTGTGGCCTCCTTGGGGACTGACATTATCATTGAAATACATCTATGCATGTGTGGGTCAGTTCCTCCAGGCTGTGTCTGCCAAAGGATCCGAGAAGGGAACGATGAACAATGCCTGGTTCGGATGTGAGGAAGTCTGCAAGGGGAAGGACAGTCACGAGTGAGTCTTTTGGCACTTGGTTAGGCTGCCCCTCAATCTTAAAATCCCTTTACTGCACCCTACTAATGAATAATGATTAACCATTCTGTGGGCTTGTTAGCAGTAGAGTTGATGTGTGTTAAGTGCTTTGCACAACGACTGGAATGCACACTGAGATGAAGTGGGACTGTAATTAGAAGTTTATGTGCAACCCAGAGAAATGATTTGTCAGTCACATAGCATGCTTGTGCCTAGACCCTAAGCAATGGCTGAACGGTTCAGGTTAGCTCTGGGAATATGAAACATTATAATAACAATAAAGACTTCACTCCTTTCTTTTTGTTACTTCTCACTGTTTTGCTGTCATAGGCAGTGCTGTTCTTTAACTGAATAATCTTCTTTGCAGTATAGACATTTACATAACGGAACAGAAATTCAGTCTTTTGATGAATCCTCAAATATTATGACTCTGCCATGAGAAAAACTTATTGTAACATTTAAACCATTCTGACATCATTGGCCACGAACAAATCATTTTGAATCATGGATTCTGGTCTGTACTGAGGTAAAAGAGCTCTTAATTTTTATGACTATTTTGCTTCAAGCTTTCCTTTAAGTGTGATGTCTTTCAGTATTCCTGTGAGAGCTTCCCTCACTACGTACATTTAAAAAATCCTTTCATTTTATCTGCAAATCTTACTAAAGATCATCACTTCTCTAAATTTCTCCATTTTTTGTATACAGAAAAGAATTTGGCTACAGCTCTGATTTGAAAGATCCTTAAAGAAAAATAGTGAGTTATTACAAAAATTCTTTAAGCTTTCAATAATGTATTATTGAATTTGACAGAATGAGATATATACATTCCTTTGATATATTTGCCTGTTGAGGGAGCGTTAATGTTGTAAAGATAATAGACAAGTAAAGGACAGCTCAAGATGTTTTAGAAAACAGAAAAAATAATTTTGAGAATCCAGTTCGTACCCCACCACCCGGATATGGCATAAAAGATTATCTAGTTCCCATTGGAATTTACAATTCCCCACCTCTGGAGATATATCAAAATGGCTTGCTTATGTAAATCACTTTTAGGAATAGACTATAGACAGACAATTGACAAACTAGATTTGGTTTTGACAGCTCCCATATAATGTTTAACTAAACATTATAGCTGTTGTATTTTTATCAATAATACAAGATGTTGTACTGAATATTATTTTATGCTATCTCCATTTTAAAATCTTACTTACTCATTTATTTATTTTTTGGTGGCAGGATCCAAGTCAGGGCCCTCTTGTATGCCAGACAAGTACACTTTCCCTGAGCTACATCCATGATTCTTTCCATGATATGTCCTGCATTTTCACCTTATATATTTGTGTTTGTCTTTCTTGGACAAAGCCTGGATTAACTGCAATGAACAGAGTTTCTTCAAGCTGGGCCAGGGGAAGCAGAGAGAGAGCAACCGGGAGAAGATCCAGTTCCAAGAGATGATCTCTCACTTTGCTCTTTGATAGTTCTGTTGTTTCTTCAAGTTAAGAGTTTCAAGTTAATCCTGTAATGGCACACACTCTTGTTAATATAGTGTTGGGGGTCTCAGAGTTGCACAGTTATAATGTTGTTTTAGGCCAGAGGGTGAAGATCAGAAATAAACAAGCTGTTAAAAGGTCTAAAGTGGTCAATTGCACAGCTTTTGATGAAGCCAAGCAAAAGCAAGTTTGTAAATCACTAGGTTTGCAATGTGGGCACTGTTTTCTATTCCCATATAAATTCGCACATGGAGTTGGAACTTCTGTGGAAATAGTATGCTGACCAAAATTCTTTTAAAATGAACATTTTTTGAAGAATTTCATGAGGCCTGAACAGTTATTTAAATCAACAAGTATGTCATTTTCCACGAGACAACTGAGCTGAAGAAGTATGATTTTCTATTGCTGCTATCTTCCTAAATTCTAGATAGTTTTATACACGCATGATAGCTACAGCCCAAATGTTTGAACTCCAAAGGAGGTTATGAAAATGGTGATGAAAGATTCAATTTTTGTTATCCTGAACCAAGATTTCCATAAAAGTAGTTTGGGATAGCTAGCATGATTTTATGGAAAATCCATATCACTGGAAAGCAAACAAAGTTTGAAGAATATATTTTGTAGGAGAATTATCTCTTTCCACATATTACCATTTTAAAGCCTAGTAGTTCAAAATACACACCTCAATCATCATTGTGACAAACTGCTTACAGGAAGAACCATGCAGATGAAATAAATGATGACAACTAATGAGAACCCAGACACCTGACATGGAATCTAATTTTTTTTTTTTTTTTTTTTTTTTGCCATGGAACAAGAAGATGACCTTGCCATCAAAACAAACAAGCAAGTAAATAAAAACACAAACCAGGCTCTCATTTACCAAAAACAATTAATGTTAAACTTTGTAAGGAAACCTTTTGAATCGGAAACATGAATAGAAAGTAATTTGGATGGTGGATTACTTTCAGAGATGTACATAGCTTATTATTGACAGAGGCAAACTGCATTGTAAACCGTTCTTTGGCTTGTCTTCACCTAATTGAAATGCTGTTTGCCATGTGACAATGGTAAAGAAAAAGAGAGTGGAATGGTTTATGACACATGGATAGGACTAGAAACACAGGAATCCTCTGTGATCATAGTAGCCAACAGGGGTAGAATGTGAGCTAGCCAGTGTTGGTTTAGTCTGTAGCAAATATATCTAAGCTAACTAGCTTCTATAAAGAGAGTTTTATTTTGGCTAACTCTTTTGGACTCTATCATTCAGAACCAACCAAGCCCATGGTTTTAAGGTCATATCATAGGAGGGGCCTGTAGTGGGTAAAAAAAAAAAAAAGCGCTGACCTCAGTAGCCAGAAACAAAGGGTACAAGGGAAAATGAGAGCTCCCCAATCTTCTTTGAGGGTGAGCCCTTAATGATCTGGGTACCCCCCCATCAGATATCATCCCCTAAGATTTCAACCACTTCCACAAAGCACCAATTCACAGAATGATTATCAATACACTCACCTTTGTGTATATTCCAGATCCAAATTACAACAGGCAGCACGTTTTGAAATTTTCTGAAACTAGGAATATCTCATTTGATCATAAATTATCATAGACAATTCATAAGACAAATCACAGTTAACATCAGGTATACTCTTCTAAGCAGTACAATTAAAATGGCATCGTTCCTTGTATTAGAAAGAACTTATTTTTCTTCTCATGAATTCGAGCTGTGCCTTTTTTATGTCCACTGTGTATTTTGAAATAAAAATATCAACTATTACCACTTTGAAACTTACTTACATGTAATACCTGCCTAATTGTCAGCTGTGTACTCTGTGAGAAGTCTTGGGCTAACCTGTCTTTGTCTACTTTTCTCTCTTAACATGCTAACTCCCTAGGGGCATACACACACATTTCAACTTCCCTTCAGATATTTTACCTAATAAGTAGACAGGATGTGCTACAAGTACCGACTGCCTGACACATGTTGGCCATTAAGAAAATGTAAATGAATTGGCATTATTTAATATATACATAGATGGAACTTTGCAAGATGAAAAAGTTCTGTGCATGGGTGGACAGCAATGGGATCAGATTGAATGTCACTTAAACCAGGTCTTTAACCTGGTATAAGAGGCCACATTTAATGTTATTTATATTTACATATAAAATTGACTGAGTAAAGGAAAGGAAAACTGGGAAAAGGAAAATGCATATATTGTGTGCCTTGGTTTATGACATAGATCCTTTCCTCTCCTTTTATGACATTTCTCTGGCAATGGCAGGTTGGTTGATCATTAAAGAATGCAGCTAGAATACTTTTTAATATAGCTCAAAATAAAGCAGTACTGATTAATTACTGATTAGGACCCATAATTTTATACAAAGTAAAGATAGAAAATGGGAATGAAGGGACTGGGTAGAAAACACAGGTTTTTCATTAATTGTAAGATTATTCAGAGTCAGGTGAATTTTTGAGTTGGAGGCCAGGCTGGTCTGTCTGTGCTACTCCTGAACTCATAAGTGTTTTTTTTCTAAATTAACTCAGAGTCCATTTCTAATATAGAATCTTTTCCTTAGATGAGAAATCCTATGCCAAGATGTCTTGAATTGGCAAGAAAATCTTAGCCAAAGATCAGAACAGAATCAACAGAATATAGAAAGATTTATTCTTAGACACAGCAAAGAGGAGAGATGGAGAACAACATTCTCTAGTGATGACTCTTTCTCATATGGTGAATGTAACCTATTTAACTATTCTACAAAATTATTCTGCAACTGTTTGTAACTGTTTTTTCCTATTCAGAAAGCTCTTACTTATGACTACATGTTGAAAAGTATATTCCTTACTTTTTTTTTTTAGCAGTTTGAGAGTTTCAGGTCTTTTATTGATTTTATCCGGCCATTTCAAGTTGAATTTTGTGCATTATAAGGGATGAGGAACTTGTTTTATTCTTTTACATGTAGGCATCCATTTTCCCTAGAACTATTTATTAAAGATTCATTCTAACATTCTATCCTACTGATTTATGTGGCTGTGACTGTGTGACTTCCATGATAATTTTATTAGTATGACTCTATAGCATAACTTAAATCTATCCTTCAAATCTAGCAATATTCTTCTCATTCAGAATTGCTTTGTTTATCTGAGGAATGTATTTCTACATGCATTTTAAAACTTTTGCCCTATATGTGTTTCCCTATTCTAATTGTTACTGGAATTTGATAAAGATTGCAAAGAATCTAGGTTGCTTTTGGTAGGAGAGTCATTTTCATAATATTAATCCTGTTAACTCATGAATATGAGTTTGCACTATAGCAGATTTTAATATCCTTGGATATGTTCATTTCAAGGTATTATCTTGAGGTTATTATCAATGAGCTTGTTTCCCCAATTTCTTTCTCAGTAGCTTGCCATGGGTATATACAAAGACTATGGATTTTCGTATTAGTTTTGGATCTTATTCTTTTGCTGCGTGTGTTCACCAGTTTTAAAGATTTTCTTGTGGAGTCTTTGAGGCCTCTTATGTATCAAATTAAACCACATGGATGTAGAGATGCTTTCTTCCTTTTTTTATATCCCTTTTATTTGCTTCTCTTATCTTACTAGTCTTGGTAAGTCTTCTAGAATTATATTGAATAAAAATGGAGAAGAATGACTACTCTTGTCTTCCTACTGATTTTAGTGGAAATGGTTTGCTTATTTTCTCCATTCAGTATAATGATAGGTATAGGCTTGTAACATAGCTTCTGTTATGTTGACATATATTTCTTTTATTCTGAGTTTCTTCAGCACTTTTAAGTGAAAGGATGGTAGATTTTTGTTAAAGATAGATGTGACTTCTATCCTTGAGACTATTTATATAAGTTAAAACATTTACTGACTTATATATATATATATATATATATATATATATATATATATATATATATATATATATATATATACTGAACCACTCTTACATTCTGGGGTAAAACCAAATTGTCACAATGAATCATCTTTTTGATCTGTTCTTGATTTTGGTTGAAATTCTGGTTGATCTTTGTCAACTTGACAGAGTGTCTTGGGAAGAGGGAGTCACAACTGAGAAATTAAGTTTGATCGAACTTTTCTGTGTGTAGGTCTGTGAGGCATAGTTTTAAAAGAGTTATTCACGTGGGAAGGCTCAGACTACTGTGGACAATACCATATCTGGGGCAGGGTGGACCTGAGTTCTATAAGAAGAGAGAACAAGCAAGTAGGCAGTGTTCTTCCATGGTTTCTTTGTTAAGCTCTAGTTTTGGGTTTCTGCTTTGGTTTCTTTCAGTGATGGACTATATTCTCTAAGACAAACAAACAGATAAACAAACAAAAATATCAAAAACCCACCATGTTTTCTGCTCATATTGTTTTTGGCTAGTGTCTTGTTATAGCAACCTAGAACATCTGGTAAATATTTGATTGAGACTATACTAGTCAATGTTCCTCAGGGCAAGCGGTTTCTAATTTTTGTCATTTTTTTGTTATTGTTGATAGGTCTATTTGTTTTCATCAGCAATATTATTTCAGTTGAAGTACTTGCAATGTTCAAGTGTAACTTGGATCGTCTTGAATACATAGTTCAGAAAACAATTCTTCAGTCTAGGAGCTTAGGGTACCTGGTATATGCTCTATATTATTTCTTGAGTAGTATATTGACTGGGAGAGCAACTACTACTTGATACTACCTGTATGTATATACTATACTAGCCAATTAACAGTAGTGATCCCTTTGACTATAGTAACTATTTGTGAATAAACAGCCAAGGTTATTATTGAGTCAGTGTAGAGTTTTGGCTCTTACAATGTAAGATTAGGCATGGAGGCCACTTAGGGTGGGTCACGATAAGAATTATGTGTTATATCAACACTGAAGAGAGAAAAAAATTAAAGACAGTAAAGTAGCTGGAAGCAAAGTTGAGATTCTGTTAACGCCCATAGATTTTATAGCTTGTTAAAGCCATGGAGAGTTACAATTAAGATGTAAAACATAGAGGTGATAAAGAAGAGGGAATGGAGAAAAGATGTAGGGGTGAGATGGGTGTCTTGTGAGATGTGGCTGAAATGTACAGAAAAGACTGCCTTAGAAAGAAATGGAGAGAAACTTAAAGAATAGTCTAAAAACCTGAGCAATGTACAAACAAAAGGGAAAGCATCATGAGACATAACTGCAGAAGAGCACAAAAGAATACAAAATAAGAAATAAAAAGGATGCTTAGGGATGAATTGCTGCCTCAGCTGTCCTGAGTAGATAGATCAACTTCTGAGATCCCTATGGCTCTAGTAAATTCCATGTGGCACTATGTCATACATAAGTGGAATTAAATCCTAAAATGATCATCAAAGTCCCATCAAAACAGAAAAATAAGAAAAAAACCACAATCTAGGCTATGCCTATTTTTCATTATTTTTAAGGAAAAGAAGCAAGGTAAATCTGGGGCCTTCTATTTAATAAGGTTGACATCTGTTTTGTTGTCAAAATAAATATAATACATTTATATAATTTTTTGCCATCTTAATTATGTTATATTTCTGGGTCTCACTGTTTTAATTTCTGTAATCAAGCTGTTGAAGCAAATAAGCCTAAAGCATTTTTTTATGTTTCAAATTACGGATTCCACAGCATAATGCCTATGGACGTATCTAATCATCTGAAATGGCCCTCATCTTGGACAGAGATAGATCTTCGATTTTGATCTGAGCCCCATAAAGTTAAATTTATCTCTATTTGTGGATGATCCATATTTCTATTTGAAGGGGGTAGAGATATTGTTAAATTTTTGGCTCCAGCATCCCTCTTTAGCTAAGAGTAAGAAGACTGAACATTGCTTAACGCAGAAGACTCTCTTAGGTGCAATGTATTTTTGTCTTTACCTGCTTTTGAGAGAAATAGAGAAGGAACGAAGTCATTCTGGTTAACACCTGCTAGAGTAGTTACTGCCTAGTAGAAGTCAGGTAAGAGTTGATTTGTTGAAAAGTATAATGCTGGTATGTTGGAGCTTTCCATTGGTGCTATCAGTGGCCATGATGCTGATAGTTGCCAATTACTTGATACCCAATAGATGCTGAGAATGAATACTTTCTATATTATAGGAGATATTGTTTCTTTCTGTTTCCTACATCTGTCGACCTCATATCTAACTAATCTGAGTGGAGGTTGTAAAGATTGTCTTCCAACTCCTTTGTTTACAAGTGGCTTCTGATGGGTTGACAGCTTCTTCTACTTGCATTTCTGGCACCTGTACACATGGATGTGGCTCTTCAGCCTAAACACATCTACTGTGGTCCCCAAGTTCTGCCATGTGATAAAAAGTTCCTTTGTATGAAGATCACCCAGGCTCAACCACTTCAGTTTTGTTGAAAGGAGGAGAATCTTAGCTTCACTTGGTGAGTCAGAATAATATTAGCAATATTATCATGATTCTGCTCTGCAGAGGAACTAAACATAGAATCTATCTATAGCTTATGCTGCAGTAAAGTCACTAAATCATATGGTTTTGATGCTTCAGTTACTTGGTCCTTATGTATTTGACTGTGCTTTTTGTGAAGAACCCAGCGTAGAAAGGTCCTGGGTAAGATTAGTCTTACCTCCAATAAGTCAAAACTTGTAAACTAAAGCTTTATATAAATATATATATATTTTTTATCTTTATTACATTTTATCATAATAATTCACAATACAATCATATATGTATTATATTCTTATATGTTTTGCATATAGACAGTATATGGGTTAAAATTAAGCAGCATTTTGATAAAAAAGAAAAAAGATTATATATTTTAATCTCTCAGGTTTTTGAAGGTTTTTAATTTTTATTTAGTTTTTCCGTAACATTTTAAAATTTTGATTTTTGTATGGCATTCCTTATCAGAGTTTGTCAGTGATTCCTTTGTCACATCATGGGGATAAGAACTTTTCTGTTCACCATTATACTGTAGAAGAGTCAGATGGAAGAGTCAATGCTTTTTGTCTTTGTTGGCACTCTTGGTCAACCCTAAGCAGTGGAGAAAATTCCAACTTATCATTTCAACAATATTTTTCTGTTCCACTGTGATTTTGGTGTAGTAAATACAGCATTTGTGGCATCTTTTTTTGTGGCTGAGGAGTCAGGGTAACAGTAGGTAGACAGTAAATACCTCTTATTGTGGCAATGTGTTCGTTGGCATGGATGGATAGATGGTTGAGCAAGAGTAGTGATAATTGACTGAATGAATAATGGAATCTAGATATAACATTTGAGTACTGTTAACAAGCTACATTTGCTGTAGATAATAAATTCAGAGTTTACTTCATGATCTTGGTAACTTAGAAAAAAGTATTTGTGGTTTTATCTACCCTGAAGTAAGTCAAATTGTCTTCACACACAAGACTTATGCTGCTCTTATTGAATTCTTTGGGAAAGTCACCAGTCATGAATTATGATACTCTTATGACCACTGTACCTTTTCAGCCACTCCAAACCCAAGCAGGAAGTCTGCACTGTCTTTGAAGTCATAGTACTGACCTTCTTATGATAGGTTCTCATCTATTTCTCACAGATAGTAGCTTTTCTGAATTTTCAGCTCTGGCCTCATTTGCTGATTTTCTTTTCTCTATTGTTTAGGTTTCAATTTGCATTGTGATCTATCATTTCTAGGCGTTCTGGTATTTGCTACCCACTTTATCTCATTCTTGCATCCAGGTTGACATTTTTTAAGTGCTTGTTCAGTGCCCCTAGCTGAGTATCTTACTACTTTCTAAATGAAAGCTTTCTTTAGCAGAGTCATTCTTAAGACTGCTTTTTTCCCCCTCACTTTCCCAGCTCTATTATGTATACTTTTCTTCTGCCTTCTTGTCACTTCTTGTGCTTACATCCATTCTTCACTACAGAAGGGGCCAGGTAATTTTTATCCTGCACCTATTTTCTATTCAGTTCTGTCTCCTACTGTGTGTGTGTGTGTGTGTGTGTGTGTGTGTATGCACATGGGCACATACACATGAATCTGTGCATTTGTGATGGTCAGAAGACAACTTACAGGAATCAATCATCACCTTTCACCTTGCGGTTTCTGGGAGAATGAACTCAGGTAAACAAGCCTGGAAGTAAGCAATTTAACTCCCAAGTTATTTTGCTGGGCCACTCTCCATATTTTTAGTGGAGGATTCCTATAGCCTGTTACTTTCATTTTATTTCTAGAGTTACATTTCCTTAAGTGCACTACTTATTTTGATTAAAATAGAATTTTAACATTTAACTCACAGATTTGTACTAATTTTTATTTTTTCTTTTATTTTAATCGATATATTTTTTATTTACATTTCAAATGATTTCCCCTTTTCTGGTCTCCCACTCCCTGAAAGTCATATAAGACCCCTTCCCTCCCCCTGTTCTCCTGCCCACCCCTTCCCAATTCCCTGTTCTGGTTTTGCCCTATACTGCTACACTGAGTCTTTCCAGAACAAGGGGACCACTCCTCCATTCTTCTTGTACCTCATTTGATGTGTGGATTATGTTTTGGCTATTCCAGTTTTCCAGGCTAATACCCACTTATTAGTGAGTGCATACCATGATTGATCTTTTGAGATTGGGTTACCTCACTTAGTATGATGTTCTCCAGCTCCATCCATTTGCCTAAGAATTTCATGAATTCATTGTTTCTAATGGCTGAATAGTACTCCATTATGTATATATACCACATTTTTTGCATCCATTCTTTCTGTTGAGGGATACCTTGGTTCTTTCCAGCTTATGACTATTATAAATAGGGCTGCTATGACCATAGTGGAGCACTTATTCTTATTACATGCTGGGGAATCCTCTGGTTATATGCCAGGAGTGGAATAGCAGAATCTTTCAGAAGTGATGTGCAGAGTTTTCTGAGGAACCGTCAGACTGATTTCCAGAGTGGTTGTACCGATTTGCAACCCCACCAGCAGTGGAGGAGTGTTCCTCTTTCTCCACATCCTCACCAACACCTGCTGTCTCCTGAGTTTTTAATCTTAGCCATTCTGACTGGTATAAGGTGAAATCTTAGGGTTGTTTTGATTTGCATGTTCGTGATGACTAATGAAATTGAGCATTTTAAAAATGTTTCTCCGCCATCTGAAGTTCTTCAGGGGAGAATTCTTTGTTAAACTCTGTACCCCATTTTTAATAGGGTTATTTGGTTTTCTGAAGTCTAACTTCTTGAGTTCTTTGTATATATTGGATATTAGCCCTCTATCTGATGTAGGGCTGGTGAAGATCTTTTCCCAATTTGTTGGTTGCCTATTTGTCCTTTTGATGGTGTCCTTTGCTTTACAGAAACTTTGTAATTTTATGCGGTCCCATTTGTCAATTCTTGATCTTAGAGCATACACTATTGGTGATCTGTTCAGGAACTTTCCCCCTGTACCAGTTTCCTCAAGGGTCTTCCCCAGTTTCTTTTCTATTAGCTTCAGAGTGTCTGGCTTTATGTGGAGGTCCTTGATCCATTTGGAGTTGAGCTTAGTACAAGGAGACAAGGATGGATCAATTCTAATTCTTCTGCATGCTGACCTCCAGTGGAACCAGCACCATTTACTGAAAAGGCTATCTTTTTTCCATTGGATGTTTTCAGCCTCTTTGTCGAGGATCAAGTGGCCATAGGTGTGTGGGTTCATTTCTGGATCTTCAATCCTGTTCCATTGATCTGCCTGCCTGTCACTGTACCAATACCATGCAGTTTTTAACACTGTTGCTTGCTAGTCTTGCTTGAGGTCAGGGATACTGATTCCCCCAGAATTTCTTTTGTTGTTGAGAATAGTTTTAGCTATCCTGGGTTTTTTGTTATTCCAGATTAATTTGAGAATTGCTTTTTCTTAATCTAGGAAGAACTGAGTTGGGTTTTTGATGGGGATTACATTGAATCTGTAGATCGCTTTTGGCAAGATGGCCATTTTAACTATATTAATCCCGCCAATCCACGAGCAGGGAAGATTTTTCCATTTTCTGAGGTCTTCTATTTCCTTCTTCAGAGACCTGAAGTTCTTGTCATATAGATCTTTCACTTGTTTGGTTAGAGTCACACCAAGATACTTTATATTGTTTGTGGCTATTGTGAAGGGTGTCATTTTCCTAACTTCTTTCTCAGCCTGCTTATCCTTTGAGTATAAGAAGGCCACTGATTTGCTTGAGTTGATTTTATAACCAGCCATTTTGCTGAAGTTGTTTATCAGCTGTAGGAGTTCTCTGGTGGAGGTTTTCGGGTCACTTAATAGACTATCATGCCATCTGCAAATAGTGATAATTTGACTTATGCCTTTCCAATTTGTATCCCCTTGACCTCCTTATTTTTTCTAATTGCTCTAGCTAGAACTGCAAGTACTATATTGAAAAGATATGAAGAGAGAGGACAGCCTTGTCTAGTCCCTGATTTTAGTGGGATTGCTTCAAGTTTCTCTCCGTTTAATTTGATGTTGGCTACCGGTTTGCTGTATATTGCTTTAAAGATGTTTATGTATGGGCCTTGAATTCCTGTTCTTTCCAAGACTTTTAGCATGAAAGGACACTGAATTTTGTCATATGCTTTTTCTGCATCTAATGAGATGATCATATGTTTTTTTCTTTGAGTTTGTTTGTTCTTTTTTTATTTTTTTAATTCGGTATATTTTTTATTTGCATTTCAAATGATTTCCCCTTTCCTAGCCCCCCCACTCCCAAAAAGTCCCGTAAGCCCCCTTCTCTCCCCCTGTCCTCCCACCCACCCCTTCCTACTTCCCCGTTCTGGTTTTGCTGAATACTGCTTCATTGAGTCTTTCCAGAACCAGGGGCCACTCTTCCTTTCTTCTTGTACCTCATTTGATGTGTAGATTATGTTTTGGGTAATCCAGGTTTCTAGGTTAATATCCACTTATTAGTGAGTGCATACCATGATTCATCTTTTGAGTCTGGGTTACCTCACTTAGTATGATGTTCTCTAGGTCCATCCATTTGCCTAAGAATTTCATGAATTCATTGTTTCTAATGGCTGAATAGTACTCCATTGTGTAGATATACCACATTTTTTGCATCCACTCTTCTGTTGAGGGATACCTGGGTTCTTTCCAGCATCTGGCAATTATAAATAGGGCTGCTATGTACATAGTCGAGCATGTATCCTTATTACATGGTGGGGAATCCTCTGGGTATATGCCCAGGAGTGGTATAGCAGGATCTTCTGGAAGTGAGGTGCCCAGTTTTCAGAGGAACCGCCAGACTGATTTCCAGAGTGGTTGTACCAATTTGCAGCCCCACCAGCAATGGAGGAGTGTTCCTCTTTCTCCACAACCTCTCCAACACCTGCTATCTCCGGAATTTTTAATCTTAGCCATTCTGACTGGTGTAAGGTGAAATCTCAGGGTTGTTTGGATTTGCGTTTCCCTAATGACCAATGAAGCTGAGCATTTTTTAAGATGCTTCTCCGCCATCCGATGTTCTTCAGGTGAGAATTCTTTGTTTAACTCTGTACCCCATTTTTTAATAGGGTTGTTTGGTTTTCTGGAGTCTAACTTCTTGAGTTCTTTATAAATATTGGATATTAGCCCTCTATATGATGTAGGATTGGTGAAGATCTTTTCCCAATTTGTTGGTTCCCGATTTGTCCTCTTGATGGTGTCCTTTGCCTTACAGAAACTTTGTAATTTTATGAGGTCCCATTTGTCAATTCTTGCTCTTAGAGCATATGCTATTGGTGTTCTGTTCAGAAACTTTCTCCCTGTACCGATGTCCTCAAGGGTCTTCCCCAGTTTCTTTTCTATTAACTTCAGAGTGTCTGGCTTTATGTGGAGGTCCTTGATCCATTTGGATTTGAGCTTAGTACAAGGAGACAAGGATGGATCAATTCGCATTCTTCTGCATGTTGACCTCCAGTTGAACCAGCACCATTTGTTGAAAAGGCTATCTTTTTATTTTATTTTATTTTTTTATTCGATATAATTTATTTACATTTCAAATGATTTCCCCTTTTCTAGCCCCCCCACTCCCCGATAGTCCCATAAGCCCCCTTCTCTTCCCCTGTCCTCCCTCCCACCCCTTCCGACTTCCCCGTTCTGGTTTTGCTGAATACTGTTTCACTGAGTCTTTTCAGAACCAGGGGCCACTCCTCCTTTCTTCTTGTATCTCATTTGATGTGTGGATTATGTTTTGGGTATTCCAGTTTTCTAGGTTAATAACCACTTATTAGTGAGTGCATACCATGATTCACCTTTTGAGTCTGGGTTACCTCACTTAGTATGATGTTCTCTAGCTCCATCCATTTGCCTAAGAATTTCATGAATTCATTGTTTCTAATGGCTGAATAGTACTCCATTGTGTAGATATACCACATTTTTTGCATCCACTCTTCTGTTGAGGGATACCTGGGTTCTTTCCAGCATCTGGCAATTATAAATAGGGCTGCTATGAACATAGTCGAGCATGTATCCTTATTACATGGTGGGGAATCCTCTGGGTATATGCCCAGGAGTGGTATAGCAGGATCTTCTGGAAGTGAGGTGCCCAGTTTTCGGAGGAACCGCCAGACTGATTTCCAGAGTGGTTGTACCAATTTGCAACCCCACCAGCAGTGGAGGAGTGTTCCTCTTTTTCCACACCCTCTCCAACACCTGCTGTCTCCTGAATTTTTAATCTTAGCCATTCTGACTGGTGTAAGATGAAATCTTAGGGTTGTTTTGATTTGCATTTCCCTAATGATTAATGAAGTTGAGCATTTTTTAAGATGCTTCTCTGCCATCCGAAGTTCTTCAGGTGAGAATTCTTTGTTTAACTCTGTACCCCATTTTTAATAGGGTTGTTCGGTTTTCTGGAGTCTAACTTCTTGAGTTCTTTATATATATTGGATATTAGCCCTCTATCTGATGTAGGGTTGGTAAAGATCTTTTCCCAATTTGTTGGTTGCCGATCTGTCCTCTTGATGGTGTCCTTTGCCTTACAGAAACTCTGTAACCTTATGAGGTCCCATTTGTCAATTCTTGCTCTTAGAGCATACGCTATTGGTGTTCTGTTCAGAAACTTTCTCCCTGTACCGATGTCCTCAAGGGTCTTCCCCAGTTTCTTTTCTATTAGCTTTAGAGTGTCTGGCTTTATGTGGAGGTCCTTGATCCATTTGGATTTGAACTTAGTACAAGGAGACAAGAATGGATCAATTCGCATTCTTCTGCATGCTGACCTCCAGTTGAACCAGCACCATTTGTTGAAAAGGCTATCTTTTTTCCATTGGATGTTTTCAGTCTCTTTGTCAAGGATAAAATGGCCATAGGTGTGTGGGTTCATTTCTGGATCTTCAACCCTGTTCCATTGATCCTCCTGCCTGTCACTGTACCAATACCATGCAGTTTTTAACACTATTGCTCTGTAGTATTGCTTGAGGTCAGGGATACTGATTCCCCCAGATTTTCTTTTGTTGCTGAGAATAGTTTTAGGTATCCTGGGTTTTTTGTTGTTCCAGATGAATTTGATAATTGCTCTTTCTAACTCTGTGAAGAATTGAGTTGGGATTTTGATGGGTATTGCATTGAATCTGTATAGTGCTTTAGGCAAAATGGCCATTTTAACTATATTGATTCTACCGATCCATGAGCATGGGAACTTTTCCCATTTTTTGAGGTCTTCTTCCATTTCCTTCTTCAGAGTCTTGAAGTTCTTGTCATACAGATCTTTCACATGTTTGGTAAGAATCACCCCAAGATACTTTATACTGTTTGTGGCTATTGTGAAAGGGGTCATTTCCCTAATTTCTTTCTCGGCCTGCTTATCCTTTGAGTATAGGAAGGCCACTGATTTGCTGGAGTTAATTTTATAACCTGCCACTTTGCTGAAGTTGTTTCTCAGCTGTAGGAGCTCTCTAGTGGAGTTCTTTGGGTCACTTAGGTAGACGATCATGTCGTTTGCAAATAATGATAGTTTGACTTATTCCTTTCCAATTTGTATCCCTTTGACCTCCTTATGTTGTCAAATTGCCCGAGCTAGTACCTCAAGTACAATATTGAAAAGATAAGGAGAAAGGGGGCAGCCTTGTCTGGTCCCTGATTTCAGTGGGATTGCTTCAAGTTTCTCTCCATTTAGTTTGATGCTGGCTACCGGTTTGCTGTATATTGCTTTTACTATGTTTAGGTATGGGCCTTGAATTCCTGTTCTCTCCAAGACTTTAAGCAAGAAAGGATGCTGAATTTTGTCAAATGCTTTTTCAGCATCCAATGAAATGACCATGTGGTTTTGTTCTTTGAGTTTGTTTATGTAGTGGATTGTATTGATGGATTTCCGTATATTGAACCAACCCTGCATTCCCGGGATAAAGCCTACTTGATCATGGTGGATGATCGTTTTGATGTGTTCTTGGATTCGGTTGGCAAGAATTTTATTGAGTATTTTTGCATCTATGTTCATAAGGGAAATTGGTCTGAAGTTCTCTTTCTTTGTTGGATCTTTTTGTGGCTTTGGTATCAGCGTAATTGTGGCTTCTTAGAAGGAATTGGGTAGTGTTCCTTCTGTTTCTATTTTGTGGAATAGTTTGAGGAGTATTGGTGTTAACTCTTCTTTGAAGGTCTGGTAGAATTCTGCACTGAAGCCATCTGGTCCTGTGCTTTTTTTGGTTGGAAGACTTTCTATGACTCCTCCTATTTCTTTAGGCATTATGGGACTGTTTAGATGGTCTAGTTGGTCCTGATTTAATTTTGGTATTTGGTATCTGTCAAGGAAATTGTCCATTTCCTCCAGATTCTCCAGTTGTGTTGAGTACAGGCTCTTGTAGTAGGATCTGATGATTTTTTTGGATTTCCTCAGTTTCCGTTGTTATATCTCCCTTTTCATTTCTAAGTTTGTTAATTTGGATACTTTCTCTGTGCCCTTTGGTCAGTCTGGCTAAGGGTTTATCTATCTTGTTGATTTTCTCAAAGAACCAGCTCCTGGTTTTGTTGATTTTTTGTATGGTTTTCTTTGTTTCTACTTGATTGATTTCGGCCCTGAGTTTGATGATTTCCTGCCTTCTACTCCTCCTGGGCGAAATAGCTTCTTTTTGTTCCAGGGCTTTCAGGTGTGTCATTAAGCTGGTAATGTATGTTCTCTCCATTTTCTTTTTGGAGGCACTCAGGGCTATGAGTTTTCCTCTTAACACTGCTTTCATTGTGTCCCATAGATTTGGGTATGTTCTGTTTTCATTTTCATTATGTTCTAAAAAGTCTTTAATTTCTTTCTTTATTTCTTCCTTGACCAAGGTATCATTGAGTAGAGTATTGTTCAGTTTCCACGTGTATGTGGGTTTTCTGTTGTTTCTGTTGCTATTGAAGAGCACTTTTACTCCATAGTGATCAGATAGGAGGCATGGGATTAGTTCTATCTTCTTATATTTGTTGAGGTCTGTCTTGTGACCAATTATATGGTCGATTTTGGAGAAGGTACCATGAGGTGCTGAGAAAAAGGTATATTCTTTTGTCTTAGGATAGAATGTTCTATATATATCTGTTAAATCTAATTGGTCCAAAGCTTCAATTAGTTTCATTGTGTCCCTGTTTAGTTTCTGTTTTCCTGATCGGTCCATTGAGGAAAGTGTAGTGTTGAAGTCACCCACAAGTATTGTGTTAGGTGCAATGTGTGCTTTTAGTTTTAATAAAGTTTCTTTTACGAAAGAGGGTGCCCTTGCATTTGGGGCATATATGTTCAGGATTGACAGTTCTTCTTTTTGTGTTTTTCCTTTGACCAGCAAGAAGTGTCCCTCAGGGTCCCTTTTGATGACTTTGGGTTGAAAGTCAATTTTATCTGATATTAAAATGGCTACTCCAGCTTGTTTCCTAAGACCATTTGCTTGTAAAATTGTCTTCCAGCCTTTTACTCTAAGGTAGTGTTTGTCTTTGACCCTGAGGTGTGTTTCCTGTAAGCAGCAAAATGTAGGGTCCTGTTTACATATCCAGTCAGTTAGTCTGTGTCTTTTTATTGGGGCATTAAGTCCATTGATGTTAAGAGATATTAAGGAATAGTGATTGTTACTTCCTATCATTTTTGACGTTATTTTTTAAATTTGAATGCTTATCTTCTTTTGGGTTTGATGAAAGGTTACTATCTTGCTTTTTCCAGGGTGAAGTTTCCCTCCTTGTATTGGTGTTGTCCTCCTATTATCCTTTTTAGGGCCGGGTTTGTGGATAGATATTGGGTAAACTTGGTTTTGTCATGAAATATCTTAGTTTCTCCATCTATGGTGATTGAGAGTTTTGCTGGATATAGTAGTTTTGGTTGGCATTTGTGTTCTCTTAGAGTCTGCATGAGATCTGCCCAGGACCTTCTAGCCTTCATAGTCTCAGGTGAAAAGTCTGCTGTGATTCTGATAGGTCTTCCTTTATATGTTACTTGGCCTTTTTCTCTTACTGCCTTTAGTATTCTTTCTTTTGTTTAGAACATTTGGTGTTTTGATTATTATGTGACGGGAAGTATTTCTGTTCTGGTCCAGTCTGTTTGGAGTTCTGTAGGCTTCTTGTATATTCATGGGCATCTCTCTCTTTAGGTTAGGGAAGTTTTCTTCCATAATTTTATTGAAGATATTTGCTGGCCCTTTAAGTTGTAAATCTTCACTCTCATCTATGCCTATAATCCTTAGGTTTGGTCTTCTCATTGTGTCCTGGATTTCCTGGATATTTTGGGTTACAAGCTTTTTGCATTTTGCGTTTTCTTTAACTGTTGAGTCCATGGTTTCTATGGAATCTTCAGCATCTGAGATTCTTTCTTCTATCTCTTGTATTCTGTTGTTGATATTTGCATCTCTGTCCCCCGATTTCTTCCCAAGGCTTTCTATCTCCAAAGTTGTCTCCCTTTGAGTTTTCTTAGTTGTTTCTACTTCTGATTTTAGATCCTGGATGGTTTTGCTTAGCTCCTTCACTTGCATGTTTGTGTTTTCCTGGAATTCTTTAAGAGATTTTTGTGTTTCCTTTTTCATGGCCTCAGCCTGTTGACCAAAGTTCTCCTGTATTTCTTTAAGAGATTTTTGTGTTTCGTCTTTCATGACCTCAGCCTGTTTACCAAAGTTCTCCTGTATTTCTTTAAGTGTTTTTTGCATTTCCTCCTTGTTGGCTTTTGTATTCTCCTGGATTTCTTTCAATGATTTTTGTGTTTCCCTTGCAAGGGCTTCTAACTTTTGATCCATTTTCTCCTTAATTTCTTTAAGTATGTCCTTCATGTGTTCCTGTACCAGCATCATGACCAGTGATTTTAAATCCAAATCTTGTTTTACTGGTGTGATGGGGTATCCAGGGCATGTTGGTAGAGGAGAATTGGGTTCAGATGTTGCCATATTGCCTTGATTTCTGTTAGTGACGTTCCTGCGTTTGCCTTTTGCCATCTAGTTCTCACTGGTGTTAGTTTGTCTTGTCAGTGCTGGACTCACCAGTGTAAGCTGCCCCTTCCCAGTTGGCCTCTGGTGCACAGCTTACCTCCTGCACTGCTTGTAGACAGGGTGCTGCTGCCCAGGCTGTTCAGATCCCAAAGCAGGCACCCGAAGGCTCCCGCTGGGGCCCATTGGATTCACTGGAGCACACTGACTTCTCCCAGCTGGCTTCCCGGAAGCCCAGCTAGCCACTTGCAGGACTTGGAGATGTGGTGCTGCCGCCCAGGCTGATCTGGATCTGGAAGCGGAGGGAGTAGGGCTGAGGGCTTCCGCCTGAGGCCTTGCCCCAGATTGTGTCTGTGGACCAGATGGAGCCTGTGTGCACCCCCAGGGAGTGCCGATGGTGTATGCTGCTGTGATCTCCCCTGTGTTCTGCTCACTCTGCTGGGCAGACGATCCGGCAACCGGGCTGTTGCATACAAGGTTAGCCTGGCTGCCCAGTCCCTGAGTCCAGGCAAAAGCCTGGGAGGCCAAGGTCCGAGCAAAGTTCCCCTAGGGCTATGACTGTTAATTGAGTCTGCCAGGTGACTAGGATGGCGGGCGTGCGCGCCGTGCTCCCTGAAAGCGCCAGGAGAGTCTGCTGTGCTAACAATCCCCTGGGCTGGTTGACTCACAGATGGCCCACCAAGCCACCCAGTCCTTGGTGTCAGTCCTGTGCCTTTTGGGGCCTAGACCCTCGCTTTGTTAGCCTCAGGCTATGCCTGTTACAGGTCTGCCCGCCAGAGCTCTCTGTCGTCCTATTGTGAAGGGGGTCATTTCCCTAATTTCTTTCTCAGCCTGCTTATCCTTTGAGTATAGGAAGGCCACTGATTTGCTTGAGTTGATTTTATAACCTGCCACTTTGCTGAAGTTGTTTATCAGCTGTAGGAGTTCTCTAGTGGAGTTTTTTGGGTCACTTAGTTAGACTATCATGTCGTCTGCAAATAATGATAGTTTGACTTCTTCCTTTCCAGTTTGTATCCCTTTGACCTCCTTATGTTGTCGAATTGCCTGAGCTAGTACCTCAAGTACAATATTGAAAAGATAAGGAGAAAGGGGACAGCCCTGTCTTGTCCCTGATTTTAGTGGGATTGCTTCAAGTTTCTCTCCATTTAGTTTGATGCTGTCTACAGGTTTGCTGTATATTGCTTTTACTATGTTTAGGTATGGGCCTTGAATTCCTGTTCTTTCCAAGACTTTAAGCATGAAAGGATGCTGAATTTTGTCAAATGCTTTTTCAGCATCTAATGAGATGATCATATGGTTTTTTTTCTTTGAGTTTGTTTATGTAGTGGATTGCATTGTTGGATTTCCTTAAATTGAACCATCCCTGCATCCCTTGGATGAAGCCTACTTGATCATGGTGGATGATTGTTTTGATGTGTTCTTGGATTCGGTTGGCAAGAATTTTATTAAGTATTTTTGCATCAATATTCATAGGGGAAATTGGTCTTAAGTTCTCTTTCTTTGTTGGATCTTTGTGTGGTTTTGGTATCAACATAATTGTGGCTTCATAGAATGAGTTGGGTAGAGTTCCTTCTGTTTCTATTTTGTGGAATAGTTTGAAGACTATTGGTGTTAAGTCTTCTATGAAGGTCTGATAGAATTCTGCACTGAAGCTATCTGGTCCAGTGCTTTTTTTGGTTGGGAGACTTTCTATGACCCTTTTTATTTCTTCAGGTGTTATGGGACTGTTTAGATGATCTATTTGATCCTGATTTAGTTTTGGTGTTGGATATCTGTCTAGGAAACTGTCCATTTCCTCCAGATTCTCCAGTTGTGTTGAGTATAGGCTTTTGTAGTAGGATCTAATGATTTTTTGAATTTCCTCAGTTTCTGTTGTTATATCTCCCTTTTCATTTCTACATTTGTTAATCTGTATACTGTCTATGTGCCCTTTGGTTAGTCTGGCTAAGGGTTTATCTATCTTGTTGATTTTCTCAAAGAACCAGCTCCTGATTTTGTTGATTCTTTGTATGGTTCTCTTTGTTTCTACTTGATTGATTTCAGCCCTGAGTTTGATGATTTCCTGCCTTCTACTCCTCCTGGGTGAAATAGCTTCTTTTTTTTAAAAATAATGTATTTTTTTTATTCGATACATTTTTTATTTACATTTCAAATGATTTCCCCTTTTCTAGACACCCACTCCCCGAAAGTCTCATCAGCCCCCTTCCCTCCCCTTGTTTTCCACCCAACCTTTCCCACTTTCCTGTTCTGGTTTTGCCCTATATTGTTTCACTGAGTCTTTCCAGAACCAGGAGCCACTCCTCCATTCTTCTTGTACCTCATTTGATGTGTGGATTATGTTTTTGGTATTCCAGTTTTCTAGGTTAATATCCACTTATTAGTGAGTGCATACCATGGTTCATCTTTTGAGTCTGGGTTACCTCACTTAGTATGATATTCTCTTTGTTCCAGGGCTTTCAGGTGTGTCATTAAGCTGTTAGTATATGCTCTCTCCATTTTCTTTTTGGAGGCATTCAGGGCTATGAGTTTTCCTATTAGCACTGCTTTCATTGTGTCTCATAGATTTAGGTATGTTGTGTCTTCATTTACATTAAGTTGTAAAATGTCTTTAATTTCTTTCTTTATTTCTTCTTTGACCAAGGTATCATTGAGTAGAGCATTGTTCACTTTCCATGTGTATGTGGGTTTTCTGTTCTTTTTGTTGCTACTGAAGACCACTTTTACTCCATAGTGATCTGATAGTAGGCATGGGATTAGTTCGATCTTCTTATATTTGTTGAGGTCTGTCTTGTGACCAATTATATGGTCGATTTTGGAGAAGGTACCATGAGGTGCTGAGAAAAAGGTATATTCTTTTGCTTTAGGATGGAATGTTATATATATAACAGATACATCTATATCTATATCTATATCTATATCTATATCTATATCTATCTATCTATATCTATATCTATATCTATATCTATATCTATATCTATATCTATATCTATATCTATATCTATATCTATATCTATATCTATATCTATAATCTATCTATCTATCTATCTATCTATATATATATATATATATATATATATATATATCTGTTAAATCTAATTGGTTCAAAGCTTCAATTAGTTTCACTGTATCCCTGTTCAGTTTCTGTTTTCCTGATCAGTCCATTGAGGAAAGGGCAGTGTTGAAGTCACCCACAATTATTGTGTTAGGTGCAATGTGTGCTTTGAGCTTTACTAAAGTTTCTTTTATGAATGAGGGTGCCCTTGCATTTGGAGCATAGATGTTCAGAATTGAGAGTGCTTCTTGTTGTATTTTTCCTTTGACCAGCAAGAAGTGTCCCTCAGAGTCTCTTTTGATGACTTTGGATTGAAAGTCAATTTTATCTGATATTAGAATGGCTACTCCAGCTTGTTTCCTGAGACCATTGCTTGTAAAATTGTCTTCCAGCCTTTTACTCTAAGGTATTGTTTGACTTTGACCCTGAGGTGTGTTTCCTGTATGCAGAAAAATGTAGGGTCCTGTTTACATATCCAGTCAGTTAGTTTATGTCTTTTTATTGGGGCATTGAGCCCATTGATGTTATGAGATATTAAGGAATAGTGATTATTACTTCCTGTCATTTTTGATGTTATTTTTAAAATTTGATTGGTTAACTTCTTTTGGGTTTGCTGAAAGAAGGTTACTATATTGCTTTTTCCAGGTTGAAGTTTCCCTCCTTGTATTGGTGTTTTCCTCCTATTATCCTTTGTAGGGCTGGGTTTGTGGATAGATATTGGGTAAACTTCGTATTGTCATGGAATATCTTAGTTTCTCCATCTATGGTGATTGAGAGTTTTGCTGGGTATTGTAGTTTTGGCTGGCATTTGTGTTCTCTTAGAGTCTGCAGGAGTTCTGCCCAGGATCTTCTAGCTATCATAGTTTCAGGTGAGAAGTCTGGTAGGCCTTCCTGTATATGTTACTTGGCCTTTTTCTCTTACTGCCTTTAATATTCTTTCTTTCTTTAGTACATTTGGGGTTTTGATTATTATGTGACAGGAGGTATTTCTGCTCTGATCCAGTCTGTTTGGAGTTCTGTAGGCTTCTTGTATATTCATGGGCATTTCTCTCTTTAGGTTAGGGAAGTTTTCTTCCATAATTTTATTGAAGATATTTGCTGGCCCTTTAAGTTGTAAATCTTCACTCTTATCTATGCCTATAATCCTTAGGTTTGGTCTTCTCATTGTGTCCTGGATTTCCTGGATGTTTTGGATTACAAGCTTTTTGCATTTTGCATTTTCTTTAACTGTTGAGTCCATGGTTTCTATGGTGTCTTCAGCATCTGAGATTCTTTCTTCTATCTCTTGTACTCTCTTGTTGATATTTGCATCTATGTCCCCTGATTTCTTCCCAAGGTTTTCTATCTCCAAAGTTGTCTCACTTTGAGTTTTCTTAGTTGTTTCTACTTCTGATTTTAGATCCTGAATGGTTTTGCTTAGCTCCTTCACTTGCTTGTTTGTGCTTTCCTGTAATTCTTTAAGAGATTTTTGTGTTTCCTCTTTCATGACTTCTGCCTGTTGACCAAAGTTCTCCTGTATTTCTTTAAGTGTTTTTTGCATTTCCTCATTATTGGCTTTTGTATTCTCCTGAATTTCTTTCACTGATTTTTGTGTTTCCCTTGTAAGGGCTTCTAACTTTTGATCCATTTTCTCCTGAATTTCTTTAAGTATGTCCTTCATGTGTTCCTGTATCAGCATCATGACCTGTGATTTTAAATCCCAATCTTGTTTTTCTGATGTGATGGGGTATCCAGGACATGCTGTTAAAGGTGAATTGGGTTCAGATGCTGCCATATTGCCTTGATTTCTGTTAGAGATGTTCCTGCATTTGCCTTTTGCCATCTAGTTCTCACTGGTGTTAGTTGGTCTTGTCAATGCTGGACTCACCAGTGCAACCTGCCTCTTCCAGGTGGCGTCTGGTGCACAGCCGACCTCCTGCACTGCCTGGAGACAGGGTGCTGTCTCCCAGGCTGTTAAGATCTGAAGCAGACACCTGAAGGCTCCTGTCTGGGGCCTACTGGACTCACCAGAGCACACTGACTCCTCCCAGCCGGCCTCCCGGGTGCCTCTCTGGCCTCTTGCAGGGCCTGGAGATGTAGTGTTGTAGCCCAGCTGGATCCTGAAGCAGAGATATGAAGGCTCCTGCCAGAGGCCTCAGGACTGGAACTTAAGCTCTGTGGTGCTGACCCACCGGAGCAAGCTGTGTCCTCCCAGTCTGCCTCTGGGTGCACACCAGGCCTCTTGCACTTCCTGGAGACCGAATGCTGTGGCCCAGGCTGTTCAGATCCCAAAGCAGACACCTGAAGGCTCCCACCAGGGCCTGCTGGGCTCACCAGAGCACACTGACTCCTCCCAGCTGGCCTCCCAGGTACCCCTCTGGCCTTTTGCAGGACCTTGAGATGTGGTGTTGTAGCCCAGGCTGTTCAGGATCCTGAAGCAGAAATCTGAAGGCTCCTGCCAGGGGCCTCAGGACTGGAACCTAAGCTCTGTGGTGCTGACCCACCAGAGCAAGCTGTGTGCTCCCAGTCTGCCTCTGGGTGCACACCAGGCTTCTTGCACTTCCTGGAGACCGAGTTCTGTGGCCCAGGCTGTTCAGATCCTGAATCAGACACCTGAAGGTTCCAAGGCCTGCTGGAATCACAGGAGCACACTGACTCCTCCCAGCCGGCCTCCTGGGTGCCCTTCTGGCCTCTTGCAGGACCTGGAGATATTGATTTTGATGGTTATTGCATTGAATCTGTATATTGCTTTTGGAAAAATGGCCATTTTAACTCTATTAATCCTGCCGATCCATGAGCATGGGAAGGTTTTTCCGTTTTTTGAGGTCTTCTTCTATTTCCTTCTTCAGAGTCTTGAAGTTCTTGTCATAGAGATCTTTCACATGTTTGGTAAGAGTCACCCCAAGGTACTTTATACTGTTTGTGGCTATTCTGAAGCCTGTTATTTCCCTAATTTCTTCCTCAGCCTGCTTTTCCTTCGACTATATAACCTATTTTCCTCATTGTTTGCTTTTGTATTCTCCTGGATTTCTTTCAATGATTTTTGTGTTTCCCTTGCAAGGGCTTCTAACTTTTGATCCATTTTCTCCTGAATTTCTTTAAGTATGTCCTTCATGTGTTCCTGTACCAGTATCATGACCAGTAATTTTAAATCCAAATCTTGTTTTACTGGTGTGTTGGGGTATCCAGGACATGCTGGTAGAGGAGAATTGGGTTCAGATGTTGCCATATTGCCTTGATTTCTGTTATTGACGTTCCTGCGTTTGCCTTTTGCCATCTAGTTCTCACTGGTGTTACTTGGTCTTGTCAGTGCTGGACTCACCAGTGCAAGCTGCCCCTTCCCAGTTGGCCTCTGGTGCACAGCTTACCCCCTGCACTTCCTGTAGACAGGGTGCTGCTGCCCAGTCTGTTCAGATCCCGAAGTAGGCACCCGAAGGCTCCCGCTGGGGCCCGCTGGATTCACTGGAGCACACTGACTTCTCCCACCTGGCCGCCCGGACCTGATCTGGATCCGGCAGCGGAGAGAGTTGAGCTGAGGGCTCCCGCCTGAGGCCTTGCCCCAGAATGTGTCTGTGGACCAGATGGAGCCCGTGTGCACCCCCAAGGAGCGCCGACGATGTATGCTGCTGGGACCTCCCCTGTGCTCCGATCACTCTGCTGGGCAGCCGATCCCCCAACCAGGCTGGCGCACACAAGGTTAGCCTGGCTGCCCAGGCCCTAAGTCCAGGCAAAAGCCTGGGAGGACAAGGTCCGAGCCAAGTTCCCCTAGGGCTATGACTGTTAATTGGGTCCGCCAGGTGACCTGGATTGCGGGCATGCGCGCCTGCGCTCCCTGAAATCGCCGGGAGAGTCTGCTGTGCTAACAACCTCCTGGGCGGGTTGACTCACAGATGGCCCACCAAGCCGCCCAGATCTTGGGTTCAGTCCTAGAACCCCGCTTTGTTAGCCTCAGGCTATGC
Organism: Apodemus sylvaticus; assembly: GCF_947179515.1. Classification (NCBI taxonomy): domain Eukaryota; kingdom Metazoa; phylum Chordata; class Mammalia; order Rodentia; family Muridae; genus Apodemus; species Apodemus sylvaticus. The sequence continues at coordinate 89,027,964 of NC_067480.1, forward strand.
CCGTTACAGCTCTGCCCACCAGAGCTCTCTGTTATCCTGCAGGCAAAATGGCGGCGTGTGCGCAGGCCAGGGCAAAAAAAACCTCCTGGCTGGGTTGGCGCCCCGATGCCCCCCACCCCCGAACAGCCAAGGGCCTGGGTACAGGCCAACGCCCGTCGGGCTCAGACCCCCACGGTGTTGGCCTCAGATTATGTTTGTGTACCTCAGACTGTCCGATGTCACTGGAGTTCGAAATCAAGATGGAGAGGCCGAGTTCTGAAGTGGCTTCCACGCAGCAAAAGGCGCCGCAAAACAGCCGGACCTATAATTTCTAAGCTTTACTCTTGGACCCTGAGGTCCAAGTAAGTATCTTTTTACTCTGAGAACCTTGTTTTCCAAGCTCATTCTAAGTTTCCAAATATTCTTTAAATGTCAGAGTTTATGTATAACTTACATATTATAATAAATTTATTTCAATTCAAATAATGAAGCAGTCTCTCTTGAAAGACTATGGTAACCTTGGGGTTATCTTCCACAGGTGGTGACAGTCTGCTTTTGACAATTCTAACTAAACGCTGGTGTCTTGTATTATTTTTCTAGAAAGAAACTAAGAAAACATTAATCTAACCCACTCATTTTACTCATAAGAATGTTAAGACACAAAAGGAGGGTTTGAATTTTCACACTCATGTGATAAACTAGTTGAACTGAGGCAAAACCTCAAATGTCCTAAATTCTAGACTCATACTATTTCCAGTATTATGACACCTCCCCCAACATATTTAGAGTGAAAACAATTACTGAGTTAGAAAGGTCTTTCAAACTAATAGTTCTAATTATAGCTGGAAAGTCACAAAATTTTCTACTTAGTCCCATGCCTATTCTTTAATTAAACAAGTGATAAAAGATGTTACTGATGTAATGAACATCAAAAAGGGAGAAATAATGAAATAAACATGATGAGGTTATATGTTGGCTTGAAATCAATTAACTGGTCTTCATTATAGTTATTCACTCCAACTTGGAGATTTTCCAAATGGGCTTGACTCCACATCATAATTCAAACAGTAGTAGTTTCACAGGTTTTATGCATTAAGGATTGTGAACAAAAAATTCCATCAAGAGTAGTTACTTCCTTACTTTTATATAACACTGTCAGAGGCAATATGGTCTTTCCAAAACATTGCCTCTGATGTCAAAATCCATGGGATTTATTGTAGAAAGATCAGGTACTTTCTGAGAAAAGGAATCATTTCATGCCTGCATCATCTATTCATTCATTACATTAATTTTTGAACTTCAATAAGATGTAATCACTGTATTGTGGCTGCCATTAGCAAAGAGAAGCAGTGAAAACAAAGCACAGATATAGGTGTGTTCGTTATATAGTTTACATTTTAAAAGTATCTCCCCAAAACATAGTGGTTTAACACAACAAAATAGAATTTGATAAGTTATTTCACGGCCAGTAATATGAGCCAATTCAAGCCAGATTTTGTATATGTATGTGTATGTGGTTATGTATGTGTATATAACCTGCGTGTGTGTGTGTGTGTGTGTGTGTGTGTGTGTGTGTGTGTGTGTGTATGTGCAGTTTTATTGGGAAGCTGCTCTCAGACTGCTAGGTTCACTGGCCCCAAGGAAGGGAGACAGAGGAGAGGAGGAAGAGAAAGAGAACGACTGCACCCAGAGAGAAGGAAAAATGATTAGGGAAAGAAGAAGAGAAGAAACAAAAATGTCTGGATTATATAGAAAAGAGCCTTTGGGGGAAGAGCAGTCCAGACCCAGGGCTAGAAAGTTTTGGGTTAGGGAAGGGTATGCCAGGTAGGAACTGAGGGATGGTGGGAGAATTTGGAAGGCAGGTCTGCTTTGGTATGTAAAATATGTACTTCAGTTGTTTATTTCAAGTCTGAAATCCAACAGTATTATCTCACTGTTTCTGTTATTTGGAAACTGAGACATGGCCCACTGGGGCACTTCTAGGCAAAGGTCTCTTATGTACTAAATCTGTACTATCAACCAGAGTTTCTATTTTATCTGAAATTTCAAAATCAAAGGCAGTGGAATATTCTGCAACAGAGCATATTCTCACGGTTGTCTGTAATCGCAAATCCTCCTACTAGCATAGTAGGATCAGCAAGCCAAGCCTACCTTGGGACAGGACAACTGAGAGAACACCCAATATAAATACCATGGTCATTGTATAATCAACTCTAAGAAATCCCACCTTAACTGCCTCAGTCTCTTCAGCAAAAAGCAGCTCACTAAGTGTGAGTGACATTCAGAGGGAGTCTTTTGTATTGTCTCGCCGATTGTCTACCACTACTGGACTTTGACGTTTTTATGTCAGTTTCTTTGCTATGCATTGAAACCTACCAACTAATGGCATATTCTGAAAAGATATTTGTAGGATAATCAAGGATAATTTTTAAGAAATACACAGGCTAAACCAAGAAGGGCATAGGATATCTATCTACACTGTATTTAATTCAGACAAAGTAAAACCACTCATGGTTACAGCCCTAAAGACCATAATACTGGCAGATTCTCCAATAATACCTACAGATCACCCATTCTCCCATAATTCCTACAGAGCATTGATTCCTCTTCTTTCTCATAGATGCTGAGAAGGAACTGATAATCTTTGTTTCTTTACAGCCAAACAAACTAGACTGAAGGAGATTCTAGGGCATAGGGCTCAAAATATAAACACAAGGTAGATCCTAAACAACCTACAACAAATTGTCATTCTAATCCACTCCAATAATGTATTACTGATTTTGGGAAGAAGAAATAACTCTTCTGGTTGATTTACATTTCTGATGAGAATCCCCAAGTAGGCTCTATTTAGCTATTCCAAGACACTTGTTCTTGCTGCAGGGAGCTCATACTTCCATGGGAAAACAGGAAACAAGTTCAGATTTTTCTCTTTAAGACTATTGGTTTTATTCCTATGAAGAGAAACCATGACCAAAGACAACTCTTAAAAAGAAAAACATTTAATTGGGGCTGGCTTACAGTTTCAGAGATTTAGTCCACTATTATCATGGCAGGAAGTATGGCGGCATACAGGCAGACATGATGCTGAAGGAGCCAAGAATTCTACATTTTGACTGAAAGGCAACCAGAAGAGATTGTCTTCTACAGGCAGCCAGGAGAAAAATCTATTAAATAAAGGGAAGAACTTGCACACTAGAATCCCTCAAAGCCTGCCTACAAAAAGCCATACTTCTTCTGACAAGGCCAAATCTTCTAGTAGTGCCACTCCCTGTGGACCTAGCATATTCAAACCACCACACTCAGATGGGCCTGAGTTAATAACTTCAAAGACAAAGAGTGGGGCTCAGATAAGTCTCTTTAAAAAAAATGGCTTCATTAACAATAGAGCAGAGAATGTACTCTGTTATATGTAAATTTCAATTTGATAGAACTTGAAGGAAAGAAATAGGATTCTCCATGCAACCAATCATGATTGAATCCAGTATTTCACCAGATTCTTTAGGAACAGTTTGTAAAGTGCGAACTCTGAATTATATAAACCATTATACATCCTAGGATATAGCTGGATAGGAAGGCAGAGTTATAAAGAAGAACCTGCATATGTACCATTTATTATGGTCATTTATAGTATTATATTATTAAAATTTTTATTTATTTTAAAAATAATCTAAACATTAACATGATTGCTTCTCTTTGGATAAGGTTAATGGAAGATGTCTTATTTGAATGTGAAGAAACAGTGCTTAACTTAAATTTTAAAAATTAGCACAGGGCGGCATCAGCAGCAGTTTGTCCAGCGGAAGGGCCATCAACAGTGGAACCAAGGTGACAGGGTCCAGGCAGGCCTTGCTCCGGCTACCACTGACCTTCGCTGGCCAGCTGGGCTGCAAGCAGTGGCAGATTTACAGCGCCTTTCACCCCACAGAAGCTACATCAGAACTCTGCCTCCCGCCAGTCAGTTACGAGAGTCTCTCCATCATCTTGGATTTTGGGGCGCCAAAGAAATCAGACAGCCTGAGGTACGCAAATATAACCCAAGGCCAACATCGTGGGGGTCTAAGCCCAATGGGCGTTGCCCTGCACCCAGGCCCAGGGATGTTGGTGGGGGGCATCAGTGTGCAAACCTGGCCAGGAGGTTGTTTGCCCAGCCTGGCGCTTGCGCTGCCATTTTGACTACGGGACTCCAGAGAGTTCTAGCAGGCAAAGCCAGCTAAGGGTCATAACCCAAGGCTAACATAGTGGGGGTCTAAGTCGGACAGGCCCTGGACTGCCCCCAGGCCGTGGGCTGCTTGGTGGGCCATCTGTGTGGCAACCCGGCCAGGCAGTTATTAGCCTAGCAGACTCTCACAGCACTCTCAAGGGAGCGCTCGCACACTGTCATCCTGGCCACCTGACAGAACCAATTAAGAGTCATAGCCCGAGCGGAACTTTGCTCAGGCCTTAGCCTGCCAGGCTTTTGCCTAGACTCAGGGCCTCAGCAGCTAGGCTAGCCTTGTGTGCACCAACCTGGTTGGGAGATCAGCTGCCCAGCTAAGTGACCAGCACTTGGAAAAGGTCCCCCAGCAGCATAGACCATCAGCACTCACTGAAGGAGCAACCAGGCACCGACTGGTTCACACAGACAACCTGGGGCAAGGCACGCTAGGGTTGCAAGGACACCCAAGAGGAGGACAGCACATCAGCAATCTGTAACAGGGGAAACCCAGCCATCCAGTGTTGCAGAAATAGACCTACAGCCTCACAGGAGGCACAAATAACAGCCAGAGACAAGACCAACTAATGCCAGAAATAACAAGATGGCAAAGGGCAAATGCAGGAACGCTACTAACAGAAATCTAGGCAATATGGCAGCATCTGAACCAAACTCTCCAACATCAGCAAGTCCTGGTTATGGCAACACACCAGAAAAACAAGATTTGGATTTAAAATCACTGGTCATGATGCTGCTAGAAGAACACAAAAAGGACATAAATGAGTCTCTTAAAGAAATACAGGCGAACATGAATAAGCTAGAAACTCGTATAATGGAAAGACAAAAATCACTTAAAGAAATTCAGGAGAATAAGGCTCAAGAGATAGAATCCAATAAAGAAGAAACACAAAAAACAAAACAAAAAAAACTTAAAGAAATGCAGGAGAAAGTGAGTCTAACAGCAGAAGTCATGAAAGAGGAAACACAAAAATCTCTTAAAGAATTACAGGAAAACACAAACAAGCAAGTGAAGGAGCTAAGCAAAACCATCCAGGAACTAAAATCAGAAGTAGAAACAACTAAGAAATCACAAAGGGAGACAACTTTGGAGATAGAAAGCCTTGGGAAGAAATCAGGGGACAGAGATGCAAATATCAACAACAGAATACGAGAGATAGAAGAAAGAATCTCAGATGCTGAAGATTCCATAGAAACCATGGACTCAACAGTTAAAGAAAATGCAAAATGCAAAAAGCTTGTAACCCAAAATATCCAGGAAATCCAGGACACAATGAGAAGACCAAACCTAAGGATTATAGGCATAGATGAGAGTGAAGATTTACAACTTAAAGGGCCAGCAAATATCTTCAATAAAATTGTGGAAGAAAACTTCCCTAACCTAAAAAGAGAAATGCCCATGAATATACAAGAAGCCTACAGAACTCCAAACAGACTGGACCAGAACAGAAATACTTCCCATCACATAATAATCAAAACACCAAATGTTCTAAACAAAGAAAGAATATTAAAGGCAGTAAGAGAAAAAGGCCAAGTAACATATAAAGGAAGACCTATCAGAATCACAGCAGACTTTTCACCTGAGACTATGAAGGCTAGAAGGTCCTGGGCAGATCTCATGCAGACTCTAAGAGAACACAAATGCCAACCAAAACTACTATATCTAGCAAAACTCTCAATCACCATAGATGGAGAAACTAAGATATTTCATGACAAAACCAAGTTTACTCAATATCGATCCACAAACCCAGCCCTACAAAGGATAATAGGAGGACAGCACCAATACAAGGAGGGAAACTTCACCCTGGAAAAAGCAAGATAGTAACCTTTCATCAAACCCAAAAGAAGTTAAGCAATCAAATTTAAAAAATAACGTCAAAAATGATAGGAAGTAGCAATCACTATTCCTTAATATCTCTTAACATCAATGGACTTAATGCCCCAATAAAAAGACACAGACTAACTGAATGGATACGTAAACAGGACCCTACATTTTGCTGCTTACAGGAAACACACCTCAGGGTCAAAGACAAACACTACCTTAGAGTAAAAGGCTGGAAGACAATTTTACAAGCAAATGGTCTCAGGAAACAAGCTGGAGTAGCCATTTTAATATCAGATAAAATTGACTTTCAACCCAAAGTCATCAAAAGAGACTCTGAGGGACACTTCTTGCTGGTCAAAGGAAAAATACAACAAGAAGAACTCTCATTCCTGAACATCTATGCTCCAAATGCAAGGGCACCCTCTTTCGTAAAAGAAACTTTATTAAAGCTCAAAGCAGACATTGCACCTAACACAATAAATGTGGGTGACTTCAACACTGCACTTTCCTCAATGGACTGATCAGGAAAACAGAAATTAAACAGGGACACAATGAAACTAATTGAAGCTTTGGACCAATTAGATTTAACAGATATATATAGAACATTCTATCCTAAAACAAAAGAATATACCTCTTTCTCAGCACCTCATGGTAGCTTCTCCAAAATCGACTATATAATTGGTCACAAGACAGACCTCAACAAATATAAGAAGATCGAACTAATCCCATGCCTCCTATCTGATCACTATGGAGTAAAAGTGGTCTTCAATAGCAACAGAAACAACAGAAAACCCACATACACGTGGAAACTGAACAATACTCTACTCAATGATACCTTGGTCAAGGAAGAAATAAAGAAAGAAATTAAAGACTTTTTTAGAACACAATGAAAATGAAAACACAACATACCCAAATCTATGGGACACAATGAAAGCAGTGCTAAGAGGAAAACTCATAGCCCTGAGTGCCTCCAAAAAGAAAATGGAGAGAGCATACATTACCAGCTTAATGACACACCTAGAACAAAAAGAAGCTATTTCACCCAGGAGGAGTAGAAGGCAGGAAATCATCAAACTCAGTGCCGAAATCAATCAAGTAGAAACAAAGAGAACCATACAAAAAATCAACAAAACCAGGAGCTGGTTCTTTGAGAAAATCAACAAGATAGATAAACCCTTAGCCAGACTGACCAAAGGGCACAGAGGAAGTATCCAAATTAACAAACTTAGAAATGAAAAGGGAGATATAACAACAGAAACTGAAGAAATCCAAAAAATCATCAGATCCTACTACAAGAGACTGTACTCAATACAACTGGAGAATCTGGAGGAAATGGACAATTTCCTTGACAGATACCAAATACCAAAATTAAATCAGGACCAACTAGACCATCTAAACAGTCCCATAATGCCTAAAGAAATAGAAGGAGTCATAGAAAGTCTTCCAACCAAAAAAAGCACATGGTTTCAGTACAGAATTCTATCAGACCTTCAAAGAAGAGTTAACACCAATACTCCTCAAACTATTCCACAAAATAGAAACAGAAGGAACAGTACCCAATTCCTTCTACGAAGCCACAATTACGCTGATACCAAAGCCACACAAAGATCCAACAAAGAAAGAGAACTTCAGACCAATTTCCCTTATGAACATCGATGCAAAAATACTCAATAAAATTCTTGCCAACCGAATCCAAGAACACATCAAAACGATCATCCACCATGATCAAGTAGGCTTTATCCTGGGAATGCAGGGTTGGTTCAATATACGGAAATCCATCAATACCATCCACTATATAAACAAACTCCAAGAACAAAACCACATGGTCATTTCATTGCATGCTGAAAAAGCATTTGACAAAATTCAGCATCCTTTCTTGCTTAAAGTCTTGGAGAGAACAGGAATTCAAGGCCCATACCTAAACATAGTAAAAGCAATATACAGCAAACCGGTAGCCAGCATCAAACTAAATGGAGAGAAACTTGAAGCAATCCCACTGAAATCGGGGACCAGACAAGGCTGCCCCCTTTCTCCTTATCTTTTCAATATTGTACTTGAGGTACTAGCTCGGGCAATTCGACAACATAAGGAGGTCAAAGGGATACAAATTGGAAAGGAATAAGTCAAACTATCATTATTTGCAGACGACATGATAGTCTACCTAAGTGATCCAAAAAACTCCACTAGAGAGCTCCTACAACTGATAAACAACTTCAGCAAAGTGGCAGGTTATAAAATCAACTCAAGCAAATCAGTGGCCTTCCTATACTCAAAGGATAAGCAGGCTGAGAAAGAAATTAGGGAAATGACCCCCTTCACAATAGCCACAAACAGTATAAAGTATCTTAGGGTAACTCTTACCAAACATGTGAAAGATCTGTATGACAAGAACTTCAAGACTCTGAAGAAGGAAATGTAAGAAGACCTCAAAAAATGGGAAAACCTCCCATGCTCATGGATCGGTAGAATCAATATAGTTAAAATGGCCATTTTGCCAAAAGCAATATACAGATTCAATGCAATACCAAACAAAATCCCAACTCAATTCTTCACAGAGTTAGAAAGAGCAATTATCAAATTCATCTGGAACAACAAAAAACCCAGGATAGCTAAAACTATTCTCAGTAACAAAAGAAAATCTGGGGGAATCAGTATCCCTGACCTCAAGCAATACTACAGAGCAATAGTGTTAAAAACTGCATGGTATTCGTACAGTGACAGGCAGGATGATCAATGGAACAGGATTGAAGATCCAGAAATGAACCCACACACCTATGGCCACTTGATCCTCGACAAAGAGGCTGAAAACATCCAATGGAAAAAAGATAGCCTTTTCAACAAATGGTGCTGGTTCAACTGGAGGTCAGCATGCAGAAGAATGTGAATTGATTCATCCTTGCCTCCTTGTACTAAGCTCAAATCCAAATGGATCAAGGACCTCCACATAAAGCCAGACACTCTGAAGCTAATAGAAAAGAAACTGGGGAAGACCCTTGAGGACATCGGTACAGGGAGAAAGTTTCTGAACAGAACACCAAATAGCGTATGCTCTAAGAGCAAGAATTGACAAATGGGACCTCATAAAATTACAAAGTTTCTGTAAGGCAAAGGACACCATCAAGAGTACAAATCGGCAACCAACAAATTGAGAAGAGATCTTCACCAATCCTACATCAGATAGAGGGCTAATATCCAATATATATAAAGAACTCAAGAAGTTAGACTCCAGAAAACCGAACAATCCTATTAAAAAATGGGGTATAGAGTTAAACAAGGAATTCTCACCTGAAGAGATTCGGATGGCAGAGAAGCATCTTAAAAAATGCTCAACTTCATTAATCATTAGGGAAATGCAAATCAAAACAACCCTAAGATTTCATCTTACACCAGTCAGAATGGCTAAGATTAAAAATTCAGGAGACAGCAGGTGTTGGAGAGGGTGTGGAAAAAGAGGAACACTCCTCCACTGCTGGTGGGGTTGCAAATTGGTACAACCACTCTGGAAATCAGTCTGGCGGTTCCTCCGAAAACTGGGCACCTCACTTCCAGAAGATCCTGCTATACCACTCCTGGGCATATACCCAGAGGATTCCCCACCATGTAATAAGGATACATGCTCAACTATGTTCATAGCAGCCCTATTTATAATTGCCAGATGCTGGAAAGAACCCAGGTATCCCTCAACAGAAGAGTGGATGCAAAAAATGTGGTATATCTACACAATGGAGTACTATTCAGCCATTAGAAACAATGAATTCATGAAATTCTTAGGCAAATGGATGGAGCTAGAGAACATCATACTAAGTGAGGTAACCCAGACTCAAAAGGTGAATCATGGTATGCACTCACTAATAAGTGGTTATTAACCTAGAAAACTGGAATACCCAAAACATAATCCACACATCAAATGAGGTACAAGAAGAAAGGAGGAGTGGCCCCTGGTTCTGGAAAGACTCAGTGAAACAGTATTCAGCAAAACCAGAACGCGGAAGTGGGAAGGGGTGGGTGGGAGGACAGGGGAAGAGAAGGGGACTTACGGGACTTTCGGGGAGTCGGGGGCTAGAAAAGGGGAAATCATTTGAAATGTAAATAAATTATATCGATTTAAAAAAAGAAATTATAGGTCCCCATCAATGTGACATTATTAATTGTAGTGCTGAAGTCATTCTGGGAAATTGACCAACAGGATAGTTTTCTAGTATTAAAGAGACCAATTAATATTTATCCTTCATTACACATGGGTATCTCCAAAGAGGAGGGGGCTCTTCTTTATTTGGTACAAGGCAAGTAAATAATAAATATTTTGGAATAGGATATATTTTTAGTGTCTCTTCTTTTATTTTAATTCAATATATTTTTTATTTACATTTCAAATGATTTCCCCTTTTCTGGCTCCCCACTCCCCTAAAGTCCCATAAGCCCTTTTCCTCCCCCTGTTCCCCCATTCACTCCTTCCCACTTCCCTGTTCTTGTATTCCCCTACACTGCTGCACTGAGCCTTTCCAGAACCAGGGGCCACTCCTCCGTTCTTCTTGGACATCATTTGATATGTAGATTCTGTCTTGACTATTCCAAGATTCTAGGCTAATATCCGCTTATCAGTGAGTGCATACCACGATTGATCTTTTGAGACTGGGTTACCTCACTTAATATGATGTTCTCAAGCTCCATCCATTTGTCTAAGAATTTCATGAATTTATTGTTTCTAATGGCTGAATAGTACTCCATTGTGTATATATACCACATTTTTTTGTATCCATTCTGCTGTTAAGGGACACCTAGGTTCTTTCCAGCTTCTGGCTATTATAAATAGGGCTGTTATGAACACAGTGGAGCATGTGTCCTTTTTACATGATGGGGAATCCTCTGGGTATATGCCCAGAAGTCGTATAGCAGGGTCCTCCGGAAGTGATGAGCCCAGTTTTCTGAGGAACTGCCAGACTGATTTCCATAGTGGTTGTACCAATTTGCATTCCCACAATCAGTGGAGGAGTGTTTCTCTTTCTTCACATCCTTGCCAACACCTCCAGTCTCCTGAGTTTTTAATCTTAGCCATTCTGACTGGTGTAAGGTGAAATCTCAGGGTTGTTTTGATTTGCATTTCCCTAATGACTAATGATGTTGAACAGGATAATTTTTAATAAAACCTTTCCTTGTGTTCCTAGTTCCTGTTACATCCTGAAATGTAACAGCCATCTTGTTGAAGAAAGCCCAGTGCATTCTCTCCTTAGGATAACAGAGTGGCTAAGTAGGGGACTCTCAAGGTAGAGTTACTGAGGTCTAATGCCTGTCAAGGGACTTGTTTTGTAGCATCTGTGGGCCTCTAATTTCTCCCTGCATAGTGCTCTTACCACAGGTGATGTGTATAAGAATCCCTTGTGTGTAAATGACTATAATTAAGCACAATCCTTGACCCAGAATATAAATCCAATGGTTTTGGTTGTGGTTTTGTACCTCTTTGCATCCTTTCCTATCTTGGCCACCTTTTCTCTATTATTCTGTATCTGCAAAGCAAAGTAAGATGAAATGAAGTAATACTGAGAACATCAAAGCCTAAAGTATAATTGGAAGCCTACAGATGTGTGAATCATCCATGAGTTTCATTATCTGATAACATCTGGATGTGTTATACATGAGTACATTGAATTTTTCTTAGGCTCCAAATTTTAAGAATTAAAAGCCTGTCTTTAGTTTGTGCTAATTTTGTAGCCTACATTGTCATCTATTTGAAGATGATTCATTAATTCTAGCTAACGGTGATGTAAGTTATTTTAGCATTATAAAATATCATGACATCACTGAAACCCATGTAGAAAATTTGTGTTTGTTTTATGATTTAATTTGTCTCTTCTCAGAGTTGTTCATTGATCCAATTCTTTTCCTTATGTATATTATTACAGAGTGAGAACCTGAGAAAGGGGTTGAGAATCTGAAAAGAGTGAAATTGGCTAAGTATCCAGAAATGAGATTTCTTTAGATGAGTAAAATTTGCCATTTCTTACAACCCCCAAAACATACAAACTTAGTAAACACTCCATGATGAAAAAGTGTTAAAAATAAATGGTCCATAAGCAAATGGCATGTTGTCAATCAAAGAACTTGATAACAGTCACAAATTTAGATATAACCCCAAATACTTACTATCTTTGTACTTTTAAACTGATCCTTTTCAAGTAATATTTTTAGTAATCCTTTAAGAATTTTATACAATTTATTTTATCTTATTCACCTTCCTTCCCCAACACCATACAGAGACATGCACATCCTTCCCTTACATCCAACTTTATCTGTTTGTGTTCTTCTCCCTACATACTCCCTCTGTCATTTAAGACTCCCATTGTTTTATCTAGGTTATTCTGATTAAGATAGAATCCCAAGTTAACATTTCCTTGATAAATAAGGATACTGAATATCTATGAAAATGTTTTTGAGAACTTGTGCTTCTTCTTTGTGTAATTGTTGAGTTTATTAGCCAAATTATTAATTGGTGATTTTGTTTTTTATTGTTTAACTTTAGTAGTTCTTAATTTAGTCTAGATATTAAACACTCATTTAAAATATAGCTGGTGAAATTTCCCCTTAACATGTAGCCTGTCTGTTCATTCTGCTGATAAAAATTTAATTTCTCCATTAAATGTAATCTCATTTGCCAAGTCATAGATCTATTTTCTATGCTATGAAAGTACTATTCAGAAAATTCTTGCTTATGCTTGTGTCTTGAAGTATTTTATTCATGTTTTTCTCTAGCAATTTTAGCATTTTAGGTTTTACATTACATCTTTGATCCATTTTGATTTGGATTTTGTGCATGTTAAGAGACAAGGATCTAGTTTTATTCTTCTGTAGGTGGATATATAGTTTGGCTACCATCATTTGTAATAGACTGTTTTATTTGTTTTTCCAGTGTATGTCTCTGACAACTTTTTAAAATACTGTGTGGTTCTAGATGTATAAATTTAAGTCATGATCCTCTCTTTTGGTACACTTGACTACATGTTTTGTTTGTTTTGTTTTTGTTATTATTCTCATTATTATTGTTGTTGTTTGTGTATGTGTGTGCATGTGTGTGTGCATGTGCGTGCATGCCAGTATTCTATTGTCTTTGTCACTATATCTTTGTAGTATAATTTGAGGTCAAATGTTGTTGATAACGTTCAGTAGAGCTCTTTCTGCTTAGAATTCCTTTGGCTATCTATGTGATCCTTTGTGTTCCTACATAAGTCTTGTGATATTTCCCCTGGATCTCAGGAGAATGGTACTTGAAATTCTGATGGGAGTTTCATTGAATTTGTAGGTTATTTTTTGTGATGTAATGTATTTCAAATATTAGTTCTGCCAGTACCGAAACATGGAAGGTTGTTCTATCAGCTAGTTGCTTTACTGATTTATTTCTCATCATTTCAAATTTTTCATTGCAATGGTTCAAACTTGTAGTGAATGGGATAGATCATATATTGTTTTCCTCAAGAATTTTATCAGATCTAAAAGTTTTCTGGTAGTGTCCATGGACCTTTAGAATATACAATCATTTTGTCTACAAGTAGAGATGACTTGATTTCTTCTTTTCCTATTTGATTCTCTTTTATTACGTTTATCTTTGGTGTCTTTGTTCCTACTAAGACTTTAAATACTACATGGACTAAAAGTAGAGTAGACCAACCTTGTCTAATTTTCTATAATTAAGGAATTGTTTTTGATTTCTCCCACTTTGGTATGATGATTTCCCAAGTTTGTTTTATTTAGCTTTCAATATTGTGCCTCATTTGCATCTATTGCTAACTTCTTTAGGTCTTGTCATTTAGTAATATAAGACTCTGTGAAGAATCTTCCTGTAGCTAACAAAATGATCTTAAGGTGCTTGCCTGCCTGCCTCTCTATCTCTCTATTCATCTATCAATCCCCTATCCATCTATACATCTATTCATAAACCAATCACTCTATCATCTATTTATTTATCTATTATCCACCTATCTATCACCTAGTAAAGATATATTAATATAGGGTTAAGCATGTGAGTTAAGGGAAAATGTATCCTGAGGCCAGCTCCTATGCTCAGCATTAGATGACCAATACAAAAAAACCCAAAAACCCCAAAAACTCAACGGCATTTTTGCACATTCTTTACCTTATACTTTTCCCACTCTTTGGTGCTTTTATTGCTGTTTTGAGTATAAAGTATGGTTTCTGGTTTTGTATTTTTTATGGGATTTTTGTTTGTGCAACCTTGTGTCTTTGAATGTCAATGTGTTTCTTGTACCTTTTTTTTTTACCTCTTTATATTTTGTTTATTTTGTTGCATTTTTATTTAATCATTGTTATTAGTATTTTTAGATACCTTTGTACTCTAATATATGTGTGAGAGAGAGGGAAGCAGAGAAAAAGAGAGAGATGAAGGGGGATAGAGAGGGGGAAGGGAAAGGGAGAGGGAGAAGAAGCATAGATTTGGGGAAGTGGGGAGGATCTGGGAAGAGTTGAGAGAAGGGAAACCATGATCAGTATTTAAAAAAAGAGTCTAATTTGAATAGAAAATAGAATGAAAATAAGAGAAAGAGTAGTGCTTAGAGAGTTCAAGGCAAACCTGAAATCATGTGTGTTAGCTTCTCAAAGAGTCACTCTATGTGTACTTATATGGCATATTATGTGAATTAATTTGTCTATGTTTTCAAACCTCCCATGCTTGGAATGAAATCAACCTAGTCATAGTGTGTGATCTTTCCAGTGTGTGCCTGAATTCAATTTGCAGCCTTTTATTATGAATTTTTACACCTAATGTTTATTAGAAAAAAATGTTCTGCTGTTTCCTTCTTTGTTATGTTTAATCTAGTTTTTCTCTGAGATCATTCTGTCTTCTAAAATGAGTTTGATAGTATTCTTCCCTTTTGGATTTGTGGAGGAGTTTGAGGCATTTTGATGCTTGATCTTCCTTAAAGGTTCAGGAGACTCAGTTGTGAATTCATCTAGTCTTCAGATTTTCTTTATAGGAAGCCTTTTAATTATTGTTTCAATCACATTGTCTTTTATGTATCTGTTTAAATTGCTTATATCATCTGGATTCGATTTTCTTAGCTAATATGAGTTTAGAAATATATCCATGTCCTTTATTTTTCAGGGTTTTTGGAATGTTTCAAAGCATTCCCTAATGATCCTCTGGATTGTACTGGAGTCTGTTGTAACAACTACCCTTTTATCTCTAATTTCATTATTTTGTGTCTTCTTTGTGTGTGTTTGGCTAGAGATGATTCATTCTTGTTAATCTTTTCAAAGAACTCACTATTTGTTGTTCAATTGCATGTATTGCTTGTCTGTCCTAATCTCTATTAGTTCTTGTTGTCTCCTGCATTTGGATGTCATTTCTTCAATTTTTTTCTTGAAGCATATCATTAGCTTTTTATCTGCATTCTTTCTGATTTTTCAATGTGAATCCTTATTACTATAAAATTTCCTTTTAGAACTGCTTTTGGGCTACCACCTGCCCAGTTACCTCTGCTGTGATAGACACCTTCCAGTTCTGCCACAGGGAAAGCCCCATCTCCTGATATTTTCTAGAGAACCAGCAGTACATAGTTCATTTGGTAAGAACCACCTCTACATCTGGAGGCCCAGAGACTCTAGCTGGGACTTACCACCCAGCAACCACCAAAACCCTGCCCTCACTCCAGAATACTACTCTCCTTCCATTCCTTCTACTCCCTCCTCTACCACTGCCTACCCTCTTCCTTCTGCTGTGGTAAACCTCTGCGAGTTCTGTCACAGAAAAAAAAACCCATCTCCTGATACTTTCTAGAGAGCCAGCCATATGCAGGGCATTTGAGAGAATGGGAATCCCAGGAGTACAGATACACAGGCTTGCAGGACAGAAAAGCCAAAGCCAGAGACAGCAAGACCAGCTAACACCAGAGATAACTAGATGGCCAAAGGCAAATGCAAGATCATTACCAACAGAAACCAAGGCAACATAGCACCATCAGAACCTAGTTCTCCCACAATAGCAAATCTTAGATACTCCATCACATTGGAAAAGCAAGGGCTGGGTTTAAAATCACATCTTATGAATAGAGGACTTCAAGAAGGACATAAATAACTCCCTTAACAAAATATAGGAGAACATGGATCAACAGGTAGAAGCCCTTACAGAGGAAACACAAAAATCCCTTAAAGAAACACAGGAGAAAATGGGTCAACAGGTAGAAGCCCTTAAAGAAAAAACACAAAAGTCCCTTAAAGAATTTCAGGAAAACACATACAAACAAGTGAAGGAACTGAACAAAACTATCCAGGATCTAAAAATGGAAGTAGAAACAACAAATAAATCACAAAGTGATACATCTCTGGAGATAGAAAACCTTGGAAAGAATTCAGGAGTCATAGATGCAAGCATCAACAACAGAATACAAGAGATAGAAGAAAGAATCTCCGATGCTGAAGATTCCATAGAAAACATTTACTCAACAATCAAAGAAAAATGCAAAATGCAAAAAGCTTGCAACCCAAAACATCCAGAAAATCCAGGACAAAATGAGAAGATCAAACCAAAGGATTATAGGTATAGAAGAGAGTGAGGATTTACATCTTAAAGGACTAGTAAATATCTTCAAAAAAATTATAGAAGAAAAGTTCCCTAACCTAAAGAAAGAGATGTTCATGAACATACAAGAAGCCTAGAGAACTCCAAACAGACTGGACCAGAGCAGAAATGCCTCATGTCATATAATAATCAAAACACCAAATGTACTAAAGAAAGAAAAAATATTAAAAGCAGCAAGGGAAAAAGGTCAAGTAACATATAAAGGTCGACCTATCAGAATTATACCAGACTTCTCACCAGAAACTATGAAAGCTAGAAGATCCTGGGTAGATGTCATACAGACCCTAAGAGAACATAAATGTCAGCCCAGACTACTATACCCAGCAAAAGTCTCAATTACCACATACTTGGAGGCAGGGGGTGGGAGGAAGGGTTGAGAGTTTTCAGCGAGGGGGGAAACTGGGAAAGGTTTTAGCATTTGAAATGTAAATAAAGATTATATTCAATAAAAATAAATAAATAAATACATAGATAAACAAATAAACAAATAAATACACAGATAGATAGATAAATAAATAAATAAATACATAAATACATAAATACATAAATAGAACTGGTTTTGGGGGCGGCGGCGGCGGCGGCGGCGGCAGCAGCGGCAGCAGTGGCTGCTCCAGCTGAAGGGCCATCAGCAGTGGAACCAAGGCGTCACAGGGACCAGTTAGGCCCTGCGCCCACGACCACTGACCTTCGCTGACCAGCCGGACAGCAAGCAGCTGCAGTTGTGCGGCGCCTTTCCTGCACGGAGGCCACTTCAGAACTCGGCCTCCCACCAGTCAGGAGAGGAGCATCCATCTTGGTTCCGTACTCCAGGAATCGGACAGACTGAGGTACACAAACATAATCCGAGGCCAACACCGCGGTGGTCTGAGCCCGACGGGCGTTGGCCTGCACCCAGGCCCTGGGCGGGTCGGGGGGCCATCGGGGTGCCAACCCAACCAGGAGGTTTTTTGCCCAGGCCTGCGAGCGCGCCGCCGCCATTTTGCCTGCAGGACGACAGAGAGCTCAGGCGGGCAGACCTGTAACAGGCATAGCCTAAGGCTAACAAAGCGGGGGTCCAGGCCCCAAAAGGCACAGGACTGACCCCCAAGAACTGGGCGGCTTGGTGGGCCATCTGTGAGTCAACCCGCCCAGGTGATTGTTAGCAAAGCAGACTCTCCCGGCGCTTTCAGGGAGCGCGGGCGCACACGCCCCGCCATCCTAGTCACCTGGCAAACCCAATTAACAGTCAAAGCCCTAGGGGAACTTTGCTCGGACCTTGGCCTCCCAGGCTTTTGCCTGGACTCAGGGACTGGGCGGCCAGGCTAACCTTGTGTGCGACAGCCCGGTTGGCAGATCGGCTGCCCAGCGGAGTGAGCGGAACACAGGGGAGGTCACAGTAGCATACACCTTCGGCACTCCCTGGGAGTGCACACGGGCTCCATCTGCTCCACAGACACAATCTGGGGCAAGGCCTCAGGCAGAAGCCCTTAGCTCTACTCTCTCTGCTTCCGGATCCAGATCAGTCTGGGCGGCAGCATTACATCTCCAAGTCCTGCAAGTGGCTAGCTGGGCTTCCGGGCGGCCAGCTGGGAGAAGTCAGTGTGCTCCAGTGAATCCAGCGGGCCCCAGCGGGAGCCTTCGGGTGCCTGCTTTGGGATCTGAACAGCCTGGGCAGCAGCACACTGTCTACAAGCAGTGCAGGAGGTAAGCTGTGCACCAGAGGCCAACTGGGAAGGGGCAGCTTGCACTGGTGAGTCCAGCACTGACAAGATAAACTAACACCAGTGAGATCTAGATGGCAAAAGGCAAACGCAGGAACGTCACTAACAGAAATCAAGGCAATATGGCAACATCTGAACCCAATTCTCCTCTACCAACATGTCCTGGATACCCCATCACACCAGTAAAACAAGATTTGGATTTAAAATCACTGGTCATGATGTTGGTACAGGAACACATGAAGGTCATACATAAAGAAATTCAAGAGACAATGGATCAAAAGTTAGAAGCCCTTGCAAGGGAAACACAAAAATCATTGAAAGAAATCCAGGAGAATACAAAAGCCAACAAGGAGGAAATGCAAAAAACACTTAAAGAAATACAGGAGAACTTTGCTCAACAGGCTGAGGTCATGAAAGACGAAACACAAAAATCTCTTAAAGAAATACAGGAGAACTTTGGTCAACAGGCTGAGCTCATGAAAGAGAAAACACAAAAATCTCTTAAAGAATTACAGGAAAACACAAACATGCAAGTGAAGGAGCTAAGCAAAACCATCCAGGATCTAAAATCAGAAGTAGAAACAACTAAGAAAACTCAAAGGGAGACAACTTTGGAGATAGAAAGCCTTGGGAAGAAATCAGGGGACAGAGATACAAATATCAACAACAGAATACAAGAGATAGAAGAAAGAATCTCAGATGCTGAAGATTCCATAGAAACCATGGACTCAACAGTTAAAGAAAATGCAAAATGCAAAAAGCTTGTAACCCAAAATATCCAGGAAATCCAGGACACAATGAGAAGACCAAACCTAAGGATTATAGGCATAGATGAGAGTGAAGATTTACAACTTAAAGGGCCAGCAAATATCTTCAATAAAATTATGGAAGAAAACTTCCCTAACCTAAAGAGAGAGATGCCCATGAATATACAAGAAGCCTACAGAACTCCAAACAGACTGGACCAGAACAGAAATACTTCCCGTCACATAATAATCAAAACACCAAATGTTCTAAACAAAGAAAGAATACTAAAGGCAGTAAGAGAAAAAGGCCAAGTAACATATAAAGGAAGACCTATCAGAATCACAGCAGACTTTTCACCTGAGACTATGAAGGCTAGAAGGTCCTGGGCAGATCTCATGCAGACTCTAAGAGAACACAAATGCCAACCAAAACTACTATATCCAGCAAAACTCTCAATCACCATAGATGGAGAAACTAAGATATTTCATGACAAAACCAAGTTTACCCAATATCTATCCACAAACCCGGCCCTAAAAAGGATAATAGGAGGACAACACCAATACAAGGAGGGAAACTTCACCCTGGAAAAAGCAAGATAGTAACCTTTCATCAAACCCAAAAGAAGTTAAGCATTCAAATTTAAAAAATAACGTCAAAAATGATAGGAAGTAACAATCACAATTCCTTAATATCTCTTAACATCAATGGACTTAATGCCCCAATAAAAAGACACAGACTAACTGAATGGATACGTAAACAGGACCCTACATTTTGCTGCTTACAGGAAACACACCTCAGGGTCAAAGACAAACACTACCTTAGAGTAAAAGGCTGGAAGACAATTTTACAAGCAAATGGTCTCAGGAAACAAGCTGGAGTAGCCATTTTAATATCAGATAAAATTGACTTTCAACCCAATGTCATCAAAAGAGACCCTGAGGGACACTTCTTGCTGGTCAAAGGAAAAATACAAAAAGAAGAACTGACAATCCTGAACATCTATGCCCCAAATGCAAGGGCACCCTCTTTTGTAAAAGAAACTTTATTAAAACTAAAAGCACACATTGCACCTAACACAATAATTGTGGGTGACTTCAACACTGCACTTTCCTCAATGGACCGATCAGGAAAACAGAAACTAAACAGGGACACAATGAAACTAATTGAAGCTTTGGACCAATTAGATTTAACAGATATATATAGAACATTCTATCCTAAAACAAAAGAATATACCTTTTTCTCAGCACCTCATGGTACCTTCTCCAAAATCGACCATATAATTGGTCACAAGACAGACCTCAACAAATATAAGAAGATCGAACTAATCCCATGCCTCCTATCTGATCACTATGGAGTAAAAGTGGTCTTCAATAGCAACAGAAACAACAGAAAGCCCACATACACGTGGAAACTGAACAATACTCTACTCAATGATACCTTGGTCAAGGAAGAAATAAAGAAAGAAATTAAAGACTTTTTAGAACACAATGAAAATGAAAACACAACATACCCAAATCTATGGGACACAATGAAAGCAGTGCTAAGAGGAAAACTCATAGCCCTGAGTGCCTCCAAAAAGAAAATGGAGAGAGCATACATTACCAGCTTAATGACACACCTGAAAGCCCTGGAACAAAAAGAAGCTATTTCGCCCAGGAGGAGTAGAAGGCAGGAAATCATCAAACTCAGGGCCGAAATCAATCAAGTAGAAACAAAGAGAACCATACAAAAAATCAACAATACCAGGAGCTGGTTCTTTGAGAAAATCAACAAGATAGATAAACCCTTAGCCAGACTGACCAAAGGGCACAGAGAAAGTATCCAAATTAACAAACTTAGAAATGAAAAGGGAGATATAACAACGGAAACTGAGGAAATCCAAAAAATCATCAGATCCTACTACAAGAGCCTATACTCAACACAACTGGAGAATCTGGAGGAAATGGACAATTTCCTTGACAGATACCAAATACCAAAATTAAATCAGGACCAACTAGACCATCTAAACAGTCCCATAATGCCTAAAGAAATAGAAGGAGTCATAGAAAGTCTTCCAACCAAAAAAAGCACAGGACCAGATGGCTTCAGTGCAGAATTCTACCAGACCTTCAAAGAAGAGTTAACACCAATACTCTTCAAACTATTCCACAAAATAGAAACAGAAGGAACACTACCCAATTCCTTCTACGAAGCCACAATTACGCTGATACCAAAGCCACACAAAGATCCAACAAAGAAAGAGAACTTCAGACCAATTTCCCTTATGAACATCGATGCAAAAATACTCAATAAAATTCTTGCCAACCGAATCCAAGAACACATCAAAACGATCATCCACCATGATCAAGTAGGCTTTATCCCAGGAATGCAGGGTTGGTTCAATATACGGAAATCCATCAATACAATCCACTACATAAACAAACTCAAAGAACAAAACCACATGGTCATTTCATTGGATGCTGAAAAAGCATTTGACAAAATTCAGCATCCCTTCATGCTTAAAGTCTTGGAGAGAACAGGAATTCAAGGCCCATACCTAAACATAGTAAAAGCAATATACAGCAAACCGGTAGCCAGCATCAAACTAAATGGAGAGAAACTTGAAGCAATCCCACTGAAATCAGGGACCAGACAAGGCTGCCCCCTTTCTCCTTATCTTTTCAATATTGTACTTGAGGTACTAGCTCGGGCAATTCGACAACATAAGGAGGTCAAAGGGATACAAATTGGAAAGGAAGAAGTCAAACTATCATTATTTGCAGACGACATGATCGTCTACCTAAGTGACCCAAAGAACTCCACTAGAGAGCTCCTACAGCTGATAAACAACTTCAGCAAAGTGGCAGGTTATAAAGTCAACTCAAGCAAATCAGTGGCCTTCCTATACTCAAAGGATAAGCAGGCTGAGAAAGAAATTAGGGAAATGACCCCCTTCACAATAGCCACAAACAGTATAAAGTATCTTGGGGTGACTCTTACCAAACATGTGAAAGATCTGTATGACAAGAACTTCAAGACTCTGAAGAAGGAAATGGAAGAAGACCTCAAAAAATGGGAAAACCTCCCATGCTCATGGATCGGCAGAATCAATATAGTTAAAATGGCCATTTTGCCTAAAGCACTATACAGATTCAATGCAATACCCATCAAAATCCCAACTCAATTCTTCACAGAGCTAGAAAGAGCAATTATCAAATTCATCTGGAACAACAAAAAACCCAGGATAGCTAAAACTATTCTCAGCAACAAAAGGAAATCTGGGGGAATCAGTATCCCTGACCTCAAGCAATACTACAGAGCAATAGTGTTAAAAACTGCATGGTAGTACCAATTTGCAACCCCACCAGCAGTGGAGGAGTGTTCCTCTTTCTCCACACCCTCTCCAACACCTGCTGTCTCCTGAATTTTTAATCTTAGCCATTCTGACTGGTGTAAGATGAAATCTTAGGGTTGTTTTGATTTGCATTTCCCTAATGACTAATGAAGTGGAGCATTTTTTAAGATGCTTCTCCGCCATCCGAAGTTCTTCAGGTGAGAATTCTTTGTTTAACCCTGTACCCCATTTTTTAATAGGGTTGTTCGGTTTTCTGGAGTCTAACTTCTTGAGTTCTTTATATATATTGGATATTAGCCCTCTATCTGATGTAGGATTGGTGAAGATCTTTTCCCAATTTGTTGGTTGCCGATCTGTCCTCTTGATGGTGTCCTTTGCCTTACAGAAACTCTGTAACCTTATGAGGTCCCATTTGTCAATTCTTGCTCTTAGAGCATACGCTATTGGTGTTCTGTTCAGAAACTTTCTCCCTGTACCGAAGAACTTCGGATGGCGGAGAAGCATCTTAAAAAATGCTCCAATTCATTAGTCATTAGGGAAATGCAAATCAAAACAACCCTAAGATTTCATCTTACACCAGTCAGAAAGGCTAAGATTAAAAATTCAGGAGATAGCAGGTGTTGGAGAGGGTGCGGAGAAAGAGGAACACTCCTCCACTGCTGGTGGGGTTGCAAATTGGTACAACCACTCTGGAAAGCAGTCTGGCGGTTCCTCCGAAAACTGGGCACCTCACTTCCAGAAGATCCTGCTATACCACTCCTGGGCATATACCCAGAGGATTCCCCACCATGTAATAAGGATACATGCTCTACTATGTTCATAGCAGCCCTATTTATAATTGCCAGATGCTGGAAAGAACCCAGGTATCCCTCAACAGAAGAGTGGATACAAAAAATGTGGTATATCTACACAATGGAGTACTATTCAGCCATTAGAAACAATGAATTCATGAAATTCTTAGGCAAATGGATGGAGCTAGAGAACATCATACTAAGTGAGGTAACCCAGACTCAAAAGGTGAATCATGGTATGCACTCACTAATAAGTGGTTATTAACCTAGAAAACTGGAATACCCAAAACATAATCCACACATCAAATGAGATACAAGAAGAAAGCAGGAGTGGTCCCTGGTTCTGGAAAGACTCAGTGAAACAGTATTTGGCAAAACCAGAACGGGGAACTGGGAAGGGGTGGGAGGGAGGACAGGGGAAGAGAAGGGGGCTTACGGGACTTTCGGGGAGTGGGGGGGGCTAGAAAAGGGGAAATCATTTGAAATGTAAATAAATTATATCAAATAAAAAAAAAGAGACAAAAAAAAAAGAAATAAACATATTTTTTAATTAAAAAAAAAAAAAAAAACTGCATGGTATTGGTACAGTGACAGGCAGGAGGATCAATGGAACAGGATTGAAGATCCAGAAATGAACCCACACACCTATGGCCACTTGATCCTCGACAAAGAGGCTGAAAACATCCAATGGAAAAAAGATAGCCTTTTCAACAAATGGTGCTGGTTCAACTGGAGGTCAGCATGCAGAAGAATGCGAATTGATCCATCCTTGTCTCCTTGTACTAAGCTCAAATCCAAATGGATCAAGGACCTCCACATAAAGCCAGACACTCTGAAGCTAATAGAAAAAAAACTGGGGAAGACCCTTGAGGACATCGGTACAGGGAGAAAGTTTCTGAACAGAACACCAATAGCGTATGCTCTAAGAGCAAGAATTGACAAATGGGACCTCATAAAATTACAAAGTTTCTGTAAGGCAAAGGACACCATCAAGAGGACAAATCGGCAACCAACAAATTGGGAAAAGATCTTCACCAATCCTACATCAGATAGAGGGCTAATATCCAATATATATAAAGAACTCAAGAAGTTAGACTCCAGAAAACCAAACAACCCTATTAAAAAATGGGGGTACAGAGTTAAACAAAGAATTCTCACCTGAAGAACTTCGGATGGCGGAGAAGCATCTTAAAAAATGCTCAACTTCATTAGTCATTAGGGAAATGCAAATCAAAACAACCCTAAGATTTCATCTTACACCAGTCAGAATGGCTAAGATTAAAAATTCAGGAGACAGCAGGTGTTGGAGAGGGTGTGGAGAAAGAGGAACACTCCTCCACTGCTGGTGGGGTTGCAAATTGGTACAACCACTCTGGAAATCAGTCTGGCGGTTCCTCCGAAAACTGGGCACCTTACTTCCAGAAGATCCTGCTATACCACTCCTGGGCATATACCCAGAAGACTCCCCACCATGTAATAAGGATACATGTTCTACTATGTTCATAGCAGCCCTATTTGTAATTGCCAGATGCTGGAAAGAACCCAGGTATCCCTCAACAGAAGAGTGGATGCAAAAAATGTGGTATATCTACACAATGGAGTACTATTCAGCCATTAGAAACAATGAATTCATGAAATTCTTAGGCAAATGGATGGAGCTAGAGAATATCATACTAAGTGAGGTAACCCAGACTCAAAAGGTGAATCATGGTATGCACTCACTAATAAGTGGATATTAACCTAGAAAACTGGAATACCCAAAACATAATCCACACATCAAATGAGGTACAAGAAGAAAGGAGGAGTGGCCCCTGGTTCTGGAAAGACTCAGTGAAACAGTATTCAGCAAAACCAGAACAGGGAAGTGGGAAGGGGTGGGTGGGAGGACAGGGGAAGAGAAGGGGGCTTGCGGGACTTTCGGGGAGTGGGGGGGCTAGAAAAGGGGAAATCATTTGAAATGTAAATAAATTATATCGAATAAAAAAAAAAAAAAAAAAAAAAAAAGAAAAAAAAAAAAAAAAGAACTGGTTTTGGTATATCCTGACAGTTATATACTGTTAGGGTTTGAAACATACTTTTATTTATTTTTATTTTTTTATACTTTTTGTTTTTTGATTTTTAAGATAGCTGAGAAAAGATCTGATAATACTCTGATGTTTCTACCATCATATTTGAGTTGATATTTAACACCCTGGTAGTTATTAGAATTGCTTCCTTTCTCATTATTTTGACATCTCCTTCACCATGGGTATCTTTTGCTGTACTAAAACTCTATGACCAAAAGCATCTTGGAGGGGAAAGGATTTATTTTTGCTTATAGTTATAGTCCATTATGAAGGAAAGTTAAAGCAGGCTCTCAAAGCAAGAATCTGGTGGCAGGAATAAAAGCAAACAGTGAAGAACTATTTCTTACAGATTTATTCCCATGGCTTACTCACCCTGGATTTTGTTTGTTTGTTTGTTTATAAAACTCAGCTCTACATTCCCAGGGGTGATACCACCCACAATGGTCTGGGCTTTCCTGAATCAATAATTAATAATTTCAATTTTCCCTTCTCCCTACTATTTTGGTTTCTTGTCATATGTAACTCTTTCTGGAGGGTTGTCTTCAGTTGGAATCATATTTTCTGCTTCATTTTATAGAAGGGAAATGGCTCACACTAATGGCTCTCACTAAGGGTTGACCAGCAGTACCAACATTGACTTGTGGTAGGATATACTTGTACACATCACTTATGTCTGTAATGGGGTTCAGAGAAAGATGTGTTAGGGTATAGATTGAAAAAAATGTAGTTTGTTGGTTTCTCTTAGGACAAGAGAAACAATATTTCATAGGGAAATAAGTGGAGGAATAAAAATAAAAGAGAATGATTTTCATAGGTGTTGAAAGAGAAAAAACAAGAATAAGTGACCTTCTATGTGAGATAGAACTTGTAACAGTAGCTTAACAATT
Source organism: Apodemus sylvaticus (assembly GCF_947179515.1). Lineage (NCBI taxonomy): Eukaryota > Metazoa > Chordata > Mammalia > Rodentia > Muridae > Apodemus > Apodemus sylvaticus. The sequence continues at coordinate 89,054,088 of NC_067480.1, forward strand.
AATATATAAAATTACAAATGATAATTTAAAATGTAAGGGCTAAAAAGTTGAATAAAAAGTAATAACATGGTACAGGGAACATTGAAATTTTCAAATATCATGCCTGTATCTTCTTAGCATTAGAATTCTAAGACTTCTGCCTCTGTAATGTTGTTTGTTTCAGTCTCTGCAGGTGTGTGTGTGTGTGTGTGTGTGTGTGTGTGTGTGTATGTGGGAGAATGGTTAGTCTCAGTAATTGAAACAAATTAAATCATCAAGTCTTTCCAGATGAAGATTTTTGAGTGTAGACAACTTTCTCCCAGAATTTCCTGACCATAATCTACTCTCTGTCCTAGCAAGTTACACTCTTGCCTCTGTTGAATTAATGATCCAACGTCCCATAGGCATGATTATCTTGGATTCTGGTTCTGAAGGCATACGGAAGGTCAGCTCAACACAATGTCTGCCCATCTGAGTTCCTTAGTCTTGATTAGAGTACTGCACTGGATTATGGTGGTCCTTGGCACTGGGAATGGGGAGAAGAATTATTGTCTCTTGTAATCTAATCTGCCTCCAATTCAAGTTCCTTTCTTTCCTTATGAATTCCTATTATCCAGCTCTAGTTCAGTCTTAGTATTGCTTTCCAATAGCTAAGACCATCTCTCTCTGAACCACCTAGAGCCTTTCTTGTGAGAAGCTCTCTGGTGGTGACACTTAATGCTTATCAGGGTAGGTGTGGAAACTGCTCCTGACTGCAGCATCTGCAGTGAAAGCAGCAGCCACAGCAGCAGCAGCAGCAGCAGCAGCAGCAGCAGTGGTACCACCCACTAAGGAACCAGCTCTCATCAGGGAGAACTAATGCTGGCCACTGAGTCAGGCTTCAGGAGAGTAGCTTCAAATGAAGGTACAGCAATGGAATCCTTCTTTTAGTCATAGTCATTAACACACTTAGTTGCAGTTTGAAGTACTCCCCTTTCCCCAGCAGCTAATTATTATGATTGAAGTGATTACTTTGATTTCTTAGGATTCTGTTACCCTGTAAATAGAATCTGGGTGTGAAATTAATGTGTAATTGAACAAGGCTGCACAGTCAAGACTAATTGCGCTGCCTTATTAAAGAAGTCTTAGCCAATGTTGGCCTCTTCTGTTATGGTTTTGGTGGGGAATCTTTGAAGGGTCATTGGACCGAGAAGAAAGTACTGTGACAGGGATGGGGGATACACCACAGAGGTGGCACTCATTTTCCTGACTGCTAGGAGGTGTATGAGTCTACAGCATTGATACCTATCAGTCTGCCAGCACTGAGTCATCTGTAATCAAGTTTTTAGTGGTTTGTGGAGGGAAGAAAAGTACATAGAACATCAGAAGTAGACTAGTGACTAAACTCTTTCAAGTAAAATTATTTCTTCATTCTAAAGCTATGATTTTTTTCTGTTTTAATTGGGAAAGATTGTTCATTTTGGGAACTAATCACGCATAGTTGTAAAAATCAGTCTTAACCGTCATTCACTGAGCAAATAAAATGTTAATCTTGACATATTTAAAAGTATTATAGTCTGTGAAAAGTTGTGGAAATAGTTCAGAAAGTTCATCTGGTGAATTTTAAAATGTATAATTGCATACACATTCCCTGAGTCTCCCCCAGTGAAATCTTTGTGCTCTGACTTATGTGCAACATGGGTTTTGCCCACGTGAAGAGGGAAAAGTCATCTCCTTAGCTCTTGAAGTGATTTCCTAGAGATGCTCAGACTTCTTGAAACACTGTTCTAGAAGCACCAGTTTAATTTAACTTAAACCTTTACATTTGTGATGTCTTATCATGAAACACACTTTGGGGCAAAGGTTGTTTTGTGCATCGTTGGTTGATCAGTATCTGATTTATCTATGTAATAGGTGTCAACAACACCTAATAGTTGGATTTGTGAGAAAATGAATGTTTAGAGTTGAGTATGCTCTTATGAGGCAAACCCATGCCCAGTTGAGAATCCCTAGTGTTGGAAACAGACTGACACACAGAGAAAAACCGGGAAGAGATAGACTGTGGAGTATGAAGCATTATTTTATTTGACTTATTTTAAAGTCTGAAAAATCCTACTACCTTTCCTCTGTTTAAACTAAGCTTTAGCCTGGAGGGAAATGAAGGTCACAGCTGAAGTGCAAAGAGAAACAGGATGAAAGGATGCTCAGTTTCCGATCTCTCAAGGACCAGATCCTTGATTAAACAATGAACTTGGAAGACTGCTAGCTATCCTGTTTTACCTGGCATGGGACGTGAACCCCAAACCCTCTGGGCTGGAAGAGATATGCTTGCGATTTTGAAAAGGAAGCAGGGGAATTAGTGGAGGTGTGCGAATCCTATGTGTAGGGTGAGGGAGTGAGACAAAATTTTCTTTAAGTGAGGAACCCTCTGGGTCAAGAGGAGCTTTCCAGTTATTTCTCAGCCAGTCTTGGCATAGAAAGGGGATTTGCCCAAGGATCAAACAATACATTTTTTTTGTGTGTGTGTGTGTATGCGTGTGTGTGTGTGTGTGTGTGTGTGTGTAATTTCATCATAGGAGAGAAACTGATGGAGACTTAATATCACCCTTTGAGAAGAGGGTTGATGTTAAAACAAGAAATATGAAAGGAACTGAATTCACCTCAATGTTATTAACTTATACTTCCTTCGCTATGCAACATGGAGCTTAGATGGAAACCTATTCCATTTTATCCCCACTGTCTTAATTAGAGTTTTCTATGACTGTGATGCAACACAACTCAAAAGCAAGTTGGGGAGTAAAATATTTCTTTGGCATATATTTCCATATCACTGTTTAGCACTGAAGGAATATGGAGCAGGAATTCAACAGGGCAGGAACCTGGAGGCGGGAGCTGATAAAGAGGCCATGGAGGGATGCTGCTTACTGACTTGTCCTCCTGGCTTTCTCAGCCTCCTTTCTTACAAAACCCAGGACCACCAGCCCAGGGATGGCATTGTCTTTAATGGGCTGGGCCCTCCTCCATCAATCACTAGCTAAGAAAATGCATATAGGCTTGCCTACAGTCTTATCTTAGGGAGGCATTTTCTTAATTGGGGTTCCCTTCTCTCTGATGACTTTAGCTTGTGTCAAATTGACATAAAATTATCTAACATATCCACCTTTATATGTTCCAAGGTCCTGACAGTGAGATGATTGAATAAATGAAATACCTTCATTCAATCAGACTAAATGCTTGAAAAAGTATATCCTCGGAATAATGCTATATCTAATAATGTTAGTATTTACTGAATGAAATAGCATCAAGATAAATGGAAATAAAGACCATTCAGATTTAGAAGTCTCTAGTCTACTTTAGAATGCTTCTGTAAATACAATGGATAATTGTATAGCAACCTATAGAGATGAGCATTTACATGAAAAAGGGAATATAGTAAATTATTAATTACTTTAGTAATTTTAATGATACTTTAGGCATTTACCTGCATCCCTTACATTTTCAATACTCTTATCCATGAAACAAAGCATTGAATCACTCTTTCTGATAATCATACTTTGTTATTTGGCCTGAGTTAATTATATAGCAATAGAGATATTTTAAAAAGTTGTCTTATTTTATCCAATATATTTTATTCATGCAGTATGTACATGACTGTCAACAAGAGAAAGGCAAGTGTCCATTGTGATTCCCTCCACATGGTTCCCAGCTGCTGCACACAACTGAGGAGTGCATTATCTATCCCCATTTACCCTTGTTTCTCATATTTCACACTTCTCTCTGGAATTTTCCAATAATTGTACCGTAGTATGCTGTGGTTCATCATCCTGACTTGACACTCTTTGTGGGGAGAATGTAAATAAAAATACTTCTCACTCCCATTGTGGCCTTTGAAACATAAATTAGGATTCCTTATCCTAATTTGCTGCTGACAAGTCTTAAAGGCAGAGTTAAAACAAAATTCTTGAAGCAGCAAACTTGCTTCTACAAGTACAAAGGAATTTCAATAGTAGCCCCAGGAAGGAATGGATGAAACTGTCAGTCACAGAAAAGAATTTAAGATTCAAGAGAGGTGGGGGAAAAACTGGTGCTTCATGAAATAAGAGAATTCAAATGTTTCAGCATGTCATTGACCCTAGTACTGAATCTAACCTTCTCCAAATCATTGAAGATAAAGTACCTCTTTCAGGACCTATGAGAAAGCATTCATGCCTCCCATGCCCACTACAAAATGTGTTTATCACATGTAATAATATAGAGTTTCAAGAACTATTGGAGTGCAGCATTCTGCATACTATTAAGACTTTTAAAAATCTGAAGTATAATTATGTGTAATAGAATCCATAGATATTAAATATTCAATTTGGTCAAGTTTAGGTTTTTCAGTGTTATCCATAAATATCTATCATGGACTTAAGTTGGATCAACATTCTTTTAGTAGGTCTGGGACTGTAAACCATTGATAATGTTTACCTAGTATGTGTGGGGACTTGAGTTTGATTCATTGAATTACAAAAACCCTAGATGTTCTTAGATATCTTGTTATGAACAGTGGTGTGAAATGAACATCAGGTATTTTGAGTGATTATCTGGAATGGCACGTGCTGGTGAATCTCCTTTGGGCTAATATATTTTCTAATATATTCTCAGTGGTAAAATAAAATTAAATGACAATAAATATTTTGTGTTTACCTACTTTGAAAATCTTGAAATAAGGTAATCTTGACCATTACAAAGAAATTAAACATCATTGTAGTTGGGAAATATTAACTGCTCAATATATTAATTATATCATATCATATCATATCATATCATACTGGTTTTAGAACTTCCAAAACATTCTACTTCTCAAATAATGAAATTAATAGCTATCAAGGGGCTAGTAGTAGCCTTTGCCCAGAGGACTCCTTCCTCCTAGCATTGCCCTGTGTGTTTGTTGCCTCGGACTACTTTCTCTGACATGGTATAGGGCCAGGCACTTTGTTGGATTATTTTGAGTGTTCAGTGCTGGATTCTTACGTTGTGTCTAACAGCTCATCACATCAAATGAAATAGTTCATACACCAATATGCTCTGGATTTTATGGGATGGGCATCTCACATCCTCCTATATATTCTTCTTACTGACATAGCTCTTGAATTCTAACCTTCAGGTCTATATGGTATGTAAAGAGATCCAGTTCCCCAATGTTCTCTGTCCTATGCATGCACACATGTGAGTATGTACCCACATGCACAAATGTAATAAGATACAACAATGTCTTATTAAAAGAAATACATGCTGAGGTAGAATGGGTGGGTGGTAGGCTTAGGAATTCAGAAAACAAATCTTGGCCACGTAACTGCTCACTTACACTCTTTTGTCTTCACTCTTGTATTTTAATGTATAGCTTCTGAGAAAGCTACATAGCCCAAGGAACAGTGAAACATTGACTTTGACATGAGACAATATAAAATTCCTTGATAAACTTGCTCATCTCTAGTATCAATGATAGTAATTGAAATAGCGTCTTTCCAATAAGATTTAATTTGAGATAATACTTTAAAAGTTTATGGGCTAGTTTCAGCTCAATAAATAGCAGTCCTAACTACCAAGCTAGCAGTAAGGACAGACTATTATTTCAGGATGAATTACCATGATCTTTCCTGGTCATTTGATCAGTACTTTTTATTTCCCTTGCTTCTCGAAAATTCAGTTGTGGAAGGTAACCTGGAGAGATTTTCCCTGCAGGACATCTTGAATTATTCTGATTTTTTTAGTTGCTTTCAGAAGCATCTAATTCCAGGGGAGAGAACCCAGATGCAGATTATAAACTTGCAAAATGGACCTGCTCATGTGGAGAAAACCTGTGGTTTCCTGACAGTGAATTTGGTTACACCAAGACAAGAATGGCCCTTGAGCAGGGCTGGAGCAGAATCACTTTTCTCAATGTGATCACTGCACAAGCCAATGGACCACCAGGGCACAGGTGGAGGTTTGTGTTTGAGGGCCATTGAGCGTCACCCATTTCCTGAATGCATCATAATTAAACACCTGTGCTAAATAACTTCTCACCGCTCCACCATGGAGATTTGCTTGATACTCCACAGTTCCTGATGTTTTTCCATCTTACACTTGGGAGGGTGGTCTCAAGGCTATGCCTTGGTTCCCTTAGGAAAAAAACCCAGCGTGTTCCTTCCACAGAAACATTTCTCAGTAAGTTGTAGATTTCAAGGCTTTTCAGGGACACTTAGGGAAGAAAAAGCTTTCTGTGAATGTAGGAGGCATACCTGTTTTCTCAACATTAGCAATAATTAAAGTATCTTGTCCAGCATTGAAATAACATGAAATTAGTGGGTGTTTATTTGTTTTTGGAGACAACATTTCTCCATGTAGCTCTGGATGTTCTGGATCTTACTCTGAAGACCAGATTGGACTGGAAATCTGAGATCTACCTGCCTCTTCCTTGGAGTGCGGCAATTAAAGAAAGCACCATCACCACGAGGCCATGAAAAAAAGTGATTTTTTACTTTGCTTGTTTTAAAACTCATCAATGAGAGAATGTGGTGCATTTTCCAAGAAGTTGGTTAAGCAATTGAAAACTATGAATTACCTTGGTAAATCTCTGTTGCTGTGCCTCATACAGCTTAGCAAGGTGAGTCTTTTAGGTTGTCACACCCACGGTTGCAATTCAGATCAGGATTGCCCTGAATATTTTTCTTTCATCTTCAACAACAGACAGCAAACTGGTTTGGCCCTAGGCTAAACCAGTGGTTTGAGTGATGTCTATCTTTAACTTGTATCTCTTCCTTTTCTAGGTGGTAACCTCACATGCTGGATGTGTCTCTTGGCTTTTTAAGTCATTCTCTATGACAAAATACAAAATAGTCACAACTCATGTGTGCTGTTTGTTGAATTTCTCTCCATCTCTCTGTCTCTGTCTCTCTCTCCCATTCTCTTTCCCTCCTACCATCTATCATCTATGTAACCTGACCAAGTTACATTTTTTAGAGTCCTGTGCAGCAGATGAAGGAATTCACACCAAGAAGATGAGACTGCTTTTATAACGCCCCATAAACTTAGTGTCACAGTTGTATTGCACCTGCAGTATGTTTGAGATGAAACTTCATGCACATTTTACTTAAGAGAATCTCTATGTATGGTTTGTACTTGGTCACTTTCTCAACAGCTACTTCTAAGAAAATGGGTTCTCTAAACTTTGGTTTTGATCTTTAATATTTAATAGACCAGTGAAAATGCATTGTAACAGATATTTCTTATTAAAATTGTGGAATAATTGGCAGATCCCATCAGGGAGATCATATATGAAGGAATTAATCACAGTAAGTAACAAACTATAGGAATATTTCTGTACTCAAAATATTCTTGTGATGTTTGCCCTCACCGTATTTTCAGAAAGCCTTTCAATTCTTCATTATAGAATAAGCTAGAGTAAAACCCATGACTGTAAGTTTCCTGATGCAATGCTGAAATTTGCTCTTTTTGGAAGCAAATGTTATAGTTCCACTCAGAGATTCAGTGTCTGAAATCATTCTGAAGAATAGCCACTTCCATTTTCACTTTTTTCAATATTTACTGACCTTTCCTTAACTTCATAGAGACAGATTCTTAGGCAGGATTTTGTCTGTTCTTTGAGATTCAAACTAATATTAAAATATCATCTCCCTGTCTTTTAGAAAAAGACAGGTTTGCACTTGTGTTTAGAGTCACTTTTACTAACATGTTTTGATTGAGAAGGGAAATGAATGAAGGGAAAAGGAAGTGGAAATTTTAAGAGGATCCTCCACTTCCCTTTCCTTTCATTTCCCTCCTCAATCAAAAAACAGGTTTTTTCTTCTATTTTGAGCCCTTTCTAGTACATAAATGATATTTCTCCCCTCCTTAGGAAAAATATGTATTTTTTAGAAGGGGACAGTTGTTTTCTATTATTTTCTCATATCCTTTCTCTCACATCTCAATGGCAGTTTCTCCTTCTTTTCCTTCCTCCAGGTCTCTCCTCTCCTACTTCCCCACCTCCACACTCTCCTCTTCCCCAGATCCCCACCACCACCACTTCTCATCACGTAGAATGGAGCAGGCCTTCCAAGGACATCAACCAAACATGGCATAAGAATCTATAATAAACCTGGATACATATAATCACATCAAGGTTGGACAAGACAACCCAGCAGGAGGAAACGTGCCCCAAGAGTAGGCAAAAGAGTCAGGCATATCCCTCACTTCCACTGTTAGAACACACCAAGCTACTCAGTCATAACACATATGCAAAGGACCTAGGTTAGAACCCTAAGGCTCCCTGATCTCTTCAAGTTTCCATGAGTCTGAGCCAGTTAATTCTGTGGGTTGTGTTTTCCTGGTGTGTTCCTGACCTCTCTGAATCCTTGAATCCTTCCTCATCCTCAGCTTCAGAACTCTCTGCTTTCTGCCTAATGTTTGGCTATGGTACTCTGAATCTGCTCCCATCAGTTGCTGGATGAAGTATCTCTGGTCTCTTTGATGATGCTTCTGCTAGGCTCTGGTCTCCCAACCATCTAGAAGGAAGAAAGACTGGAGGTGGAATGTTTTCTTGCTGGGTTGGTGTCTCTATTGTCCCACTTGAGTCCTTGCCTGGTTACAGAGGATTGTTTGTTCAGGCTCTGTGTCCCCCATTACTAGGAGTCTTTTCTAGGTTTACTCTCATAGAGTCCATGAAGCTTCTATTGTACTGTTTGTACCTCACCTCAAAATGCCCTCCAATTCCAGTCATTTCTCCACGTAGAAAAATACATTTTTCTAGTAGTTAGACTAAATCTTGAATCTCTTTCCTTATTTTTATCTCGAAGCTTTATTGATGTTTTCTCCCGACCACGTGCTGTATTTGCTTGTTCATAACCTATAGTCTCTTTAATCCCTTACAGTTGATCTGACTTCTCCATACCATGAAGGCTGATGGATTGTGAATCACTGTGCCACATAGATGCAGGGAATTGGCCTGTGTAATTGATTGGATAATCTTAATTTTCCTCTATGAGATTTTCTTTCTGTTGTATCATGGTGATTCCTGGAGTCCTTCCACTTAACACTGCAAGTTCATCATTTCTACATATGGTATAGGTATTCTTTATTTCTGGTTGTCTTTTTTATTAGATATTTGCTTTTATTACATTTCACATGGTATCCCCCTTCGTCCTTACCCCTCTGAAAACCCCCTACCCCATCCATCCTCCCCCTGCTTAACAACCCCCCTCTCTACTTTCCTATCCTGGCATTCCCCTAAACTGGGGCATCAAGCCTTCGCGGAATCAATGGCCTGTCCTCTCATTGATGTCTGAAAAGACCATCCTCTGCTACATGTGTAGCTGGAGCCATGGGTCCCTCCACATGTACTCTTTGGCTGGTTGTCTTTTCCCTCTTACATTTGACCTCAGCTGAGCCCATTTAGGTTAATGACTTTACCTACATTTTGATGATGAGCAGTTGCATATCAACATCTTTATCTCAGATCTGTTTTGAGTACTAAAACAACATAGCCAAGTACTTATTACTATTTTAAAGATTAAAGGACACCTTTATTAGGAAAATGAAGATGGCCCACAATCTTGAGTCACTAAATTATAGAAGGATCAGAAATATCCTGATGTCTTTGAACACTTGGATACCATTGATATCTATACCTTATTATTTCCTCAAATCTCCCTTTAGCCTGGATTTGAGTGAAGAGATGGCTTAATGTTCCTGCTCTGGCCCCTTGGCTCTAGGCATGACACTAATCTCTGAGACAAGTATTTTACTGCTAACAAGACCTAGTAGAAGAATAAAGCACTGAGCAAATGGCTGGATGTATGCATATCCCCTGTCGCCTATCTTGTAGTTTCTTGGATGTTCATGTGTTTTCATAGGCAGTCCTAGTGAGCTAGTTTGATTCATCCTAGAAAACATGAGCTTACTATTATCTCTTCAAAGTGCCATGAGAGTTTCAAACTCACCATGAAAGTGTCTGTCATAACCCCCTGTGCTTCATTCTTTATCATATTCCTACTTCTCATTAAGAGCAGGCTGTGCATGTAAATTTTTAAAGAGACCTCAATTGGCCATTGAGGAGTCTTTCTTTAGTCTTCCAATTCTCTCTCCTCTTGCTACATGTAGCTTGCCATCAGTCTTTTTTCCTAATTATTGCTTAAAACTGTTTAGCTTTATTGAACTATAGCTGACAACATTATAATTGTTGTCACAATTATAACACGTATATTTAATGTATAAAATAAGATTTTTAGTTTGTATTATGAAATGACTATATAGTTACTTATCACACCCACTACCTCAGCTTTTCAAGAATGTGATGGTGAAACTACTTTAGATGGACTCACTTAGAACACTGAAATATGTTTTATCATTTTGTCTTATTACTAAAATTTCTGTTAAGAATTTTGTCACTGTTGTCTGCCCCACTTCAACAGTATCCTGACTGGAATGATTACCATAGTGATAGGCAGGGAAATAAGTTTAAAACTTCATAGTTGCTTGGACTCCAGAGGAACACACACCAAGGAAACCACAACCAAGATAATGGCCGAAGAATAGAATATGAGAAGATACAATGGCAGGGTTGCCAGTTGAGGAGATAGAAGCAGTATATGAAACCATTGTGAAAAATTGGAGAGAAAATTTACCAGACAATATTTTGTGTGTTTGTGACAGCTAGAGATATAACCAAAGGGCACTGTCTAGATATCCCATTCTGTACTTAGTTGTAGTATTAGTTGAAGTGGAATGAGAATTTCTTGCATGTTGAAATGGGAGTGAAGGTATTTTCCATAAGAAGGTACATGAATTCTTGGGGTGTAGAGTTCTAGTTAGGGATATCCAGATTCAAGTTTCTGTAACTTGGAAGGTTATACTTGCATTCACTAGGAAAGGGACTTGATAAGTGATATTAAATTAAAAATCTTGAGATGTGGAGATGATCCTGATTGCTGTATGTTTCATAACTGTCATTAAGCTTGACCTTATCAGAGAGAGGCAAGGGGGATAAGGAGATATGCTAAATAGGGGTTGAAATTTTATATTTTGAAGATGGAAGTAGGGGATGGCACAAAGGACACCAGAAGCATAAGAAGTTAGACAAGTCACAAATATGGATTTTCCAACCAGAATTTATTCCCGAGGAAGTAGCTTTGTGGACACAGTGATTTGACGTCAGTGAAAGTGATTTGAGACTTCCAGCTTTCAGGCTAGCAACTGGATAAACTCAGCCTGTTTGAAAGACATTTAAGTCAGGGATAATTTGTTGTAGCAGCAAGATGAAAAGTTAATAGAAAAGTCAGTCATGGATAGAGTTCAGACAGAAAGATATGCATGAGGGAACTCAAACCAGATTACAGGGAATACTTGAACAGAGGAATCTATAGAGTAGCCAAGTCCTCTGCCATCATGGCCCAAGTAAAGATGTACTGAGACAGAAGAAAACAGATTTAAAAAGCCCAATATAAGATGAAGAAAATCATACTTTTAAAGTAGTTGGTTCTGTAATTTACCAGTGAGAGAATGTACCCAAGCAATTACAAAACTATGGTAATTCTACTTCAAATGATAGAGCTTAAAATCCATAGTTGAAAGGGTTTGCTCATACAGTCAAAAAACGTAGGATCAAAATGGCAGTGTGCAGTAAAATAGGAGCTGAGTACTTTCCTGGATATTGTGAATTTTCCAAATAGACACTATAGTGGTGCCAGAGATTACCCCACACATCCCTCAATATGGGTCCACCAAGTTCTTAGCAAAGTATCCCAAATACATGCTTCCGAAAAATGTTAGTTCACAATAGCCAATCTATATCTGGATAGAGATGGTAGATAGAAAAATTTAATGATGAACATCTGTGATATACCTATTCAAGTCTTTTTCAAACTGTGGGAAATTCTCACTCAAAGTGTATATGTACACAATTAAATTAATGATTGATATAAGGGTAATAGAAATTTGGAGACAGACCTATATAAGATTCCAGAAACATTAGTGAGTATGTTGTAAAGGTTTACATCTCAAATATCCCTACCTGCTTTGAAGGCTTGCTTCCCAATGTTATTTTAAAGACTGTGAAGCCTGGGGAAGGCCTGACTGGTGAAAGTCACTAGAGGTAGACTTTTTACACTCATCCCTAGCTCTGATATAACTCTTTGTCTTCTGCTATGCCACACATTAACAAGAAATTGATGCATCCTACAACATAGTTTATCCAGTCTCCAAGCTTTTCCCAACATGAAACATGAGGCAGAGTGAACATCTTCCTGAAGTTGTTTCTGATAGTTTGTTATACCAGGAATAAAAATAACTAATACAAATGCATTTATTTGCACGCCAAGAGGAAACCAGGGTTATCTGGAAACTGTTCAAAAGGATAGCCATTCTAGGGATTATCTTACTAGAAAGTGTCTATGTATACTACGTACCTACAGAGTCACCTGTGCAATCCCATCTTCTTATTACAATTGATGGCTTATTTATAGAGAAACTTGTCACCTGTCTCTGAATCATTTCTCCTCTCCTGTGGGTTGTTATATCCCATTGCTGTGAACCTCACAATCGCAGACTATAAACCCATCCAAAGGGAAACTTAAACAGCTTCATCATTAGTTTGACTCTATGTTTTTATTCTGAATGCAATAAAACTATATGTCCCTGGCTAAATGTAAATAGATAAGGTTTAGTATTATCTTTCTGGAGATAAACTATAATGGTTGAGTTTTCCACTTTGAATCATTTAATGGCTTTTTTTCCACTTGGTGGTTTTTTATACACCAATGAAACATGTAAAGTGTGACATTAAATTGCATAAGGGTATAAGTAGCATTAACATGGTAAGATTGGAAAATTCTTTTCAAAGTTCTTTCCTCTGATGCATTTTGAAGTCAGCAAACCAAGTTTTCTTGCACAATAATGTGTTTCAACTCACACCAATCATTCTAACATCCTAAGAATAATAATGCTGACTTATTCCATCAAATACATTATAATAAAGGGTAGAAAATCCTAGACCATGGGGCAGAGCTGGTCAGTGGTCTATTACTATGACTACAATTTAATGGGAACTATGCTAGACTTTTGACTTTTTGTAATGTCTGTGTCTACTTCAGGTCTATGGGATCAAATTTTAATAGTTGTTCCAGAAACCCCATGCTTGACAGAACTTAAATATCTATCAGTTCCTTTAAAAACAACCTCAGTAATACTATGTTAGAAAGTACATGTGTACATGCAATATTTAGATAGTGTCAAACTCTGCTAAGGCCATATTTTTGTATAAGTTTTCTTTTAAAATTTTACTTTTGCAAGTTATTTACAGATAATTACAAATTCTTTATCATCTTTATAATCCCAGTTTTAATGTTTAGACTTCCCTTTGATAATCTATTGCTTGCAATTTTCAGAAACAAGGTGCCTGTCTTTAGTGGTCCACTATTTAATTTTTAGAAAGAGCTTCATATGATGTTAATATCAATCTTGTTTCTTGACATTTGTGTTGCAGTAAAGTTTTGTCCTTTGTATGGTTGACAAACTAAATTTAAATTTCTATTACCTGTGATGATGCCTCTAATGTTTTTTATAAACTTTCTGACTTTGAACCTTCACTTAATTACAAGAAAAACTGACCCTCTGCAATATAGGACTAAAAGCCATTGCTTATGTTTAGGAAACAAGGCTGTTTTGGTTCATGATTAGTGCATAGTCCTATGTATCCAGTGAGAAGGCTCCTTTATTTTTTTTCCCTTTTTGACTGGTTAGTTTATTTATTTACATTTCAAATGTTATCCCCCTTCCCAGCTTCACCTCCGCAAACCCCCTACCCCATCCTCCTCCCTGCTTCTATGAGCATGCTCCCTCACCCACCTACCCACTCCCATCAAACCACCCTACTCTGGGACAACAAGCCTCCACAGAACCAAGGGCCTCCCCTCCCATTAATGCCAGATAAAGCAATCCTCTGCTACATATATAGCTGGAGCCATGAGTCCCTCTAAGAATGTCCATTTTTCTACCCAGTTTCCTCCCTTCTTCTGCATGTCATGGTTAGTTTGTTTCCCTTCTAGTGGGCTGGTTCATGGCCCTGGGCACTTGTGTCGCTGAGGACTGCCTTGTATGGCCTCAGTAAGACAACATGTACTTAATCCTGTGGAAACTTGATACCTCAGGGAAGAGGGATGCCAGTGGGGTTGAGTGAGGTAGTAGTTGGTGGGAGGGTAGGGGTGTGCTGTTTCAGAGGCAGGGAGGGAGGCAGAAGGAAGACAAGAGGGGTAAAGAACTAGAGGAGGGGGCCCAGTAAGGGCGCAACTTTTTGAAGGTAAATAAATAAAATATTTTAATAAAAAAGAAGAATGTCTATTTTTTTTCTGAAAATGGCCCCAAAGATATGGATGGATTAGGAATTTTGTGGATTGCTTAGCCTTTGGAATATTTTCAGTTACTTTTGGAAATGCCAGTTCTATTTAAATAGATAGGAGGTGCTATCTATTGCCATTTGCAATGTTCTTGGCTACCTTGCTGCAAACAGCTCCCAAAAAGTCAAAGTTGTGGAAGTAGCCTGACAATCCAGTGTGTCTGCCTTCCTTCCTGGAGATTTGGGTTGCAAACTGAGGAAATTTCCATCTTCCACAATAGACACTTGCTCCATCCTACTTGCTTTCAGCTTTCACCTCAGGTGCCTTAAAAAGTAAGTTTTAAGAGATACTCAGACAAGGTATCAGCATATGGTTCATTCGTTAACCTGATACATATGTCAGAAGTTGAGGGCTGGCACAGGAAGAGGAAACTGTGCTCTGACATGTGTGAATTAGGAATTATATAAATAAGGACAAAGACATCGATGTCTTTGGCTGGAAGTCACTGGAAACATTTTTAATCTCTTTCCCTGGTCATATTTTATTTCTTTTCTTCTTCCTTCTACTTTTGCTTCCAGTCTTCCTTTCTTAGAACCTTCTTGCAACTAATTTTTTAAGACTCTGTGAGCACTTGATTCTTCTTCTATGATTTTCTTGTGTTACTTACTGAGCCATGGCTTTCTCATTCCCTAGCTGTACCTCAATACTGTCAATAATCTTCTTCTGGGCGATAGAGCTCTGGAACTGTTGTTCTTATTGATTTTCCAGAATGTCATATTAATAAGCTTTCTGTGTATGATGAGTTAATTGGCATCATGGGACTCCCTCAGAATATAAGGATGGGAGGACAAGAACATACCTCCAAGCAGTAGATTACTTATGGGATTTGAAATTCCAATTCCTTTTAGATAATATTTTGCTTCATAAATGAAGATGTAGTCCATCAACTTGTGTTTTATGAAGATTTTTGGTAGTGTATACAATTCCTCTTCCTGGGATTTATTTCACCCTCCTCAAATACATGTATAGAAAAATGTTTAGCCTCATGTTATTCATGGTAAGGTTTCTGACTCCTTGACTAACCTAAACTTTAGATTTATATCATCCTATTTGGGCTCTTTATATCATCCTAGCAGCTCTTTACCATTTATAGTTTCTTTGACTTTATGGAGAAAAATGATTTTAGAGACACAACCAGGACCCCAGGTCAAAACATGTGCTGTTCTCCAACACTACAAATGGCTATTTACTCAAAATTTCTTATCCATACGGAAAAAGTCACAAGCAGTAGTTAATCCTCCACCTCTACCCCAGTCTCTTGGATATTCCCAGAATAAGTTCAGTGGCTCCTAAGCTAACATCATTAGCTTATGCTGCATCATTTGATTCTGTAGGCAGAATCAAGATTCCTAGTTGAATAAGTAGCTCAAATGTTCTATTCTTCAACTGTATTGTTATTTTGCTAAGAAAAGAGCACATGGAAGGAAAATGCACTGGATGTCAAACAATGGCTATTTGCATATCTAGAAAAGTGTTAACATCAATACTGAAGATATTCAGAAAGTGATGAGTGATAAGTAGATATAGGTAGTCATTGTTCATGTATTGAAAATGGCTACATTTGCATAGTATTATGGACATGTGTTGTAATACCCTGTCCTCTGGGTATGGCAAGGCTATTACCATCTTAAAATTAGAGTATCTCTGCTTAGCTGTATGATTCCCTCAGAAAATTGGGCACATTTAACATTTCTTCAGGGAAGTTGGCTCAGGAGATGATTCATTAGTTGGGTCATAAGGCTTCTTGAAAGGCCAAGTACAAGACCCCATTTCTCACTGAAGATAATCAAGCAATTAGTGATAATTCAGGAGAACAATTCTCTTTTACAATGTTATAACAAGCTTTAAGTTCCTCTGTTTCTCTAGGAAACTAAATAAGTAGTAACTCATCAAGCTTGATTTTTTCCATTTATTGTTTTGCTATCTAGGGTAAATACATATTTATGTATTCAAATCTCTTTTGGAAACCTTTAATCTACAATATCTTCTGCTTGAAAAATATGCTAGAGAAATGGTGGCACAAACATTGTCTGATTTAACTTAAGACCAACTTCAGGAGGTGGAGCCTAGACTTGACCCTGCTTGAGTGACCAAGAACCAGAGATGAGAGAACCCAGGGACCCAAGATTCAACCAAATACTACTGTTGTAAAGAAAATGTATGGATTGGATGAGTCCCAATGATACTCTGCAATATTCATAGCTCAGTGACTAATTCAGCTGTCATCAGAGACACTTCTTCATCTGCCACACAGGAACAGATACAGAGAATCCTTGAAATATAGAGTTCTAAATGGGATGTCTCCATTAAAGCCCACCCCTCAGAGCCCAGTAAACCCCACAGAAGAGGAGATAGAAAGAGGGTAAGAGACAGAGGGGATAGAGGACACCAGGAGTATAGGGCTTCTAAATCAGTTGAATAAATCTTACCTGAATGCACAGACCCTGAAACAACATGAACAGGGCTGACAGGGGTCTGCACCAGGCTAACGTAATGTATATTATAGATTTTAGTTTAACATTTTTATGGGACCCATGAGTAGGTGAATAACTGGGTCTCTTGATTCCTGTCCTTATCTTAGGATTCGTCTTTCTGTTCAACTTTGATGTGAAAGTTTTTGTTTTATTGTATATTTTATGTTTTATTCTTATTCCTTAGACATCTTCTCTTTTTAAGTAAGAGATAGAAAGGGAATGGATCTGGAAGAGTGGGAGGTAAAGACGAATTAAAATGTAGAGAGGGAGGAGGAAACATAATTAGAATATATCGTATGGGAATTGAATCAGTTTTTAATAAAAGGGGAAAACAAACTTTTGTAAAAGTCACAGAATAATTTGATGAATCTTTATTGCTACTCCATCAGACTGATTTTTCTCAAGCTTAAACATACTATTTTGGACATTTTATTTAAATGAACTAAATGTTTTTTTTAATTATTTCTTTTGGTTTTGAGATTTTAATATAATCACATAATTTCTCCCATCATTTCTATCCCTCCAAACACTCTTTACACTTCTCCTTGCTCCTTTTCAAATTCAATACCTCTCTCTTCATTGTCATTGCAAATATAATATATACCATAATATATTGTATAATATATACCATATACTTATGTACATATATTGTTATATATACACACAAATATATATATATATATATATATATATATATATATATATATGATGTAATAATTTAATATTGGATAATGAGTTAGTGTGCTTTTGTCTAGGAAAGGCTGTTTCTCCTACTCTCAGCATTCCTTGGTTATCTTTACCCAGGGCTAGTGAAGTTATAGACCTTTAGGAAGAACCTCTTCTGACCAGAACCTTAGCAAACCAGCATGGTCCCTAAATACACTCTAAATATTTGTCTTTACACACAGATAAATGTGGTCTTCATTTCTCATAAAGGAAAATTTGCTTTACACAGGAGAATGTTTTATCAAAAGTCAGAGTGTTAGATCCCAACTGCAATGGATACATCTAAAATACATCTTGCTTTTCTTTCTGTAGCTTAAATATTTTCCAGCTTACTGGTCAATTTCTACCTCACTGTCTAGCCAAATTTTAATACACATTTTCCATCTCTCTTTTTATTCCTAAACTCTTAAACCACTAATATAAAGAACATTCCATCCACATTTTGGTCTTCCTTCCTTTTAGGCTTCAGATAGTCTGTGAATTGAATATTGAGTTTAAGAACTTTTGGGCTAATATCCACTTATCAGTGAGTGCATACCATGTGTGTTCTTTTGTGATTGGGTTATCTCACTCAGGATGATATTTTCAAGTTCCAACCATTTGCCTGAGAGCTTCATAAAGCCATTATTTTTAATAGCTGAATAGTATTCCATTGTGCAAATGTACCACATTTTCTGTATCCATTCCTCTGTTGAGGGGCATCTGGGTTCTTTCCAGCATCTGGGTATTATAAATATGACTGCTATGAACATAGTGGAGCATGTATCCTTATTACACATTCGAGCATCTTCTAGGTATATGCCCAGGAATGATATAGCTGGGTCCTCAGGTAGTACTATGTCTAATTTTCTGAGAAACTGCCATACTGATTTCCAGAGTGGTTGTACCAGCTTGTAATCCCACCAGCAATGGAGGAGTGTTCCTCTTTCTCCACATCCTTGCCAGCATCAGCCATCACCTGAATTTTTGATTGAGCCATCCTGACCAGTGTAAGGTGAAATCTCAGGGTTGTTTTGATTTGCATTTCCTTGATAACTAAGGATGTTGAACATTTCTTTAGGTGTTTCTCGGCCATTCAATATTCCTCAGTTGAAAATTTTTTTGTTTAGCTCTGTACCCTATTTTTAATAAGGTTATTTGATTCTCTGGAATCTAACTTCTTGAGTTCATTGTACATATTGGATATTAGCTCTCTATTGGATATAGGATTGATAAATATCCTTTCCCAATTTCTTGGTTGCTGTTTTTTCCTATTGACAGTGTCCTTTGCCTTACAGAAGCTTTGCAATTTCATGAGGTCCCATTTGTTGATTCTTGATCTTAAAGCATAAGCCATTGATGTTCTGTTCAGGAAAATTTCCCCTGTGCCCATCTGTTCAAGGCTTTTTTCCACTTTCTCCTGTATAAGTTTCAGTGTATCTGATTTCATGTGGAAGACCTTGATCCACTTGGACGTGAGATTTCTACAAAGAGATAAGAGTGGGTTGATTTGCATTTATCTGCATGGTGACTACCAGTTGACCGGCACCATTTGTTAAAAAGTAGTTCCAATTTTCTAAGGAACTTCCAGACTTATTTCCAGAGGGGTTGTACCAGTTTGCCATCCCAACAATGGAGGAGTGTTCCTCTTTCTCCACATGCTTTCCATCATCTGTTGTCACCTGAATTTTTCATTTTAGATATTCTGACTGGTGTGAGGTGGAATCTCAGGGTTGTTTTGATTTGTGTCCTGATGACTAAGGATGTTGAACATTTCCTTAGGTGCTTCCCAGCCATTCAGTATTCCTCAGGTGAGAATTCTTTGTTTAGCTCTGTACCCCATTTTTTAAATAAAGTTATTTGGTTCTCTGGAGTCTAACTTCTTGAGTTCTTTGTACATATTGGATATTAGTCTTCTATCAGATGTAGTATTGGTAAAGATCTTTTCCTAATCTGTTTGTTGATTGCTGTTTTGTCCTATTGACTGTGTCCTTTGCTTTTCAGAAGCTTTGCAGTTTTATGAAGTCCCATTTGTCTATTGTTCATCTTAGAGCATAAGCCATTGGTGTTCTGTTTATGAAATATTCCTCCACAATGCTGATGTTATACGCTCTTTCCCAATTTCCCTTCTATTACATTCAGTGTACTGGTCTTATGTAGATGTCCTTGATCCACTTGGACTTGACCTTTGTAGAAGGAGATAAGAATGTATCAATTACATTCTTCTACGTGTTGACCACCAGTTGAATCAGCACCATTTGTTGAAAATGCTGCCTTTTTGTAATTGGATGGTTTTACCTCCTTGGTCAAAGATAAAATAACCATAGGTGTGTGGATTCATTTCTGGGTCTTTAGTTCTATTCAATTGATCCACCTGCCTGTCACTGTACCAATACCATGCAGTTTTTGTCACTACTGCTCTGTAGTGCAGCTTAAGTTTGGGCATGGTGATTCTCACAGAAGCTCTTTTATTGTTGAGAATAGTTTTCACTATCCTGTTTTTTTTTTTTTTTTTATTATTCCAAATGAATTTGAGAATTGTTCTTTCTAAGTCTATGAAGAATTGAGTTGGAATTTTGATGGCGATTGCATTGAATCTGTAGATTGTTTTTGGTCAGATGGACGTTTTTACTACATTAATCCTGCGTATTCATGATCTTGGGAGATCTTCCATCTTCTCAGGTCTTCAATTTCTTTCTTCAGAGATTTGAATTGCTTCTCATCAGATGTTTCACTTGCTTCTTAGAAGGGTGAAAAAAATTACTCGCAGGAGGAAATATGGAGACAAAGTGTGGAGCAGAGACTGAAGGAAAAAATATCCCGAGACTGCCCCACCTGGGGATCCACTCCATATATAGCCACCAAACCAGAAAGTTATTATGGATGCCAGGAAGTGTTTGGTGAAGGAAGCCTCATATGACTGTCTCCTGAGAGGCCCTGCCAGAGTCTGAAAAATATAGAGGCAGATGCTCAAAGCCCACCATTGGACTGAGTGTTGGGGTCCCCAATGGAGGAGTTAGAGAAGGGACTGAAGAACCTGGGTTTGCAGCTCCATGGAGGGAACAACAGTGTCAACAGGTCAGACCCACTGAGTTTCTGGGGAATGGATCACCAACTAAAGAATACACATGGACTGGAGGGACCCATGGTGCTAGCTGCATATGCGGCAGAGGATGACCTTGTTGGACATCAGTGGGAGGATAGGTCCTTTGGCCTAAGGGTGTTTGATGCCCCAGTGTAGGGGATGAGCTAGGATGATTGGAGTGAGTGGGTGGGTGGGGTAGCATCCTCATAGAGGCAGGGGGAGGTGATAGGATAGGGGGGGTTCTGAAAGGGAGACCTGGAAAGGGGAAGCATTTGAAACCTAAAGAAAAAAGAGAAAGGAAAACAAATAACATCCCAATTTTTTGATTAAGGATTCTAATTTCCCCTTTGTAGTTGGGTAAATAGAATCCTGATCCTGGATCAGTTGTTCTTTATGACTGAAAGACTACTGCTTGCTTATTGTTTGGTTTCACTTCTTTGGCTAACCTTCTCATCTTCGAGCTGTTTCTATAGGTTGAATAAAGTGGAGATTTGTATTTCCTGTTAACCATAGTTATTGTCATCTCTGTAAAAGGTCAACTCATTTGACAAAAATTTTTCCTCTTCAGCCTCTTCAAAATTATTATTCCATTTCATATCTAGGACTGCTCCTTTTTGAAGTAGCTAGCCCAGATTACATTTGATTGATTTCTATTTGGGAAATATTTTAACAGTTAATAGAAGAGTTTGTAAGTGGATTTTAGATTTCTTTATCAGAGTTATATTTGAGTAACATAAGATTGAAAAGTCTTTTTAAAGTCTTTTTAGATGCATTTCTTTTACTTTATGCATTTGTCTGCATATATATACATATGCATATATATATATATATATATATATATATATATATATATATATATATATATATATATATCTCAGACATGTGACTAGTGCCTATGGCAATCAGAAGAGGGCATTGAATTCCTGGGAACTGGAGTTACATACAATAGCACATGGGGTCTAGACATCGAACCTAAGTTCTCTGCAAGAGCAACAAGTTATACACTGCTGATCCATTCTTCCCACCCAGTAACTAAATGTTATTTTCTTTTGAGACAGAGTCTTTTTTATGTAACCCTAGTTGTCCTGGAACTTGCTATATAAACCAAAAGGTTAGCCTTGAATTCATAGACAGCTGCCTATTTGTAACTTCAGTATACTGGGATCAAAGGTATGTACTATCACTTCCAAGTAGTAACACTAGTTTTAAAAGAAATGATTTAAACATAAATGGTATCATTGATTCATTCATTCCTTTGGAATATGTGTATATTCCAGAAAGCAGAGGGTAGCCAATAGGACTTGAATTTTATGATTACACACTATGAGATTCAGTCCTGACTCAATCACTTAATTGAGTATTGGCTGATCTTCCTTCTGTTTTTTCACCACTTCCTCTTATCTTACAAATTCTGATAAAAATACTACTTATTGTATATGAGAATTGAGTTGGTTCATCTAAAATATTTCATATTTGTCCTGGAAACATAAGTGTTCAAAGTGTTGGATATAATTTTAAAATTAATAAAATCTTATTTTCAATGAGAACATAATCTAATATTAGGCAATTAATTACAGCTCAAAGCATTACTATAAATCAGAATTGGCAAGGCTATGGGCCAAATCCTCTCTGCCTGCATTCCTTAAAAATAAAGTTTTGTTGGAACACAGCCACACATTTGTTTGCATATTACGTATGGCTGCTATTTGCACTAAAATGGCACAGTTGAGCAGTTGGAACAGAGACCATGTCATCTGGAAGGCTTAAAAAATTTGCTATCTGGCACTTTAAAGAAACAGGTTGCCAAGACCTATTATAAATCATAATAAGAGTTGGGAAAAGTGCTATGTAAAAGTTCAAAGGTCTGGCACTTTATAGAAGCAGGTTGCCAAGACCTATTATAAATAATAAGAGATGGAAAAAGTACTATGTAATAGTTCAAAGATGGCAGATAATTTCTTACTGAGAGATCTGGGAGATGAGAGAAAGAGGTGCATTAATCTTGATGGACCGATGTCTATTATGCAACTCCATGAGATAAGATGTATTCCTGGGCAGAGTTTTGCCAAAGTTATCTCCCAGAATATAAATCACAGTCAAGAGGACTGTCTTAGTAAATAATACAGGGAGTCATGTTTTATACTGAAAATTAATATTGCTTCAGCAGGAAGCAATGTCCAAATATTACAGTCTGTGACTGTTCTGTAATACCAAAAAAGAGGCTATGAGATATTAGTGAGTGTTTAACAGTGTGACCTAGATAGAATATTGTCACAACCTTTTTATTAGATTTGTTTAAAATGAAGTTGAAATAGTACAATAAAATTAAACATTCAGTATTTTTAAGTCTCTTCATTAATACTATTTTTCTCTTTTGATTATGCTGAGGGTTGAACCCAGGGCTATGTAAATGCTAGGAAATCTTTCAGTGAGCTAGATCCTCAGTCCTATTATTAAGTGTTTTTTTTATTAAAAATCATTTTATTTCATTAAAATATAATAAGCTAATTTCCTCTTCCTTACAATCCTTCTTAAGTCTGCTCCCAGAACTAGGTTCCTTCTGACTTTGTTGTCTCTTCTTTAACTGTTGATGCTACATGTATATGTAAACTAATAAATATGTAAGTATTTTGTCTATTGAGTCTACATTTTCAAAGCCCTTAACATGAAAATTTGTGTTTTTTTTTTAAACATTCTATTGTTTGCCAGTTTTTACTGTACCTCACTGCTAGGACTTGATATTGGTTGTTAATGACATCTTTTAGTTTTTTCAGTCTTGTCAAATATTTAGGTTTTTTGTTAGACCTTTGAAAGAACCAATTTTTTAATGTATGTTGAATTCTGTTGGAAGCTTTCTATTTTTACATCTTCAGGTTATCTCCATGTTCTTCTCTTTCTCTTCTTATCCAGTATCTTGAGAATATTTTAATTCACTAGTTACTGAAACTTCCTTTACAGCATTCACATGGGCTGCTATGGTTTTCTCTTTCATATTGCCTAAGCTGCAACTCTCTTGGTTGGATATGTAATAATATCATTATGTCATTAAAATATATTCTAATTTACATTGTGAACCCTTCTTTGATCTATGTCTCATGTACTTATTACTTTCTAAACTTACAGAAGTTCTTACTTGTGTGTATAATTAATTTGTGACTTTATTGGGCAGTAGCTAGAGCTTATATACTGTTTGATGTCAATGTGTGTGAAATCCTTTTTTGTTTTGCTTAATGTTCACAGGGAAGTTCAATATTTCTAGTTCATAAAAATATAGAGATTAGAGAACATGTTTTCTCAAGTTTTGTTCATAGCATCTTATGTACATCTGGATCACACATATTTCATTTTGAGTCCTATAATATTTGCCTTTTAAAGGAATATTCGGCTTACTTATATTTAATACTATTTGTTACTAGTATACTTAGGATCATAGCTATAATTTACATATGTTTTATTTTACTCATTCCTTATAGTTTTTTTCTATTCATTTTTTTGGATATTTTCTTTAGTTACATTTCAAATGTTATCCCCTTTCCTGATTTCCCCTCTGAAAACCCTCTATTCCATCCCCCCTCACCCTGCTCACCAACCCACCCACTTTGTTTCCCTGACCTGCCATTCCCCTACACTGGAGCAGCAAGCCTTCACAGGACCAAGGGCCTCTCCTCTCATTGATGTCCAACAAGGCCATCCTCTGCTACATATATGGCTGGAGCTATGGATCACTATATGTGCACCCTTTGGTTGATGGTTTAGTCCCTGGGAGCTCTGGGGTGCTGTTTGGTTCATGTTGTTGTTTCTCCTATGGAGCTGCAAACCCCTTCAGCTCCTTGGGTTCTTTCTCTCCCTCCTCCATTTTGGACCCTGTGCTCAGTCCAATGGTTGAATGAGATTTTCCCCCTCTCTATTTGTCAGGTACTGGCATAGCCTTTCAGGAGACAGTTATATCAGGCTCCTGTCAGCAAGTACTTGTTGGTATCCACAATAGTGTCTGGATTTGGTAACTGTATATGGGATGGATCCCCAATTGCGGCAGTCTCTGGATGGCCTTTCCTTCAGTCTCTGCTCCACATGGCCTTTATATGGGATACTGCAATTTTTCTTCTCCTGTTTTTTTTTTTGTTTGTTTGTTTTATTTTGGTTTGGTTTTGTTTTTTATGTTTCATTGAACTTAAGTACCTCTTGGTTTAAAGGCTGCCCTTCTCTTTCTATGCCCATTCTGGAAATTACAGCATGCATATTCAACTTGTTAAAGCTAAAAGTTAATCATTGTTTTGACCTTCTATGGTAGTGACACAAGGGCATTTAACTACTCTTCTGCCTCCCAGGGCTCAGGTTGTTAGTTTTGTATCTTTTAGTTTTATGTTTGAATGGAAAAGCTGCAAACCCCTGTTGTTTTTATTTGTTTAGCATTTATTTCTAATTGTCCTCCCTTTTGCTCCTGTGTCTTTTGTTGCTTTCTCATCGCTGTTTCTATACAAGTCCCCTTCCTTTTTCCTTAAATACAGTTACTCACTGCCCTTCCTGAGTTCTGCTAGTGATGAACACTGCATTTTGGTGGATAAGAGAGGGATTAATAGACTTTGTCTGTCTCATTCTTCTGGTATTTTGGTGGTTAGTGACTGATTTGTTGATTATTCTTCAAGGGTATTGGAGAGAAGTCCTTCTAATGAGTTCTGGCAACTTGGTTCTTTCCCAGAAAATAAGTGACTTTTCCCTCCTTTTAAAGTGACCTCTGGTCCTTCTTAGAGGGGGAACAAAATACACACAGGAGGAGATACAAAGACAAAGTGTTGAGCAGAGATCAGGGAAAGACCATCCAGAGACTGCCCCTCCTAGGGATCCTTCCATAGTGTCTAGTTACAAAACCTAGACACTCTTGTGGATGCCCACTAGTGCTTGCTGACAGGAGCCTGATAGAGCTGTCACCTGGGAGACTCTACCAGTGCATGACAAATACAGAGGGAAAAAATCTCAGCCAACCATTGAACTGAGCGTTGAGCTCCCCAATGGAAGAGCTAGAAAAACGACCCAAGGAGCTGAAGGGGTTTGCAGCGCCATAGGAGGAAAAATAATTTGAACCACCCAGTACCCTCAGAGGTCCCAGGAACTAAAGCATGAACCAAAGAGTGCATATGGAGGGACCCATGGTTCTATATTAATAGGCAGCAGAGGATGGTCTTGTTGCACCAAAGGGAGGAGAGGCCCTTGTTCCTGACAAGGCTAGGTGCCCCAGTATATGGAAACGCCAGGTCAAGGAAGCAGGAGTGGGTGGATTGGTGAGCAAGGGAAGAAGGGATGGGTTAGAGGATTTTCAGGGGCGGGAACCAGGAAGGAGGACAACATTTGAAATATAAATAAAGAATATATCTCATAAAAAAAGAAAAAAGTGATCTCTATGCATTTTAAATTTTATTTCTTGTAGAATGCTATTAATGTATTGTGTGTATCTCTTTTAAGCAGTTTTATTATTTGACAGTTTTATTACTTTATGGTTTGTTTTATTTATATAGCTTGTGGAACCCTGTGCTTCTAAATCTGTGAATTTTAACCTGTCATATCTGCAAAATTCAGACCTGTGCTTCTTTAGAGGTTGCTTCTGCTTCATGTGATCTGGCTATTTCATTCTGGGATTCTGGTTAAATTCCTGTTGAGTATTTTAAAAATCCACTTATACACATCTCTTATGTTTTTCATTTTCAATTACTGTCACCTTAGGTTTTATCAACTGATCTAGATTCCTAATTGTCTCTTATGTCTATAAAAACGTAAAATTCAAATTTGTGTTTTAAATTTTATTTTGATTTTTATTTTATTTTTTATGTTTTGTATGCATATATGCATAAATATATGTAAATACATTTTATATGTATATGTAAATATACACATAAAAATACATGCATATTTTAAATACTTGGGAAAGCCCAGCAGACATATATTTCATATATTTAAAAAACCCTGTGCCCTTACACCAGTCAGAATGGCTAAGATTAAAAACTCAGGAGACAGCAGATGTTGGCGAGGATGTGGAGAAAGAGGAACACTCCTCCACTGCTGGTGGGGTTGCAAATTAGTACAACCACTCTGGAAATCAGTCTGGCAGTCTCTCAGAAAACTGGGCATGTCACTTCCGAAAGATCCTGCTATACCACTCCTGGGCATATACCCAGAGGATTCCCCAGGATGTAATAAGGATATAAGCTCCACTATGTTCATAGCAACCCTATTTATAGTAGCCAGAAGCTGGAAAGAACCCAGGTATCCCTCAACAGAAGAATGGATGCAAAAAATGTGGTATATCTACACAATGGAGTACTATTCAGCCATTAGAAACAATGAATTCATGAAATTCTTAGGCAAATGGATGGAGCTGGAGAACATCATACTAAGTGAGGTAACCCAGTCTCAAAAGATCAATCATGGTATGCACTCACTAATAAATGGATATTAGCTTGGAAAACTGGAATATGCAAAACATAATCCATACTTCAGATGAGGTACAAGAAGAATGGAGGAGTGGCCCCTAGTTCTGGAAAGACCCAGTGTAGCAGTATAAGACAAAACCAGAACAGGGAAGTGGGAAGGGATGAGTGGGAGAACAGAGGGAGGGAAGGGGGCTTATGTGACTTTCAGGGAGTGGGGTACCAGAAAAGGGGAAATCATTTGAAATATAAATAAAAATATATTGAATAAAATTAAAGAAAAACAAAGAAAAAAAAAAACCCTGTGCCAGTACCATGCAGTTTTTAACACTATTGCTCTGTAGTATTGCTTGAGGTCTGAGATACTAATTTCCCCAGAAGTTCTTTTACTGTTGAGAATAGCTTTAGCTATCTTGGGTTTTTTGTTATTCCAGATAAATTTGAGAATTGCCTTTTCTAACTCTGTGACGAACTGAGTTGGGATTTTGATGGGGATTGCATTGAATCTTTATATTGCTTTTGGAAAGATGGCCATTTTAACTATATTAATCCTGCCGATCCATGAGCATGGAAGATGGGTGAGATTCTCTGGTTTGCTTCCTCCCTTTAGGGAAGCCCTGCTTTTTAAGCACCCTCTAGAGATCTAGCCAACTCAAAACCAGTGTTCTCCAATCCAGCCAATTCCTCAAGGCCAAGATCATGTTTCTTAATTCTGTGGGTGAACAGTTTTACTTAGATTTAAGTGATAATTTAATAAGAAGCTTTGATGGCTTTAAGGAGATTGGGAACTATATTATTATTTTATGGTCACATCTAGTTGTTTCTTTAAAGGAGAGACCAATGTAACGGTATCTATAAGTTTGTCCAACATATCCTAGAAACTACTATATTCTGATTAACATCTTCTGTTCATGTTTTGTTCATGTATGGCAGCCATTGTTCAGAATAAATACAGGTTAGTTGGACTTAGTTGGGTTTGACTGATAAGCATCTACTTTATTTGATTAATGGGCTAATATTTAATTTTAAAAAAGTTAAAGAAAACATTACCCAATATTTGGCAGATTATTCGTGGCTGTTACTATTTTCATTTTATATGTGCAGAGGTTTTTATATATGTGTGACTGTATACCAGGTGTGTGCCTGATATCCTCAGTGTCCAGAAAAGACTATTAGAGTCTTGAAAACTTGAGTCACAGAGGGTTGTAAGCTAATAGATAGGTTCTTGGAATTGAAACCAGGTCTTGTAGAAAAAAGACAAAAAACAAAACAAAACAAAAAAAAAAAAAAACAAAAAAAAATCCCCAAACAAAACAAAATAGTGTTCTTAGTGACTGAGTTATCTCTTCAGCCCCCATTTTTATTCTAACATCATGTCTTAAAGCTATGAACTATGCCGATTTCTACTATTAGCACTGTTGGAAGCAACATAAAGGATAAACATCAAAGGGTGACTGTTAATTACTTCAAGGATTTGCCTTAAAGAATCTCATATCAAAACAAAGTAAATGGAATGGAAGTGTATTGAAGAACACAGCTAAATCACCTCTGTAGTATCAGAGATGAGATTACAGACTAGTGAGACATAGCTGCTCTTAGGCAGAGGTGTGTAAAAAGTCTTCCTAGGCCCATTTCTCTCACCTTTAATCCCTTCTCAGAGTTGTAGACTCCTTTTTAAAGTAAATTTTTATGCATTTTTTAAAACAATTATCCTTTATCTTGAGTTTCAGTGTTAAAAACTACATTTATAAAATTGACAACCAGTCGATTTTGAGGGTGTCCATTTGTGATTTTAGCATTTTCGTAGGCACAGGTAAGATGGTGAGTTTGAACTATATATAGCAGAGCTTGTCAAAAGGAAAAAAAAAAGAAGGAAGGAAGGAGGGAGGGAGGGAAGGAAAAGAAGAGAGGACAGGAGAAGATAGAAGAGAAGGAATTTTCACAACCAAATAATTCTTCAATGTCAGACTGAAAACCGGTAACTCCATGATTGTGGTTACGAGAGACTCTAACATGGCTCTCTTGATAAGATACAGATAGGTAGGACTATCTGAGCCCACCTCATGAGAATTATCTGTTCACTCCACATCTCAGCTTCTTCATTTGTCAAGGAGGACTAATAAAATCATCTATCTAGCACTGTGAAGATTAAATGACTCAGCCTAAGAACACACCTAGAACTAATCCCCTGCAGTCTGTGAAAGCTGGATGAATGCTTCAAGGGTATGAACATTTTACATCCTTTAGAGGGTGTGTGAAGATACCCAATGAAAGCTGAATGAAAATAGAAGCACTTCTCAGAAATGTCACAACACATTGACCGTGGTCCTGAGGTGAGAAGCTTCATAGGATAAAAGGCTCTAAGGATGGAGATAGAATTTACTAAGAGTTGGGAATGATAGAGCATCTTAGGACAAAACTACAGTGGGGCTGCTCTTAACCATCTGCCTAGGGCTATTGTGTTCTCCTCTTGAGCAGATCTGTCCTTCAGTTAAACAGGCAAGGTATTCATTTCCTTAAGCCAAGGAGTATACAGAAGGATTTTTTTCTTTTAACCAAGGAATATATTAAGTAAGGTTGAACATGAATTGTTATTGTGCCACAAGGGGGAAAAACTGATTCAATTTGATTCTCAAGTGTATTCCTACATTGAATAATAATGACATTATCATTTAATTATTTAGGCATTAGATTCATTCACATGTGTAGTTTGGGACCATTTAGGAAAGAACACAGAAAGGATAATATTCTGTTTTTATTGTAGAACCCCACTGTTAAATATCTCACAGGCTAATGTTTAATCTCATTCTTGGTCTTGCACAGTTCTTGATAATAATTAACCAGAAATAACTACTTCCATACGTGAGAGTTGGGGACACATTTGCATTTGTCATTTCAATTTCCTTTCTCAGGAAGTTAAATGGTTAAAACTTCCAGATCTAAATTGTCCGTGAACAACCATAAAAGAGACAAGCCCATGAAGGATGGAGGTTGGAAGCTTTCTTTAATTTTGGTAATGTGAGCACAGGTTCTTAATGTTTCTTGAACATTTAGAGACCATATTTATTTGCATGTTTCTTTTCAGTATTGGGTAGCTGGAGTATTTGCCAGTGAGTGTAAGAGTCTTAAATTCCTTTGCAAGGAGTATTGCCCTTATTTCTGCTAAGTCCAAAAACATATTAAGTATGAAGACACCCCAATTAAAAGAACTGTAGATGTGCCAGGGAGCAGATATCTGACACAAAGGTTGTGCATTTTTATTTGTTCCATATGACTGATACTCAAGATTGCTACACGTGTGTAAATCATACAGTTACATCATCACACCCCATGTTGATGCATGTCTTCTTTAGTATTGCTACTATTAATTTCTCCTACCTCTGTGTGTGTTTGTGTGTGTGAGAGAGAAACTTCACATAAGATTCGCCTTTGGAAAATTTTAAGTGCACATTGCAGTATTTTTAGGTTAAGGTACTACCCTATAGAGTAAATCTCTGTAATTCCCTCATCTTATATAATTCAAACTTTGTATCCTGTGGCCATCATCCCTCTATTTTGACACCCATTTTCTGAATATTACTACTCTCTTGTCGTACAAGTTTGGCTGTTTTAGATTACTCATGTAAGTGATATATATTTTTCTCCTAGCCCCTTTGTGCTTTCTTCATTGAATATAGTAGTCTTTAAGTCAGGCAATATTATAAATGACTTGATTATCTTCTTTTTCTGTTTGTTTTGAGTTTTGTTTTGCATATGAAGTTGAGAATTTCTCTTTCAAGAGCTATAAAAGTTTTGATGGGGATGGCATTGAATGTGTAGATTGCTTTTGGTAAGATAGCCATCTTTACTATGTTAATCCTATCAATCCTTGAGCATGGGAGATCTTCCCAACTTCCCATATTTCCTTCATTTTCTTCCTTCAGAGACTTGAATTTCTTGTATTACAGGTTTTTCAGCTGCTTGGTTAGGGTTGTACCTTCTTTAAACAATAATCTGTCTCTGTTTTATCTCTGTCTCTCTCTGTCTGTCTCTGTCTCTCTCTCCCTCTGTGTGTGTGTGTGTGTGTGTGTGTGTTTATCACAACTTTTACACCCAGGTTTGACGGACATTAAAGTTTTTTTTTTTTTTTGTTTTTTGTCTTTGCTACTTTCATGATGCTAAGGGGACATAAGTAGTTGAAATACTGAGTTCAGTTACTTTAGAGAAAAATCTCAGAAGTGGGATTGCTGATTACTCGGTAGTGACATTTGGCTTTTATGAAGACTCTCTGTAGCACTCCCTTTTGTCTATACTACTTTTCCTTACTCAAAACCGCATGCCAGCGCTCTCCCCACATTCTCATAAGTAAGTATGATCTTTGGTTGTTGTGATAATACCAGTCTTAACAGGAGCAAAAACCCATTCCACAGTTTTTATTTGCTTTCCCCAGTGGTTGGCAATATTGAACTTTCCTCATACATATATATTTGTGATTTGTATATTTCCTTTGGACAGATGTCTACTCAAGTCCTTTGGCAATTTTCTTTTCTTTTTTTTTTTTTTAGATAAAAAGGAAACAGTTTTTGTTTATTGCTTGGCAATTTCATAGATACAAACAATATATCTTTTATCATATCCTCCATCAGACGTAAAAGATTTGGAAAAAGTGAATTTAAAATAATTTCTGTTCACTCACTGCCTATTGGTTAAGAGCTGTGTTTCAGAAACCTACAATTGGTCCATAGCAGAGAATAACTTTGGAATTCATGGACCTAAATGGGATGCTTTGATTCCAGCTCTCCCCTTGAGGCTCAGGGATTTATGTGGAAGAGAAGACTGGAAAGCTTGTCAGAGCTAGCGGTGGATCACTGTAAGGAAACAGTGTTTTCCAAACACAGCAGGGCAAGATGTTCATGTAAACTCACAGAGATGTCACAGCATAGCAAGATGTGTGAAGCCTCAAGTCAGACAAAACCTCAGCGTGGAGGAGTGGCAGTGGGCACAGAGACCCACCCTAGCCATGGAGCTGTTGGAGATGGATGGCTTCTGGGATAGGCAGGCTTTGGCAATTTTCAAATTGCATTATTTATATATTTATTAAAAATCACTGACTTGTGGGTGTTCTTTATGTTTTGAATGCTAGACTTTTACAAGGTACAAACATTCCTCAGCATATTGTTGGCACAAATTTGCTGAACATGTGGCAAATAAAGAGGCATATAATGAAATTAACCTACTAACACTATAGATTCACAACTGAATTCCCAGTAGAATATTCTTTTTTAATTTTTATTAATTTAAGAATTCCAGGACCAACTTGGGACCATCCTCTGCTACAGCATGCCATATCCAAGTGGCACAGAGAATGGAGCTAATAACCCAGGAGTGCAGAAAAGCCAGACAGCACAGGTAGGACTACCCCTCCTTCTCAGAGGAAATAACCCCAAACCTTGAGGACACAAGAGCCCAGGAGCATCCTGGAACAGGAGTCTTCTGATTTCCTTCTATAAGTAGAGCTGATCTGGGGCTACAGAGCTATATACACAAATACCACCACAAGAGAGCTGGTCTTCCAGGAGTGCCTACATACCTGTATACACAGAGAAAACAGGTCCCCCAGGAGCACAGATACAAAGGGCTGCAGGACAGAAAAGCCACAGTCAGAGACAGAAAGACCAGCTAACACTAGAGATAATCAGATGGCAAAAGGCAAATGCAAGAACATTACCAACAGCAGCCAAGGTAACACAGCATCATCTGAAGCAAGTTCTCCCACAACAGCAAGTTCTGGATACTGCAACACATTGGAAAAGCAGGATCTTTATAGTGGCTGTGCCACTTTGTCCTCCCATGTCCTTGACAGTATGGGCATGAGTTGTTGAACTTAGCTATTCTGACAGGTGTAAGATGAGATCTTAAAGCAGTTTTGATTTACATTTCTCTGATGACTAAGGATGTTGAACTAAGTCATTTAAATTTATATAGGAGGGTGACTGACTTTTGTGAATTAATGTATCCATCTACTTTGTTAATAGTGTTTATGAACTGTAGGGGTTTTCTGGTAATTAATATATATATTATATATGTATAGAATATATATATAGAGAGAATATCATCTACAAATAAAGATGTTGACTTTTTCCTTTCCAATTTGTGTTCCATTCATCTCATTCAGTTGCCTCATTGCTCTAGCTAAGATTTCAAATTGAAATCAATATTGATTCAATATTGAATAGGTATGGAGAAAGTGGGATATCCTTGTCTTATTCCTGATTTTAGTAGAATTATTTTGAGTTTCTCTCCATTTAAGTTGACACTGACATTCTTTGGACTTGCTGTATATTGCCTTTATTGTGTTGACATATGTCCTCCTGTATTCCTCATTTCAAGGCTTTAATTATGAAGGTGAGTTCAAGTTTGTAAAAGGCCCCTTCTGCATTTAATGATATAATCATGAGGTTTTAGTCCTTTTCTTTTTTGTTCTTTGGTGGATTACTTTTATTGATTTACATATCTTGAACAATCCTGCATCTGTGTTGTGTATTTATGTGGTTAGGGTATCAGAATAACTATGGGCTCATAAAATGAATTGGGAAACTTTTTGTTGTTGTTGTTGTTTTGTATGTTTCTATTTTGTGGAATAATTTGAGGAGTATTGGCATTAACTATTCTTTAGAATTCTGTTCCCAAGTCATCTGGCTTTGCCATTTTATGGTTGGGAGACTTTTAATGACTTCTAGGGGGTCACATGTATGCTTAAATTTTATATTGATCCTGATTTAACTTTGGTAGGTAGTATGCATCAAGAATGTTATCAATTTCATTTAGATTTTCCAGTTTGTTGGAGTGGATGTTTGTAAAATGGGTCCTTATGATTCTCTAGATTTCTTCAGTTTCTGTTTTTTAATAAACCTCCTTTTTGTTAATTTGGATATTCTATTTATGCATTTTGCTTAATTTGTAAAAAGGCTTGTCAATATTATTGATTTTCTCAAAGAGCTAACTTTTAATTCTTGCTTGTACAGGAAATGTTTTCAGTTCTTTCCCATTTAGGAATATGTTGGCTATAGGTTTCTTGTATATAGTCTTTATTACATTTAGGTTTACATTATATTCTTCATTTCTTTAGATGTTTAATAAGGAAAAGGAAGAATTTTGTCAAGTTCTTTTGAATGAATTTCTATAGTCATGTAGCTTCCAGTTTTTAGAAAATCATTTATGTACTGCATTTAACATGAATGTACTGAATTTGTACATGTTGGACCATGTTTATACTCCTTGCTTTGAAACTGACTTGAGCATGGTGTATGGTTATTTTTGGTCATCTTTAAGTGTCTTTGAATAGGAATTTACAAAAATTTACTTTTTTAAAAAAATTTTATTTTATCTTTTTCTTTACACTCCAGATTTTATCCCCTCCCAGATTATCCTCTGACTGTTCCCCATCCCATACTTCCTCTCCACTCCCCAGTCTCCAGGAGGATGTACCCACCCCTCCAGTCCCACCCCAACAGACCTCCAAACTCCCTGGGGCCTTTAATCTCTTGATGGTTAGGTGCATCTTCTCTGAATAAATCCAGATCCAGTATTCCTGTACTGTGTATATGTTGGGGGGGGGCTCATATCAGCTGGTGTATGCTGCCTGGTTTTGGCAGCACATGTACTAAAATTCAAATGATACAGAGTAGATTAGCATGGCCCCTGCACAACAATTTTACATTTTGTCTATGTATATGAGGGAAATTGTTTTAAAGTTTTCTTTCTTTCTATTTATTTTATTGTACTCATTTTCAGTTTTGGTGTCAGAGCATGACTAACTTTTTTATTATTTATATTCTTTTTTTTTACTCAATATATTTTTAATTACATTTCAAATGATTTCCCCCTTCAGGCCCCCCACTCCATGAAAGTCACATAAGCCCCCTTCAATCCCGCTGTCCTCCCACCCACCCCTTCCCACTTCCACGTTCTGGTTTTGCCTTATATTGCTACAGAGACTTTCTAGAACCAGGGGTCACTCCTCCTTTCTTCTTGTACCTCGTTTGATGTGTGGATTATGTTTTGGATATTCCAGTTTTCCAGGTAAATATCCACTTATTAGTGAATGCATACCATGATTGATCTTTTGACACTGGGTTACCTCACTTAGTATGATGTTCTCCAGCTCCATCTATTTGCCTAAGAATTTCATGAATTCATTGTTTCTAATGGCTGAATAGTACTCCATTGTGTAGATATACCACATTTTTTGCATCCATTCTTCTGTTGAGGGATACCCGGGTTCTTTCCAGCTTTTGGCTATTATAAATAGGGCTGCTATGAACATAGTGGAGCTTCTATCCTTATTACATGCTGGGGAATCCTCTGGGTATATGCCCAGGAGTGGTATAGCAGGATCTTTCAGCAGTGATATGCCCAGTTTTCTGAGGAACCACCAGACTGATTTCCAGAGTTGTTGTACCAATTTACAACCCTACAAGCAGTGGAGGAGTGTTCCTCTTTCTCCACATCCTCACCAACACCTGCTTTCTCCTGAGTTTTTAATCTTAGCCATTCTGACTGGTGTATGGTGAAATCTCAGGGTTGTTTTGATTTGCATTTCCCTGATGACTAATGTAGTTGAGCATTTTTTTAAGATGTTTCTCTGCCATCTGAAGTTCTTCAGGTGAGAATTCTTTGTTTAACTCTGCACACCATTTTTAATAGGTTTATTTGGTTTTCTGGGGTCTAACTTCTTGAGTTCTTTGTATATATTGGGTATTAGCCCTCTATCTGATGTAGGATTGGTGAAGATCTTTTCCCAATTTGTTGGTTGCCTATTTGTCCTTTTGATGGCGTCCTTTTGCTTTACAGAAAATTTTATGCGGTCCCATTTGTCAATTCTTGATCTTAGAGAATACACTCTTGGTGATCTGTTCAGGAACTTTCCCCCTGTACCGATGTCCTCAAGGGTCTTCCCCAGTTTCTTTTCTATTAGCTTCAGAGTATCTGGCTTTATGTGGAGGTCCTTGATCCATTTGGATTTGAGCTTAGTACAATGAGACAAGGATGGATCAATTCGTATTCTTTTGTATGCTGACCTCCAGTTGAACCAGCACCGTTTGTTGAAAAGGCTATCTTTTTTCCCTTGGATGTTTTCAGCCTCTTTGTCAAGGATCAAGTGGCCATAGGTATGTGGGTTCATTTCTGGATCTTCAATCCTGTTCCATTGATCCTCCTGCCTGTCACTGTACCAATACCATGCAGTTTTTTTTCTTTCATTCTTTTTTTTTATTCGATATAATTTATTTACATTTCAAATGATTTCCCCTTTTCTAGCCCCCCCCACTCCCCGAAAGTCCCATAAGCCCCCTTCTCTTCCCCTGTCCTCCCTCCCACCCCTTCCCAGTTCCCCGTTCTGGTTTTGCCAAATACTGTTTCACTGAGTCTTTCCAGAACCAGGGACCACTCCTGCTTTCTTCTTGTAGCACTACTGGATGTTGAGCATTTCTTAAGATGCTTCTCGGCCATCCGAATTTCTTCAGGTGAAAATTCTTTCTTCAGATCTGTAACCCATTTT
Source organism: Apodemus sylvaticus (assembly GCF_947179515.1). Taxonomy (NCBI): domain Eukaryota; kingdom Metazoa; phylum Chordata; class Mammalia; order Rodentia; family Muridae; genus Apodemus; species Apodemus sylvaticus. The sequence goes on from NC_067480.1 coordinate 89,090,681, forward strand.
TTGTAGGGTTATTTAGTTCCCTGGGGTCTAACTTCTTGAGTTCTTTGTATATATTGGATATTAGCCCTCTATCAGATGTAGAGTTGGTGAAGATCTTTTCCCGATTTGTTGGTTGCCGTGTTGTCCTTTTGACAGTGTCCTTTGCCTTACAGAAACTTTGTAATTTTATGAGATCCCATTGGCCAATTCTTCATCTTAGAGCATAAGCTATTGGTGTTCTGTTCAGGAACTTTTTCCCCATGCCCATGTCCTCAAGGGTTTTCCCTAGATTCTTTTCTATTAGTTTCAGTGTGACTGGTTTTATGTGGAGGTCCTTGATCCACTTGGATTTGGGCTTAGTACAAGGAGTTAAGAATGGATCAATTCGCATTCTCCTGCATGCTGACCTCCAGTTGAACCAGCACCATTTGTTGAAAAGGCTATCTTTTTTCCACTGGATGTTTTCCCCTCCTTTGTTGACGATCCAGTGACCATAGGCGTGTGGATTCATTTCTGGGTCTTCAATTCTATTCCATTGGTCTACTTGCCTGTCCCTGTGCCAATACCATGCAGATTTTAACACTATTGCTCTGTAGTATTGCTTGAGGTCTGGTATACTAATTCCGCAGAAGTTCTTTTACTGTTGAGAATAGTTTTAGCTATCCTGGGTTTTTTGTTATTCTAGATAAATTTGAGAATTGCTTTTTCTAACTCTGTGAAGAACTGAGTTGGGTTTTTGATGGGGATTGCATTGAATCTGTATATTGCTTTTGGCAAGATGGTCATTTTAACTATATTAATCCTGCCAATCCATGAGCATGGAAGATTTTTCCATTTTCTGAGGTCTTCTTCTATTTCCTTCTTCAGAGACCTGAAGTTCTTGTCATATAGATCTTTCACTTGTTTGGTTAGAGTCACACTAAGATACTTTATATTGTTTGTGGATATTGTGAAGGGGGTCATTTCCCTAACTTCTTTCTCAGCCTGCTTATTCTTTGAGTATAGGAAGGCAATTGACTTGCTTGAGTTGATTTTATAACCTGCCACTTTGCTGAAGTTGTTTATCAGCTGTAGAAGTTCTCTGGTGGAGTTTTTCGGTCACTTAAGTATACTATCATGTCATCTGCAAATAGTGATAATTTGACTTCTTCTTTTCCAATTTGCATCCCTTTGACTTTCTTATATTGTTTAATTGCTCTAGCTAGAACTTCAAGTACTATATTGAAAAGATATGGAGAGAGAGTGCAGCATTGTCTAGTCCCTGATTTTAGTGGGATTGCTTCAAGTTTCTTTCCATTTAGTTTGATATTGGCCACCGGTTTGCTGTATATTGTTTTAACTATGTTTAGGTATAGGCCTTGAATTCCTGTTCTTTCCACGACTTTTAGCATGAAAGCATGCTGAATTTTGTCAAATGCTTTTTCAGCATCTAATGAAATGATCATATGGTTTTTTTTTCTTTGAGTTTGTTTATGTAGTGGATTGCATAGATAGATTTCCTTATATTGAACCATCCCTGCATCCCTGGAATGAAGTCCACTTGATCATGGTGGATGATCGTTTTGGTGTGTTCTTGCATTTGGTTGGCCAAAATGTTATTGAGCATTTTTCCATCAATATTCATATGGGAAATTGTCCTGAAGTTCTCTTTATTTGTTGGATCTTTGTGTTGTTTTGGTATCAGTGTAATTGTGGCTTTGTAGTACGAGTTGGGTAGTGTTCCTTCTGTTTTCTATTTTGTGGAACAGTTTGAAGAGTATTGGTTTTAGGTCTTCTTTGAAGGTCTGATAGAATTCTGCGCTGAGGCCATCTGGTCCTGTGCTTTTTATGGTTGGGAGACTTTCTATGATCCCTTTAATTTCTTTAGGGGTTATGGGCCTGTTTAGGTGATCTATTTGATCCTGATTTAATCTTGCTGTTTGGTATCTGTCTAGGAAATTGTCCATTTCCTCCCAATTCTCCAGTTGTGTTGAGTATAGGATTTGATAGTAAGATCTGATGATTTTTTGAATTTTCTCAGGTTCTGTTGTTATATCTCCCTTTTCATTTCTAATTTTGTTAATCTGGATACTGTCTCTGTATCCTTTGGTTAGTCTGGCTAAGGGTTTATCTATCTTGTTGATTTTCTCAAAGAACCAGCTCCTAGTTTTGTTGATTCTTTGTATGGTTCTCTTAGTTTCTACTTGATTGATTTCAGCCCTGAGTTTGATGATTTCCTGCCTTCTACTCCTGGGTGAATTTCCTTCTTTTTGCTTCAGGGCTTTCAGGTGTGTCATTAAGCTGGTAGTGTATGCTCTCTTTATTTTCTTTTTGGAGGCACTCAGGGCTATGAGTTTTCCTCTTAGCACTGCTTTCATTGTGTCCCATAGATTTGGGTATGTTGTGTCTTTATTTTCATTAAATTCTAAAAAGTCTTTGATTTCTTTCTTTATTTCTTCCTTGATCAAGGTATCTTGAGTAGAGTATTGTTCAGTTTCCATGTGTATGTGGGCTTTCTGTTGTTTTTTTTTTTTTTAATTGAAGACCACTTTTACTCCATAGTGATCTGATAGGCATGGGATTATTTTGATTTTCTTACATTTGTTGAGGTCTGTCTTGTGACCAATTATATGGTCGATTTTGGAGAAGGTACCATGAGGTGCTGAGAAAAAGGCATATTCTTTTGCTTTAGGGTGAATTGTTATATATATATATATATATATATGATCTGTTAAATCTAATTGGTACAAAGCTTCAATTAGTTTCACTGTGTCCCTGTTTAGTTTCTGTTTTCCTGATCGGTCCATTGAGGAAAATGCAGTTTTGAAGTCACCCACAATTATTGTGTTAGGTGCAATGTGTGCTTTGAGCTTTTGTAAAGTTTCTTTCATGAATGAGGGTGCCTTTGCATTTGGAGCATAGATGTTCAGGATTGAGAGTTCTTCTTGGTGTGTTTTTCCCTTGACCAGCAAGAAGTATCCCTCAGTGTCTATTTTGATGACTTTAGGTTGAAAGTCAATTTTATCTGATATTAGAATGGCTACTATGGCTTGTTTCCTGAGACCATTTGCTTGTAAAATTGTCTTCCAGCCTTTTACGCTAAAGTAGTGTTTGTCTTTGACACTGAGGTGTGTTTCCTGTATGCAGCAAAATGTAGGATCCTGTTTACATATCCAGTCTGTTAGTCTATGTGTTTTTATTGGGGAATTGAGTCCATTGATGTTAAGAGATATTAAGGAATAGTGATTATTACTTCCTGTCATTTTTGATGTTATCTTTGGTATTTGATTGGTTATCTTCTTTTGGGTTTGCTGGAAGAAGGTTACTATCTTGCTTTTTCCAGGGTGTAGTTTCCCTCTTGTATTGCAGTTTTCCTCCTGATATCCTTTGCAGGGCTGGGTTTGTGCAAAGACATTTTGTAAATTTGGTTTTACACAATGGAATATCTTGGTTTCTCCATCTATGGTGACTGAGAGTTTTGCTGGGTATGGTAATCTTGGCTGACATTTGTGTTTCCTTAGAGGCTGCATGAGATCTGCTGAGGATCTTCTAGCTTTCATGGACTCTGGTGAGAAGTCTGGTGTGATTCTGATAGGTCTTCCTTTATATGTTACATGGCCTTTTTCTCTTACTGTCTTTAATATTCTTTCTTTGTTTAGTACATTTGGGGTTTTGATATTATGTGACGAGAGGTAGTTCTGCTCAGGTCCAGTCTTTTGGAGTTCTGTAGGCTTCTTGTATATTCATGGGCTTCTCTCTCTTTAGGTTAGGGAAGTTTTCTTCCATAAGTTTGTTAATATATTTGCTGGCCCTTTCAATTGAAAATCTTCACTCTCATCTATACCTATAATCCTTAGGTTTGGTCTTCTTATTATGTCCTGGATTTCCTGGATATTCTGGGTTACAAGCTTTTAGCATTTTGCATTTTCTTTGACCATTGAGTCCCATGGTTTCTGTGGTATCTTCAGCATCTGAGATTCTTTCTTCTATCTCTTGTATTCTGTTGTTAATATTTGCATCTATGGCCCCTGATTTCTTCCCAAGGTTTTCTATTTCCAAAGTTAAGAGATTTTTTCTTCTTTTTTTTCATTTTTTAAAATGTATTGATATATTTATTTACATTTCAAATGATTTCCCCTTTTCTGGAGCCCCACTCCCCGAAAGTCCCATCAGTCCCCTTCCCTCCCCCTGTTTTCCCACCCAACCCTTCCCACTTCCCTGTTCTGATTTTGGGAGTACTATTCAGCCATTAGAAACAATGAATTCATGAAATTCTTAGGCAAATGGATGGAGCTAGAGAACATCATACTAAGTGAGGTAACCCAGACTCAAAAGATGAATCATGGTATGCACTCACTAATAAGTGGATATTAACCTAGAAAACTGGAATACCCAAAACATAATCCACACATCAAATGAGGTACAAGAAGAACGGAGGAGTGGCCCCTTGTTCTGGAAAGTTAAGAGATTTTTGTGTTTCCTCTTTCATGACTTCTGCCTGTTGATCGAAGTTCTTTAAGAGATTTTTGTGTTTCCTCTTTCATGACTTCTGCCTGTTGATCGAAGTTCTCCTGTGTCTCTTTAAGTGATTTTTGCATTTCCTCCTTATTGGCTACAAACTTCTGACCCATATTGTCCTGAATTTCTTTAAGTGGTTTTTGTGTTTCCCTTGTAAGGGCTTCTAGCTTTTGATCATTTTTCTCCTGAATTTCTTTAAGAGATTTATTTATGTCCTTCATGTGTTCTTGTAACAGCATCATGACCAGTGATTTTAAATCCAAATCTTGTTTTTATGGTGTGTTGGGGTATCCAGGACTTGGTCTTAACAATGCTGCCATATTGCCTTGATTTCTGTTAGTAACGTTCCTATGTTTGCCTTTTGCCATTTAGATCTCACTGGTGTTAGTTTGTCTTGTTGTTAATGGAGGACTCACCCCTGCAAGCTGCCTCCCTGCAGCAGGCCTCCTGATGCACTGCTGGCCCTCTGCACTGCTTGGGGACAGGGTCCATGGCCCAGACTGCTCCTGATCCAGAGGTGGCAACAAGAAGGCTCCTGCCAGAGGCCTCTAGATGGATCCTCCGCTCTGCCGGGTCAGACTGACTTACCAGAGCAAGCTGCCTCTCTGTGGCCGGCCTCTGGATGCACTGCTGGCCCTCTGCACTGCTTGGGGATGGGGCGTGTGTCCCAGGCTGCTCCTGATCCAGAGGTGGCTACTTGTATTTTAGATCTTAAGATCTATTTGCATACATGACACTTATCATAAACTTCATACCTCATTTTGAATCTCTATCATTGTCCATACAACTACTGTTATAATTTATCAGTTTCTACCAACCCAATAAAATATAAAATAACAATTCTTAATTTATATTCTCTCATTTTGGACTTATAATGCTAAGGATCCCCTTTTCCTATAGTCTTTTAAAGTCCTCTGTGGACAGAGAAAGATGAGAAATTATTAACTTGCAGGGTCATTATGTGAGAGGCTATGGGTCAGGGGAGGGAGAACCACAAAGCAGCTTCTTCTACCTTTGCCCATGAATTCTTAGACGGGGGCCCTTCTGTGACAGGGTCTGACCTGCGCACTGTCAAATATTGCCCTACCTTCTGCTCTTTAGTCACTAAACTGAAGTAATCTTTCAGCTGAAGTACTTGAAAATGTCTCCAGTATTGCTAAATTTGTCACAGAGAAGAAGAAATTTATCTCAGTTGGAAAACAATGATTTAGGGATGGAGTAAAAATAAAATAAACGATCACCTTTACAGTCTTCCATGTAGCTAATTCTGAAGATGAGTCTTACTTACCAATTTTTATGGATGTATTTTGTCTGAAGAGTTTAGTTGGCCCTGAAAGACAGATAATACTATGGGAATTTATGAGAAACTTTTTCCCAGGAGAAGGACACAAGTGGTGTTATAGGGAAAGAATCTTCTCTTAGATTTGCAGGAGTTAAGGCCTAGAAAGACAACTCACTGAAACAGAGAGGGAGGAAACAAAAAGACAGCATTATGCCTGAATGGTGTCCAAGTTGGACTTCATATATGTATAGCTTTTGTAATATATTATATAGCTGTATGATATAAACTTGGAAGGCTCTGATACCCTTTCCTGGATCCAAAACTATGAGATCCTTCCTTTCTGTCAATAGCATCCTGCCTTTTTGAAATACAGTGGTAGCAGAACACATTAGCTTATGAATGTTAATCTCTGGAGTCAGACACTAGACTTAGTATGTAAACTTAGGCAAAGGATTTCACCTCCTTAGATATGGGTTTCTCTATCTGAAAATGAGATTAATTTTAATGTCTCCAAGCTCTAAAAATTATATGATTTTACTTTAGTACTCCAACTCCAATCACTCTATTACTGCCAGCTAGTAGGAGAGCATTATTATTCTGCCATGCATGTCACCAGAAGTAATATGGTAATATTGGTGGTATCAATCTTATAATGTTAAAAAAATTGTTCTAATGAAGCAGATTAAGGCTACTTACAATATATGCCTCCTTGGGCTTGGAAGGACTAGGGAGGAAATGATCTACTTGGATATGAGAAATGAAGTAGCCAGGGCATTGAAATCCATAACTCACCATGGTTAATGAATCTTCCATTCCCTAACCCAAGACCCCAGGCAAAAGATAGGCATTGGTACCTATTAAATAAGAGCTAGGAGAAAGGGAATTACAGTCAAAACCCTCTTAAGACATTTTCAAAGAAGCAGTCATTAAAACTTCTAAACCAGGAAATCTTCCTTGGAGAGAAATGGAAACTCTCAGGTACGGTGCCATGCAAATGTGACCATTTAATAAATAGTATTAGATGAAGAGGATGATAAGAATAAGTGCCCGCTGGAGGGAAAGGAAGAAGCAGGAATAATTAAAGGGGGAGTTACTATCTGTGTTTTTTTTTCTTTTTCTTTCATACAGAGTTTGGACTCCTGGAAATACCATATAGCTTGACAGAGATTCCTAATGGGTCAATTATTATTCTTATTATTTTACAATTTTACATATGAGATTTTTTTGGTCAGTGTATGTCTAATGGCATAAGGGACACATTTTCATTTTAGGTGGAGGATCTGCCATTGTCTTACATACATTCTCTGAAATGAAATGAGCAGGACTCTCCTTTTCCTATCTCATCCATTACTCACCCCTTCCCTCTTCTTCAATGGCACCAGTGAAGACACTCAGAATGGACCAATACAACAAATGAAAAAAAGCATCTGTTAAAGTATCTTTTAAAAATATTTTAGACTATTTAAAGTACATTTTGAATAAAATATTCTAGTGAAATAAAGCCCAGCTCTTAAGAGATTTTAAAATTGTTTGCAGATACTTACTACTCTACAGAAGAAGAAATATAGGTATTCTGTGCCACAGTATACCCTGTGGTCAACAGGTATTCATATAGTGTAGCCAAAGTCCCTTTAATTACTACATACTCCTTCACATCCCAGATTTTCAGGTATTAATCAAACAGGACATTGTGATCTTTAAACAAGGATACAAAGGTGTCCCTACTCCATCTCCACTTAATATAAAATATAGAGGCAAGAACAACTTGATGAGAATGTAGTTCTTGCCAGAGTTTCATTCCCTAAGAAACAAGAGTGTGCCATGTAGAAATCACTATGCAGAGTGGACTTGAAGGATAGGAGGGAGAGATGTATTCTATAGATAATGTTCATCCAATTTCATGATGAGTTTGGAAGCTCTTCAGATTTGTAGCAGAATTAAGGTGAGAAACCTAAATCTTTCTACCCTTGGCTGACCACTCTGAGGATCTGGATGACATATTTCTGTTGGCCCTAAGAAGTGCATTATAATAACCACTATACACTCCCACTTAGGACATGGCATAATGCCATGGACTATGATACTATTGGTCTAGTCTATCCCATAATTTTTATGTATGGTGGAGCACTGGGGGCTTCTTTTAACTATAAAAGTAGTTTAATGAGATCTTTGTGTTGTAATGTCTGGAAGTAACTTCCTACCATTTCCCTTTATGATTCTCCTCTCCACAGATCTTTGATCTTGTATTATCATGTTTATACTTCTAAAATTCAGAATGGGAATTCTTTCCTCCTTGGTTCTATATGTGTATAGAAGATATCTTCTCCTTTAAAAACAGGGTTTGTTTCAAAATTGAGTAGTTAGGGGCTCTTAATATCTGCTTAATAGATTTTCTTTTTTTTAAAAAATCTATCCATAAAAACCTAAAAGATTTATGACTTGTTTTTGTGCAGTCAGTGCAAGGTAGCATCGACAATACTTAATTTTCTTTCCTGAACATTAGCCTCTAATATGACCTATTTTTCTGCTTCTCTATATCCTGTATCTATTACCTGTCAAATTAAAGGTATCCGCTTTAAAGGTTATTTAGCTCTACTGGAAAGACCAACCCATTGCCCAAGGTTAGATATTAATGGTCTTTTATTTGTCAAAAAATTTATCAGTCTTTCCTTCTCATTTACTGGGGTCTATAAAATGTTTTCTCCTGGTCTTTTCCATCTTAAATTTTCTTCTCTGTTCCACTGAATCCAGATAATGAAGCAAGTTTCTCATGACTTAATCTCTTTTTGAATTTTTCTTGCTATATGCAGTCAATAGTAGCAAATACACACTGGTACTGAACAACTACCACCTTTAGAACATTCAGCTTAATACATTGGCTCATTCTCATGTATTTTAGGAGACAATCTTACTCCTTGTTTTTACATGACTTAAACTCAAGAGACTGCTATATCTGTTTTGATGCCACATATTTCACATGTTTAAGGTATTTGTTACTACAGCATTTCATTTCAAACTAACAGTTTACAGGTTTTCCACAAAAGGCAAACCACTGTAGCACATTTCCCCCTGGTCTTTGTGGCTTAATACCATGACACTATTCTTCTTGTATATATAAGGAGCATATATACCAAATGCGTTTCCTCTAATCACCAATTATGTATTTAGGGTCCTTCCATATTTGGCCGCTGTTTTCAATATTAAATTTCTAAGATTTTCAAATAAGGAGAGAAAGAAAAACAACAGAAGATGGGATACAGGAAATTCAAGTGAAGACATTACATTTAACATAACAAGTATCCATTCTGTACACTCTATATTTCCTGATTCTATTGAATGCTTCATTCTCATTAAGAAGGTTTGAAAATTTAGACAGAAACATGGCAATTTTGTAGGAAGCCAATCTTTACCTCTAGTTGTGTTAGAACAATTATCAGAAATAAAATAGTAAATATCTGTATGATACACTACAATAGAAACAATAAAATTGAAAGATAATTTAAGTGACAGAGGTGTAAGAAAGAAAAAAAACTATGTGTGAGGTCTAGTAGAGATGGAGAATACACCAGTATAAACCGAGAAAGAAGATGAATAAAAATACTGAAAATTAATTTAGGACACTAATGCTCTAATTGTCAAGGAGCAAAGTTTAAAGTATAAAGTGACAAGCACCTTATAGTAGTCAGAACAATGAGACTTTAGAAGGGAGAGCAATATCTGACATCAGAAGGAAGACAGAATTTGACACACACATATTGCAAAAGGTTATCTGTTACAAATGAAAGGAAAAATGGCTTTCTCTGTGATGTCTAAGTTATATTTGCATGCTCATAACAACCGTATTCATAAGAGTTAAGAACTGGAAATGTTCCAAGTGTTTAACAATAATTGAAAGACAAAGTGTGTTGTAGATTGTTCATATGTTGGAATATCACATTGTAGTAAAAACAAATGTAATCTCATCATTGACCAAAAAAGTCAGATATAGTACATGCTTATTAATATGTAAATTCATTTCAAAAATGTATCTTTAGGCTTTAGAAAGCAGAATACTGGTTACAAATAGAGGCAGGCATAGACTCAAGGCAACATAAAAGGGTTTTTAGGTTCTAATAATAGTTGAGTTTTGAGTAATTGTCATCAGGCATCTTAAATAGAATAGTAGTCCTCAAGAAATGTCAATTTCTTAAATCCTGGCATCAGTGAATGTTACCATGCATAGCAAAGGAGAAATTGTAGCTGTGTTGAACTATCTTGAGATTAGGAGAATAGTCTCAATCATCCAGATGGGCCCATTGTGACCACAAAGGTCTATACAGGAGGAATTACATGGTTCAGAGTCAGAGATGTGCCAGTAAAATGGATGTTGGAATGATGTCTTTGAACATGAAAGATTGTTGAGTTAAGGATGTGACCATTTGCTCAAAACTAGTCAAGGGTGAGAATTGACTTCTTCCACTAGACCTCCAGAAAGAGCTCAGCTTTGCAGTCTGCTTGGCTTCTGCTCTGAAAGCCATTTCTGGGCTCTCAATCTGTACAACTGTATCTTCTTAAATGTCTCAGCTTGAGCCACCAATTTAAATCCTTTTTACAGCAACAGAAAGAAACCAACATGAATAGTGCAATTGTTACATATCATTGTGTATAAATATAAATTTATGTCAACATATATTCTATTTGAATAAAATTTGTACAAAAGCTCAAGGAAAGGTTGAGAGAGACATCATTGAATCTGACAATTAGGGAGTCACTTACAGCCAGCTTGAAACATGTTTTATTAGTGTGGTGGAGTTGAGATCCAGCTTATGGTTGTTTTGTAAGCAATGGTATTTGAGGAAGTAGAATGTATCTTGACAATTTAGGATGGAGAAAGATATGGTGAAATTGGGTGTGGAGAGTGCACTGGGGCCATATTAAGGAAAGCATCTTAGTCTGACAAATGTTGGAACAATATTTTATGTAAAATGGGAGAAATTAGAGAAGTTGAAGGAGAAATGCCTACATTAAAAATACACTCTAATATCCTTAATCTTCTGATGAGCAGGAGAGAAATGGCAAATTTATAATCTTATTAAAGATTATTGAGATTTTTATTTCATTTTAGTGATTATATAAAATTACAATATTGCTACTTTCCCTTTTCTCCTTCCAAATTCTCCTATATACCCCTGCATTCTCCGTCAAATTCATGGCCTCTTTTTCACTAATTGTTATAGCTTCCATATATGTATATGTATGTGTATGTGCATGTGCATGTGTATGTGCATGTATATGTGCAGGTATATGATGTATATGTATATGTACATGTACATGTACATGTATGTCCCTATTTTTAGCATGTTATTTCTCTATAATGTTACTTGTAAATATGTTTTCAGAGCTGACCCTTTGGTGCTTTGTTACAGCTTCCTAGAGATCATTATAGAAATGATAAAACCTCTTGCTCTGTGTTCCATTTCTTTTTTCCTATTTATTTATTTATTTATTTATTTATTCACTTTACATCCTGATAGCAGCCTTCTCCCTCCTCTTGTTCAAGTGGTACCCTCACAAATCTCTCCCCCATTACCCCTCCTCTTCCCCTCTGAAAAGGAGAAGTCACTCTTGGGTGCCACCCTCTCTGGGGCATCAATTTGAAGCAGGGCTAAACACATGCTCAGCCAGTGAGGCCTGACAAGGCTGTCTGGGTTTGGGGCAGGGGTCCAATTACAGCAGCAGAGTCTGATTTTCAGCCCCTGGTCTGATTTTCAGGGGACTCATATGAAGCTGCATATCTGCTATAAATCTGGAGGGGGTCTAGGTTCCACCCCTGCGTGACTTTTGGTTGGGAGTTCAGTCTTTGTGATCCACCATGGGTCAGTTAGTTGACTCTGTTCGTCTTGTGATGTCCTTCATCCCCATGTTTTCCTTAAATATGAGAAATCTGTCTTATTAATTTCTGTGTCACACAGTTACTATATTGAAAGCATGCTTCAATAAAATTTATTTCCCAGGTTTATAGATTATATAGGTTGACTGTTATAGCTATGATTGGCTTGGCTTAGCTGTGCTAGGTTTTCTCGTTTGCCTACACTCAACTGATTCATCTAGTTATGGCCAACGGCTCCAGAAGAAATGCCTAATCTCTACCATGTTATCTGTTATACTGTCAGAAGCTGCTGTCAATAAATCTCCTCACAGAGACAGAGTTTCAAGAGAGAAAGGAGAAATATACAAGGCAACTTGAGGCCTAAGTTTATAACTTAATTCTCAGCCCCTTCTTTTTACCCTTTAGCCAATGCAAGTCCTAAAACAACCCCAAGTCCAAAGAGAAGCAGTCACATGGCAAGATGGAAGGATTCAGCCAAAAGAATATTTCAAGTTTAAATCAAAATACTGAAATATTATTTCTATTAGGTCAAAGATAGCTCATGAAGAGCATGGTTTTTGGTTAATTTCTTCCTTCATTTGTTGGTAGCCTAGCATAAGCTTTGCTTAGGGTGCTTTCTTTGCCATTGGACAGTCAAGATATAGAACCACATCTATAAGACCAAGCTTCAATACCTTTGTTGATTTTAGAGAAGGATAGTTTACACATTAGTATCAGTTATAAAATTATAAATTATAAAATTTATAAAATTATAAAATTTATAAAATTATAAAAATAGGAGTCAATTATTGATTTACCAGTAGATAATTCAAATTAAATGGATGAGATTCCAGAGATATTGAAACGCACCAAAAACCTAGACCAAATGCTGGCATTTCTGTTACAGATGACAAATTGCTGGTATGCTTTGCTAAGACTCACTTTCTTGGCACATGCTGAAAAGCATCACACTGCTCTAGTGCACAAGACAATGGAGTCTGTCACAGAACAAACTTGAGGTCACACTGTCCTCACCTTCTCTATACGTTTCTCACTTTGGCTTTTCTCTCTGAGTTGGAATATTCTCCATATTGATATTCAATATGGATACTGAACCTACAATTTATTATGTCAGCCTGGACAGTGCCTGTAGCAATGCAGGTTTTTATCGCTGTAGCTTCTCCAGGGCAGATTGCTTTGAGTATCTGTGTTAGCAAAAAGTTCGAAGTCGGATGGATGCAGAAACCACGAGTGGACAAAAAGGCACCTTTAGAAACTACAAACCAGCAACCAGAAAGCCTTTTAGCCGTAAGTCAGCAGACTTTTATGTCAAGCTTGGCTGACTAATTATTGCTTATAATTTGCATTAGGATTAATTAACTAATTAGAGAGGAATGTCTGAAGGCAAAGTTATGGCTCTGCTTGTCAAGCTGAGGACTTTAATTATTCTGATATTTTTAATTATAATCAGCCACTGAATGAGTATTACATTGTCAGCTACTATCACTGAAAGTAGGCTATGCAAGGGGGCTGAGGAAGTAGGGCCTCGCACTGCTCTCTTTATTAGCTGCACAAAGATATGTCCAGGCGATCACAGAACTGAGACCTTCCAATGGCAACTGTCTTTTAAATTTGCACAAAACTGTGTGAACCATGTTTCAGGTTGGCTTGCCAAGTGAGAGCAAGAATAGTGGAATATTCTCTGAAGCAGAATGAGGAATTAACCTAGTTCCCACACCTCTCTGCAGCTGGCAAGACACCTAGCCCACTGAACACAGTTAGAGAGTGTGTTTAGCCAACTTACTAGTATCTTATACCAGTCCTAATAAACCAGGGAGCTTCTTGACTCCCTTTAAAAAATGCTTATTCAAAAACTGGGCTTGTGTGGCTTTTCCCCCCTCTGAATGGCACAATCTAAGATTTTTTTTATATGTTTTTAAACTGCTTTGAGTATTTGAAAGCAAGTTGATAAATATGCATACCATATTGTCCATAATCAGTTCAAAACTGAATGATTAAACTGTAGTGTGTTGGTATATAATACACAAGAATCATAGAATATCGAAGTTTTAGTATATCAACCAATTTTACAAGATACCTTGGATTTCTGCCAGGTTATTATGAAGTTAAGAGAGCACTATATCCCAGACATGATTTTACAATTGTCAGAAGCACCATGGAAGTGAATGTTTCCAAATAATTCATCAAAAACATACAGTTAAGAAAAAGAACATTGTGAATGGTTGAACGGCTAAAAACCTTTTTATTTGCCATAGATAATTACAACAAACTCAAAACTTAAAGCAATGTTAAAGGTTCCAAATCACTCACAGACTGGCAAGGTCCTGCAGACTTAATTTCAAGGCACCACACAAACATTGTGCTGATTTCTTTGTGTTTTTAAAGATGCCCAGGAGTGCATTCACGGATTCTCAATCACACAGACACTCTGGAAACATCATCAGCAATGTATTCCTGGAGAACGTGGTTTAGGAGCCAGGGCCGTCATTTAGCATTTCATTATTGCTAAAATGCTCTGCAGTTAGCTCATCTCTGTTTCCTACCCCCTGTACAGTGGGAAGCCAATAAGGAAATATGTTAGTAAAATCATAGACTGTTGAGACCCAGACAAGAGACCTTTGAGATGAGCAGCATTCTGTGTTTTGCTTTAGTAGCTTGAGTAGCTATTCAGCAAATACTTGCATGGTCATTATCCTGAGCTAGGCACTATTTGAGTTATGTTCAAGTGACCTATGTGTTCTCATGTTGCTAAAGCACAGAGATTAAACACCTTGCCCAAGGTGGCACAGCTAGCCCATGGTAGGACTGGTAATTGAACCTTGACCCAGGAAGCCATGCTGGAAGCAGCTGTAAATACATCCCATCACACATTGGTGCTTGGCTCATGGCCTCTTTATCTTTTCTGTCTTCATCTGTCAGCTTAGATAATGATAGGATTTGCCTCATGAAGCTGTTGAGAAGAGTCAGTGCAGTCAATGAGTTGAACTATAGTACATTTGTAACATTTGATGCTCAGCTAGATAGCAGGTCCAAGTTCCAAGTTATTCCCATTAAGGAATCAAGGATCAGAGGTCAAGTGACTGGCTCAGCTTCACTACATCAGTAAGCAACATAGGAGGAGACCTTGAGTCTCCAATCACTCCAGGACTCTCTCCCTGTCTCTTCATGCTTCTCGAGATTACTAATTTGTCTTTTAATTTGTGCTTGGGACTTTCTTGTTTTTAGGATCAGGAGGCAAGTGGGTTCATATTCTAGTAAACACTAATTTTGTTTTGCAATTGCCAGGTAATTTTGGCTAACATTCAACTTCTTCATAAAAAGTTGCCTACTCATTGGAAAGTCCACAGGCAATTTCTCAACAGTGCCAAGCTCAGATGACAATGTTCAGTATTCTTTAAATCTAATAGTGAGTAAATATTGCTACTTCAGCAAATACTGGAACTATCTCAGAAAAATAATGGTATAACTTTTAAGGGTTAAACCAACTGACTTCTGGATAGCATCCATGCCCAACTCACTGCTGTTGTTCAGCTAGATTATGATAGGGTTATACTGCTTACTAAATGTGTGAGTATACCCCAAAACAAAAGGCTTCTCTCAGCCTTAATCAGAGAAGCCTGTCTTTGTAATGACAATGAATGCAGACCCATTCTTGCCCAAGATGGTGACAGTCATTGCCCCCCCCTGGACCTTTGAGGGGAAATGCCATTTATGCCCTACCCTAGGCCCCCTGTGAACACAAAAATCCTGACACAGGTAATGATTGTGGGTTCTTCTCCAGATAAGGCTTTCTATCATCACCTCCTCTAAGGCTCAGAGGACTCTGGAAAAAATGAGGCAGGAAGGATGTAAGAGTTGGAAGATAGACAGACCATAGAATGCTATTGTCTAGTCATGACACAACTATTGCAATTGTAAATTCATGGAAGCTGTGGGTATAGCTGCAAACCCATGGCCACATAGATGGTCCTATTAAAACACAGTGGATTATAAAACAGAACAACAATGGACATCAATGTGAAAAAGAGAATCATAGAGAAAAGAGAGGGGGTGGGAAAATAGAGAAGAGGGTGGGAGCAAAAGCAATCAGTGTGCACTGTGTACATGCATGAAATTATTGAAGAACAAATTTAATTATAAAGGAAAAATAATTTTCCAGTTCATTTCAGGAAATGAGAATACATGTTAAAACCTCATTATCGATAGCTTAAATAAAGGCAGGATCCTCTCTGTCAAACTTGCCTCATTTTTTGCCACCATTCTCTCAAGATGTGGAAGAAGAGTCCAAGTACTTCTTGTGCTACAATGGAAGTTTGACTTAAGCTTGTTTCCCCAGGATTCAGTGTACCTGCTTCTCCAGCCCCCTATTTTAATTTTATTTCTAATATTTCCTTCTTGGAAAATTTACCTTACCACTACCACCACTACTTACAATGCTTGTAACAGCCCATTTTTAACCCATGTTCTTCATGAGTCATTGTCCCCCACCCCCCACCCCCGGACCTTTGAGGGGAAATGACATTTATGCCCTACACTAGGCCCCCTGTGAGCACAGCAAACCTGACACAGGGCAGACCTCTGTTGACATGTCTGGTGATGATGAACACAGGGAAAGGGAAGCTGGTTTGGGCAGGAGACAAGTCTCTCAGAGGCACACACTATTGTTAAGACTGCAAAGCATGCACTTAGGAGGGTAGAGATGGGGGACACGGGAGGGTCATCTCAAAGGTGGCAGTTGGAGCTGCAGGTTTTCTCAGATGGTTATGATTTGGGCTTGGCCTTACAAAGGGCCCTTCTGCTCCAAAGGAAGCTGTATTCACCAACAGCACTCGGCTGAGTGTTCTTTATTAGAGAACATCTGTGGAGTATTTGAAGTACGCCGTTTCTTTCTGCAAAGAGTGTCCACGTTTTTGGCTCCTGCGTGCCATTGACATCACACTGTCTCCTCTACAAAATATGTTTGAAAAAAAAATCTCAAACAGGCTGCTTTATTTCTTCCTCACCAGTCAGCATTCTTTGGCTTGAAAGGGCTTTCATCTCCAAGACTGCCGTTACCCACCCACTGCCCCCACCCCTGAGGAATCAAAAGCTACTTTGTCAAGCTCAGGCATCAAAATGAACAAAACCGTAATGAGACTGTCAATGTTCAATGACTAATGCAGGTTTATTGCCATGATGCAGATACAGAAGGCAAGTGCGGACATACCTGTAATTGTTTCTAATAACAGTGGGCAGATTAACGTTACTTTGTCTGATTATATGATTAATGTAAATAGAGAAGACATAAAAAATAGTGCAGAGAGACTTGGAAAAAGCCGAAGCACAAAAAATTATAAAGAAAAATTATAAAGAAAAAAGAAGGTTTTATGGGTTGGGCTGCTTTTTTGTTTTTATGGCTGGGATAATACAGTGAGGTAGAAAGCAGAAACAGATACGCACTTCTATAAACAGGACACTAAATGAGACGAGAAGCTCTCTATACTCACACAAAAAGAATATGAGTAACTTGGAGAAGGCAGTGGTTTCCCCAAATGCTTGCTTTCCTTGCAATAGAAACACTGAATTCAGGACCATGTCATTAATCAGGCATGGTAATGAAGGAAATATCTTAGGACAGTAAAGGACTGTTTAGTGAGGCTGTCATTGCTAGGGTTCCTAATGTTGCAATTAACATAGCCACCCAAAGCAACTGGGGAGGAAAGGGTTTATTTCAGCTTTTGGTTGCTGTGTATCATGCAGGGAACTCAGGGTGGGAACTCAAATAGGTGTGTGTGTGTGTGTGTGTGTGTGTGTGTGTGTGTGTGTGTGTGTGTGTGTGCAGGAGTACTGGAAGTAAGAGCTACAGCAGTTAAGTGTGGCTTACTGGCTTGCTCTTCATTGTTGGCTGAGTTTGCTTTCTTATATACTTATTATAAGGCAATTCTTATACTCAGGATCACCTACCCAGACAATGGAACTACCCACAAAGGGCTGGGTGCTCTCACATCAATCATTATTCAAGGCAATACCTTACAGATTGGCCTATAGGCCAATCTTAGGGAAGCATTTTCCAGTTAAGAGTCCTTCTTCGTAGATATGTCTATGTTATGTCAAGTTGGCGAAAAACACCAAGCACAGTTTGGCTTGTCCATAGGAATCACTCATGAGGTTGCTGGTCATTTTTAGTAGCCACCATCTTAGACTCTCATGCAGAGGTGCTCACGAAGGTTGTTAATGTGCACAGAATTGTCAGTCTATCCTGCCAATCGCCGAGAGCTTTGTACATTTTCATTCCATGCTTTGTGTGTTTGCATCCTTGGTTGACCATTATCATATTATAGGCTGTCTCTATTGCCATCACTACAGCTGACATCACAGTTATTTGTAGATGTCTCAATTACCTCTTCTCTCTTATTCTTTTCGTTGGTGGTGACCTAATACACTGTGCCACCAAGACTTGTAGATATCCAGCTAAATCAAAGCCACAAATGTATGTGATATATGATTCATGTAATCTTGAAGATATGAATTCATGCCCAAGATTTCCTCCACCACCACTTCTGCAGGACTTTCACCCTGTTCTGGGTGGCTGGCTGCCAGAACACTGTATTTCAAATGAGTTAATGTCTACTTTTGAAATTACTTTTTGCATATGGCGGATCTCTCATGCTCCTAATCTTTCCAGTTTTTACTTTTCTAGTCCTACTCCAAATGGCTCCTTATATCAACCCTGGGACTCAGTGGATTTGGAAATCACTGAAAGTGTCACATCAGACTTCTGAAGCCTACCTCTTCATTTATAATGTAACAAATTTGGTGTCCATGTGCCATTCGGTGGTGATATGGGATTGATTATAATAAAGTTATTCTAATATGGGCAGCTAGATGACAATATGTTAGAAGAGTCTTTTGTACTTCCTGAAATAATATCCATCCTAATTTATAATGCTAAAATAGCGTTTTGCTGCTGAAGTGATAGCAATAGTGGTGTGTTCTAACATCATTATTATGACAAAATCATTCATTGGCCTGTACCTCAAGTCAAATAGAAACTATTTTTATTTGGTGAAAATCTATTAAGTGTATTGGGGAAAAAAAATCTAGCTATATCAACCTGCGTACATTTGCTTTTTAAGCAAATTGAATAATATCAACTCCCCAAAACATGGTATAGAATGAATATATAAGTAGGCTTTGGATGGATTAGTGAAATCACCAGAGGCAGAAACCCTGATACTGCAGCTCAAGATTCGCTCACCTGAAACTAGCAGCATCTGCAGCTGAGGCCGGGGCTGCTGGCAAAGCAGCTCCGTCTCTCCCTTCAGGAGATCATGAGGGTATGGAGCATGCAACTGCGTGTCGAGGGCACCCACACTCCCTCCCTCTTGCAGGACTTAACACACAGGATCTCTGAAAGCACTTGCAATCCTCTGAGGAACATCGGGCCATCCTCTAGGAACATTTCATCTGGCTGACGGTTCTTTCAGACCATTTTCTATTCCCCCATGTAAAGAGATGCCTTAAATAACGACATGCATTCATTTTATTTATTCAATGGACATTTATTCTAAGAAATCCATCCTCTCCTAAGAGAAATGAATTCCCAGTAGAACTGCAATAGCTATAAAGGAAGGACAGGGATGCTCTGAATGTGAATAGGCTTCCACCTATCTAAAGTAATTTTTTAGGAGAAGAGTCATATGCAAGCAAGGCAGGCTTCATTAAGGAGACAACATGGAGCTGGTTACTAATACTGTGCAGAATGATTCTGTGTTGTGCAATGGAAGGCAGAAAGAGTGAAAGCAGATAGAACTGAATGCATTGTGTATATAAGATGTAGCTTTTGGGGCAGTAGCAAGAGGTAATGCTGTTAAGAGGAACATTGAAGGCTTAACATTTTCCCATAGGTTTCCATGTCCATGAGAGAGTGGCGGTGAATTAATATGCCCAGCTTACCTCTGTTTTCTGCTCCTCTTATGTCTCCCTGTAGGTTCAGGACATGGGTCAGTCATGAGCTGCTTCCTTTGTAGAAGAGCAGATGGAATTATGAAATATCTGCCTTTAATAAACTGGTCCCCATAAAGTTGCCCAATTATTCAAATAATCTTATAAGCAGACATGTATAAATTAAATATTCTGTATAGATTCTTTGGCTTCAAATAGATACTTTTATGTAAGACCCTCTCCATCATATGTTAATAAAAATTTGGATTAATTTAATGAAATTGGTGGCAAAAATGTGTTTTTTTTCTTCTTACCAACAATGCAATACTGTTAATGCACAAAGACAGGACTTTGTCATCTGTAACAGGGCTACCAAAAACTGCCACCAGCTGTCTGAGGGTGCCTGGCATCCACAGAGGCCCACGAAGCTGGGGAGAGGAGAGCACAAGATAGGCAGTGACAAGCCCTGGAGAGGCATGCCAGAGTCAAGGGATTTGCATAGTAAAATTGAAAGCATATTTGCATTCAGGAATCAAACGCATGCATTACCACTGTCCTGGAAATAGGCTGACTCAGACCATACGACTAAATAAAAGAATAATGTTTACTCAGAACTGATGTACTTGTTTAAAAAGTTAATGTTTTAAGCTTTCTGCCTTCTAGCAAAACATAGCTAATCTAATTAGAGTGTTCCAACCCCACTTGGCCTGCAAGCGGGCCTGCAGTGCATCGAGCGCTCACCAGACAGGATGGACCCCAGGCCCTTTCTCTTCAACCCCTCAGTTTAAAAAGTTCAGCACTACCCTCATTCTCCTCAGCAAGTGTTTCCTTCTCATTTTTTAGCCAGCCACCAGGCACATTCTAGCACTTTACACTCTGGAGAATCCCAGAAAGCAACTTTATTTGGGTGATAGGTCCTTCCCTCTAAGACATTCTTAGAGCACCATGCAGCAGATATCTAATTGCAAAGGCACAGAGGGTTTAGCAGCCACGGGGTGGAGGGGGGATTTATATCATTAAGGCTACTTCTAGAAAGCCTCTTTAAGGCTCACAACTCAGACTTCAGCAAATGAGCTTTTTCAAACATTTTCCTGGACTCTCATGTTAAAGCTGGCTACGTCTTGTTAGAGACTGAAAGGTGGACAGCGTTAAAAGGTTATGGAAAATAGAACTGCAGATGGAAGTGGAATTAATTATATGTAATCATATTCTAAATCTAGCATGCTTTTAGTCATTCAAGATGAGGGAAAACGTAGACCCTATGGATGTTATACACATCATGAAATACACATATAAATGTAAGATTGGAAAGCTTCTATACAATTTGCGCCAAAAGAGAGCTAGTTATGGCAGGAGATGCTGGGTGAGGGTATGAGAACAGGGCTGTGCTTTAGTAACCCTCCAATTCCCCTAATTGCTAACTTTGTAGACTGAAAAAAATGGAGCAGTTTAATATTAAGTGTAAGTAGTAGTGAGAAGTCACATTGCAGGATCTGTTCAGTGTGTCCCTTGATCTTTTCTTCCTCCCTGTATACACTATCCATGAGAAGCCACTTTGTGGCCATGTGGTATTCTCAGTTTACAACAAGAATAAGAGACAAGGAGTGGTCATTTGAGTAGCTGATGGCATCAAGTTATTTTCATGCTAGAAGTGGGATTAATAAGCATATTCACCAAAACTTGAAATGTCGCTGTTACTTGATGTATGGAATCTCTGGAGTTTCTCCTTCCTAATTTCCCCTAAAGTAAAAAAATCAAAGGAAGGCAAAAGTGGGGCCATTGGTGCCTCACCTCAGTTCTGCTCTCCATTTTGGAAAGGTTGAAGAATACGTATTTTGGGTTTATTATAGGCCCATGAGAGTCATAATTAAATCTTTGGGTCTCTGAACTCAAAGAAAGACTCTTGATGTTTTGGGGGAGCTCAGAAAAACACTTGCCACCCTTTGAGGAAAGTCTGAGTCACCTGCTCGGAATGTTTAATTTTTTCAGACTACTTTCTACTCCCCATCTAAAGACTGCCCTAAATTATGGCATTCAGTTGTTTATACACGTGTCCAAAGGGGCATTTAGTGTCTGTGTTTACTTAAGCATAAGGTAATGTTGAAACTGATAAGCCCATGTTCTTTCACAGAATAAAAACTTGGCATTAAATATTAACAACTGACAATAATCACAATGAATATGGGCTGTTATATACTTAAATCAGTAGTTTCCTAAAACCAATGCATAGCAAGCAAAGCAAACCAGAGTATTTATTGTTCAACATTACTATCTTAATTTCCTCAGGGTTTTATTCAAGCATAATAATCTTGAAGGGAATTCATTTTATATATACTTAGTTCATTTCTTCAAGGATTGTTTGAGTTGGATTATGTTATATCTTTCATGGAAGAAAAATACAAATGAAACAGAGGCTGTGATCCTATTTCCTACCCCATTTATTAATTACCATCTATAATTAATATTGATATCATCTTGGGGATCACATACCATATTGCACAATACATTCATTGTAACTCAGAACTCAGCCATCACCCAGTTACAGTATAGGGAAGATTATATCACAAGTAATGTTTACAGGGTACTAACAGCCTCGTAAAGATAAACATCAGAAATTCATTTGAAAACCTAAATCATTGTGTCAGTTCCTAAGTTTCAACAAATGGCTTCTGTATGTATCTGTCATTGTGTTGGTGTATATGTGTTTACCAAGACTTTCAGCAAGGCTCATCTCTGGTGCATTTGTATAAGGGTGTGGCCATGGCTCATGAACATGAAATTCTTAGTTTCACATCAATCCATTGCCAGATACATAAAGGAAACTCCTTCTTTGTGAAACAAGTAGCAGTGAAGTAAATAGCTGAAACATGCCCCCAAATAAAACATAGGAAGGTGGTTTTGCAGTGCATGATTATTATATATGGAACTGACTTGAAGAGACAACCATTCAGCTTCCCTCTTTGTGTTTCCAATTCCAAAACAAGAGAAACACAAAGTTCATGGCAGACTCTCAATGCCCATACTTACCTATAGGAAGGAACTTCAGAGCTTTGGAGTCATAGAAATTTTGCACTTGGTACTCATTCCATCACCGGCTAACTATCAAATCTTGGAAAAGTTACTGACCTTTGTTGATTTTCAGTTGTCTGATTGGCAAGGATTAAATAATTACACATGCATACCTATTCTAGTGCTTAACACTAAACAAGTTAACAATGAACTTTAATTACTATGATATCTGCCACTTTGGAGGACCACCTACAGGCTTGTTGCCGAAGACACTTATAAAGAAAATCTTGTGCACAGCCATTGGTCCATGCCTGTGGATTTCCTGGGATGGAATATCATAAAAATAAAAAGGACTGTATTCTTACTCAACGTGCAGGTGTGGGCTTCTCATTTAAATGCCCATCTCATTTCTGTTTGCCGTTCCTTTGTTTTGACAGACACTGGGCAGATGGGCCCATTTCCAAAGTTGAAATGTCTAGATTTGGTCAAGAGTCAAAACTTTGTAGTTTATCTTTTAATCTCACGGGTTATTCCAGGAGACTAGAGACCACCCTCAGACAAAGTTTTGGCATTCAGAATAGACTAGCATCCCCTGGAGATGAGCACCCAAGGACAGTACTGTATGTCTATTGATATACAAATACACAAACGGGTAGAGCCAGGATTTATAGCTGGTGATGAGTCATCCAGAAGCCCAGAGGCCAGTGGTTCCATGAGGTTCTTCTTGTACACATCCCAGACATCTCTAGGCTGAACTTTGATAGAATTATTATAGACCTAAGTATCCTTTAGCAGGTAATCCACATGAAATTAAAAATCTCATAGCTGCCTATCAATTTCAAACAGCATTTGTGTAGAGGAATAGCACACCAGACATTCTGCAGTGTAAGCAATGCAAAGATTCACACACCCTTCAGAACTGTAGCTCCCAACCTGTGGCTTGCGAACCTGTTGGCAAATTTCTAATTTCAAAACATATTTACACGATGATTCATAACTATAGCAAAATTACTAGTTACGATGCGGCAGCAAAATAATTTTGTGGCTGAGGGTCACCACAGCAAGGGTCGCATTTTTCTAAAGCAGTTGAGAAGTACTGCTTTAGAAAGAAATGTGGACTCAGTGCAAGAGTATAGGGGAATTCCAGAACAGGGAAGCGGGAAGGGGTAGATGGAGGAACAGGGGGAGGGAAGAGGGCTTATGAGACTTGTGGGGAGTGGGGACCCAGAAAAGGGGGAATCATTTGAAATGTAAATAAAAAATATATCAAGAAAAAAAAAAAAAGAAACGTGGGCCCAGGAAGTACCTAATTCCTGACACCAGTTGAGCCAAGTATTCTCTTGGAATGTGAGAGGTGGTGCTGGTATGTTGGAGATATGGCAGTGTTTTAAGGAAGGCGGTTGAGTCATAGTCTCCCTTTGAGTATGTTTTCTCTATGGCCCCTTCACTCTCTCTTCTCATTTTCCTATCTCCAGTTCTCATTACTTTACTGTAGAATCTTTAATTGGCTTGTGGTGCCAATTCTGATGAGACATTCTCCCTGTGCCCACAAACCTACCAGCTGCAGTGAATATGGCTACATTTCTGAAATTATTTTTACCTTTTTGAGTTTGTTAGACTCATCTCTGCTGCTTGAGAAAGTGGACTTATGAGTTATGTGTTTGGGTAGGGAAGGGTGCCTGTTTGTGTGTCTGTGCACCATATACATTCCTGATGTCTTTGCAAGCCAGAAGAGGGCTGTGACTCCTCTGGGATTGGAGTTGCAGAAGGCGGGAGCTGCCATTTGGATGCTGTGAAAGGACACCAGAGTCCTATGGAAGAGTAGCTAGGGTTCTTAACCACTGGGCCATATCTCCAGCCCTAAAACTTGTTATAGAAGGCAGAAGAAAAACATGAGAAATATTTTTTCTTAATTCTCTTCATAGAAAATATTTCCAAAAATTTCCTTTGACCCTTTCTCAGTATTTTAAGAATTTCTCAAAAGAAACCTGTCTGCTTTGACTGCTAGGCTTGAGTCTTTGACATCAGATTAAAAGACCTACTGTTTGCTTGGACTTTGGCAGAGATAGAATTTGTGTTTTCCAAACTGGCAGATCTTCTCCATTTATGAACTCTTAATGAGCTCTTGAAACATAACCAGTATAACTAAGGCATTTAATCTTTATTCCAGTTTTTAATTAATGTAAATTTAAATAGCCACATGTGGATAAATTCACTGTATTAAGCAGTGTAGCATTAGGCCTTCTGGGTCTCTGGTTATGCATGTGATTTCCATGAACCATGTCTTTGGACAGCCTTACTCATCTTTCATAGAGGTAAGGATTAATGACACACCTAATGGCATACATGTTGATAACTAGCAGCTTGTAGGATCACCATGCAGCCACACTCAAGTATGCATTAGATTAGGAGTAAACTCGTTTATGAGAACCAGTTGTGCCTCTTCTTGTTACACAGAATTAGGTGATATCATACATGCTCAGCATAAGGAAACTTAAACCATGGAAATCCACAGTTACTACAGATTATGAATCCCCAACTCCTACTCTAATCCCATAAACCAGTTCTTAAAGCAACATATTCATGGCTGGATGTTTTTCAAAGGAGATGACGTCTGTTTACAATTATTTGTACTACTAAGTATGGGTAAATATGTTAAACATTTAGTTGGGGTAAATTGAATTCGTTAATGGGTATTTTCCTTTTTACCATTTTCATGTTCTCTTGTTATTTCTTTTCTTCTCTTTCTGATGTTCACAGATATGCAGGAACCTGTGATTCTGCTGCTTCAGGAAAGCTGTGCCTAAGGACGATTGTGCATGTTTTTCTTTTTTTACCTTTTCCTCCAAGGGCCCCTTTAACCTTTTAGTTCTTCCAGCTTTCTGCTTAATTTTATTTTGTTTTGTTTTTCTAAGAAGAATGGAGGGTGATTTCTGCACAAGTTCCTCCTCTTGTCTCTACGCCCTTTATAGTCAGGTGCTTTCTTGTTAATCTTATGATTTTGCATTCTCTTCAAAATACTCTGTAAAATGTTGCAAGCTATTTCCAGGCATTTTAGCTTTCAGTTGTGAAAGACTGATTATCTAGTCATGGTTGTTTTTTTTTTTCTCATTACTTTACTCTTAAGATAACAGAACTAAAATCTGGAGACTCTCAATCATATTGTAGCATGGGACTTGACAAAAACATTTTTTTTTAATGTATAACTGGCCTAACTTGAGACCCATCCCATGGACAAGTACCAGTCCCTAATCCTACTAATGATATCTTAGTATCCACAACCTGCTCAGAGAAGAAGGAGAGATGGGGAAGGATTGTGGGAGGGGATAACTGAGAAGGGGGTAATGAGAGGGATGGAAAGTAAGTAAGTAAAAATAAAATTAAATAATTAAAAAGCTCTTAATGATGGTACCAAATAAAGACCTTTTTGACTCCAGAACTGCATTAAGACTGTATTGACCTGATTGTTAATACTGAGTTGTATTGTATTGATTTACATCTCTACTAGCAGGTTAATTCTAATTAGCTTCACTACTATGACTACAGGTTGGCAAGCTCTAAGAAAGTCTAACCCTATTGGATTTAAAACACTTAATAACAATATTAACTCAATGGGATCCTTTCAATAGAAAAAATTCACAAAGAAGTCCAGCTTTATAAAACAAAAATGCTTAAACAGTTATGCTTTAGATATAGGTAGCAAAT
The DNA here is from genome assembly GCF_947179515.1 of Apodemus sylvaticus. Taxonomy (NCBI): domain Eukaryota; kingdom Metazoa; phylum Chordata; class Mammalia; order Rodentia; family Muridae; genus Apodemus; species Apodemus sylvaticus. Next base: position 89,116,945 of record NC_067480.1, read on the forward strand.
TTCCCCAGAAGTAGAGAATAGACTTCAATATAAATGTTGAAGAGATCTGCTTCATTTCCTAAATACTGTTCTATTATCTATGGATATTATAATCCATTCTATTGATGAGCAATCTTTATAAACTATGTTTTCTAGTTTCAAATATATAGATATTATAAACATGCAGGGCTTGAGCTTTATATACAAAGTAGCAAGCAGACTTTATAAATGTCATTTATGCCTACCTATCAATCTATCATCTATCAATCTATTATCTATCTATCTATCTATCTATCTATCTATCCATCTATTCATTTCATTTTTGGGCACTGAAGATAAAATCTTGCACATACTAAGTATACAATGCAGCACTGATCTATATCCTGGCTGTTTTTAACTCTGTCTTTTGGGATGGCTCACTCAGTTGTCTACCCAGGACTTGAACTCACTCTGTCTCCCAGGCATGGTTGACGTTTTCATCCTTTTACCTAAGTCTTACATGGAGCTTACAGGCATCGTTCACCAGGCCTGAATCCTTCTATTTGCACTTTTATTATGTATACCCTTACCATGTAACTTTTATAAATAGAAACCAGTTTATAGGATAAGCTATGTGACCTTAATATTGATGCTCAATATTACTACAAGTGCAAAACCCATATTTTTGCATGACTCTCAGGGCTTTCAGATTAGTCCTCCGGGGAAAGAAATTACCCAGTAGCCTAAAAATATTCCATTAGCCTAACATATAAGTCTAAGTAATTTGTGAGATATATATATATATATATATATATACACACATATACATATAGAGAGAGATGTAGATGTAGATAAATAGATAGATATATAGATATAGATATAGATATAGATATAGATATAGATATAGATATAGATATAGATATAGATATAGATATAGATATAGATATAGATATAGATATCATACCATATCATATCATATATCATATCATAAGGTCTGGATATGCTTTTATTTGAATATGCTGATGATATTGTTTTGCCTTTAATGGGGAATGCTCTCAGCAGACAGCTGGTCATGCTATCTCCATGAAAAGAATGATTTACAACCCACAATGCAAAAAACAGAAGTATTACTATAGTTGTCTAAAGTTGATTTCTTCAGTCTATTAAACCTATAGCTCAGACTCAGTCAGCTGGTCACTCAGGGTGATTTTATTGACTTCCTTGGACTCAGAGACCAAGGGTTCTGTGCTTCATAAGGGCCTAAGAAAACATCTGAGTACAAGGAAGAAAATATATTGATCTCACAATGCAAAAAGTAATACTGCTTGAGGAAATGGGTAAGTGTTGAATCATCTCCCGAAGGTAACACAATGCTAACTAATATAATGCCACTTCTCCACTGTTATATGTCAATATAATAAGCTTTAAACGAAAAAAGAACAAAATGAATTATTTATTCTCCATAAACCTTGAGGTTTGAAAATGTACAAAACCCTATAAGACAACTTATAGGTAATAATATATCTAAAGTCAAATGTTGATTTAATTTAAGGTTTCTTATGAATTCATGTGAAACTGCAACAAGAAAGATCCAGAAAAGGCTTTGAAAAGTTCCTGTACATTTAGCAATCAATTCAATTCAGCAGTTTCATTAGTCTACAACATTTCTCAGAAAAAATGATCTATGTCAAATATTGTCAGTGTCACCTTAGAAACACTTAAGAGTAAAAAATATTAGACATTTAATAAGTCATTGATTTAAATGTTAGCAGAGTCACAAAGCTATTTCTGTGGAATAATCTAATTTTTCCAAGAAGATGTCTGTGGCTCAGTATGTAGAAACAGGAATATTGTCCTTACTAGACAGGTCAGGTTTTTTGGCTAATTTCTATAATAATCAACTTCTCATATTTTCTATAATTATATATATTCTTGTTGCTTTTTGGTTTGTACCAGGGATGCTTCTAATAGCAATGACATTTACATTGTTTTTCAGAAGACACAGAGATCTGCCCATTTCTCCAGATAGACTTACTCCTATGGATTCTAGGACCTGTGGTCAACTATTGTGGTTAGGATGCATTAGACTGATCAGTTCTTTAAAATTGCTGAGAAAACTGTACATGTGTGACTGTCATTTTCCATTCAGAATTGATGTGAGTTCCATAATTTCCTTAAATGGATTCACCTATAATAACAATGATAAAGAAATTGTACCTTACAGTTCTTTGTAAAAGCTAAACTACCAGAAGGGATGGCAAGCATCCTGACCCTCGCCCACTTGCCGGCCTTCTTGTCTTCATTGGGGTAAAGCTCATGATAGGGCTTTCAACTGTGAACCCTGTGTCTTGTAATAGTGTAGAGAAATAGATACATTTCTCCATGTGTTGGCCAAGTCATTAAGAACACTGCCTATCACACGATTCAGAGCTTTCCATAAGAACATTTCTTTATACAGAATCTTTAAGAAAGCCATCACTTCTGGTAAATAGACAACTTGTCCTTCTACAACCAGTTGCTAGGGTTCAAAGCTACAACTCTCCTGTGTGATTATTGGTTGACATCCTAACTCACTGATATTTTAATTTTTTATTGTATTTACTCCCTTTATATACCATAAATATTTCAAAAGAGCTAAAGCAATAAAATAAGCATACAAATGAAACAATTGAGTTTCATTCAACTGACTATTCCAAAGTAACAGATTTCATCTCATGTAAAGTTGATTCTCAAATCCAGGCTTCTCAGAGGCTGGACTGTCTTTTGCTAGTTGTTCATTTAAATGACTCAAAATTGCTAATGGATAAGCAATGCAACTTGAATATAGAATTATGGGAGACACTCCTGTGCTTCTGAATCCTTTGCCCCCATTACAAAGAAATATATATATATATATATATATATATATATATATATATATATATATATATATACACTAGTAATCTTTAATAACACTTCTTTACTATATACAGCATGATTGTTATGTGTACTTATCTACTTATAATAGGAAAGTATGGCTGTAGCCTCGGAGTATAAAACCATAGGATGAGGAAATCTGCATGTGTTTCTGCTGACTCTTGACTCTTAACTGTGCCTGGAGCAGTGTAGTGCTTGCAAGCATGGGCTCCAGAAATATAGCTCTGCACTTGATAATTGTGAGACCTAAGGGAAATCACTTACCAGGCCCGTGACAAAGGGGTAGAATTATCATTTGTTCTAGCTATGAAGGTAGTGGGATGCACAGAGCACTCAGAATGCTAAATGCTAGGAAAGGTGAAATCTGAGAAGTATTCTGTATTTCCATTATGACCAAGATAGTGGCTCAATACTGCCCAAACCTCACAGTAAAAGCTCTCTTGGAAAATATAGAAAACTTAATTCTCTTGCACATAAGTAGAATTAAATGCAGATCCCTCTAAGCCACTTTATTTTGGCAAAGGCACTAATGGTGAAATGCATGGGACATAGATTGACTGAAAAAAGAAAGAGCATTTTTCACCTTTGAATAAGGGCAGAGACTATATTTCAAATGATTCCACTGGTATCTGCTCTAATCCATGTGGGGTGAGAACACAGAGAGCAGAGGGGGCTATGGGAAGAGTCCGTTGAAATCGCGTGCACAGGGTGTTCTTCCAGTTTGAAAGGTTGGAGTGAAGCCATTCAGAGATTTGGCCTCCTATGTTTGTGATCCTATGAAATTTCCCAGCATTAAAGTTGTGCTCCAGGGAGTAGCAGAAAGCAGTGATTCCTGTGTCTGTAAATAAGGCCGTTGCTATGCGTAAATGGCAGTGTTCCATAGACATTAGCTATTTTCACTTTCTTGTGGTCCACCCATGAATTATAAAGAGCAATAGGGTGGTTTCCCTTCCAGGAGAAAATAGCTTTTGGCAGGACTTCCTGACAGTTGAGCCATAGGACTTGTCACCTCAGTCATTTTGCTTTCTCTTTCATCTTCTCAGAAAAGTGATTTTAAGGAGGGTCAGTAGCTGAGCAGATGAATCCAGGGATGCTCAAGTATGTTAATATTGACCTTTGGACACATGGAATAGCCAGATACAAACCAGTTATAACAGAAGTGAGATGGGTTTCTAAAAACATCTATGCTCACATCCAATTTGGCTTCTCAGCAACTATCCCTCCATTTCTTCCAACACTGAGAGCAAGCTCATTGCCAATATCACAACAATTGATTGTAATCCTTCATTTTAATCCAATCTACATGATTCAGGAACAGATAAAATCTGTCATTTGTCTCGTCTATTCCCAAAAGAAGTAATGAACTCACAGTATATTCCTTAACTGGGTTTTATCTAATGACCTAATCATTGAACATTCCATGTGGATTTCAAATTAACAAAGTTAAAATGTTCCAACAGACAATGCTGTAGCTACTGAAAAGAAAAGGAATGCTAAGACATACAGTTGTTAGGAAATTAGTCATTTTGCCATAGTTAGTTCTATTAATTGATTTAGATTTCCATGTATCTTTGGGGATTGGGCACTGCAGCTGTCAGTGTCTTGTAGACAAAGAAGTTGAAGCCCAGAAGAACTAAGGAGATTGCCTGTGCTTGCACAATTATCATGGAATATGGTAGGACTCACCCCTCTGTTGTCTCCAGATTTTCCCATTGAATGAGAAACAGAAAATACCTAGTCTGCACAGCAATTATTCTGAGAGTTAGTGGTGAGAATTTGCTGAGGATAATTCTCCTTGCAAAAAGAAAACAGAGCAGAAATAAAGGAGGCTGTACTTCAGAGTAGTCTAGAACTTACTAAGGATCAAAATGACCATGTATGTGTCTTGTAACTTGGGACAAATATATATGCTTTCTTTCTCTCTGTCTTTACCTCAACCTTTAAATCATGGATGACTAGTCAGTGTATTTCACTGATAAGCATTTTTTCTTTCTGCCCAGCTGCTGCCTCTGTTTTAGATTTATTTATTATATATACAATGTTCTGCATGCATGTATGCTTATAGGCCTGAAGAGGGCACCAGATCTCGTTATAGATGGTTATTAGCCACCATGTGGTTGCTGGGAATTGAACTCAGGACTTCTGGAAGAGCAGTTAGTGCTCTTAACTACTGGGCCATGCCATGTTTTTGAGGGTGTTTTATTACTGGATCCTCCTGCCTGGTGAAGTGACAATCTGGGAAGAAAAGAGAAGACAGGACACCACTAGTGAACCCTGATTATGAGATTTTATTTTTTTAATTTCGTGGAACCAGACAAAACCCATAATTCTGGAATCATCTATTTTTCATTTGTATACTGGCACTACATGTCTCACACTTACTCATATTGCTGGGATTTCTTATGAGTCAGGCATCATAGTTATTGAGAACCTAAGAGCAACAACACAGGTACAACGTGTTTCAAGGGAGAAAAGAAATGGTGACTTATTTTGGAATCTGCATCTAGTAAGATTGCTAAAACATTTGTGTGCATGTTACCCAGAGAGAAGCATTAAAAGGTCCATATCCCTAGGAACAGTGCATAGAGCAGGGATACATTTATTGCTCTATTTCCTTTCCTCCTTTTCTTGGCTTTGGAGGGGGTTGTGTATGTGTGTGGTATATGCACACATATCTCTGTAGATGTATGCACCATGTGTGAACTTAATGCCCAAGGTATATGTTGGCTGTCCTGTTTATCCCTCTGTACCTTATTTCCTTAAGACAGGATCTATCACTGAACTTTGGAGCTAAGCAGCAGACTGTAGAAATCCTCCTTTCCCCAGACCCATAGTGTTAGGATACTTAATACCTCTACTGAGGTCTGTAGTAATAATGCCTTGACAAAAAATCCAAGGGCTAGGTCACTGAATGGGACAGAGTGAATGAATAGCTTTATATCAGCTCTGTGTAGGTTTCATCTTCAAACGTATTTATAACATGCTCAGCAAACAACTTGAATTCCAAAGTTTTTGAGTTTTGGCCTTGCTGAGGAAGACCAGGATAGGAACATCCTCATATGAGAAGGGTCCTTGTCCTATCAACATTTTCTCTCTCCTGTTCAAGGACTGTGCAGAGTGAAGCAGAGACAGGACAAGAGGACATCTAGATGGAGCTTCCACAGGAGGCTTTGGGATACCATTTGGTACCATGGGACCTATCAGCAAACCTGCAGTTCAGGGAGATGGATGGTTTGTGGGCATAGATAATTCTTTGTGTTCTCCTTAGAATATTAAGACTATGTCAAAGAGTTGTTTGAGTTCAGCCTAGGGTTCCCTTCTATACCACATAGAATATATGGTTCCTAAAAAGTAGAGAGCAGAGATTTTATTTCAAAATCCAGAAATCATAAAAACTTAATAAAATGGAAAATACTTTTTTGGTGATCTTGATAAAGTGCCATGTTAAAATTTATCATTAAATGAAAAAAACTTTGCCTTCTAATATCTTATTCACTCTTTGCCTCTTTCCAAGCTGCTCTAAACTCATTCAAAAGCTGTCTTAGCCCTCAAGCAGACAGCCCAACTGGGAGACAAGAAAGCAGAGGAGGGGAGCTATCTTACTTTAACTTCCTCACTGATGCTTCGAAAGAGGAAGACAAATATCCTCCGTGAAAAGAGAATGCCTTCCCAAAGCCTGTAAGATATGAAGGATAGAAAAGCCTTCATGGTCCAAGAGATTTAGTTCCTGGCTTCAGTATTTCCTCAAACAGTTCAGAGGAGTTAAAAACCATTATCCTCTATTTCCTAGGTTGATGAGGCTGGAAAACTGGACCAAGAGGGAGTATGGCTTTTTTTTGTTGTTGTTGTTAGAGATGCCTGTCTGCCTACCAATTCAATCCCAGAGCCCATTCAGAGACAGTTAAAGTCAATACCCATCTGAATATTGAGCCACCTTGGAGTATGTACCTACATGTATAGCTGACCATGTCTACAGTGTTTTCTCATCAAGGTAAGATCTTTAGTTGCAACATCCCATCCAATCAGCATCAAACCTTTTTGGTGATTATAACTCCACACTAACAAGTAGAAATTAGGTATTCAGAAAAATGGCATAAATTCTTAAAGATCATTAGAATCCATGTTTAGGTAATTCCCAAACATGTTTCTTTATGAACTCCGAGGTTGCTTTCTTCTGAGCCCTAATGTGTAGGATTCCGGGTGTCTAGGGTTCAAAGTATGATTTCTGAGTAACAGGGCTTGGCAGGCTACTTTAAGTGCTACACAAGGAAAAGGTGATGGGCAAAATGGAAAGTGGGGTGCCAGGGCTAAGCTTCATGCTCCTACCAAAGATGATTTATGACTCCTTTTCAACCTGCCTTCTATCTTGCTTGCAGGGATATAAGTGAGATAATCATAGGATTATAGTGATGAAATGAAACTCCTAAAGCCATCCAATCTATCCCCCTGCCTCCAGGCAGTGGTTCATTTAAACTAGACAATTTTCTCCTTTTGTTTAAAGATCTTAAAAGGAGGAATTTCCAAATCCCTTAAAGATACCTATGACAGGGGCTCGCAGGTCTCACAGTGATTAATCTTTTGTGATTAATTAATTTTCAAGCATTTATTGAGTCCCCATATCATTCTCTATGCAGAAGTGTGCACACGTGTGTGTGTGTGTTGGTCATGCTTAATTGTTGTAGGCTTTATTTTTTTAGTTTTCTTGGGTGAAAAAAGTAATACATTTTCAAAACTCAAAACCCAATAAAGTTGTTTTTCACATTGAAAATTACATGTCGATTATCAGCATCTGTTGCTGTTATAAATTGGCCAGGACTCTATAGAAGTTACACAGACACACTGATATATTAATTCTTTCCAATAAAGCAAAAGAGTTATGGAAACCTTTATCTTGATTATCAGGCCACGGAAAACCGATTCTTAGTGGCAAAGGCTACAGTTGATAAAAAGTTTGGAAGGGAAGCAATCCTGGAAGATGGGCTTGTTGGAGTGTTAGAAGTAGGAGGGACTTCAGCAGGCTCCAGAATGACAGAGGACTTTGGTCTGGTAATAGAAATATACAGCAGAGAAAGGGTAACGTAGGATTGTCATTTCAGAATCAATCATTGAGAAGCCTGGTTGAAAGTCCAGATTCATCAAATTACCCAAAAATCTGTGATTTGAGGGTATATGGTTTCTGTGTTGATATAACATCAGTAAACACACACACACACACACACACAAGTTTTAGAAAGGAGAAAAAAAGGCAGATGAAAAAATACATAGTTTTCTATATTTCAGGTCTTAGTCTTGTTGTTTTAAATACATAGCCCCTATACCATCCAGAGGTAGGAATTTATTTCATGGGTTCTATGGTTAACTTTGAATGTCACCTTGGCTGAAGTAAAGAATACATAGATAGCATGTGAAGGTGCAGTGAGCACAGAAACTCATCTTGACCAACATGGGCATCAGCCCACATCCTGAGGACCTACATGGAACAATAGGATGAACAGATTCTCACTCTCTGCTGAGCTATTCCCATTGCACGCTGCCCTCAGCCCAGATTGGAATGGAACTGCATTACTGTCTTTTCTGCTCCAGAAACTCCCACTGAGTGGATCATGAGGCTTAGACTCTGATTACATGAGTCAGTCTCACATGAGGAATGACTTACTGTGTGATTCCACTATCAGACTGGCTCTGTGTCTTTGAAGAACTTGAACCAATCCTACAGATGACAGAACAAGGTTTGAAAAAGGAAAGTGACTGAAAACTTGAGAATGTTAAGATCACGGCATGTGATGTAGCAAGTGTAGAAATTTTGTCAAGCAGAGTATTTGGAGTCATTGAAGTTAAGAAATAAGGTGATAGAGACTTAAAGTAATCTGGAAATAATAGGAAGGAGGCAACCTAAAAGACTATTCTAGCCTTTTGAGGGGGAGATAAATTGACTAGAAATGGCTGCATCAAGATGACTAAATGTTAGGGAACGTGAGAAACTTGGAGACATTCGATTCAATTGATGTCAGGTCATAAGTGGAGTTGTTTTAGAGACATGAAGGTTCTTAGCTTGGGTGTGTGGAACGCAAGGTGAAATTGATTCCCTCAAATGGCTATGCATCAGAGAATTCTGGGACAATATATGTGAGACCATGATGTGTGTGTGTGTGTGTGTGTGTGTGTGTGTGTGTGTGAGAGAGAGAGAGAGAGAGAGAGAGAGAGAGAGAGAGAGAGAGAGAGAGAGAGAGAGATTTGCGATTTGCTAGCAATATGGCACAATTCAAGTAAGAGAAAAAGCTGCAATGAGGATGAATCTCTCCCAAGAATGAGGAGAGGATCGAGAGAATAGCAGAAGGAAGGAGAAGAAAAGACCAGGCTCACACTGGAAGGAGAGGCAGTGCAAGGCACTGAGGGAGGAAAAGCAGAAAGGAAATGTGGAGTCTATCAACCCCCAGTCATTAGGCTGCTCACGGAGGAATGAGTTTGAGTACAGATAGAAAAATCCAGATGACGCTTTCATTTTTGTTTGCTTTGCTCCCGAGTTATTTTAGAGAACTTTTGTGTTTCTTCAGACAAACAGGAGAGTTATAATCTTCAGCTTTTTTTTTTAAAGGAGAAAAGATATATTGCGGCCGTTGTTCTGATACAAATTAATATCTGAAAGCAATATGCTTCCCTAGGTTTCTGTAGTTTGTTAATTTCTGAATCTGCTGCCCAGTCTTCAGAGAATCCAAACACTCATTTAATAACGACTTAAGTTCCTCTGTGATGGAGGGACTGAGTTAGGCCTTAATGCTGCTGCCCTCTCACCTACAAGCCATCCTGTCAGTGGCTAACCACTCTGTCCCCTGGACCAGTGAGGCAAGCTACTGGCTGAAGCAGCTACAGACTCCTGCTTTGCCTCCATAGTCTGTTGAGACAGGATAAAGCACAATTCTTTGCCAAACAGTGTGACTCTTGATTTCATAAACAATCCCCAACTGAATGACAACTCGGGCCCAGAAAGACATCTTCCCCAAGGCAGATTGTCAGAGAGCTCAGCGCTTTGCTCCTTTCCCTGCAGAGATCATCTGTCGGGATCAGGTGGGTGTCTCCTCAGAAATCAATACAGCGAGCACATCTAGGGCAGGAGAGGACAGCAGAGGCTTAGCTTATCCTCCACTTTTCTTTTTATGCTGAGTTCTTTAACCTTTCAAACAGAAAGCTTGCCCACCTGCCTTGCAAAGGCAAATTCAGTGTGCTAGGATTTAGTACAGACTTAATTATTTACCATGTGGCCCCTCGTCCTTCCGTCATCATTTCACAGGCAAGCAGAGTTTAGGAAAATCACAGTAGCTTCTTCACTGAAGATATCTCTGTTCCTCCCCAGTTCCGTCTCTATGACAGCACTTTCACAGACAGAAGCTATTGTATTTTGTATTTCTTCACGCATACAGCCAAATACAGAAAGAGGAAAATGCGGGGGTGGGAGGGGGAGGGGGGAGGAAGCCTTTAAAATATTTACCATCTTTTATTTTTTTTCCTTAGTCGTATGAAAATTTTCCATCCTTTTGTCCATGTAAATGCAGAATTATTCTTCTGCAAGTTGAGGTGGTGGCAGTTCCTGAACACAGTTATATTTTGCAGATAACAGGATTAGCTTGGATGTGGGTAATAAGTTGGTGGATCTCCCCCCGGCCATTTCTCAACACTGTGAGAGCACTAATCCTTTATGCTTTGATGTCTTCTAGCTTTCCGTCAGGTGCGCCACGGACTATTTGTCCTGGGGCAGTCAGCTCTCTTATAAGATCTCATAGTGTCCTCATTAGCTGTGCCTATTTACGCAGCCAGCCTGTTGAACTCAATTTATAGTTTATGTGATTAATTCCCAAAGTACAGCCAACCCTAGCTCTGAGGCTCTCTATTATATGACTGCATCTCCTTTAAGGGCAAACACAAGCTCCAGCTCTTTTGCTATACGACTGCCTCATATATAATACGCTAATAATTTCACTCTCGACGACACATTAAACATCTTTCTATACACTTTCTTTATAGTGCACAGCTCATAAAGAAGAGAATGTTCCACACTGGATTGTAAAGGGCTAACTCTATGAAGGAGCCATTTGGTTTTGGGGTTTTACAAAAAAAATTATTTTGGCTGAAATTGGCACATGGCACTACCGTAAGGAGGAACATCGAACTGGCAAGACACATTTCTGCACAACTCTTTATCTACTGAATTAGAAGTTTGAAAAGGCTTCAGAGGTAGTGTGGTAGTACTAACCCATGGCTTCCGTTTCATCTCTAACACGCAAGCTTGGAAGATAAAAGGTTTAAGTGTGTGTGTCTGTGTGTGTGTGTGTGTGTGTGTGTGTGCGCGCGCGCGCGCGTGTGCGTGTGCGTGTGCGTGTGTGTGTGTGTGTGTGTGTGTAGATGCATATGGAGAGAGAGAGAGAGAGAGAGAGAGAGAGAGAGAGAGAGAGAGAGAGAGAGAGCTCAGATATACAGCAACCTCTATCAAGGTGGTGATTTTTTTTCCTACAACAGGATAAAATACATGGAGAAGTCACAATTGATTTGATGTTCTAGAGAATAAGTACAGTCCCTGTGATTCTCATCTGGGGGAATGTAGCCTAAAAACACTTGGCAGGGTATTATAGATGTTCCCAGTCAGTATGACTGGGGGTATAGACTGTTACTACCGACACTTAGGGTAGAGCACAGAAATACTATTGAGTTCTCACTAAGTCTTTCCCAATGTCAACAGTGCAGAGGTTGGCTGAGGAAGCTAGCATACACCCTGGAAGACAGAAATTAAAGCATAAAACTTGATCGTTACTGTTCTTTTTTTTTTTAAAGTTTTATTAGATATATTCTTTATTTACCTTTCAAATATAATCATTACTATTCTTATGTCTTACCTGAGCTCAGTTTAACAACCATGAAGAAATGGTTGATATTTGGCACATGCTTGGAATTTTGAAAAGAAAAAAAAAACAAAAAACAAAAAAACAAAACAGGAGCTGATTCCACCCTCACAGACTGTTTCCACTGTAACTTCTTTTTGTTATGTACCTGCAGTTTGATGTGTAACAAAGCTAACAGATAGGTGGAAAAAACCAGCCTAATTCCCTGAACTTTCTCCTTGGCTGCTCTAAGGGTACATTTCACACACTAAGATTTGCCCATGTCTTGGGAACCACCCATGGAATTTCCCTCTCATAAATTTGTTATTCTTTACTGCTGCCTTTAGTTTATCTCTATCCCTCTATTATCCATCTGTTGTCCTCTACAGTGACAGCAGAAAATCATACAGATTTAACTGATGTATGTACCCATAATCATTTTGGGGGTATTTCTCCGAGGTTATAATATTCATTCGTATTGATGCAGCTCCTTAAGCTATAAGGTCACTGGGCTCATAGGGACTCACAAAGACAGACCCACCAACCAAGGAGGCATCATGGAACTGACCTAGGCCTTCTGCACATACCTTACAGTTGTGTAGCTTCCCTTTCTTGTGTGACTACTAACAGTGGAAGCAGGGGCTGGCTCTGACTCTGTTGCTGGCCTTTGGGACCCTTTCTTCCTACTAGGTTGCTAGTCCAGGCATAAGAGGAGAGGATTGCCCAGTCTTGCTGCAACTTGATATGCCGTGGCTGGATACTATCTCGGGGAAGCTAGTCCCTTTTCTAAAGAAAAGCAGAAGAGTGGATGGGAGGCAGGAAGTGGAAGTGGAGGGGAGGGACTCGGAGGAAAGGAGGAAGGAAAACTGCAATAGATGTTAAAACGTTGTATGGTCACTATAGCAACATATAAATCACCAATCATACACTGTAGTGCTAGGATAGCAGGGTTCTCACTCCTCATTTGCCTATTTGCCTCTCCCTGATTTTAGGGAAACTGCAAAATCTTTGAAAGTAATAATTTTTGATGTGCATCTCATACACATCCACAGTTAAACATTTTCATATTCCTCTGTGTGTATCACCCTGCTCCTTCTCAGTTTTATGTCTTCCACTTTCGCTTCTTAATAACTGTGTTCCACTGGTGCTACCTGTATGTACATGCATTGGAGGCCATTCAATGGAGGGAAAAGATAGGAGTGGCGATCATCCATAAACATATTCCATTTACTACTTTTAATTTCTTATTCTCAACACTTTGACCAAACTTCAAGTCAATACATTCTTATATATATTCATATATTATTATAATATTACTATATAATATATTATAACATAAACATAAATATACATTTATATAATATATAATTATAATTTTACTATAATATAAATTATAATATATAAAATTATAATATATTTATATGTTGTATATATTTATGTACACACATATATATGTGTGTGTGTGTGTGTGTGTGTGTGTTTGTATGTGTGTGTGTGTGTGTGTGTGTGTGTCTGTGTGTGTTTTAGGATAGTATGTCTTTTTAGCCAAGCTTATGCTGTGGTTTCTCCATAGACTATATCTTAGAGAACTGTTTTCCTTCCATATTTTTCTTCTATAGGGCTACTTAAGACATTCTTATCAGCCAAGGCCATTGAATGCTTTAGTTTATTGTTGGCTGTCTGTGCTCACTAGGAGACTTCCTGGGCTCTAAGATCCTTCAACTCCACAACCCTCTACATCTTTAAGTTTTAGATTTTTTATAATTTCATAAGCTACTTTGAATTACAAGTTGTTCTTGTAGCTTCATTATGAAGCTTTGAGTTGAGTTTCCATGAAGGCTACTATGTAGGAACTGGTGACTTTTCCATTACAGTGTAAGAGTGTATACATTTGCTGGGTGGTGCATGACATGGGGAGTATATCTTGCCCAGGGGTCTAAGTGACAGACCTGAAACCACACATAGGAATGCTGCCCTCCAGAAATCCCAGTGAACCTTTCTTCAAAGACTGTACACCTTGGTGTCTTACCATTGTCAATTATTTGGCTTAAGGTATCTTATCCTATAGAATGCTGGTAAAAGAGATAAAAGAGAAAAAAATGTTCACAAGAAAGTAGGGGGGATCATTCATAAAACATACTGTAAAGTTTTTATGAAATTCCATAGTGCTATAATAAATTGGCACATGACATCTTCTAGTTCTACAATTCTTTGATTTTATGATGCTAAACAGAGAATGATCACAATCTGTAAAAATTCACTTGGTAACAGAATGTCCTTAGGCAGGAAGTGATTCTCAGTAAGCGATGGTGCATACTTTTGGTTCCATTTTTCACAATATAGTCAGTTCTTGACTTTTCTTATAAGTAGAAATTGAGATCATTGCACAGGATTTTATTACAATTAATGTCATGGATTAGACATTTTAATATGAGAATCAGCGTATCATTCCAAAGCATAAAGGGATGATGGATAATACTGATGAATCAAGGTCTTCCTGTGTCTTAGGAATCATGCTGTTTTCAGAGTTTATAATACCTGCAATAAACCAATGGGATGAATTGTGGTTATTGTCACCCATTTACAGAGGAGTAAACTGAGGACTGTGGTGGTTATTTGATTAACCATGTTGTGAAAGGCAGGGAGGGGACACCACTCTGGAATCTGTGTCTGCCATCATTCCATTTCACTTAATACTTATATAACCCATTTTGTTCTCTATTAAGGAACCATACTGGATTAAAGCCTCATGAATCTCTTGAAACAAGCACCTCAAGTGTAATATTTTAGCCCAGATTTAGATATTAGCACTTGTACACCAGATCCAGAGAAATGGGAACAGAGATTTTGTGTGATCCATTCTACTATTCATGGAAACTTGTAAAATATAAATATTTCAGCATCGTGAAACCTCAGCAGTGTTTTGCAAAGAAACAATTCTTCACAGAGAATGGCGATGATGCATCCATTAGCCCTGGGCTCAACCACAGCTGGACTATATACTGAATAATACTGAATACAGGATTGATATTAATAATGATAACCAGTAAAGATTAACTATTGACTTTGTTCTTGACATCCTTACCAACCCTATCTCTTTAACCTCCGTCTCAAAATTCCCTCAATATTAGATACCTTGTGTGTGATTTCACTTATCATAATCTTTCCAGCATAGGTGCAATGTATAGAAATTAGGTTGTATATTACTTCTGAGCTAGAGACCAAGAACAGTAGGGAAGGAACAGGAATGGAGGATATAATGAAAGAAGAGACGGAGGGAAAGAGAGAAGGAGGAAGATAGGGAGAGTGGGAAAGTGGGAGGGGGAAAGGCAGAGTCTCACATAGAGAGACAGAGATAGAGACAGAGCCCAAAGATGTGAGAACACAAAGGTAGTGTCTGCTACTGGCCATAGACATGCTAGGTCAGTGAAAACCAGTGTCTGAGTCAGTCAAACTCTTCATGATGTTAAACTCTAAAGGGGAGTGAATTCCCCCAGATACCTGCAGTATCAGACTCAACTCATGAAGTATCAAAAGAGTTACTGAATTGAAGAACTGTGACTTTCAGTCACCAACTGTAGCTAAGTAATTAGAGGAGAGATCTTATTAGAGCCCCTGCTTATGGACGGGTAAGATATTATTGAAAGTAAGAAAACATGCAGCAGGTTTAATGCTATTACCCATGTGATGATCGGCAGTGAGGAGAGTAAAATGAGAAAACTGAACATAAACGTCCAGAGACTTAAAGTCTGAGGAACCATATTAAGGAATCAAGTAAGTACAAGAGGCAATATTAAAACTCAATAGGGCTGGAGAGGGCCAAAGCAATTGTACCATCAGTGGTGACTGCGACTCTCTAGGTGGCAATCCCTCCTGCCAAAAGAAAAAGGTGGATAAGGAAACTAATAAACCCTCTCTCAAGCTCTGGCTGGGTTTGGTGTGGGTGATGACATAGCTATCCAGGAAGTGCCACATCAGTTAAGGCTGCCCGGGCAGTGAAGATAAGGACAGAGGACAGAAAGGCATCAGGAATCGATTTATGATAAGAGGAGGGTTAAAGCGAAGAGAGGATTTGACAGAGATATGGTAGGCAAATGGACACACTCAGAGACAAGACTGTCTGGAGTATCTTACAAGGCTCCAGAGTTCAGAGGTCACTAGTTCAGATTTTAATCCCAGCTATTTATGAGATATGAAAGCAATGGCTTGACTTACCAGTGTCTGAACTGTCCTTTCTAGGGAGAGCAATGCAATAGGAACCAGCTGTCAAGGAACGAGGTGGAAATATAACAGTGCTCTGAAAACTTCTGGCCTCTCCCGTGCCACTGAAGCTACCAATTTTGGCTTTAGAGTAAACTCCAAATATGTCTAGCAGAGCTGTTAATGCAGAGTTCACAAGCAATTTTCTTAGGACAGGTTTCGAATTGGACAATGACCATTCAGAGAGATAGACGGCTCCTAAGACATGGGGGGAAACAGATGGAGCTTGGAGAGGAGAACCGAGTTTATATCACATCCACACCTCCCTCTTTCTGTTTCAAAACCTCTCATGCCTTCCCACTCCCTCCCTAATTCATCACTTCATGACCTCTTCTTTAACACACACACACACATACACACACACACCTTAGTGAATCTATTTAGTGGTGCTTACATGTATATATACATATATGTGATTAATGCTAATCATCTGCGATCTATCAGATCACCCATTGGGGAGGTTGTACTTGGAAAAACTGATTATCTTCTCTCAGCAGTCATTGACTGCTTGTAGCTCCCTGTCTAAGGCTGTGGGCCCTGTGACATTTTCTCTGTCTATGTGGACATATCAACTGGTGTTGTCATTATGCGAGTCTTGTTTAGGTGACCAAATAGTTGAGATTTCATAGGTGCAACATCCCTGCAGTGTCTAGAAGATACTATTTAGCATCAGGAACCCTGGTCTTCTGCCTCTTACAGTCTTTATATCCTTTCTTCTGCAATGGTCCCTGAGCTTTGGATGTAGAGGCTGTATTGTCTATGAGTCAACTGGGATGGGCACGCCACAGTCTCTGTATTCTAACCATATTGGATTTCTGTCATGCTGTCTACTGGACAGAAGAGCTTTCCTTGATGACAGGGAAAAGCTATACTTATCTGTAGTACAAAGCTAAGTACTTAGAAGACAGCTATTATGCAGGTTTAGGAAAGTGCCAGTAGTAGGTTCTCCTCTAGGATGTGAGTGAGCTTACCGAACACAAGCGATTGTTTTATAATGTGAGACATGAATTCCCTTCTCTTGAGCAGGTCCTAAATCCAAATAAGCATCCATTGGCATCTATTCCAAGATACAACTGCCACTACTGAAACACCTGGTGGGTATCCTTGCAGTCAAGTCATTACTGTGTTTCTCAGACTTCACAGGTAGGTAGGACTGATGATAAATTTTCTCCCTTAGTAGCTTGCATGGCATCAGAAGATAGTATCATCAGGTACTCAGGAAGGATATTTGCAGGTCATAGTACCATTATTCTCCCAAACCCTTTGAAGGAATGTTTTAATGCATTTACATTATTATACCCTCACTATCCACTGTCCAGTTGCAAGGCTCAACTGGTTGTTGTGTTCATTCTCCTTGCTAAGAGGCACCTCTCCTTCTGTTCATTTACATTAATCTGGTGATTCTTAAAATGTATTTACTTAGTGTTCCAATACTCCATCTGTAATAAGTTATTTATGTTGAAAATAAACAGTCTTATCACAGTAATTTGACAGTCTCTACTTCCTTCAGGTTGAACACCTGTAGGTAAACAAGATGTGGAATGTTTTGATTATTCAGAACAATTCAAAAGTGCTTTTTCAACTTTCTTGGCATAGTGAAACACCAGATGTATATTGCTTAAAAGAAAAAAATAGATAAGCTTAGATGTATTTCCAGGTAAAATTAATTTGTAAGTCATGTCACTGAGTGAATGATGTTATCAAAACCATCTCCTTTAAGTGAATGGAGCAGGAGTGTATTACCTTATTTTTAAAGCATACTCATTTGGCTTTAGAGAGAAACAATGACATGTTTGTGGTAAGAATTTTATGCATCTCGTGTATAATAAAATGCAATACCAAAAACTGTACCAGTTCCCCAATACTTGGTCATTTCGGAGTTGGTTGGGGTCAGTTATCACTGTAATGAAGAGAAATACAGTGTTGAGTGTGAAGATTTTGGGATTACGCTCCACTGGCAGAAGACTTAAAGTTGTCAATTACTAGCTGTGTGCATTTGTGAAAATTATTTGTGAAACATAGTCTCTAGTTTCTTCCTAAAATTTTAATTTGCAGTATTATTTCAGTTTGAGCTGTGTGTGTGTGTGCGTGTGTGTGTGTGTGTGTGTGTGTGTGTGTGTGTGATTCTATTTCTTTGTTGAATTTGACTTAATTATTTTTAATATTTTTGTTTCAAGACAGGGTTCTGTGTAGCCCTGGCTGTCCTGGAACCCACTCTGTACAGCAGGCTGGCCTTGAACTCAGAAATCTGCCTGCCTCTGCCTCCTGAGTGCTGGGATTAAAGGCATGTGCTACCACTACCAGGCCGAAGATAAAGATGGGCTCATCCGAGGTATGAGTCTCATTATTTCTTTTTTGTGTGTGTGTTTTTGTAGTCTTCATTTAGTAATTTATTCACATCCTCTATAAGGTCTTTGAACTTATTAATAATTGCTATCTTGAGGGCCTGACTCTGTGCTTCAGCTGAATTACTTTTCTTGGGGTCTACTATAGTCAGGTTACTGGGTGCTGGTGAAGCCTCTCGTCTTAACTATTCACGTTCCTATCCTTGCACTGGTGCCTCAGTATCTGAGGTTAGACTGGTGATTGTGATGACTTTTGGTGTTGGTTTCTGGTCTTGTCTTTGTTGGGTGGGTGTTCCATTCCTTCGTTTCCGTTGCCCTCTCTGGATCTTAGGTATGAGTGATGGCTGTGGGTTTCCTGGTAGAAAGTGCTCGGCAGGTCTCTGGGTGACAGACAGGAATAGATGTGGGCTGAGTTAGGGTTAGGGTTAGGATTAGGGTGGGGTTGGGGTTGGGGCTGGGGCTGGGGTTGGGGTTGGGTTTAGGGTTAGGGTTAGGGTTCGGGTTCCAGTACAGTGTCTCCACTAGTAGTTCCTTGTAGAAAGTGTATTTCTGCATTCATTTTCTTGTTTTAGCAATTCTGATAATAGTGGGATTGCCATTAAAGTTAAGCAAGTATACATGAAAAAGTTAAAGCCTCCAGATGATAATCCTTAGCACCTGATACTCATGAATGCTGAATTATAGGTGTTATAGGTAACGAGAAACGCTTCTTTGTTGTTAGTATGACTGTTAAGAATCACAGCTATTATAGGCATCAGTGTGGAACTTCTAAAACAAAACAAAACAAACAAACAAGCAGAGAAAAATCTATAAGCTAACAATACCGTTACCATATACCCTACCACAGTAATACTGGGCACATACACAAAGAACTTTACATCCTACCACAGAGGCACTTGTGTGTATGGATTTCTATTGGTGCTCCATTCACAATACCTAGGAAATGAAATCACCCTAGATGTTCATCAGCAGAGGAAGCAATAATGAAAATATGGTACTCATGCAGAAATTGAATTCTATTCAGATGTAAAGAAGAATAAATTCTGACAGTTGCAGGAAAACTGATAGAACTTAAAAATACCATGCAAAGGCAGGTAACACAGACTTGAAAAATATAAACAGCACATGCTCTCTCCCTTGTATGTAGATTATAGCACCTTTTATTTTATGTGTTTAGAAAGGGGGCCAGACCTGCTTATGGAAAGACTCAGTGTAGCAGTATAGGGTAATACCAGAACAGGTAAGTGGGAAGGGGTGGAGGGGGAACAGAAGGAAGGAAGATGGCTTATGGGACTTTGGGGGAGTGGGAAGCCAGAAAAGGGGAAATCATTTGAAATGTAAATAAAAATATATCGAATAAAAAAAAAGACAAAAAAAAAAACTGTAAAAAAAAAATGAAAGAAAGGGGACCAGAGAAAGAAGTTGTAATAAAGAAGGATGGGGAGTGTGTGAGAGTGACACTAAAATGGAAAGGGATTAATGGTATGCAGAGGAGTTGGGGGGCGGGGCACATGTGGATGGAGCATCCAGCAGATCTTCTGTAAGATACTCCTGTCAATTACATTTAGAAATTTCAGTGACTCTCATCAACGAATGAATGTCCTTTTCAATAGCGTTAACTCGATTTCCCATCTGTGTGGCCTGAAAATAGAAGCAAGATGTCAGATATAGAAATACCTTTCTGAAGAAGCACCCCTGGTCATGGGAGCTTTGGTCTTGGTGTGCTGCCCATTGGTAGGGCAATGCTACAATTGCAAAAAGTGGCCGAGTCGTGAGAAACTAAAGCAGGGAAGAGAGCAGTGAGAAGACTCTAACTTCCAGTCAGTAAATTCCACGAGAAAAAAAAAAACAGTTTAAAGACCTTTATAAGTTAGAAGAAAATCTGCTTTCTATAGATTTCTTGAATTCTATGAAAAAAATAATTTATGAGAAGTTGTATCTTATAGTTTTATATATTTTGTTACACTGACTTTAAAAATTATTTTAGTAAACTTATACGAAATTGTTTTCTTTCTATTTCTTTTCTTTAAATTCATCTTGAAGTCCTAATCCCAATGCACTACTTTAAAGCAAACCCTTATAGTGCCAACTGTGGTTTTTCAGACCATGACATATTTATTAAATATTGCTCTCAATAGGCAAGAAATTTAATTCCATGCACTAGGAAAGAAGTGGGTACATGCATACTTTTATAAGATTTTCAACCTGGGTTGAAATAAACAAGGTTGAACTTCATATTTAACAAAATGACCTAGCTGCTCAGTTGCACAGCCATGCGAAATAATTATTATATAGTATTATCAAATTTACATTTTTTGTTTTGGGGTCTTTTTTTCCGCAGTCATCGCTAGATAATAAAGGATCTTCATTTGCAGAAAAGCAAGAATTTGTGTGAAAAGATGAGGAGTAAAAATGTATGCTAAACTCAAAGGTACAACATAATTTTACCATTAGAATTCAGCATTTATAATACTTAATGAAACAATAAGCAGTATTTTTTGAGGTTGGGAAGGCAGAAGAAAGAAAATCAAATTTGAATTATGATGATATGCTCGTCATCGAATCTATTAAATCCACTTGCCCTTAAGACTTCTTGCTGTTGTGGAAGGCATTTCAAGAGGTTGTAATTACGTTTTATTTTTTTTTCCTCTCTGCATTTAGGCTGTAGCTTTATTAAATTATTCATTATAATATACCAACTTTAAACCCAAATAGTGTATAAATATAAGATCATGTAACTTCAACACAGTATTAGAGCCTTAGGACCTGAACAAAGGTATGAGTTTTACTCCATTATTTCCTGATTTTGCCTCTTGCATTCTCCATGGCTCTAGGTGCCCCTAGAGTTACAAATTAAGCATTTTGCATCTTTACCAGTGAAGCCATATACTTCCCACAGACCCAATGACTGTGGGATACCAAAGAGCCAGAGATGACTTGTTGAATAACAGTATGCTTTACTAAAGAAATCAAGTATGCAAGACTTTTTAAAATAGTTCTTTTATTTGGCGGGATTATAATATAATCACACTGAATTCCCCTTTCCTTTCTTCCCTCTAAACAATACTATAAACCTTTCCTTGCTATCTTTCAAATACATGGCCTTTCTTTTCATTAATTGATGTTGCATTCCTCTAGAAACTAAGAAAGTACAAGAGACTCAGGGGCCGGACAGGGGGTGGTGGGGGGAGAGAAATAGCAGGATAAAATTGATCTGAAAAAAAAAAGGACTATTTCTTTTTTTTTAAATGTTTTTATTTATTTTCTATATTCTTTGTTTATGTTCTAAAAGCTTTCTCCTTTCCCAGTTCCCCCCACCCCCGCATATGTTCCATAAGTCCTCTTCTCTCCATCCATTCTCCTGTCTTTCCCCCTCCCTTTTCTCTGTCCCCTACAATGCTGGATCAAGCCTTTCCAGGATTAGGGCCCTCTTCTTCCTTCTTCATGGGAATCATTTGATATGCTAATTGATCTTCAGTATTCAGAGCTTCAGGGCTAATTAATATCCACTTATCAGTGATTGCATTCTATGTGTATTCTTTTGTGATTGGGTTACCTCACTTAGGATGATATTTTCCAGTTCCAACCATTTGCCTAAATATTTCATGAATTCATTGTTTTTAATTGCTGAATAGTACTCCATTGTGTATATATACCACATTTTCTGTATCCATTCCTGCATTGAGGGATATCTGGGTTCTTTTCAGCTTCTGGCTATTATAAATAAGGCTGCTACGAACATAGTGGAGCATGTGTCCTTATTGCATGCTGGGGAATCCTCTGAGTATATGCCCAGGAGAGGTATAGCAGGGTCCTCTGGAAGTGTCATGCCCAGTTTTCTTAGGAACCGCCAGACTGATTTCCAGAGTGGTTGTACCATCTTGCAATCCCACCAGCAGTGAAGGAGTGTTGGGAAAACTATTTCTTATGATCTCAGCATTCCTTACCTGCCTCTAGTTCTTTGTGTAGGCCCTGCGGATTCCTTGGTTCTTCCCAACCCACATTACCACATCTTTTGGCAGCATTCATGTTCAGTTTCTGCTTAGACAGTCGTGAGGTCAGATTTTATGGGTGTATCTTCTGACTTTACTAGAAGACACAACCTCATGGCAGGCAAATTTCCTGACCCTCTAGATCTTACAGCCTTTCCACCTCCTCTTCTCCAATAATACTTGAGCCTTAGGTCCAAGAATTGTTTTGGAGATGTATGCGTTGGGACTGTTCTACATACTGCATTGATTGGCTGTGCTTTTCTGTAATAGTTTTCCTTCTGTTGCAAAAAAAGTTTGCCCCCTGATGAGGGGTAAAGAAGACACTTATCTGCAGATATTAGAACAATCATTTAGAAAGTATTTAGGGAGTTTTCTTGTTACCTGTGCCCTGGATTGCCCGCTGCTGGACCCTACTTTCCCGTGGGGGTTGGAGGTGAGATGACTCAGGGAGCAGATGAGAAACAAACTCTTCTGAATGCTGCTGCAAACTCCTTTAAAACTCTACACCTGCCCATTGGTCCAAGAAAGCATCTCTTCTAAACAGCAGCTCCCTATTGCCTGTCACTGGCTGTGTCAGCAATCCTTGGTCTCTCAGGCAGTCCCAATTTATGACCTCCAGCAGGAGATGCCTTTGCAGGCCCCTTGCGGTCCCTTTGCCATTCCTCCTACAATGCTGATTTGGTCAAGTTGAAATTGTAGGTTCTTCTTCAAGATCTCTGACCTCACTAGGAAATTTTTAATCTAGCCATGACACTTTTTATTTCACGGTTGGACACTATTGGTATCCTGTGAGTTTCTTTTTTTTTTTTAATTCAAATTTTTTTATTCGATATATTTTTTATTTACATTTCAAATGAATTCCACTTTCCTAGCCCCCTCACTCCCAGAAAGTCCCATAAGACCCCTTCTCTCCCCCTGTCCTCCCACCCACCGCTTCCAACTTCCCCATTCTGGTTTTGCTGAATACTGCTTCATTGAGTCTTTCCAGAACAAGGGGGCACTCTTCCTTTTTCTTGTACCTCATTTGATGTGTAGATTATGTTTTGGGTAATCCAGGTTTCTAGGTTAATATCTACTTATTAGTGAGTGCATACCCTGATTCATCTTTTGGGTCTGGGTTACCTCACTTAGTATGATGTTCTCTAGGTCCATCCATTTGCCTAAGAATTTCATGAATTCATTGTTTCTAATGGCTGAATAGTACTCCATTGTGTAGATGTACCACATTTTTTGCATCCACTCTTCTGTTGAGGGATACCTGGGTTCTTTCCAGCATCTGGCAATTATAAATAGGGCTGCTATGAACATAGTAGAGCATGTATCCTTATTACCTGGTGGGGAATCCTCTGGGTATATGCCCAGGAGTGGTATAGCAGGATCTTCTGGAAGTGAGGTGCCCAGTTTTCGGAGGAACCACCAGACTGATTTCCAGAGTGGTTGTACCAATTTGCAACCCCACCAGCAGTGGAGGAGTGTTCCTCTTTCTCCACACCCTCTCCAACACCTGCTGTCTCCTGAATTTTTTATCTTAGCCATTCTGACTGGTGTAAGGTGAAATCTCAGGGTTGTTTTGATTTGCATTTCCCTAATGACTAATGAAGTTGAGCATTTTTTAAGATGCTTCTCCGCCATCCGATGTTCTTCAGGTGAGAATTCTTTGTTTAACTCTGTACCCCATTTTTTAATAGGGTTGTTTGGTTTTCTGGAGTCTAACTTCTTGAGTTCTTTATATATATTGGATATTAGCCCTCTGTCTGATGTAGGATTGGTGAAGATCATTTCCCAATTTGTTGGTTGCTGATTTGTCCTCTTGATGGTGTCCTTTGCCTTACAGAAACTTTGTAATTTTATGAGATCCCATTTGTCAATTCTTGCTCTTAGAGCATACGCTATTGGTGTTCTGTTCAGAAACTTTCTCCCTGTACCGATGTCCTCAAGGGTCTTCCCCAATTTCTTTTCTGTTAACTTCAGAGTGTCTGACTTTATGTGGAGGT
Source organism: Apodemus sylvaticus (assembly GCF_947179515.1). NCBI lineage: Eukaryota > Metazoa > Chordata > Mammalia > Rodentia > Muridae > Apodemus > Apodemus sylvaticus. The sequence continues at coordinate 89,141,280 of NC_067480.1, forward strand.
CCTTGATCCATTTGGATTTGAGCTTAGTACAAGGAGACAAGGATGGATCAATTCGCATTCTTCTGCATGCTGACCTCCAGTTGAACCAGCACCATTTGTTGAAAAGGCTATCTTTTTTCCATTGGATGTTTTCAGCCCCTTTGTCAAGGATCAAGTGGCCATAGGAGTGTGGGTTCATTTCTGAATCTTCAATCCTGTTCCATTGATCCTCCTGCCTGTCACTGTACCAATACCATGCAGTTTTTAACACTATTGCTCTGTAGTATTGCTTGAGGTCAGGGATACTGATTCCCCCAGAATTTCTTTTGTTGCTGAGAATAGTTTTAGCTATCCTGGGTTTTTTGTTATTCCAGATGAATTTGATAATTGCTCTTTCTAACTCTGTGAAGAATTGAGTTGGGATTTTGATTGGTATTGCATTGAATCTGTATATTACTTTTGGCAAAATGGCCATTTTAACTATATTGATTCTACCGATCCATGAGCATGGGAGGTTTTCCCATTTTTTGAGGTCTTCTTCCATTTCCTTCTTCAGAGTCTTGAAGTTCTTGTCATACAGATCTTTCACATGTTTGGTAAGAGTCACACCAAGATACTTTATACTATTTGTGGCTATTGTGAAGGGAGCCATTTCCCTAATTTCTTTCTCAGCCTGCTTATACTTGGAGTATAGGAAGGCCACTGATTTGCTTGAGTTGATTTTATAACCTGCCACTTTGCTGAAGTTGTTTATCAGCTGTAGGAGTTCTCTAGTGGAATTTTTTGGGTCACTTAGGTAGACTATTATGTCATGTGCAAATAATGATAGTTTGACTTCTTCCTTTCCAATTTGTATCCCTTTGACCTCCTTATGTTGTCGCATTGCCTGAGCTAGTACCTCAAGTACAATATTGAAAAGATAAGGAGAAAGGGGGCAGCCCTGTCTAGTCCCTGATTTTAGTGGGATTGCTTCAAGTTTCTCTCCATTTAGTTTGATGCTGGCTACCGGTTTGCTGTATATTGCTTTTACTATGTTTAGGTATGGGCCTTGAATTCCTGTTCTTTCCAAGACTTTAAGCATGAAAGGATGCTGAATTTTGTCAAATGCTTTTTCAGCATCCAATGAAATGACCATGTGGTTTTTTTCTTTGAGTTTGTTTATGTAGTGGATTGCATTGATGGATTTCCGTATATTGAACCAACCCTGCATTCCCGGGATAAAGCCTACTTGATCATGGTGGATGATCGTTTTGATGTGTTCTTGGATTCGGTTGGCAAGAATTTTATTGAGTATTTTTGCATCGATGTTCATAAGGGAAATTGGTCTGAAGTTCTCTTTCTTTGTTGGATCTTTGTGTGGTTTTGGTATCAGCATAATTGTGGCTTCCTAGAAGGAATTGGGTAGTGTTCCTTCTGTTCCTATTTTGTGGAATAATTTGAAGAGTATTGGTGTTAACTCTTCTTTGAAGGTCTGATAGAATTCTGCACTGAAACCATCTGGCCCTGTGCTTTTTTTGGTTGGAAGACTTTCTATGACTCCTTCAATTTCTTTAGGCATTATGGGACTGTTTAGATGATCTATTTGGTCCTGATTTAATTTTGGTATTTGGTATCTGTCAAGGAAAATGTCCATTTCCTCCAGATTCTCCAGTTGTGTTGAGTACAGGCTCTTGTAGTAGGATCTGATGATTTTTTGGATTTCCTCGGTTTCCGTTGTTATATCTCCCTTTTCATTTCTAAGTTTGTTAATTTGGATACTTTCTCTGTGCCCTTTGGTCAGTCTGGCTAAGGGTTTATCTATCTTGTTGATTTTCTCAAAGAACCAGCTCCTGGTTTTGTTGATTCTTTGTATGGTTCTCTTTGTTTCTACTTGATTGATTTCAGCCCTGAGTTTGATGATTTCCTGCCTTCTACTCCTCCTGGGTGAAATAGCTTCTTTTTGTTCCAGGGCTTTCAGGTGTGTCATTAAGCTGGTAATGTATGCTCTCTCCATTTTCTTTTTGGAGGCACTAAGGGCTATGAGTTTTCCTCTTAGCACTGCTTTCATTGTGTCCCATAGATTTGGGTATGTTGTGTCTTCATTTTCATTGTGTTCTAAAAAGTCTTTAATTTCTTTCTTTATTTCTTCCTTGACCAAGGTATCATTGAGTAGAATATTGTTCAATTTCCACCTGTATGTGGGTTTTCTGTTGTTTTTGTTGCTATTGAAGACTACTTTTACTCCATAGTGATCTGATAGGAGGCATGGGATTAGTTCTATCTTCTTATATTTGTTGAGGTCTGTCTTGTGACCAATTATATGGTCGATTTTGGAGAAGGTACCATGAGGTGCTGAGAAAAAGGTATATTCTTTTGCTTTAGGATAGAATGTTCTATATATATCTGTTAAATCTAATTGGTCCAAAGCTTCAATTAGTTTCATTGTGTCCCTGTTTAGTTTCTGTTTTCCTGATTGGTCCATTGAGGAAAGTGCAGTGTTGAAGTCACCCACAATTATTGTGTTAGGTGCAATGTGTGCTTTGAGCTTTAATAAAGTTTCTTTTACGAATGAGGGTGCCCTTGCATTTGGAGCATAGATGTTCAGGATTGAGAGTTTTTCTTGTTATATTTTTCCTTTGACCAGCAAGAAGTGTTCCTCAGAGTCTCTTTTGATGACTTTGGGTTGAAAGTCAATTTTATCTGATATTAAAATGGCTACTCTAGCTTGTTTCCTGAGTCCATTTGCTTGTAAAATTGTCTTCCAGCCTTTTACTCTAAGGTAGTGTTTGTCTTTGACCCTTAGGTGTGTTTCCTGTAAGCAGCGAAATGTAGGGTCCTGTTTACGTATCCAGTCAGTTAGTCTATGTCTTTTTATTGGGGCATTGAGTCCATTGATGTTAAGAGATATTAAGGAATAGTGATTGTTACTTCCTGTCATTTTTGACGTTATTTTTTAAATTTGATTGGTTAACTTCTTTTGGGTTTGATGAAAGGTTACTATCTTATCTTGCTTTTTCCAGGGTGAAGTTTCCCTCCTTGTATTGATGTTTTCCTCCTATTATCCTTTGTAGGGCTGTGTTTGTGGATAGATATTGGGTAAACTTGGTTTTGTCATGGAATATCTTAGTTTCTCCATCTATGGTGATTGAGAGTTTTGCTGGATATAGTAGTTTTGGCTGGCATTTGTGTTCTCTTAGAGTCTGCATGAGATCTGCCCAGGATCTTCTAGCCTTCATAGTCTCAGGTGAAAAGTCTGCTGTGATTCTGATAGGTCTTCCTTTATATGTTACTTGGCCTTTTTCTCTTACTGCCTTTAATATTCTTTCTTTGTTTAGTACATTTGGTGTTTTGATTATTATGTGACGGGAAGTATTTCTGTTCTGGTCCAGTCTGTTTGGAGTTCTGTAGGCTTCTTGTATATTCATGGGCATCTCTCTCTTTAGGTTAGGGAAGTTTTCTTCCATAATTTTATTGAAGATATTTGCTGGCCCTTTAAGTTGTAAATCTTCACTCTCATCTATGCCTATTATCCTTAGGTTTGGTCTTCTCATTGTGTCCTGGATTTCCTGGAAATTTTGGGTTACAAGCTTTTTGCATTTTGCATTTTCTTTAACTGTTGAGTCCATGGTTTCTATGGAATCTTCAGCATCTGAGATTCTTTCTTCTATCTCTTGTATTCTGTTGTTGATATTTGCATCTCTGTCCCCTGATTTCTTCCCAAGGCTTTCTATCTCCAAAGTTGTCTCCCTTTGAGTTTTCTTAGTTGTTTCTACTTCTGATTTTAGATCCTGGATGGTTTTGCTTAGCTCCTTCACTTGCTTGTTTGTGCTTTCCTGTAATTCTTTAAGAGAATTTTGTGTTTCCTCTTTCATGACCTCAGCCTGTTGACCAAAGTTCTCCTGTATTTCTTTAAGTGTTTTTTTGCGTTTCCTCATTATTGGCTTTTGTATTCTCCTGGATTTCTTTCAGTAATTTTTGTGTTTCCCTTGCAAGGGCTTCTAACTTTTGATCCATTTTCTCCTGAATTTCTTTAAGTATGTCCTTCATGTGTTCCTGTACCAGCATCATGACCAGTGATTTTAAATCCAAATCTTGTTTTACTGGTGTGATGGGGTATCCAGGACATGCTGGTAAAGGAGAATTGGGTTCAGATGTTGCCATATTGCTTTGATTTCTGTTAGTGACGTTCCTGTGTTTGCCTTTTGCCATCAAGTTCTCACTGGTGTTAGTTGGTGTTGTCAATGCTGGACTCACCATTGCAAGCTGCCCCTTCCCAGGTGGCCTCTGGTGCACAGCTTACCTCCTGCACTGCCTGGAGACAGGGTGTTGTTGTCCAGGCTGTTCAGACCCAGAAGCAGACACCTGAAGGCTCCTGCTGGGGCCTGCTGGATTCACCGGAGCACACAGACTTCTCCCTGCTGGCCGCCTGGAAGATCCACTTGCCTCTTTCAGGACCTGGAGATGTGGTGTTGCCGCTTAGGCTGATCTGGATCCGGAAGTGTAGAGGTCCGAGGGCTACCGCCAGAGGCCTCAGGACTGGAGACCGAATGCTGTGGCCCAGGCTGTTCAGATCCCAAAGCAGGTGCCTGAAGGCTCCTGCTGGGGCCCACTGGATTCACTGGAGCACACTGACCTCTCCCGCTGGCCGCCTGGAAGCCCCACCTGCCTCTTTCAGCATCCTGTGAGTTTCTTATTTGAGGAACATTGTACTTGTTTCTTTCATGTCTATGTAAATTTTCACACTTTATCAGTTGGAAAGTATCAGTAACACTCCATTTTAAATTTTGCCTAATCTTGGATCTAAACGAGGTTTGCCCTCTTGTGCTTCTTCTTGTATAATCTTTCATTGTCTACATGTGTTGTTGCTGTTTTCCTATTTCGATACCTTCCTTTTCTGATTGTAATGGGACAGGGTTAGATGTTAAACCTTAGTCTCTAAGGCCGTGGTTTGTATTACTCTGCGTTCTAATTCTGAGTGCCTTCTTTTATTTCATATATATATATATATATATATATATATATATATATATATATATATGCCCCTTTGGAGCATCAAGTCTCTACAGGATTAGGTGCATCCTTTCCCACTGAGGCCAGACAAGGAAGTCCTCTGCTGCATATGTGCCAGGGGCCTTGGACTAGCAGCCCATGTATGCTCTTTGGTTGGTAGCCTAGTCTCTGAATGCTCCCAGGTTCCAGGTTAGTTGACATGTTCGCCTTCCTAGGGAATTACCATCCTCTTCAGCTCCTTCAATCCTTCTTCTAACTCTTCCATAGGGGTCCCCGACTTCAGTACTAAAGGTTTTCTGATGGTTTTAGGCAACCCCTGTGAAAGGGTCATTCTACTCCCAAAAGGATCGTGACCCACAGATTTAGAACCACGAACTTAGAAGCTGCTGTTTCATTGATTCCTGGAACTCAATGTTGTCAATTAGAAGTATGATTCCAGTCTGACTCTCTTACCAAATGACAACACACTTCTATTGGGTGATGATTTGTCATGTCATTGACTAAAAAGGTGCGAAGAGTTGTTAGGGCCTGTGTTTTCTCTGCCACAAAGGATGAATCTTCTGTGTCTCATTTTGCTCCAGAAGTATTTCTTATTTATTAAAGTTACCCCTGTTTATTCTTCCTATTTCTCTGGTGTCTTTAGGACTATTATTGTATAGATAATAGCCTTTGATGCATGATCAGTGTTTAATAATTTTCACCTTTTTGACTTTTCAGTGATTATTCTGGAAAAGTTCTTCAGCTTTGGATATTGTTGTCAACCCGTTTCCATGTCATTTCTGTTTCATTGCCAGAAATTCAATAGGATTGGAATTTTCAGGACCAATTATTTAATGTAAACGATAACTAATTGTATTTTTAAAAAGACTCTTTCATTAACTACAGAAATGATTGCGTGTGGTTATGGGTTTATGAAGGCTGGTGACTGTGGATACCAGAAGAGAGCATCAGGTCTCCTGGAACCAGAGTCTTTGGTAATTTTGACTTTGAGCATGCTGGGAACTGATCTCAGATCCTCTGCTAAATTCATAACTGCTCCTAGCCATTGCTTCATTTCTCTGGTCCCTGGTTTTATATATATTACAAATATCATGTGTTCATTTTTTTATAATAATAAGCATGGCCTTATTTTTAAATCTTGTGCCCTGCATTAGTCCTCAGTTCATTTAGCACTGTTAATTAATCTTAAATATCCAGCAATTCTTCTTTTTGTCTTTTTATCTGTGCTTTTAGTGTGCTGTGGGTTGCTCATTGTAACTTTATAAGTGACAATTCTTAATTAAGAGTTTACTTTGTGGTGATCGTGTGGGAAGTACAGAATGTACCATTGGGGAAGTACAGTACCGTGACTTCTGGGTAATTTTTTTTTCTTGAGTCATATATTCTGCATGGCATTTCTCTTGTCCTTTATACTAAGTACCCAACTTCAGTGCTTTAGCTTAGAGGTAGAAGAGTGTGCTATGTCATATTTACTGTGTCAGACTGTGGAAGGAGAGTACACAGGTTTCATGGTGATCTAAATATATCTTCTCAAATAATGGCTTTGATGCTTGAGAGGGCACTTCTGCTCCATGCTTCTGTTGCCCCAAGCAGGAAGCATTCCCAGGCCTTTCCCCTAAAGTCACTCATAAAGATATTTTGATAGTTCTTACTTCAAACTGTTCACTCTCATTTACTTAAGTTTTTGCTGAACTCTATAAAATGTCTTGCAAATAGTTTTTTCCTAATTCCCTCCTTGTCAAAAATGGGAAATCCTCTCTAGCTTGCTTTCAATTTTTTCTTCATTTCAATTACATAGCATCTATACTGTTGACTGTTTGCATAAGCCAAAATCTGTATAAAATTGATGGCACATCGATAGTAAGTCATCTTCTGTTGGTTACGACTTGTGATATGTGCTGAGCAATGAGGAGGGAGGGTACTTGAAATAATGTTTTTCCTCTTATTTTAAACCCAAGAAAACGTCTTTATTTGAACATTATTCTGTAGTTTCTATAATAAAGGAAATATGAATGATATGGATTCAAACATTTTCTAAGCATCCTACATAATTAATCTAAATAACATTACTTCTGAAGATTGAAACAATATTGATATTTAGCTCAGAAATCCTAAAAGCCTAAAGGCATGTTAGTTGTACTCTCTTGCCTAAATACTACGGATATTTCAACTAGGTTGAAGCATAGACAGGATCAAAGACAATTAATGATTAAACATACAATGACAAAAAACTAACTGAAGTGTCTATTTATATACATATATGTTCAGTGTATATATACATATATATGCATATATATGCAGGATTGAATATTGTTATGAAAATTTAAGAGAACATTTTATATCCTTGCCAGGATGGGTGCCTGTTTTCTCTTTCAATGGAAGGTCAATTGAACCTCTCTTTTTTTTTTTTTCAAACAAAAAAAATTAAGCTGATCTCTAAAATGTATGTAGATATTCACTGGAAAGCCACAGTTTTTGGTATGTGAAATATGAAAGTCATAACACCTCAAGGTATAAGCTGTATTTTTATCTTACTATGATATAAAAATCCCGATGCAATTATTATTGTCTTCTAAAAGACTTGAATTGGATATTATGGAATATTTATATTGCAAAACAACCCTTCTAGATTTTTATTTTACATTATTTTCTGTTATTTCATTTTAATATGAAGGAGAACATAGAGAGTTTTTATGCCTGTTTCACAATGAGCCAACTCCCTTCGGTTTAGCTTAACTAGTCATATAAAAAGGGGAAGACAAGACAATCTTAGCAATTCTAATTATTGACTAAAACATAAAATTATTTGTTCTTTATTTCATAAGCTGCTTTCTTTCTAAATGCAAAATGAAATCACCAGAATAATAATGCATTTTATATTATTTTTGTGTTTGTGTGTATGTGTTAGTGTTTGTGTGTATGTGTGGGGCCCATGTGAACGAATAGTGGGTAACCTGAGCATCACGTGTAATGACAAAGTCCAAGGAATAAACACTTCTACCTCAAACATTTTATTATTTTTTTCTTTTTTTTAATATTTTTATTTTCTATATCTTTGTTTACATTCCAAATGATTTCCCCTTTCCCGGATCCCCCCTCCCCATATGTCCCATAAACCTTCTTCTCTCCATCCCTTCTCCAATCACCTCCCTCCTTTTTCTCTGTCCTTATATTCCCTTCCAATGCTAGATCAATCCTTTCCAGGATCACAACCCTCTTCATACTTCTTCATGGGAGTCATTTGTTATGCAATTTGTGCCTTGGGTATTCAGGGCTTCTGGGCTAATTAATATCCACTTATCAGAGATTGCATGCCATGTGTATTCTTTTGTGATTGGGTTACCTCACGTAGGTTGATATTTTCCAGATCAAACCATTTGCCTAAAAATTTTGTGTATTCATTGTTTCTAATTGCTGAGTAGTATTCCATTGTGTAAATATACCACATTTTCTGTATCCATTCCTCCTTTGAGGGGCATCTGGGTTCTTTCCAGCTTCTGGCTATTATAAATAAGGCTGCTATGAGCATAATGGAGCATGTGTCTTTATTGCATGCCAGGGAATCCTTTGGGTATATGCCCAGGAGAGGTATAGCAGGGTCCTCCGGAAGTCTCATGTCCAGTTTTCTGAGGAACCACCAGACTGATTTCCAAAGTGATTGTACCATCTTACAGCCCCACCAGCAGTGGAGGAGTGTTCCTCTTTCTCCACATCCTCGCCAACACCTGCTGTCACCTGAGTTTTTGACCTTAGCCATTCTGACTGGTGTAAGGTGAAATCTTAGGATTGTTTTGATCTCCATTTCCCTAATGACTAATGATGTTGAGCACTTCTTAAGGTGCCTCTTGGCCATACGAATTTCTTCAGGTGAAAATTCTTTGTTTAAATCTGTACCCCATTTTTAATAGGGTTATTTGGTTCCCTGGGGTCTAACTTCTTGAGTTCTTTGTATATATTGGATATTAGCCCTCTATCAGATGTGGGGTTGGTGAATATCCTTTCCCAATTTGATGGTTGCTGTTTTGTCCTTTTAACAGTGTCCTTTGCCTTACAGAAACTTTGTAATTTTATGAGGTCCCATTTGTCAATTCTTGATCTTAGAGCATAAGCTATTGGTGATCTGTTCAGGAACTTTTCCCCTGTGCCCATGTCCTCAAGGGTCTTCCCCAGTTTCTTTTCTATTAGTTTCAGTGTGTCTGGTTTTACATGGAGGTCCTTGATCCACTTGGCGTGAAGTTTAGGACATGGAGATAAGAGTGGATCAATTCACATTTTTCTGCATGCTGACCTCCAATTGATCCAACACCATTTGTTGAAAAGGCTATCTTTTTTCCACTGGATGTTTTTGGTTCCTTGGTCAAAGATCAAGTGACCATAGGTGTGTGGATTCATTTCTGGATCTTCAATTCTATTCCATTGGTCCACTTGTCTGTCACTGTGCCAATACCATGCAGTTTTTAACACTATTGCTCTGTAGTATTGTTTGAAGTCAGGGATACTGATTCCCACAGAATTTCATTTGTTGTTGAGAATAGTTTTAGCTATCCTGGGTTTTTTTGTTATTCCAGATGAATTTAAGAATTTCTTTTTCTAACTCTTTGAAAAACTGAGTTGGGATTTTGATGGGGATTGCATTGAATCTGTAGATTGCTTTTGGCAAGATGGCCATTTTAACTATATTAATCCTGCCAATCCACGAGCATGGAAGATTTTTCCATTTTCTGAGGTCTTCTTCGATTTCCTTCTTCAGAGACTTGAAGTTCTTGTCATATAGATCTTTCACTTGTTTGGTTAGAGTCACACCAAGATACATTATATTGTTTGTGGCTATTTTGAAGGGTGTGATTTCCCTAACTTCTTTCTCAGCCTGCTTATCTTTTGAGTATAGGAAGGCAACTGATTTGCTTGAGTTGATTTTACAACCTGCCACTTTGCTGAAGTTGTTTATCAGCTGTAATAGTTCTCTGGTGGAGGTTTTCAGGTCACTTAAGTAGACTATCATGTCATCTGCAAATAGTGATAATTTGACTTCTTCCTTTCCAATTTGTATCCCCTTGACCTCCTTATGTTTAATTGCTCTAGCTAGAACTTCAAGTACTATATTGAAAAAATATGGAGAGAGAGGACAGCCTTGTCTAGTCCCTGATTTTAGTGGGATTGCTTCAAGTTTCTCTCCATTTAGTTTGATGTTGGCCCCCTGTTTGCTATATATTTCTTTAACAATGTTTAGGTATGGGCCTTGAATTCCTGTTCTTTCCAATACTTTTAGCATGAAAGGATACTGGATTTTGTCAAATGATTCTTCTGCATCTACTGAGATGATCATGTGGTTCTTTTTCTTTGAGTTTGTTTATGTAGTGGACAGCATTGATGGATTTCCTTATATTGAACCATCCCTGCATCCCTGGGATGAAGCCTACTTGGTCATGGTGGATGATCGGTTTGATGTGTTCTTGGATTCGGTTGGCAAGAATTTTATTAAGTATTTTAGCATCAATATTCATAAGAGAAATTGGCCTGAAGTTCTCTTTCTTTGTGGAATCTTTGTGTGGTTTTGGTATCAGTGTAATTGTGGCTTCATAGAACGAGTTGGGTAGAGTTCCTTCTGTTTCTATTTTGTGGAAGTTTGAAGAGTATTGGTGTTAGGTCTTATATGAAGGTCTGATAGAACTCTGCACTGAGGCCATCTGGTCTCGTGCTTTTTTTGGTTGGGAGACTTTCTATGACCCTTTTTATTTCTTCAGGTGTTATGGGACTGTTTAGTTGATCTATTTGATTTAGTTTTGGTGTCGGATATCTGTCTAGGAAACTGTCCATTTCCTCCAGATTTTCCAGTTGTGTTGAGTATAGGCTTTTGTAGTAGGATCTAATGATTTTTTGAATTTCCTCAGTTTCTGTTGTTATATATCCCTTTTCATTTCTAAGTTTGTTAATCTGGATACTGTCTCTGTGTCCTTTGGTTAGTCTGGCTAAGGGTTTATCTCAAAGTGATGATTTTCTCAAAGAACCAGCTCCTGATTTTGTTGATTCTTTGTATGGTTCTCTTTGTTTCTACTTGATTGATTTCACCCCTGAGTTTGATGATTTCCTGCCTTCTACTCCTCCTGGGTGAAATAGCTTCTTTTTGTTCTAAGGCTTTCCGGTGTGTCAGTAAGCTCTTAGTGTATGCTCTCTCTATTTTCTTTTTGGAGGCACTCAGGGCTATGAGTTTTCCTTTTAGCACTGCTTTCATTGTGTCACATAGATTTGGGTAAGTTGTGTCTTCATTTTCATTATGTTCTAAAAAGTCTTTAATTTCTTTCTTTATTTCTTCCTTGACCAAGGTATCATTGAGTAGAATATTGTTAAGTTTCCACGTGTATGTGGGTTTCCTGTTGTTTTTGTTGCTATTGAAGACCACTTTTACTCCATAGTGATCTGATAGGAGGCATGGGATTAGTTCGATCTTCTTATATTTGTTGAGGTCTGTCTTGTGGCCAATTATATGGTCTATTTTGGAGAAGGTACCATGAGGTGCTGAGAAAAAGGTATATTCTTTTGCTTTAGGATAGAATGTTCTATATATATATCTGTTAAATCTAATTGGTCCAAAGCTTCAATTAGTTTCATTGTGTCCCTGTTTAGTTTCTGTTTTCCTGTTCTGTCCATTGAGGAAAGTGCAGTGTTGAAGTCACCCACAATTATTGTGTTAGGTGCAATGTGTGCTTTGAGTTTTAATAAAGTTTCTTTTACAAAAGAGGGTGCCCTTGCATTTGGAGCATAGATGTTCAGGATTGAGAGTTCTTCTTGTTGTATTTTTCCTTTGACCAGCAAGAAGTGTCCCTCAGAGTCTCTTTTGATGACTTTGGGTTGAAAGTCAATTTTATCTGATATTAAAATGGCTACTCCAGCTTGTTTCCTGAGACCATTTGCTTGTAAAATTGTCTTCCAGCCTTTTACTCTAACGTAGTGTTTGTCTTTGACCCTGAGGTGTGTTTCCTGTAAGCAGCAAAATGTAGGGTCCTGTTTACATATCCAGTCAGTTAGTTTGTGTCTTTTTATTGGGGCATTAAGTCCATTGATGTTAAGAGATATTAAGGAATAGTGATTGTTACTTCCTGTCATTTTTGATGTTATTTTTTAAATTTGATTGCTTAATTTGTTTTGGGTTTGATGAAAGGTTACTCTCTTGCTTTTTCCAGGGTGAAGTTTCCCTCCTTGTATTGGTGTTTTCCTCCTATTATCCTTTGTAGGGCTGGGTTTGTAGATAGATATTGGGTAAACTTGGTTTTGTCATGAAATATCTTAGTTTCTCCATCTACGGTGATTGAGAGTTTTACTGGATATAGTAGTTTTGGCTGGCATTTGTGTTCTCTTAGTGTCTGCATGAGATCTGCCCAGGACCTTCTAGCCTTCATAGTCTCAGGTGAAAAGTCTGCTGTGATTCTGATAGGTCTTCCTTTATATGTTACTTGGCCTTTTTCTCTTACTGCCTTTAATATTCTTTCTTTGTTTAGAACATTTGGTGTTTTGATTATTATGTGATGGGAAGTATTTCTGTTCTGGTCCAGTCTGTTTGGAGTTCTGTAGGCTTCTTGTATATTCATGGGCATCTCTCTCTTTAGGTTAGGGAAGTTTTCTTCCATAATTTTATTGAAGATATTTGCTGGCCCTTTAAGTTGTAAATCTTCACTCTCATCTATGCCTATTATCCTTAGCTTTGGTCTTCTCATTGTGTCCTGGATTTCCTGGAAATTTTGGGTTACAAGCTTTTTGCATTTTGCATTTTCTTTAACTGTTGAGTCCATGGTTTCTATGGAATCTTCAGCATCTGAGATTCTTTCTTCTATCTCTTGTATTCTGTTGTTGATATTTGCATCTCTGTCCCCTGATTTCTTCCCAAGGCTTTCTATCTCCAAAGTTGTCTCCCTTTGAGTTTTCTTAGTTGTTTCTACTTCTGATTTTAGATCCTGGATGGTTTTGCTTAGCTCCTTCACTTGCTTGTTTGTGCTTTCCTGTAATTCTTTAAGAGAATTTTGTGTTTCCTCTTTCATGACCTCAGCCTGTTGACCAAAGTTCTCCTGTATTTCTTTAAGTGTTTTTTTGCGTTTCCTCATTATTGGCTTTTGTATTCTCCTGGATTTCTTTCAGTAATTTTTGTGTTTCCCTTGCAAGGGCTTCTAACTTTTGATCCATTTTCTCCTGAATTTCTTTAAGTATGTCCTTCATGTGTTCCTGTACCAGCATCATGACCAGTGATTTTAAATCCAAATCTTGTTTTACTGGTGTGATGGGGTATCCAGGACATGCTGGTAGAGGAGAATTGGGTTCAGATGTTGCCATATTATTGCCTTGATTTCTGTTAGTGACGTTCCTGTGTTTGCCTTTTGCCATCTATTTCTCACTGGTGTTAGTTGGTGTTGTCAATGCTGGACTCACCATTGCAAGCTGCCCCTTCCCAGGTGGCCTCTGGTGCACAGCTTACCTCCTGCACTGCCTGGAGACAGGGTGCTGTTGCCCAGGCTGTTCAGATCCCGAAGCAGACACCTGAAGGCTCCCGCTGGGGCCTGCTGGATTCACTGGAGCACACCGACTTCTCCCAGCTGGCTGCTTGGAAGCCCCTCTTGCCTCTTGCAGGACCTGGAGATGTAGTGTTGCTGCCCAGGCTAATCTGGATCTGGAAGCTGAGAGAGCTGAGAGCTCCTGCCAGAGGCCTCAGGACTGGAACCCAAGCTCTGGGCCACAGGAGCAAGCTGTGCTGTGAGCTCCCAGACTACCTCTGGTGCACAGCTTACCTCCTGCACTTCCTGGAGATGGAGTGCTGTGGCCCTGGCCGTTCAGATCCCAAAGCAGGCACCCAAAGGCTCCAGCTGGGGTCCGCTGGATTCACCGGAGCACACAGACTTCTCCCAGCTGGCTGCCGGGAAGCCCCTCTTGCCTCTTGCAGGACCTGGAGATGTGGTGTTGCTGCCCAGGCTGATCTGGATCCGGAAGCGGAGAGAGCTGAGCTGAGGGCTCCTGCCAGAGGCCTCAGGACTGGGACCCAAGCTCTGGGCCGCAGGAGCAAGCTGTGCTGCGAGCTCCCAGACTGCCTCTGGGTGCACACCAGGTCTCCCGCACTTCCTGGAGATGGAGCGCTGTGGCCCTGGCTGTTCAGATCCCAAAGCAGGCACCCAAAGGTGCCCGCTGGGGCCTGCTGGATTCACTGGAGCACACCGACTTCTCTCCGCTGGCCGCCCGGAAGTCCCTCTTGCCTCTTGCAGGACTTGGAGATGTGGTGTTGCCGCCCAGGCTGATCTGAATCCGGAAGCGGAGAGCTCTCCTGTATTTCTTTAAGTGTTGTTTTGCGTTTCCTCCTTATTGGCTTTTGTATTCTCCTGAATTTCTTTCAATGATTTTTGTGTTTCCCTTGCAAGGGCTTCTAACTTTTGATCCATTTTCTCCTGAATTTCTTTAAGTATGTCCTTCATGTGTTCCTGTACCAGCATCATGACCAGTGATTTTAAATCCAAATCTTGTTTTACTGGTGTGATGTGGTATCCAGGACATGCTGTTAAAAGTGAATTGGGTTCAGATGTTGCCCTATTGCCTTGATTTCTGTTAGTGACGCTCCTGCATTTGCCTTTTGCCATCTAGTTCTCACTGGTGTTAGTTGGTGTTGTCAATGCTGGACTCACCATTGCAAGCTGCCCCTTCCCAGGTGGCCTCTGGTGCACAGCTTACCTCCTGCATTGCCTGGAGACAGGGTGCTGTTGCCCAGGCTGTTCAGATCCCGAAGCAGACACCTGAAGGCTCCTGCAGGGGCCTGCTGGATTCACCAGAGCACACTAACTCCTCCCAGCCAGCCTCCTGGAAGCCCCTCTTGCCTCTTGCAGGACCTGGAGATGTGGCATTGCCGCCCAGGCTGTTCTGGATCTGGAAGTGGTGAGATCTGAGGGCTCCCACCAGAGGCCTCAGGACTGGAACCTAAGCTCTGTGTCACTGGAGCAAGCTGTGCGCTCCCAGTCTGCCTCCGGGTCCACACCAGGTCTCCCGCACTTCCTGGAGACCAAGTGCTGTGGCCCAGGCTGTTCAGATCCTGAAGCAGATACCTGAAGGCTCCCGTAGGGGCCTGCTGGATTCACCAGAGCCACATTTTATTATTTTTATCAGTTAAAAACCATCAGAATCTTCTATCTTGATGTATATAATTGTGATGGTGTCTATCATCCTATTGACATGAGAATTAGATACCATCATCCCTCTGTCTTGCTGAACCACCCATGCTGTCAGTCCACCTGCACTCTTAGTCTTCCCAGTCTTAGTAATGCATTTTTCTATGGACTGTTTTGGTTTTGTTGTCAGCTTGTACAGATGAATGAGAACACATATTATTAGATATTAAGAAATGCTATATTGTTCTTCACAGTGGTTCTACGAAGTTATTCCCATCTCCACCACCAACCATATAATAGTTCTCTTTTCTCCATATTTTTATCAGCAGTAGTGATTGCAATGAATAGGATACAATGATATGTCATTGTGGTTTTGACTTACATTCACTTGACTTTTGGTGATACTATTTTTATTGTGTTTTCTTTAACAAACATCTATATAGATTTTTCTGTCATTTTTATACCAGCTACTTTATCATTTAGTCATTTAAGATTCATATATATTATAGATATTAAAATCTTGTTTGGTGAATAGTTCGTATGTATTTTCTCCAACTATATAACATATCTCTTCATTCTGCTAATTGTTTTCTTGAGCAGAACACCAATAGCTTATGCTCTAAGATCAAGAATTGACAAATGGAACCTCAAAAAATCACAAAGTTTCTGTAAGGCAAAGGACACTGTCAAAAGGACAAAACATCAACCAACAGATTGGGAAAGGATCTTCACCAACCCTAAATTCGACAGAGGGCTAACATCCAATATATACAAAGAACTCAAGAAGTTAGACTCCACAGAACCAAATAACCCTATTAAAAAGTGGGGTACAGAGCTAAACAAAGAATTTTCACATGAAGAACTTCGGATAGCTGAGAAGCACCTTCAGAAATGTTCAACATCATTAGTCATTAGGTAAATGCAAATCAAACAACCCTGAGATTTCACCTCATACCATTCAGAATGGCTAAGGTTAAAACACAGGAGACAACAGGTGTTGGTCAGGATGTGGAGATAGAGGAACACTCCTCCACTGCTGGTGGGATTGCAAGCTGCTACAACCACTTTGGAAATCATTCTGGCGGTTCCTCCGAAATCTGGGCATGACACTTCTGGAGGACTCTGCTATACCACTCCTGGGCATATACCCAAAGGATTCCCTGGCATGCAATAAGGACACATGTTCCACTATGTTCATAGCAGCCCTGTTTGTAATAGCCAGAAGCTGGAAAGTACCTGGGTGTCTTTCAATGGAGGAATGGATACAAAAAATGTGGTATATTTACACAATGGAGTACTATTCAGCCATCAGAAACAATGAATTCATGAAATTCTTAGACAAATGGATGGAGCTGGAGAACATCATAATAAGTGAGGCAACCCAGTTTCAAAAGATCAATCATGGTATGCACTCACTCATAAGTGGATATTAGCCTAGAAACATGGAATACCCAAGACATAATCCACATATTAAATGATGTCCAAGAGGAACAGAGGAGTGGCCCCTGGTTCTGGAAAGGCTCAGTGTAGCAGTATAGGGCAATACCAGAACAGGGAATTGGGAAGGGGTGGATGGGGGAATAGGGGGAGCAAAGAGGGCTTATGGGACTTTCGGTGAGTGGGGGGCCAGAAAAGGGGAAATCATTTGAAATGTAAATAAAAATATATTGAATAAATAAAAAAAAGAAAAAAAGAAAAGAAAATCTTGTTTGATGAATAGTTCGTATGTATTTTCTCCAACTATACAACATATCTCTTCATTCTGCTAATTGTTTTCTTTCCCACTGCAGAAAGTTTTTAATAATGATGTAATCCTCTTTGTCTATTTAACATTCTTTTCCGTGCTTTTTGATACTCTCCTTAGAATATATACAAGCTTCCTAGAATGCCCCCATGTTTTATTCCAATAATGTCATATTTTCAAGAATTTAGGACTTTGTTCCAATTAGGATTGATTTTTGTTGGTCAAGTATGGCATATATATATATATATATATATATATATATATATATATATATATATATATATATATATATATATATCCAGTTTCCCCAGCATCAGTTACTGAAGAGATTGGTGGTGGTGGTCGTGGTTTGTTTTTCTCTTATAGTGCTCATAGCTTATGACATATGTATGGGGATTGATCTTTAGCTTCTCTCTTCTGTTTGATTAGAGTGTGCAATGGCCTTTATAGCATCGTCATGCTGTTCATTATTAAAACTTTATAATGAGTTTTGCAATTGAATGTTATGATCCTCCATATCTTTCCTTCTTTGAATTGCTCAGACTGATTGTCATTTTTTTGTTTTGTTATATATTTCTTTTTTAATAGAAAAAATCCTTTGCACAATATATTTTAATTATGTTTTGTCTCCTCCAATTCCTCTGAGACCAGCTCCACCTCCTTATCCACTCTATTTTTTCTTCATCTCTTTAAAATAAATAAAACAAAAAAGAAACATAGAAAAATGCACAAGACCAGAAAGACAAACAATACCAAAACAATGGAAAATGAGATAAAACATGTCTATAAAAATACCATTGACTTCATTTTAGGTCAGTTAAATACTCCTGGACACAGGGTCTTCCATGAAATGAAGTTAATATACTCCATGTGACTCCATTGGAGAAATTGATTTTTCCTTTAAAAGCAGATATCAGCTTCTTGGTTAGTAGTGAGAGCCCCTGTCTAGTTCCCCTTACCAGTGCTGGGACCCCATCTGGTTTGAACCAGTGCAGGCCGTGTATGAGTTGCCACAGATCACACGTGCATTAGTCCTGTTATATCTAGAAGATACTATTTCTTCAGAGTCATCTATGACTTGTTGGCTCTTACGAACTTCTCACCTTCTCTTTAACAGAAATCCTCGAACCCCAAGGGCAAGGGTTTGATGAAGACGTCCTTCCAAGGACTGAGTGTTCCAAAGTCTCTCACGCTCTGCACATTGTCCAGTTGTGGGAGCTTTGGTGTTAGCTCCAAAGATGGAGCTAACACCCATCTTCTATAAAAACAAAGCTTTTCTGATAAGGCCTGGGAGTGGCACTGACTTATTCATATAAGAAACGTAATTAAAAATATGTATGACTATGCTACTTTAGTAGAATAATATTGTTAAGTTTTCTGGCTGGGAAATTTTATAGTTCCACATTCGTCTTAAAGTAATCACCACATTTCTGGGAAGAATCTCATTGCCATTTTGGTGGAGATCTCATTGAATCTATGGATCATTTTGGATAATGCAATATATTAGGAACAATAATCATTGCAGTACATAAATGTGAGATATCTTTCCATATATATATATATATATACTTTAAATTTTTCCTCTCTGCTTTACAAGAGCAGTAAGTGGTTTTAATCACAGAGTAATCTCTCTAGCTCCTTCAATATCTTTATGATCATAAATATGCAATCATTTACCTTTTCTGGATGGCTCATGGATAATGTACTTCAGAAATTTATAGCTAAGCCTGGCTTAGTGAAAGTTTAGAACATATTTTTTATATCTTTTTCTTTCCCCCGAAACAAGGTTTTACTACGTTGGTTGTCTCTAGACCACCGTTCAAATTCAAATTATTCTCCAGCCTTAACGTCATGAAGCTTTCCTTATACACGTTTGCCATGCTTAGTATCAGAATAGACTTTTAGCTTGCCTATGATTTCTTTTATTAATGATAGTTACATTTCTTCTTAATTACTGTTTATTTCCTTTACAGGATACAAAATGTCAAAAATAATTTTAGGTTTAAAAACAACTTTGTATACTCTTTAAATAATGAAGTAAAATAGCATACATACCCAAGCATCGATGCTGCCAGGCTCCCTCTTGGTAATTTTGCCGTATTAGGTGCACCAAAGAGAGGAAAATACATGATATCATTATAAAACTGAGACTACAGATAAAAGTTCAAAAGTATAATAGAAGTTATACCACGTGAACAACTTCTTGGCTGATGATTTTTCCATTCAACGAAGAGTACATACCTCCAGACTCCTCAAAGGATCTCTGTAAACCCAAAAAATAAATATCCCTGGACAGTTGCTTTGTATATTTTCCTAGATAAGCTGTTTTTAAAGCAAGAGAGCGCTGCTAATACATAGAAAAAAGTGACAGGTGCCACTTTTGTTATTAAACGCCAGCCTTGGAGACTCTGAATTACAAATGAGACTTCTTATTGGCTGCATGCGTGAGGGGTCAGGGGATGACAAGGCATGACCCGAGCAGAATGGGTTTCAGTTCAGTGCACCACTCCAAAGTCTTCATTAAACATGGACATAACATTTGCACTTGTTTTGTTTGTTCTAGACAGTTTGGATAATTACCCTCTCAAATGGTGTGCACCCGTGTAGATTTGTGTATTTATCCAGGGGAGGGGGAGGGGGTGCGGAAGGAGAAGGAGGAAGGTTCATTGCGCTATTTATTTTAAACCTTCCATGGTGATTGCATTTCTCAACCTCCACCCGGAACCTCATCATTTGGTCCTTAAAACTGCTTCTGCGGGTCATTCAATTGAAATTTCATTTGATTTTAAGGGTAGCTCTTCACTTCACACTCCCCTCCCCCATGGCAAATCTGAGAACCCTCATTGGCTCAGGAAGGAACTCTGCCCTTTGCCAGAAAGAAAATGGAGAAAAGAACTGAGCCCTAAAGAGAAAAGAACTACCAACCTGTGAACCTCCTCCCACTAAATAAAAGAGGGCAGACAGGTAGGTAGGCAGGAATATACACTACTGGCCCTTGTTAGGTCCTTAAGGAAGGAATCTGGATGGGACAAATGTTCTGAGAAAGCCATCATCTAGTAATCTGAACACTGACTTTCAGTCTTCAGTACAAAAGGGTTCCAAGGTGCAGTTTTTCTTGACAAATTTGACAGAGAATTAAGCTTGTTGCTGGTTCATGCTGATTTAGTAACTTGATTAGCAAACGGCAAGCTCCATTCCTGTCAGAAGAGAGTCTCTTTTTGCTTTGCAAGAAAGGGAGAAAAACAAGGGTGCCCGCACTATAATAAACACCTAGTAAAACCCAGTCACTAAAAGGGTCTCACTAAGGCTGGAAAAAGTGATTTCTACAGACAGAAGGGATTTTTCTATTAGAATGGATTTCAGAGTGCACCCAACCATCATAACATACAACGAGAGAACTCTCATTTTTGTCATGCAGATTACTTATGAAATATATTTTTATCTTTGAAGTTAAAGTATAATTACATCAATCCTCCCTTTCCTTTCCTCCATCTGTTTTATTGTTCACATTCTATATTTCTTTCTCCTAAACATCTAAATATCTACTCAATCTGTATAATACAACTGAATATATATATATATATATATATATATATATATATATATATATATATATATATATATATATATATATATATATACAACCATGGTTTCAAGGCTGACAACTTAAGGTTGGAAAACCTATTGAAGTACTTGCTCTACCTAGGGATTGCTCTTTCTCCCAATTTCAGCATTCCTTGCTTGCCTGTGGTTCTTTGTCCTCGGTTGGTGCCTCCTCAGACTTCCCCCATCCCTGTTAGTGCTTCTATTAGCATCATCCGTGCTCTGGTCTTATTTAGGGTACCATGCTGTCGAGACTTTATGAGTGCACCTTTCCTGTAATTTTTATGAGATGCAATCTCACATTAGACTTTCTATTCATTTGGCTCTTACAATCTTTCTGCTCCTTCTTTTGCATCATTACTCAAGGCTTAGGTAAAGAAGGGACTTGCCAATTTAGCAGGTGACCAGTTCTTTGTATTTGGACAGGTTATGGTTTATTTTAATGGTCTCCTTCTATTGCAAAGAAAACTTTCTGTGATGAGGGATGAGAGCTACACTTTTCTGTGAATGAAAGCCAACCAACCAAACAAACAAACAAAACTTAACAAATACTTGAATGGAGGTAGGGTTTTGTGAGGTGGCAGTTATAGGTTCTCTTCCAAGATAGCTTGTTTTAGTACCCCTAGGTAATTGGCTATGTTTTCTATACCAGGCCTGATTTTCTGCCTATCAAATGAGCCTTAAGTCTAGTGAGAGTGTTGAGAACCACCAAGGTATGAGTGCCATTGTTGTACCCTAGTGGTTACTACACAGTGATGATCAATATACCTAATAAGCATCATAGCTGGTTGCTTCCCATCTTTGGAAGCTTGTTTGGTGCCTTTCAATACCATGAAAATTAGTCCTCAAGGAGTAAGTTAAGGTCAGATTTATATCAGGTTGTCTGCGTCCTGTGTCTGAAGTGAATAATGACCAGCAAGAGGTGCTTACCTTCCACTCCTGGGAGTCACCCAAAGAACAACAAAAAATAGCCTGTAGTGTTTGGTGAGTCTCTTTGACTTTCCTCCCCAACAACTCAAAAGAAGGACTTTTGTGGCTAGCCACTACTGGGGTATTTTGTTAGACACTCTTTGCCTCTTGGGCAGCCCAAGTGAAACAATTTCATTTAAACTATGTATGTCCATGTATATACATAAGTATGTATGTATTCTATGCCACCTTAGACAAGCAATAATATTATTCCACGTGGCATTTTGCACCATCCTTACTATAATTTTACCCTCTTCCCTCCATTTCTTTCTGTATTGGCAGACCCTCCACTTTTTCATATTAACTGCCTCATTTTTCCGTTTGCCCTTCAAATCATTCATTTCCTACTATTCCATCTCTAGCCCACTTCCATGGTTCCCTTTAACTTCCTGTTTTCTTCTCTTGCATATTTTCAAAAGCAACTACAGTTAACATTATTAAGCAGGTATTCTAATACATCCAAAATGCTTCAGTTACTCAACACATTTTATCATATCTCATTATGCATCCCAATTGCTATTGTATTATCATCATTTTACTTATATATTTACTTTTTGCTCATTTTAAACTGAAAAATAGAAAATTATATATTCTCGTGCTTTTTGACATGATGTTTTACTATATATGTGTTCATTATTGAAAGACTAAATCAGGCTAGTTAATATATATATACTGTGCCATACACAGTTACCTTAAAGTTGAGTATTCTGCAGCAATGAGAGATGATGAAAGGACTTATACATGTCACAAAGCTAATAAATCACAGAGCTGACATCTGCATTCAGTCGCCAGAGAAGATTGTCTTAACCATGTGCTTCTCATGAGACATGGGTCGAGAAGGAGGAACACATAGCAAATAACAAAGGCTTCTGGACAGACTTTTAATGCCCAGCTGGAGAGTTAATCTAGAAAGAGAAGCTGGGGTCCAGAAGCTTACTCTAGATTTTTTTTCCCCCTTCACCTCCTAAAAATTGCTGAAAAGAGAAAGATGGGCAGTACTCACTGAGGGCCAGGGTATGCAGCATGCTCCACTAGATATCGTGTTAAATTATACCAAGAAAATGCTTTTGAACTTAGGAAACTTACCGTCTACTAGGAAGCTAAGACATGGAACAAATGGAAGGAAAAGTTAATGGAGTTTTTGTGATTTCAGGACATGCATGCCTGATGAATGGGGCAAGTAAAATCAGCCAAGTGATTGTTTCATCTAGCAATTTAAAGCAATACTTGATCCTTAAGATAAACTAATTAATCATACTTTGATTTAAGAAATATCACACTAAGAGTAATTGAAGCAGATTAGTTAGTACCTTTTTGGCACACAGCATGCCCAACATTGTGACATTAAGATGCAGGTCGTTCGTAGGCATTCTGGAAAAAAATATAATTCAATCTTATTCCCTACAGCATTCTATTGCTCGGGAATATTATTCGAATAAAGTGGCAAAGTACATCTACCAGTAAATAAATGTGCTACAATTGGTAAAATAACAATACTAACAACATAAAGATCTGTAAAAGACAATGTTATGCATACTGGAAAAGAGAGATAATGCTAGCATGTCTCAAGAATTTCTAGTACGAAGTATTTTCTGAAACTCTAACTTTACCTAATTGAGTGCGTTGTAAATGGGAAATTTAAATGTTGAAATGTTGAGGGACCCTATGGATCCCTATGGGAACCGTGAATTTTAAAAGAATGTGTATATCTAGAATACACACACACACACACACACACAACACATATATATATATATACATACACAAATACCTATATACATACATGCATACATACATACACACATAAATACATAGATATAAAACGTGCCTGCTCTGGCTGTATATGATTTTCAGGGCTTACTATTTGGTATTAGATACCCAATTGGTGTGCTCTTCCCCGTGGAAGTCTGTTTCCATGTTAGCATGTTTATTGGTATCATTCTAGTTCAAATGTGTAGGAAGCCATATTGATGAGCTTTAATAGTGCAACATCTGACATTTCTGATAGACAGAGTCACCTGAATAAGACAGCTTGCTCTGAAATGAGTATGATAGTCAAAAAATGCACTCAATCTCACAGTGAGAATGGAATCTCAGAAGGTGGAAGAACTCGAGCCTTATGTTGATACATTTATTTTAGAATAAAAGGACATGAGATGATTGACTAAAATAATTAATAAAGTGTAAAACATGCAAAATAATAGATTCTTTTTTCTTTTTGTTCTTTCCTTCTTTCTTTCAAATTTGGAACAGCATGTACTAATGTAGTAGACATAATGTAAATAGTTAAGAGTAGGCAAAAACAGGCTCTATGGCAGACATGTTACCCACGGGAATGGAATTGTATCTTTTTTGATGTTTTTGACCAGTGTCTCATGATACTGCCCAAGAATTTCTTTGAACTTGTAAGCCTCTCACTGTTGCCTCTTAAAAAGCTAGGATTGTGGGTGTGTGCCACCACATCAGAGCTGGGATTATCTTAAAGAGATAATTAGGATTAAGATAAAGAACTCCACAGTGACGATTTCAATACTATTATACTACTTCCATGATATATGTGTGATCATGTTAAATATTTAACAACTGGAGATTGTTGAAATATATTATGATGCACATCATAATACAATTTGGTTGTATTAATATTATATGAGGTGTATTTACTGACATAAAAATACATTGTGTCCACACAATTGCATTAAATGAAAAAATTAGGAGGTTAGGGAGACAGCTTGCTGGGCAACTTATTTGTCATGCAAGTATCATGATCTGAGATCAGATCCTTAGCACCAGTGTAAAAGTCAAATTCACAGCACAAATGTTGGTGATCTCAGCAATAGGTGTGAGGGGAAGAGAATCTCAAGAGGTCTGCAGAGGGGGTAGCCCGGTGTATGCTGCAGAAAATCCCTGTCTCAAACAAGATGGATGGAAGGCAAAGGCCCACACTGCTCTCTGACTTTCATAAGCTCTCTATGTCAAACATGCATGAGCATATGCACACACACACATATGTACAAACATGCATACAAAGGCATGTGATATACAAACCCATAAATGGAAAAGAGTAAAATTATTTTCAAGTATGTATGAGTAATGTTTACACACAGAAAGATCAACAAGCCAATGAAAAGATTTCATAATAATATGATTTATTAAAAAACATATAGGAGACTGACACATCTGAGGGTAAAAAACACTTAAAATCTCTGGAGAAGTAGTAAAACTGTGCTGAGAAATAATGAATGCTTTAATTACCCAAACCTTGACGGATGAGTAAAAGGCAGGACGTGACATATTTCTTTCTTTTACAAAGATTATTTCCTTGAACAAGCAGTTCAGAAGCAAATGAAATGCACACTTTTGACTATTGCATTAAAGAGCTGAGTCAGAAGCAATGGTAAATGAGTCTGAAACCAATTAAAAAAGAATCTTTGCTAAAAAGAAAGAAGCCAGTCTGATTCTTAAGTACTTAAAATGGGATCAAGATGAAAGAAATCAAGGAGGAAGAACAATGTGCCTTACTGAAGGCTTCGTCGTCTCAAATCCCACTGTGTATCCACTGCACGCACGCACCACTTTCTGTCTGGCAGCTTCTATTAATATCCACCTGGATAACCAACCAAAGCATGTGCGCATCTGAGCATGTGTGCCAGACAGGGAAGAATGCATGGTCAGACTGTTATTCACACAGAGACAATTGTTTGCTATGTCATTTCTGAGAAAAGCCATGCCTTCCTCTCTATGAGTTTGCATAGCAAAGACAGAGAGTCCAAACAGAACATATATATAAAGTCGACAAAAACCATTATTTTCTACTTGCCTGTGTGAGGTTTCTAGCACTGTTTGTCTTGTCCAAGTATAAGGACATTCAGAGAGGCATATTTTAGTTGGAAAAAGTACAGAGGACAGCTGCAAAGTAGTTAGAGTGATAAAAAGCAATATCCCACAGCAATAAAAGGACTCAGAGGAAAAACATAGTGCAGATTAATAAATATTATTCTTCCAGTTATCAGGAAGCACTGGGTCATTTTTACTGTTTATCTTATTTACAAACCTTGTTTATAAACTCATAACTTATTTGCCCAAGTTATCTGGATCTAATCTAATTTTTATTACTCTCACCTCATGAAGAAGCACACTCTAGCCTCTCATGTTCTGTGACTTCAGGCAAGGTGATTTACCTGCCTGACCAGTACTCCTCTGGTGGAGCAAGTCTGATCATAGAGATGGAGCTATTATGAATGGAACAGAATCAACCCAGTGGAAAGTGGTTTGTATAGTGCAGACCCATAGGAAGCAACGTGTGAGAATGATTATGGTAAGCCAATATTTTACCGAAGCCTGCATAATTCATGACTCAAAAATTCAAAAGGATGCAGCTCAGTGCTTTAGGGTGCTTGCCAGCACGCATGAAGCGGTGGAATCAGTCTCAAATACAGAGGCAAAAAGCATGTGGAATTTCATCCAGGTATGGTGCTACCTGACTGTGCCCCCCCCCCCCAGCCATTCACAACACAGAGGCAGGAAGATCACAAGATTGAGGCAAACTTGGAGAACCAAATAAGACTGTCTTGAAATTAAAAAAAAAAGGTATCATGTATCATATCAGCAGTAGAATGCTCTTCTATCAGTAGTAGAATGTGATAAGGTCCTGAGTATAACCCTAATATAGCAAATAGGTTTGCTTCCTATTGTACTTTCTATGTGATTCAACAAAAGTTAGGTATTTGTACTATTTCAAGCATTTTTTTCTATCTGTACCACTTAATATCTGGCTAACCTATGACATCATCCCAGAAACATGAGCAGCCTCCTTTAAAAAGTCTACCCGTTTCTGCTTACATAGCTGATAAGAAGCTTGGGGAAGGTGGTTGTTGTTTAAGGATGGGTATTGATGGAGTTGGTTTCCCATCCACATTTATGTATTCTACAAGTGTGAGAATCTGCCTCATTTTGGAAGATCAACAACAGAGGCACTTTTTCCCTTCTTTGAATCATGTAAGGAAAAAGACAAGAATAGAGTTAAATTCCTCCATTCCTGTTTGTTTTCAAGTTAAGGGAGCATATTTTCCAAGGGGGAGGATTAAGCCAAGAACCCACAGCTAAAGCACACTTGAAGGCTGATCAGAGACTCGAAAGTAGTGTTACTAAGGAAAGACACTACGGACCTGATGCCCCAGATGTTTTCCTTATTTATGCACCACTGTTTTAACTTGTCCTCTGACAATGGTTCTGTATCAGATAGAGAAGCAAACGGCATTTTATCAACTATTATGGCGGCATCTCTTAGACAGGAGAAATCAAGTCAAAGATGACTTGCCCTTTTAAATTTTATGTTTCTTGTTTCATGACTGGGATGAAAAGAGCTGACATTTTATGAGGGAAAGTAAATTCCTAAAACAGATCAGAAGGGACACACTCAGTGATGCTTACATATGACAACATATCTATCGAAAACTAGAAGCATGCTTTAGGGACAAGCTTGATTTCAGCAGAAAAACCTCTGTGGACCAAAAATTGAATCTCTCCCTTAAAACTTAGCCTCAGCCAAGTCATGGGCTACTCTGTGCCTCAGTTCCCTTAGAAGTGAGGGATGAAATCCTATCACATCCATGCTTAATTCATTTCATTTAATATGATTTAAATGACTGTTTTGAGGCTTCAAGGTGCACTTGGTACTCAAGGGAGCTACCTAATCCCTAATACCATTTTTTAAAGTAAAGAAAACTACTTACCAAAGAGAGACAAATTAAAATTTTGCCACCATTTGTTTTAACTATTATTAACTATGGACACATCTGCTTTAAAAAAAAACAGATATTTCTTTGGGAAGCAAATACAAAATAAATGGTTTCACTACTTGATATGTAAATTGTAAGAATCTACAACTGCATTTTCCATGAAGGCTGGAAGAGGCCTTAAGAGATATAACTGTTTACTTCTGAGAACTTTGATTTAAAGCAGCAAGTGATATTCCAGGGAAGAAGTCCAAGCAGTCTTGAGCCACATCTCCTTGCAACTTTTAATACATTAGTTAATTTTAAAAATGTTTTCTATGGGGAGGGAGGATCCAGGAAAGGGGGAAATCATTTGAAATGTAGATAAAGAATATATCGAATTGAAAAAATAAAGCCTTGACTGCTTAAAAACATGATTTCTAAAGAGTCACTATATAAATTGTCATACAGTACTAAATAATTTATAGCATTTCAACCACAAACACACGTTTGGTAAATAGTGACAAAAATGACAGGAAAGTTATTTTATATTTATTATATATATATATTATATAATATAAAAACAATATTATATACTATGATACTTTTATATAATATATAATAAATATTGCTTATATGTGTGCATTTATATTTTCTATTTCACTTAATGTGGATATAATCAAACAGTAGATCAACTCCCAATTCCAGACAGGAAGCCATGAAAGCCCCTGATTCCAGTGCTTAGTCATCAAAAATGTAGTCAGAGTCACTCATCAGGAGAAGTGGCTGGGTGCTTTAGAGAAATAGAAGTAGAGCCCTGTGTATTTTGTCTCCAGCGAGGTATCATTGGTGGTTTAGATACTATTTTGCAAAGACGATGTTCTACTAGCTTTCCGATGCTTTGGTAAACATTATGACCAAAAGCACCTTGGGGGAGGAAGAAGTTTGTTGCATTTTATAGTCCACAAATGGGATTCGGAGCAGGAAGTTGAGGCAGAAACTGAAGCAGAGGTCATGAAGGAACACTTGTTTACTGCCTGGCTACCATGGCTTTCTTGTGGCATGTGAAGGAGTCAGCTCTTGTGAAAGAGACAATAGTCTGATACAAGTTACCTTCCTTCTACTGACTAGTCCCTATTTCATAAAGATAAATCAGAGGAAGGATTTTCCATGAAGATGTTCTCTATCCATAGGGAACCTATTAGAGTCCTACTCAGAGCATCTTCTCTGATGTTCAAGAGCATCCTGTACTTTCTCTTCTAACAAATTCAGGGTATCATATCTTATGGTGAGGTCCATGTGAAGTTGAGGTTTGTGTACAGATAAGAATATAAATGTATTTCTCCTCTTTATCTAGCACCAGTTTTCCAAGATAGTTTCTTTTTTACTGAGAGGCTTCTTGAAGATGCGGAACTACTGTTTAAGGATATCTTAAAAACTTGATTTGAGTCAAAGTCTAATGAATTAAAGCTTCGTTTGCTGTTGTTGGTAAATAAGGCTATGCTTCTCAATAAAATAATTAACTAAGTTTCTAAAATGAATTCTGAGCTCGTTTTTAGATCTAGGACATAGAAGGAATGTGTGTTCACACAGTAATTGAGGAGCACAGCTTCCCCAGTGAGAGATTATAGAGTGGTTGGGAAAAAACTTCACATCAAGTTAATGGAGAACTCTTTGTGGAAAATATCCTTTCTCCAATTAATCTTCAGATTAGAAGGGTATCTCAGTAGGAAGGGAGAGGTATGGGTAAGCGATGGGAGGAGATAATTCATGCAGAAGAGAAATATCTGAACCAATTTTTCCAGGGTTCTTTCCAACATCACAAATAAAATGTTAACTATGGAGAAAACCTGTTACCACCAAAGGACTATACTGCCAAGGGGCTTGGTATTTCCATAATGGTAGGGGAAGAAGAGACAGCTCAGATTTCCATAGTATTTTGTAATTAATTTGGTGCCCTTATGGAAAATTAATTGGTTTTTCTGATAATGAAATAGAAGGAAATAGTCAGACTCTGACATATTAAAAGAACTTCTCTTTAATAGAGGCAATGTCAGCTAGGATAATGTGGTCTTGCTCCCTCAGGTGTCCAGATGCAGTTCCAGGGTAGCCCAGGAGAATGTCAGCGGCTGAACAGTTAAGCAAGCTTCCCCCTTGCAACTAAAGCTAAGCAGATTAATTAAAACTTAAAAGCATTATGATTTAGTTATGAATAACAGTTTGTGGTGACAGAGCTCCTGTCTATAATTTACCATCACAAAATGACACCCGGGCTCGCTGCTGCTATAATTAGCTTTTGATACACCATTTCTTGCAAGCCACAGCCTGTGCTTGCTTGCAGATGTCCTGCACATATTTAAAAATGGTAAACATTAATTTGTAGGGATGACAGCTGTGGGTCAAGTTTGAGGTTGATTGATAATTCCTTATTCAAATGTGTGCCTGTGTTACTTCATTTGTCATCTGCTAGCGAAATAGAAAGCTGTTCTACCACATACCTAGTTAATATTTCATTTTTTCATAAATTATCTGTAAAAGCAAAAGCAATAGAACTTAAACCTTTCTCCACTATATGGCATGGAATATTGATGGAACTGAGGGTTTTAAAAAATTATTTTGCAGCCAGAAGGCTTATGATTTGTTAATCTGACACCTTGTATTTGCACAGTGCTAAGCACACAGTGGGGCTCAACAAATGCTGCCCGATGACTTTGAAGAGTGCAAAATACTTCCTGCATAACAGGCCATGCTTGGAGCAAGCAGTTTTCTCATTTTATAAACAGCCACAGCAGACTTAGGTAGGTTTCCTAAGAGGCAAGGAAGTGATACATCTTTGGGCCACGCCTAGCTTAGGAGTTCAGAAAAATGATCTATACTTACAGGAAACACATTCTTCCTGATATATTGAATTACCCTACCTGAACACCTCAGAAACTTTTCTTCTTTCTCTTTTCCTCTTTGCCTGGAGGTTAGAGGTACCCTGAAACACAAAGAGAACTTTTTCCCCACTTTCAAAATTTTTCCTCCTACAAAGCATTGAAATTGAAGTAGTTGAGTTTTTCTATTTTCTTCCTTCATTCTTCCCTTCCTCCTTTCTTCCCTCCCTCCCCCGTTTTTCTTCCTTCCTTCCTTCCTTCCTTCCTTCCTTCCTTCTTTCCTTCCTTCCTTTCCTTCTTTCTTTCTTTCCTTCTTCCTTCCTTCCTTCCTTTCTTTCCTTCTTCCTTTCTTTCCTTCTTTCTTTCTTTCCTCCATTCCTTTCTTCCTTCCTTCTTTCTTTCTTTCCTTCTTTCCTTCCTTCCTTCTTTTCTTTCTTTTCTTTCTCTCTTTCTTTCTTAACCAAACTAGCCAGTAGTTTTCATCTTTGAAATTTCCATCTGAAAAGAATGTTGGCTAGTATTCTGTAACCATTTCAGACTCTGCTATGTAACTTCAGTGTGAAATAATGTGACAAATAAGACTCACATTGCTGAAATAAAATAATTAAAGTAATTTTGGCATCTCAGACCCAACAGCTGGCAAATGATCAGTTTAGAGCAAATGTAAATGTCCCGACTCCTCAAAGCCTGCTTATTGGCATATATTATCTTAACCTGATTTTTGAAAACAATCTCTATCCTATTTCTGATCTCTTGGGAGCAAGCTGAGGTTTCAAAATTATCTGCCTTCCTGGACACAAGAAAAGCTTGTCTTTTCCTTTTCATAGTCACTTGCTAGTCATGAATGTGTTACTTGACAAAGCTTCCTAGTGAGTCCCAAAATATTTTCTCAAAGATTCCACATGCTAAAAGAAGAAACAAAAACAATATATTTTGGTGACTTGCCTAAGATTAAACCTAAATTTGCAAATGAAAATGAAATATGGCATGACCTTATTGTTAAGGGTGAACTCTGTTTCCCAACTAAGGTGTTGACATTAGATCTGTCTCTTCTGTCTATGCTAAGTAGAATTTTGCATCTGTGATTATAATATGTAATAGGGACTCAAATGTTCATGCTATCACAAGTGAGTAGGATAAATGACATTTCAGTGTGTTTTTCTTTGTGTATGAGCATGCACGCATACATATACAGGTATGTGTACATGTTTTGATGCAAAATATTTAATCTGCTACACTAATGGTCAAGACATATTTAGGATTGACAGTGTATAACTGAGTAGTTGTCAGGCTGTAGTAATTATCATACTGGGGCAGAGGGACAAAACAATATCCTAATGTTTTGATGAATAATACAAGATTGCTTACTGAGAATAATTATAGCATTTTCATTTCATATACTCAATATTGTTAAAAAATCAGTGATACTAAATTGTTAATATAAATGAAAATTTTAATGTATAAACATATCAAAATAACTATAAAAATCTATCTACTAAGATTATAATCATTCTGATAAAATTTTAGCTACTAAAGATAGTAAATAGCAATTAAATATAAACTGGAAATAATTTAAAATACCTGGGAGATAGAAAATAAAATAATATTAATTAAGTATTGAGATTATGCATGGGAATACAGCTCGGTGGCAGAATCTATGTTTGACATATACAAGACAGGGCTTTATTAATTATACACAACCCAAACCAAACCAAACCAAAACAAAACAAAACATTGGTGTCAAAGATATCACTGATATCATCATCAAAGGGAAAGTGTATTTTAGATGATTATCCAGTTGGAGGACCAAGTGCTTAAACTATAGAACAATTAAAATTACACTGGTCATAAATACGTGAGTGTATTTTTACAAGTTATGTGTGTGTATATATATGTACATGTGAGGACAGGTATCCTCACAGTCCTCAAGAGGGAGAGTCAGCTCCCATTAGCACAGGCACTATAGGTTATAGAGCCACAAGATGTGAGGTCTTGGACCCACACTTGGGTCCTCTTAAAGAGCTGTCAGGGCCCTGCAATGCTTCTGATCACTGAGCCATCTCTCCAACTGCTACAAACACATTTAATATAGAGAGTGAAAGAGCTAGATGCTTAACTTACTATTTGCAAGATTCAGATTTTACAGTTCTTGGTTCTTTCTGTCATCATTGTGACAAGAACATCTCTGTCACTTCATTCTCTGAAACTACCCAAGTCATAGTGACACATGTCTGAAATCCCAGTGCTTGAGAGGCAGAGGCAAGCAGATCTCTGAATTGGAGACCTGCCTGGTCTATAAAATGAGTTCTAGGACAGCCAGGACTACACAGAGAAACTCTGTCTCAAAAGACAAAAACAAAAACAAAAAATGAAAACAAAACACACACCCACAAACTCAAACCACAAAACATAATCAGAAACTTTTGATTTGATGATTTATTACTGTAGGAAACATTCTATGCTACTGCTCACAATACCCTCTGGTTTTTGGACTCACAAATGAGATTCACCCTAATTTTACACTAAGAAGTTTTGCTGTTTCTAAGAGGTTGCTAAATAATGCTACCAATATTTTTTGGAAGATTTATACCTCCCTGATCTTCAGCCACCAAGGAACTTGGAGCACATGTCACTCAAATTTAACAAGTATATGTAAAAACATTTGCTATAAATTTTGGTATACCAATTTTAACGCATATTTCATTATGGGTCTGTTTTTACCTTATGGGTATGAGTATATATAAGTGTACATGTGCATGTAATATATACCATGTATATGTGTGTGTAATATATACTATGTATACATGTGAGTAATATATACCATATGCATGTAATATATACCATGTGCATGCCTGGTACCCACAGAGAACAGAAGAAGGCATTAGATTCTTAGGAACTGGAGTTACATATTGTTGTGAGCTGCTATATGGGTGCTGGGAACCGAATTAGAGTCTTCTGCAAAAGAGCAAGTGTCCTTAATGACAGAACCTTCTTTCTTGATGAAGCATCTCACAATTTACATGTCTGTGCTCTTTGTCTCTTTGTATTTATTTACTTTTTCATTTATTACTTATTTTTTGTGTGTTTGTGTAATCATGTACATATGTGGTTTTGCATGCAGCTATGCATGTATGGAGATGAGAGGACAACTCAGGCACTCCTTGCAGCATGTGGGTCCTGGAGATCAAACTCAGATGTTCAAGCTTGGTGGCAGCCGACTTTCTTTGCTGAACTTTCTTGCCAGGGCCAGCACTCTTTGGTGGTGGTGTTTTTCTCTGTTTTCCAATATTTATTTTTCAGTAGTGTCATGGCGAGAGAGAGAGAGAGAGAGAGAGAGAGAGAGAGAGAGAGAGAGAGAGAGAGAGAGAGAGAGAAAGAAAACTATTAGACTGGGGAGGGGAGAAAGCAACAAAACCAGAAAACAAGCAGAACAATTGTATAATTAATTTAGATGACCTAAATGGTCTACATATCTCTCATATTTTCTTAACAAATCAAATCTTGGAGTACTTTCTTATTGCGCATGTCCTCTTAACTGTGAGCATCTTCCAATATGAGTTTCTGATAGGCAGACATTAGTTCTCCTTTATCCCAGAATTTTTAGCCTGAGCAGCATTTTAGCCAGAATACAACATAAGCTTGGTAGAAGCTCTAATTAGAATGCTGTGTGGCACTAAATATTTCATGATGCTGTGAAATATTTTGTCATTTAATATTGATTCTTTTGATTATTTTCTTTAAAGCAGGAATAAAATAATCAGGAAAAAAAGAAAAAAAAGAAAAGAAACAATCTTCCTGTGCTTATAGATGGGGGTGGGGTAAAGGTGGGGGTCGGGGTGGGGGTTGGGTGGGAGATGGTTAGGTTGATGATTTTTCTCCTGCATGAAAAGGACACAGCTCTTTTGAATTCAGCAGCTGAGTGGATCCATATGCCTTCCAGGCAGAATGTAGCCAGGGTAATGCTACAGATAATGTAATTAATTAACCCGTTTGTAGTCTCAGGATCTCAAACTTCTAGGTAATGGCATTTGTATAGTAATTTTCCTTGGTTCTATATAAGATCTTTAGTAGAATCACAAAATAAGATTTGCATTTAAATGTAAATGGTGGAAGTAAGGCAATGAAAGTTATTAAAATGAACACTTGATAAATTTGGATAAAAGTAGCTTAGTACAACAGTGTATCTTACAGGATCATTTGTATTCAGGAAATCATCGGCTAATGCCCACGGTTGGCTTTATCTCTGCTTTATAACTTCTGCTCTGGTTTGGTTTGATAATCAGAATTTCTTTTAAGATAAATAATGATTGCAAATCGTCAAAGCAAAACTGTGGGTTTTTTCTTTAAAAAAATCCAATTCACTCACATTGTTTTAGACTGTGCTCAGTGTAAATCTATACCAAGGTATGGATGAATAGAAAACCTAAGTGAGTGATTTGTTGAAATAAAGGCCAATAAGTCATCAGGTCACATCAGCACTGTCTTCCTACAGGCCAGAGTGTCATGCCAAAGACAAAGGAACTTGCTTAGCTAAGGGGAAGTGAGACTTAGAAAACTCTCCAAAGAACTTCTATGTAATTAAGTTATACATATTTCTAACATAGTATTAAATTGCCAGCTCTATTTGTTGTATGCCATTGGAAAACACCACACGATAAAACCCCCATTTTTGGAAAACACCTCTTTACATAAGTTTGGTATGTGTTTTACTTTACTTTTTCTCTGTCTCCTCTTTCTTCTTACTCTCTATGCCCCTAACATTAGGGCATATTACTAGAATCTAAAAGAACACATAACTAAATAATTATTTCACTATTATATCAAATTCCAAGCATTCTGAAAATGGTTCTCTTTTCTTTACCCAGTACCTAGATCTACCACATTTTCCCCTTTTAAGTGAGAAATCCATGGTACTATGTCTAACATTCATTTATATTCATGGCATTAATGGTAGCTTTTTAATTTGAGCCTTTAAGCAGCCATATTACAAGAAAGATCTGCAATATAATCTTGCCCAAATGTTGTTTCAATGCCAATAAAAACGAATGAATAGACTGGAGTCTGTAGTAAATAAAACCCTGTTATTTTACTTCTGGGACCGTAGTTCTTACACAATCTAAGGTCTATGGATGAAAATGAAGTGTTTACTCCATTTCATGTGAAGAAGAGAATTTATAGCAAAACAACAATGTCAGTAAACAAGGGAAGGGAGAATCTAATAACTCAGGAAATAGAAACTGTACAGTGGAGGAAGGATATGTCCGTCAAGAGACTCAAAGGATATCTCATGCTCACTACGTTCCATAAACAAACATCTAGATCTACTTTCAGAAAAGACAATTTTTCTAGCCATAGGGGTAAACATTTGTACTTCTTATTGACTGGAAATGTATAATGTCAAGTAACCTAGAATTGAGGGGTTTAGGGACTTTAACAAAATATTTGAATTAAGGACCTGTGAGATAATTTCCTGTATGAGAACTAGTGTTTGTCATACTTTCTAATCATGAGCCATTGATCAAACAGATCCTGTAAATTTAAGGTTTATGAAACCCAGAAACAAACTGCTTATAAATGAAAATGATATATATTTCATAACTTTTTCTCTCACACAGGTTCACTTGACTTGGTGTATGCAACTCATTCCTGGGCAACACCTACCTTGCTTGTGTTCCTCTCCCTTCCCAGTACAAATACTTGGATACAGTTTAAGCATTTCATCTTTTTGCTTTCTTCTCTATTACATTCAGTCTTATGCACTGTTATCCTTGTGAAGGTAGAAATGCAGGAAACGGTTAGTCTGCATGTGTGGCATCTTATCACAGTCTCCCCAATGTGCCTAGTATCAAGTCAGAACCCCAGGAGACTAACACCAAATAGAAGTGTACTGTACAATATATGTAAGTGCAGAAGATGGCCTTGTTGGACATCAAAGGGAGGAGGGGCCCTTGGTCCTGGGAAGGCTCAATGCCTCAGTGTAGGGAAATGCCAGGACAGGGAAGCAGGAGTGAGTTGATTTGGGAACAAAGGGAGGGGAGATGGGTTATTAGATTTTCAGGTGGGGGGAGGAACTAGGGAAGGGGACAGCATTTGAAATGTAAATAAAGAATATATCTAATAATATATGTACGCTTAATATATGTATACACACACACACACACACACACACACACATATATATATGTAAGCTAAAACACAAGAGTGGAAGGACCTAAATTCTTGACCTGGTACCTGGTGCATTAGTTAGTTTTACTGTATCAGTGTCTAAACATACAAAAGAGAAAGTAAAGGTAGCACTTCAGAGATCTCAGCCCACAGTCATCAGCTCTCTGAGTGTAGACCTGTGACTTTTCTGAAATAAATGCAAATTAGTTGGTTATATTGTATATGTATATGTGTATGTGTATATGTACGTGCAAATACACACATATTTGCATGTATGTATGTGTATCATGATTCTCATACATATTCTTGATATGCATGTGTGTATAGCCAGACTCATATATGTACATACACACACACACACACACAGACACACACATATATATATATGTATACACACACACACACACACACACACACACATATATATATATACACATATATATATACATATATACATATATATATAGGCAAACATTCATGGCAGCATGAAAATGTGGTGAGCCTGCTCATCTCACGGATGAACAGGAAGCAGAGAAGGAGGAAGAGAAAAGACTGCGTATGTCCATCAAAAGCATGTCTCCCAGTGACCAACCTATTCTTTCCAGCTATTTCTGTGCTCCTACCTTTTCTACCACTTCCCAAAAGAGCATCCCCGCATGTGGACCAAACATTCACCAGATAAGTGGTGAGGAACACTTCCTATTCAAATCACCAGATACATAATTTCCAATGACACAGTTGTTATACATATGAAACCATAAATGTGATTTAAACATCTACTGAGTTTAACATGCCTGTGGTACTAGTAAGTTATTACCTATAAGGGAGATGTAAACAAAAGTTTCAGAACTCATAACTTGTGATTCATGTTATCTGGTATCTAGTCCACAATTCTGTCTTTTTCTATTTACTTAAACCTGGAAGGGGAAAGAGAAAGGGAATCTACTGTTCATTTATATTCTCTACAAGTAATCCCTATAGTTTTGTCTTTCATATTATTTGCATGTGTGTATGTGTATCATGATTCTCATACATATTCTTGGTATGTATGTGTGTATAGCCAGACTCATATATATATATGTATGTATGTATGTATATATATATACATACATATACTTATACATATACATATATACACACATATATACATATATATATACATATACACATACACATATACATATACAATATAACCAACTAATTTGCATTTATTTCAGAAAAGTTATTTCCTCTAATTTTAACTATTTCTGTGAATCAAAGTAACAAAAGTGTAAGGCCATTAATGAAGATTTTCTGTTCCATCTAAGGAACTGCAGGACCATGTTTAATTTCCAAATTTATAAGCATCTCATCCCTCTAGATCCACTTGGATGCATGCAAAATTTTCAGCAATGGCATATAGATCTGCCCTAAGAAAATTTTATGTGATTTATAGAGGTTTCATGAAATACTCTATTGCTTTTTAAATTTTAAATTTGTAAAATTACAGGACCTTAGCATAAAAGGTCTCACGCTGCCTCTCCCTTTCTGTTCACAGAGATGATATTGTGTTTCCCTTTGCCTCTCTTTCTTGCTGCTGATAGGGAAATTATTCTTTATATTTAGTTATAGGTTATCTCCCACATATATGTGTCTCTTGGTACAGGGCCAAAGATAAGCATTTTAGAATACAGAGCTGAATAAATTACCCATAATGCAGCTGATGCAGTACTTAAAATGGCAAAACCTTAATTAAATTAAGCACTTTGTGTAATACACTCAAATTTGATATTATACTTCTATAGAAATCATAATTATGTTAGAGCTCTACAGAGAAGCACAACCAATGAAAAAGAAAGATAATAGATAGGTGTCCACATGGATATTCACATTAGATGTGGGCACAGGGTCTTGGGGGCAGGTGCTCGTCTAAATCCCCAAATCCAAAGGCCAACGGACTAGGAACTCTATTGTCAATCTGACTGTAGAGGAAATAAAATATCATAATACAAGGAACACTTGCTCCTCTTTTATGTGTTTGGTCTCTTCCGACTCTCAGTTGGTTTAGTGGTGCCCATGCCCATCTGTGAGGGCAGACCTTGCTAGCTCAGTTTGGCTATTCACATTTTAATGTCTCCTTGGGATGCTCTCATGTCCACATGCAGAAACCATATTACATTACATTATCATAAAGCTATAAATGTAGCATAACCTCAGCTATATAGAGCAGAAAGATGGGAGAATGAATGTAAAATACAAAACTTTTAGGTTGAATTTGAAATTACTTTCCAAATATCATGTGATGAGTATATATTTCTAGAATTTACTGTTTTCTTCCATATCTACTGTGTGATAAATTTTATTCTGGATTATATAATACTTCTGGAACTTACTCTTTGGTATAACTATAAATTCCTTTTACATGGAGCAAAAATAATTCTTCATTGATGCTGAGGAAATTACACTGGATCACTAATCATACAGCTAACAATAATTTTTATCATTACATTTGTATTCTTACAGTTGAAGAACTGGGTATCAGGGAGAATAATTAACTTACTAATGTCATGCTGCAAATTTGTAACAAGTCAGGGTTTCTATTTGAAAGAATTTTTAAAAATTATATTTATTCATTTTATGTATTAATTTTTTACCTGTGAGTATATATTATATATTATATATTATATATTATATATTATATTATATATTATATATTATATATTATATATTATATATTATATATTATATATTATATATTATATATTATATATTATATATTATATATTATATATTATATATTATATACGTTATATGTTATACGTTATACGTTATACGTTATACGTTATACATTATACATTATATATTATTATACATTATACATTATACATTATACATTATACATTATACGTTATACGTTATACGTTATATGTTATATGTTATATGTTATATGTTATATGTTATATATTCTATATTATATATTCTATATTATATGTTATATTATATATTCTATATTATATGTTATATTATATAGTGTGTGTGTGTGTGTGTGTTTGTGTGTGTGTATGCCATACAATACAGAAAAGAGTATCCTAATCTATGGAACTGGAATTATGAATGGTTGAGAGCCATTATGTGATTTCTAGATTTCTAGCCTGGATCTTCTGCAAGAGGAAGAAGTACTGTAAACTGCTAAGGATTCTCACTAGACCCTAAAGATTTTATTTTTAATTTAAAAGTTTGTTTATGTATATTGGCGTGTGTGTGTGTGAGTGTGTGTGTGTGTGTGTATGTGTGTGTGTGTACATAAATGCAGATGCTTGAGTTGTCTAGAGGATGCACAGAAGTTGGAGTTACAGGTAGTTCTGAGGTTCCTCACATGGGTGCTAGACACTGAATATGAGTCCTCTGTGAGAGCAGTAACCACTAAAGCATCTCTTAAGCCACACAAGTCATGTTTGGACTATAACTTTCTCACTTCAAGTGTGCTAGGCTTGCACTGTAGCATACTCCATTTTGTGAAATCAAATTAAGGAAAGCAATGACTGAAGAAGCAGAGTGCATCACATCAGTGGCCAAGAAGGAGGTGGCGAAGAAGGAGGTGTGTCCTCATCAGGAAGTAGTACATCATTCCCACACTGACAACCCAGGCAATTCTTCCTGCTTGGGTCTCTGATCCTTGAGATTCATCTGTGCAACCTGTGTGAAATATGAAACAATTTCATCATAGATGTCTTCTGAACACTTCAAATTTTCCCAATGAATGTTTTCTGTTATTTCACTTAGCAAATGATTTTGGTTGTTTTGGCTAACAATAATTCTTGTCTGATGAAAGGTATACTCCAAGCAGAGAGATAGAAAAATAAAAAAAAAAAACAAAAAGCAAAAAAAAAATTATGTATCTTTCAAGTCTAAAAATAATATATGATTTGGGATTGTATTCACATATTTCATTTTCTTCTATTAATAGTTGCCTGTCTATTCAATAACAGAAAATGCATGTGCAGAGCGTGAGCATTAGTAACATAAATTTGGTATGTCATCAAAAACTTCTGTGGAAACCCAGAGATAGATAAGAAATAATAAGGTTTATGGATTCATTAGCATTTGAATGATGAAACATGTTTATGTGTTTCCCTTTTGATCAATACTGCCCTGCAGGAAGAGTACTGTATTAATTGTCTTTCCTTGCCTTCTATTGTGAACATCTGGGGGCCGTACAGCCAGCCCTGTAGCAGGGTATCCCATTGTGCCAGTATGGTAGGCTTTCATGTTTCCATTCTATTACCAGCAGACACATATATTATCAGGGAACACATAGAAAAACATCTTCAGGAGAACTTCTCTATTCCTCCTCCTTGCTTTAACTGATCCAGCAGGCTACCGTGATACATTTGGTGATAAATTTGGCGTATCATTAAGTTCTATGTAGTTGTATATAGCTTAGCCTGAGCAATTTTATCATATGCTTTGTATAATATACATCTGCAAGCTATTTTATTTCAGCGAATGGAGTTCTGCCACACTGTGGATACTTCTTTTTTGTATATGTGTTTCATCTTTATAATTATTGAAGCCTTTCATATGCATAATACATGTATGAATTTTGCATATATATGAGGCTGAGACAGCTTCAAAATCAAGCAATTTACAATCAAGATTCCATCAACATCAGAGATATGACATAAAGCACAGACTTCCTTATTTTCCAGTGGTTATGTTCATGAACGTATTCAATATGTATACACCTTTGTCTCCTTATATGTGAAATAGGGACCTTTGTTACATAGTTTATGAGATTTTGAAGATACAGAGTGACATAAATGTTTCAAGAGCTTGACTCATTGGATGAAGTATTTTCCTTCTCCATTTTCCATTTTTTAAATATCCCAACTTAGAAACTGTTCAGAATGTCTTTATATATAAGTAGAAATAACTGAAAACAAGATTTGGGACAACTGGTTATTTTTAAATAAATATGCAATATAAGACTTATATGGAGGTGGCAGAAATTAACCTATGTTCATCTTGCATTATAACGATCTGCCGAGGTGCTGACCCACTGACATAGAGGGTAATGCTGCAAAAACAAGCAAGTGGGTGTCTGGGATCGTGTGGAGATTTAAATAAGCCCTGGGTAAAATATAACCCGCATAGTCTATGCACGGATAATTAAGGACTTCTCATATTTAGTCTCTGTGCTTATAACTTGGTGGCACGCATCTGTGGGGGAAGGTAATCCAGGAATTAATGGAGGGCAAATTCAAAATGGCCCTGAAACTTATCTTGCTGTAGAGAGTGATGCTAGCACCTACCAGGTTTCTGCTTGTTAATTTCTATGGTTGCTGCTACTGGGGGAAATTGTCTTCATTTGCATTGTCTTTCAGTGACCTACCTGGAGGCGCACACCTGCAGACACTTTGTGCTCACAGAAGTATCTCTAGGGACACAGACCCACATCCATTCAGTGCAGTCAACTATGTTAAAATAACATCCTGGGCAAATATTTCAAACCTTAACATTTCAAATGTTGCTTCTCATACTGTTTTACTCATGAGCAATACCTATCGTTGACAATGTGACTTCTTGGTCTGTCCTTTGCCCTCTGTGTTTTCATTACTGTGTTTTAATTGTAGAGATTATAGAACTATATTCATCATGTTTACCAAAAGAGGAAAATGAGATTTCTGCTGAAAATTAA
The DNA here is from genome assembly GCF_947179515.1 of Apodemus sylvaticus. Classification (NCBI taxonomy): domain Eukaryota; kingdom Metazoa; phylum Chordata; class Mammalia; order Rodentia; family Muridae; genus Apodemus; species Apodemus sylvaticus. The sequence continues at coordinate 89,183,129 of NC_067480.1, forward strand.
AAGAGGATAAAAGAAAATAATGAAAAAATGTAATTGGAAGTATGAGTAGGTATGAATGTTTTATAAAGTAAGTATGCATGTATGATTACTTATTAAAAATAGTATATCAGCCATAAAAGAATTAGCATTTGTGTATTAGCCCACTATAAATATTTTATTCTAAATATAAGCATATATTTATTTATGAAGGAAAGCATAATTTTTACATGTAACTTAAAAGTCTTGTACATTTAAGTGTATATGAATCTGTGTTTTTAGAGATATAAATTCCTTTGCAAGGATCATATCCTTCAGGAATGTTTGGTATCAAAGTGTTTCCTTTCTGGAACCAGCTTTCCATTTTCTTTTCTTTTTATTTATGTGTGTGTACATTTAATAATGTAAAAATGGATTAAGCTGCTATGGGATTACAAAAGCAAAAATGATGACCCTGCCTCAAAATGGTCAATATACTCATAGTAAGCAAATTAATAATCTCTATGTTTGCCTTAGAGTTGCTAGCTGTAGGGCACACTGATCAAACAAAACTTCCAAAGTGATTAAGTAATTTGACAATGTCTTAAAGTAACTTGTGTGTAGTTGGTAGATATTAAGTTACTCATTCTCTCTCTCTCTCTCTCTCTCTCTCTCTCTCTCTCTCTCTCTCTCTCTGTGTGTGTGTGTGTGTGTGTGTGTGTAACTTGAATAGTTTTAGAATGTCTTATATAAAAATGTGTTTAAGATCTGTCTCTCCACCATTCTACTTTTATCTAGGGTGTTGTTAGTCACAGAATAAAATATGAGGTAGTTTATACCATGCAGTATTCACATATTAATCTTAGTTTAATAGCACCAGCAAACATTCCAACAAGAATACTCTTAGTAGCCTGGATCATTGTGAGAGGGAAGGTAGAGAGACACAGAAACTAATCACATGCAGAGGTGGGATGTGGTTAGGTGGTCATGAAAATGGTCTAGACCTGGAGACTCGGACTCTAAGGATGCTTAACAAAGGAGCAACCTTCTCTAGTGTGACTCTAAGAGCCCCGGCCAAGTTCCATTGGTTTATGATGTGGCCTCATGCATTGACACAGTACAATGGTCATTCTCCTTATACACATGCTGCTTCCTCTCAAGTGTCTAGTAAGATTCATGGGCATCTAGATTTCCCGTTTACTTTCCAGGTTTACTATGCCCCGCATGGACTGTTTAGACATTTCAACAAAAAGCAATGCTTGAAATGCTGTGCCAAAGGAAAGACACTATGTCATTAAGCCATTCAGAGAAATCAAAAATGCAAGGGATACTATAAGGTACTTCTAAAAAATTCATCCGTAGGAGTGTAGTGCTTATATCTTGGGACTAAATCAAGTATGACAGTTTGTGATTTCAATAGTGATCACTTCCGATTGATTCCCTTCGTGGAGATTATCCAGTGTCTCCTGTGCCCCTTTAGGGGCATTTATTTTCTTTAGTCTCGAAAACTAATATCCGCATGTGGTACAGATTCTCCTTAAAGTGGCAGAAGGTGGTAAGGGAGTGACTATGTGGTACCTAACCCATCTGACACTTCTTCAACACAACTCTATACTTAAGGGTTAGGAAAAGCTACAGATGAGAAGACAGAAAGACTGGAAGAGCCAGGGGACCAGGATGACTGCTGCTTAATAGTGTCCCCTAGACACGAAAGGAAAATGCATCCATCAAATGTCAACGCGGTCACCCTAATAGAACCAGCATAATAATGACACCAGTTGACAGGGCAACTCACACAGGGAAAATTTCTCATGGTCACACCCCTAGATGAAGTACCACAGGCTGCTGACAGAGAATCAGTTTCCTCCACGGAGGACTTTCTGCACAAGCTGTGCAATCCCAAATGGTCAGCCCAGGGCACACATGCATGTGTTTGAGCAACACTAAATAGATCCAGTAGATTGTACATACATTTGTACCCGTGCATGTAAGAATATTAAAGTAAAGATCATGGATTTGTGGAGGTGTCTCCAGCGGAGTTAAGGTGGGGGAGGGAGGTATGGGAGAGATGAAAGATGCAGATACTATGCTCAGGAATAAAGTTCTCCAAAAAATTTTTAAATTTAATTTTAAAAGTTAAAAACAAAAGAACTATATATAATGTAGAATTATCTCATAATGGCTGTATTAATCATATTTCATTTGCATGAAAATGTTTGAAGGAATCAGTATTAAATGGGCTTTCCAAGAAAAAGACTGCCAGTCAACACCATACGCACGTGCGCGCGCGCGCGCGCGCGCACACACACACACACACACACACACACACACACACACACCTCTCCACTAGATCCTGAGACTGGCTCAGTGGGCTCTCTTTCTCTTACAGAGCTAATGGGAGTTTTAAAAATCTAAAACCAAAGACCCATCAACTATTGATAAAGTGTACTCAAAGGGAATACCTGGGAAGAAAATGGCCTTGTATTGGCATATTGCAGAGTTAGAAGAGCCAAGAATAAATCTTTCCTAAAGCAGACTCAGGAAAAAGCCTCCCACAAACCTGAGAATATTAAAGGACTAATTACTGAGGCCTTAATTTGCAAGCTCTGTTCCTTCTCTTCCTTGACTCTCCTCTAACCACCCCGCCCCCCCCCCTCCCCCCCCGACTTCCCCTAGCCCTTTCAATATTTCTGTAAAAGAGAAAATCAGAATGCAGGGGACAGTGAACTCAGCCACAAAATAAGTCAAGGGAGAAATGAAGTGCTAATTAAGAAAGCCAGGGTGTTATGCAAATGGATAGTGCACGAAGGAAGGAAGGCAGCCTAATGGAGGTGCCCTGAGTGGAAGGGGCGTCTTCTTGCAGACAGCTGGCTCCCAGGAAGGTCAGGAGCAGGCGGGCGAGGGAGCATAATCCTTCAGATTGGCAGCTCTGCCCCCTGGTCACCGTTTGATTATCTCCCAAATTGCTGTATTTCACAGAGATAATGATTTTTTATGGTCACAGATTTGAAGACAACTGCTGTATCCTGAGGGTTGTCGTTCTGCAAGGAGACGAACTGCTTCCTTGTGGAGAGGTGGGGGGGAAGAGGGAGCCTTCTCTGATTTTTCCTTTCCTTCTTGACTTCCTTCCCAGAAGGTTTTATTACCATCGTGATAGAACTGCATGTTATGATGGGAACCACCCCTGTCCTAATTAATCCCCGCCCCTCTGCTAGTCTTTAGCCAGCTCTCCTATCTGCTCTTCCAAGCATTCCAGAACCTTCTCACAGGCCTAAGGCTGTTTCTCTTTGTAAGGATTAAATTAGCCTGGACTTTTAGCAGGGGAAGGTTCCCCCTGGCAGCTCCCAGGAACTAATGCGAGTATGTGTTCACATACTTCTTTACTTGAGGGCGACCTCTAGTTCCGAGACCTCAAGGTGGTACGGACTGGAAACCTGTCTTTTACTTCTGAGTTGTCTAGGGTGGAGACTTGCTGTCAGACTGTCTCTGTCTCCGTCTCTCTGTCTCTCTCTGTCTCTATCTCAGTCTCTTTCTCCCCCCCCTCTCTCTCTCTCTCTCTCTCTCTCTCTCCTTTCCTCCCTTTCTCTCCTCCTCTACCTCTCTCCCCCTTTTCCCCCTCCCTCCCCTGTCCTTCTCTATCTTCGTCCCTCTTCTCTCTAATTTTAAGGTGAAACATTCTTAAATTACCTTCTAATTTTTTGTATAATTTTAATATTTATTAGATATATAAGAAAATTGTATACCAATAAAATGGATGTTGTTTATTTGTGTTTACACAGCAAATTAAATCTACACTGAATATTTGATACTGCAGAAAAAGCGCTTTGAACAGTTTTCAGAATTTTTTGATGCTTTGATTTAACACCTGTCATTCCTGAGGATGAAATTGCACATAAATGCATAGCCCCCAAATGGCAGAAGTTTACTTAAGAGTACTTCAGAAATTGCTGGAAATTCTCTTCTCTCTTTATTTCCTTAAGTTCACTTAAAAAGTTCACGTGAGTCAGGTAGCAACTTAAAAACCAGTTTTTAAAGTAAGTTAAAAAGTCTAACAATACAATTAAAACTTACAGTAGCTTTATTCCCACATGTTGGCTAGTGAGGCAGGAAAATGTTACAATGTATTTTTTTCCAATTAAAGCATTTTATTTCTTTTTCTTTCTTTCTTTCTTTTTTTTTTTACATTCTTGAAATCATTTAATGTAAGTTTTTTGATGGTTCCTGGGAGAGATTAGGGTTTTAGTAACAATTGTTCATTAGGAAGGTGTCAGCACAAACTCTGGGGTAAATGTAGTTTTACAATGGGATGGAGAACTGCAAGGTAGCAGCTCCATCCCAACAGCTGGAAGGGTTCCCTCTGACCACTGGATATTTGACCCTAGTACTGCAATGGGGAAAACCATTATGCTTCAGTTTGGGCAAAACTGCTTCAACGTTGCTTGTCTTTGAATATTTATTACTAAAAAGCTTCACAGTGGTTTCTATTCAAATCATGTCTTCTTAACTGTTGTAAACAGTGTGGCAACTCAGTTGTCTTGAGGTCTCTCTGGTACTTGTTTAGAAGTTATACATTCTTTATATCCTCTTCCCAACCAATACTCAGACTTCTTTTCTATTGCACTTAGTTAATACAGTTTTTTAAAATCACATATTAGTTATTTATACAGGAAGGATTTTTGTGTCTATTCACAGAGCTGTCAGAATTTTAAAAAGGGAAGATTCAAAGACTGTATTTCATACGTGTGAGTGTTTGGCTGGCATGCATATATGTGAAGCACATATGTGCCTGATGCTTGCAGAAATCAGGGAGGGCACTGGATCCCCAGGAACTAGAGATGCAGATGGTTGAAAGCCACCATGTGGATGCTGGGACCTGAACACAGGTCATCTGCAAGAGCAACAAATGCTCTTAACTAATGAGCCGTCTTTCTAGATCTCTCTCTCTCTCTCTGTCACACACACACACACACACACACACACACACACACACACACACACACAAGGATTCTTAGTATTAGTTACATTCCCCCACAGAGTAAAATTGAGTATTTCTGCATGCACTATCTACAGCTCCTGGCTTCCTTCTTTTAACCTTGTTCCTACTCCTAGATAAATTCCAAAGAGAGTCCCTAATCTCCCTACAGGGAAGGCATACTCTCTAGCAGTTGGGATATATACATACTGTGGTACATGCTTTTTAATATGTTTTTCTTTCAGTGTGCTCAAACAGATATACATTAGGAGTAAAGAAACACCTCTATACGATGAGGCAGGAAGCAAAGAAGACAGATGTGTGTATCAAAGAAGTCAGTGCTTCAGGCAGGAAGTAAGCAGCTTTAAACAATACCCTGCAGTTGGACATTAAAAATTTCCGTTGTTCCCAACCCTGATCTTCCCACCGGCTCTTGACTTTGAATTGCAACTTCAATATAGAATATAAATATGTATTTATGTGCTCAGGCTAAAAACCTAGCAATGGGTTGAGTGCTGAATAGAGAAGAACATGTGTAAACATGAGGACCTGAGTTTAAGTACCCCCAAGACTCACCGAAAAAGCTAAGGGTGGCCATATATGTGTCTAACTCTGGGGAGTAGAGACACAAGGATCCAGGTTTGCTTGGGTTTTCTGGCTGCTAGCCAAGCTCCAGATTCAGTGAGAGAGCATATCTCAAGGGAATAAAGATGAAAATGATAGAGAGGGACATCTTTTTTTTTCAGATGGTAGTTCTTTTAATTTTTTAAGGATCTTCAAAATTCATTTCCATGAAGTCTGTATTAACTTGTTCTCCCACGAGCAGAAGATAGAGTTTTCCTTTTCCCACACCCTCTACAGCAGATGTCAGATTTCTTGATGTGACCATTTGACCATAGTAAGATAGAATTTTTTTAATTATGCTTTTTAATTCGATACATTATTTACATTTCAAATGATTTCCCCTTTCCAGGATCTCCCCTCTCTGAAAGTCACATAAGCCCTCTTCCCTCCCCCTGTTCCCCAATCAACCCCTTCCTGCTCCCCTGTCCTGGTATTCCCCAACATTGCTGCACTGAGCCTTTCTAGGACCAGGGGCCTAGAGAGAGACATCTGATCACATCTGAAGACCTCTTTTGCCTTTGAATAGTCAGTCTCTCTCTCTCTCTTTCTCTCTCTCTCTCTCTCTCTCTCTCTCTCTCTCTCTCTCTCTTTCACACACACACACACACACACTCTCTCACCCTTCATTCTCATTCAATCTCTCATTTCTGTACAATTCCATTCTCTCATTACTACAATACTAAATTTGCCTTCAAAATATGCCCCCAAACTCTCCCCCATTCCTGGGAACTTCAGCTTACAACACTGTTTTTTCTCAGACCATCCCCTCTGTTTCAAATAACAGATTGCCTCCTGAATCCTCAACTGCTTCTCCCACTGTCCATTTGGACTCTAAAGTTGGAATGATGTTCAGAAATATAAATCATTTATACTAAGTCTTTTGGCATCTGCTTCCTCGGTCTCTCTGCCCCCTTTACATCCCCTTTTGCTGATACCGGAACCCATCAAAATGCTTTACACCCCAGGACCTATTCACTTCCTGTTCTCACTGCCTGCAATGTCTGTCCCTGGTCTCTTATCACATAGGGCCTCCTCACACTCTGATTCCCTTTCATACCTCCATCTTCGACTTTGTTGTCTTTTTTCAAAGCACCAATTCTCATCTGAGCCTCATTGCTGATTTACAACTCTGCTTCTTTATTGATCAACTTTCCTATTAGCACCCACATTCTAGGAGGGTGAGAACTTTACCCTGAGATATTTGAATTATTTCAATTATTTTTTTTAATTTGATATATTCTTTGACATATGAGATACATTGGGTGGTAAATGTATCTAAATAACTGAGAGGACTCCATAGAATGTATGAATCTTCAGGTAACTTTTTAAACAAATAATCTATAATATATAAAAACAAATATAAAAAAGAAATGTGATCACAGATAAAGTCTTATAAGTGAGGCAAACTTAAGTGTGCCTAGTAAAGTATCTCATCTCAGGCTAATTAAATTATATTGTACTCTCTGTAATCAAGGCTTAAGTAGAGATAATGGAATCTTCAACCCACAACCTTTATATCTTGGCTATTTATGGATCAGAAATGGTTTTGCTTTTTTTTAATATGATGGATTCATCTCACCTACATTATGTAGTCATGGACTCTAGGAAGGAGTTGGACCATTCAAACCATTTGGGTCACTATATTCATATTCTCTCTGTCTCTCTGTCTTTTTGTCTCTTTGTCTCTGTATATGTCTGTCTCTCTCTGTCTCTGCCTCTGTCTCTCTGCCTGTGTCTCTGTCTCTGTCTCTCTCTCTGTCTGTTTCTCTCTCTCTCTGTTTTTCTCATGCGTGTGCATGTGAGAATACATAGCTTTAAAGGCCCTGAGGTGTTCCTTGATAGGAACACGTGAATCAGATACACCCTGGAGCTTACTGAGGTTAGATCATGTGGTTGTATGTAGGTATTATTAGTATAGATTTCAAGTTGTTTTCCTTTGGAGCTAGATGTTGAACTCACAGCCTCACACAGCATGCCTGAGGTGTACTCTCAAGAAAGCATATTTAATCATATCATACTTAAAAGTTTCCTTGAAGATCCAGGTAATTCAAGGAACGTCATAATAAATAATTTCCCTTATTGAGGATTCTATAAATAACAAGGGTATAGGCAGCATACATGCCCCAGCATGTTATTGGTTCATCTCACACATGTCAGTTGTGAGGCCATCCTCTGTTTCACGCTATGCTCTCAAAAATAGTGAGTAAAAATAGCTTCTACATTTAATGATATATGGGTAGAATAAGAACCAATGGGGTCTTTAAAGTACTTTATGTATGAAAATGTTTCCCACACACTTATTATCCCTTTTATAGAAGAATAATATTTCTGTATTTGAAAATTTTATTTTCTAAGTAAAACTGGATTTTGGTATAATTTCTGTGCTGAGAAACCCTTTATTTTCCAGTAACCTCTCTGTTCATAAATTTTCTCCACTTTCCAATGAAGTTGTTGGCATGTTTTGTATTTATTTATATAAGTTCCTTATGTTTCAAAGAAGCATGTGTTACAAATATTTTCCCATAAGTTTTTTCTTGTGTAAGTTTTACATGCATACATGCACACACGCATGTGCATGCATGCGTGCGCGCGCGCACACACACACATTAATTAATTAATTGTATGCTTCATGATTTGATATTTTATCTTTTAGGGGGCAGTTAAATGAGTTGTTAGTTTACAGATTCATAAGATTTTCATTTTTCATTTTCTAGTAATGCCCCGTTTCCTCTCATTTGTGTTTGCAGCAATAAATATGTTGTTTATTGAATGAACCCCTGTATACAGCTATATATATAAACTTCAAAACATCCACAAATGTTGGTAAAACTAACATTTTCTGTAGAAGAGAAGTAATGTAGGAATTAGAAAAGTTGAAAAAAAACTTGTTTACTTTCATATAGCTTAGTGAGAGGTACAGAATTTTTCTGTCCATTTGCCATGCTGGGTAGAAGGCAGAGTCAATACGAGTTAAAATACTTGACTATAGAATACTACATTGTCAAGATCTTGGGACACACAATATCAGGAGTCAGTATGATCACCCTTTTTAAACCTAAGCACTTATCTGGCATACATAAGAATTTTAGGGTGAGCTGTTGCAAAAACCAGGTATGACCCAGATATTAAACTGAAGTCTAAAGCTGAGCTTATTTAAGAAATACTGTTGCTAGATGAAAGTGAAATTCTGCATGCTAACCTTACAGTATTCCCTTTGGAGTTAAGCTTAAGTCATTAGTCAAGTATATACCTATTGAAGACCTTGAATTAGACATTGGTAGGCTTATATATCGTCATCACCTGCTCTTGCATGACACCCATGTAGAACTGCAGAAGAAAATAATGGGTTATATACTTAGTTGCTAATATCATCCACAAAAAGGGAAGCCAAAGATGTCTCAAAGAGGAAAATTGTTGACACTGTTCTCTGAAAGGACTTCTGGTTAACAAATTGATCAACTGGGTAATATCAATACAACTGAATATTATACTAAACAAAATTAGATGTACTCATTCTGCATATTTAGCAAAATGAGTATATTCTGAAAATAATGATTTCTTCTATTACCTTCTACTTTTAGTATTATATTGTTAGACCTTGTATCTAAATATAAAATAATTGAGTTGGGGTTAATTCTTGCCTGAAGTGTGAGCTAAGGGTGTAACTTTATTATCTTGCATGTAGTTATTCAGTAGTGTCCATTTATTAAAAAGACTATTGTTTCTTCATTAGCTGATGTTGGCATACTTGCTGATCATATATGTTGAGTGTATTTCTGGAACTCTAAATTCTAGCATGCTCCTCCATGCATCTATCCTAGAGATACTCTCATGGTCTTCACCACTGTGATCATCACATCATGTCTTCATCATTTTGTCATTTTAAAGTGAGGCAATATACAATCCCATTATCGTTCTTCATTCTGAAGATCATTTTGTGTACTCTAGAGAGTTCTGAAATAGCAGAAGAGTTTTAGAGGAGTTTTGGGTATAAGTGAAATTCAGCGTTTATGGGGATGAAGACTGGATGTAAAGTGACTTACTCTGTATGGGCTTGGCCTCTGTTCTGGCAGAAACCTATTAAGAATGTTTCTCAAAACACTCAAGAATGAAAGGAAGAAAAGGTGACATAATGGCCCAATGAGGGCCTCCTCTTCACAAATTTCCTACAAACAACTGGAATACTTCTGTTACCTAAACTGGAATTGCATAATTTATTAATATTAACAGATACTAATCACCAAATTAATACCAGTATTTTGGCTTCCTAGATTTTCATATTTCTTGTTCTAGGGACATTATCTACTGCAACTATTAGGCTTTCTCTAAGATGCTGGTTCTCAGCTTGAGGGTCACAACCCCTTTGAGGGGTGTCAAACAATGCTTTCACAAGAGTCATCTCCTAAGATCATTGTAAAACATAGATATTTGTGTTATGATTCATAACAGTAGCAAAACTACAGTTATGAAGTAGCAATAAAAATAACATATGGTTGGGGGTTACTACAGCATGATTAATTGAATTAAAACATCACAGTATTAGAAAAGCTTGGAACTACTGCTCTGAGATATGCTATGGGCATGTTTGGTGAAAAATATTTCAAATATCTTTGAGCCATCATTTTGGAATTGAATGTTAGCCACATATATCATTTCATTATGATACATGGACTGGGAGTACACATGATAGAGTCACATTTTTCATATCCAAATAGATAAATAGAAAAAAATGAATTATATATGTGTACTTTCATTGGATGAAATCTATGATTATCTCCAAGTTCCTCTGATGTCAGTAAAATATTTTGTCACATGCAATTCTATGACACTCTCACTTATTCAAATCTTCTTGAAATGACAAATCAGTCTTGGGTTAAATCACAGAAGAGAAATATCACACACATGGTTAAAACAGAGAATATAAGACTTGTCTACTGGAAGTCAAATTCAAATGTTAGAAAACTGCTACCCAGGCCAAACAAAAGTATATGCTGGCTCTTGAATACCATGTCAGGCTGATATGTCCTCAAATTAGGACAGAGGATTATCTCATTAATCCAATAAAAGACAATGTGAATGATCTAGTGTCTATTACTTTCTCACTGAGAAAAAATATGCTCAGAGAATTATAAGAAAGGCACAATGAAGTACAGGAAGGTATAGAGACAGGTACCTTGGTTTCATAATCTGTCATCATAATCACAAAATATGAAAACTATATAGACCGCATAAACCACCAGCTATTTCTTCCTTACAGATTCCCAATTTGGTAACATTTCTAAACATCTAGAGAAGCATTCTCCTATAGCTATATAATATGAGTCACATGCACCAATTGGTTTCCTGTTGTCTCATTAAAAAATAAAAAGCAACAGATAAAATTAATTTTAGTAATAGGCATTATTTAACATAGTATATCAGAAATATTTTGGCAACATGTAATCAATATGGAAAAACTATTAATGAGATACTTCACATCTCTTTTACTAAATCTCGGGAATCATGTCCAATTTACACTTAATATACACCTCAAGAGATCCACTCTTAAGTCCTCAGTAGCCTCTTGTGGGTTATGACTGTCATTTTGTATAACAGTGATCTGGATAGTAGGCCAAGTTTTAATATTTAATACTTACTCAGTGTCTTAGAGATTTAATTAAGTAATTTAATTAAGTTTTGTTTTCTAATATGCAAAGCAGGAATTTCTCCAGTATCATAATTTCTGGAAAGAAGTTTCAGCAGGTGTCTCTCTTAAGATCTCATTAAGAAGTTTGTATTAACTCTAAGCACAGTTTTGAGATCCTGTGGATTTATGGCCTCAATTATGTAGGGTTTACACATATATACCAATGTTACCCAAAATATCCCTTCTTATAACATTCCCTTTATGAACCAGTTTTGTGAGTAGAATATTTATGTGATTTTGTGAGGAACATAAGGATTATAAAGGAACTATGCTTTTGTGCTCCTAACATAAATGGATTTGGAAGGCAAAATGGAAAAACTACAACTTTATGATAAACATTACTACCTCCTCTTAATGCATTATTATATTTTATAGCTAAATTACAATGGAACATTGGGGCATTTGAGTAGGTTGAATAAAGGCACAGAGGCAGTGAGGGAAACCAAAAATTACATTTGACTTATTCATTAATTAAATAAAACCTGTTCTCATACAGCTGCTACATCAGCTCAAGTGAGAAATATGCAAACATGTCGGCAATCTTCACCCCCATAATCCTGCCAAGTCAAAATTAAACAAAATGACCTCCCAAATTATTAAAGTCCAAGTGTTTAGGAAGGTGCTCTATGTTATAGGTAGAGCCACGTAGCACATGCCCCTTTATGTTTGTACTATATAATTGTATGCAGATGTACCCAGAGTTATGCAATAGACTCATTCCTTTAAAACGCACAGTACAAATTCAATATTAAATTCCTTTGGATGTGTTGGGGGGAGCCCATTAGTTAAGAAGTTCTTTTATAATGTGGTTAATCACCCCCTATTTCTCTATTTTTAGCAAAGTCAAATTTTAATATAGACATTTTACAGTATTTAAAATTGCAAACATTTTTCAAATGCTTCAGAAAAGAATGGAGCAAAAGGAAACTTACTACTACATGTCATGTCCACCTCCTGATCACTGGAATATGTGCCTTTCCTGTATCTAGGCTTCCTTTCCTTATTGGCATTCTCGGTTACCGTGTTTGTCTTCCCATCCCACCAACCAATGAGTGTCTTTTGGTTTCTACCTAAACCCTCTTTAAAGTCCTTGAAGAAGTTAAATACCTTGAAGGAGTTACTTGCATTTTGTGAAAATTAGTGAATTCTATGCTTTGTGACTTTATCAAAAATGTTCTAAAACAATTACTGTAAGTTTTCTATAAAAAGAAAATAAATGATCAAGAGTCTTCTTCATAGCAACACAAGTAGTCACACATACATGATCACGTATTTGTTTCCTTCCATCCAAAGAATCTTACCACTGTACTAGCTCGGTAACTCTGCCATTGTGGAGTATTGTAAACCAGTGACCCATAACAGCAGAAATGTGATGTTATCTCATAGTTTTGGAGACTAGAAATCAAAAATCAAGTTTCTGGCAGAGCCACACTCCCTGTAACTTCCTGTTCTCTGGAACTATCTGTTATATACCTGATTCCTAACCTCTGGTAGCTTCAGGCAGTCTGTTTCTTATAGATGTGTGCTTTCTCCCAGTATGGCTTTAGAAGGCCATGTGCAAATATTGTATTCATATAGGTCAACATACACTCCTTCAAAGGTGTTACCTAATCCCAATAAGAATGGCTATTATTATCAGTAAAAAAAATGGTGAAAATATGGCGATGAAAATATGGGATGAAGGAAATCTTTGCATGCTTCTGATGATAATTTAAATTAGTGCAGCCATAAACAGGGCAGGGTAACTTTAAAAAGTTTGTTCAGCCCTGGGATTACATACATTCAGGTGCTATTATAGGGACTGAACAGGTTGTATTTATGTATATGTGTAAAAATTAGCAATGAAAATGAGGCCATAAATTATAGAGGGGAAGATTGGGGGTGCATGGAGACTTGTAAGAGAGGAAAGCAAAGCAGAGGTGAAAACAATGTAACTATATTATCATTTCAAAAATTAAAAATATTACAAAATAGAACTAATATATGATTCAGGTGATTCCACTATTCATAAGTATGTATCCAAGAGACAGGAAATCGGTGGAATAGAAACATCCCCACCCATGTTCTTTGGAGCATTTTTGACAAAAATGTGTACCATTCTTTTTCAAGTGTGACATGACTTACAGTGTATGGACAATCATGTGTCTTTCATGTTCTAGGAAAAGCTTTCAAAGCAATATGATTAAAACTAAAACATGAACTTTCAGTATTGTTACTGATGTAATGATGAAGTGATTTATCATCTCCCTAAAAACAAATTGAGCTGGAATATTTCCTAAAAAATGACTTTCACTGTTTCTTCTCATCAGTGTATATAAGAAATATAGAATAGCATGTCTGAATAAGACAAAGATATATGGACATATTTATTCTATAGCAAAATGAAGGGAATTACCAAAATACTGGACGAGTACCTAGGTATATCAATTTGTGTTTGGGGAACAGATTCACACTCTGCATGAGAACGTGGTCCTCTGCTTGTCACATTCATTATATGTTGTCATATCACAGGGAACATAAACTTATATATTATCGTCCTAAAGTGATTCAGATGCACATTGCATACATCTAATAAGCAGGATCTATTAATCAGTTCACAGAGAGTCATTAAGTCCTTCCTTGTTCTGAACCTCTACTGCGTTTCTCCCAAGCCTCATCCCATTCTTTCTATTTCCATGTGCCTCCAAATTGAAGCCATGTATTTGGTAGATAAAAATTGTTATTGAATTTCCTTCACCTTGAGAAAACATTGTTTTCTTTTTCTTAACTTATTCATTTTACATCCTAGTCACCTGCCTCCCACAATCCTTCACCCCAGCTTCCCTCCTCTTCTCCTCTGAGCAGATGGGGGCCCACCCCCCACCCTGGCAATCTAACTTTTAAGATTTGAACATGTGCCCTCTTCCACTACTATAAAACTCCCTAATCTTAGAAAATTGTCTTAAAAGGTAAGTCAAACATTAATTCATTATTTTTACAAAAGATCAGACCTTCTGTACTGTGCAAATGCCATAGGTAGCATCCTTGTGTAGTACCTTGTGTGACTGACCCCGGTGAAGTGCCAGTATGTGGTGTTCAGCCTCCAGCACGCAGTTCATCTTTGAAATGCTTGATTACACTATCGAAGTGAAAAAGCCTTTGGTATAAAACCCAGGCACATAAGCACAACAAAGAAAAACATTCTGTTGAAGCAGTTCCAAATTAATTTTCTCTCCACATTTCACAATGCATGGTAACTTTCATTGCTCCTTCTATAATCCTACTTTTATTAAGGCTGAAATCAAACTCGGAATATACAAATTTTATTAGCACAGGTGTCTTACAACAACAATGCAAAAAGAACATTTTGCAAAGGAATTTAGAGTAATAGATAACGATTCTGTTTTTAATTTTGTCATTAAAGTTAGACTCCGTACATAGTAGGATCTCATAGCAGACATATTAATTTCTTTAAAATGGAAATGTTATTGATATTGGTATATACATTTCCTCTACCACTCAGTCCCACAATTGCTGAGTAACACGCCCTTCTCATATCATTTGATGTAGTTCTCTAAGATTTACCTGTGTCCAAACCAAAAACTAGCCCAGTATGATATGTACAGTTGAAATAACAATGATTAATAATTAAAAATGAGCACAGACAGAGCAAATACTTAACACAGAGAACACTTCCTACTTTGTCTTCTTTTGCTCAAAAACCCAGTGGTCTGATCATACAAGTCAATGAAGGACCAAAGGACTGCATAGAAGGCTTTATTTTCCTTAGCCCGTCCCAGACGACCAGTAGTTCTTAACCTTTGGGTCATGACCCCATTGAGACTTGAATGAACCTAAGATCATTAGAAAACATAGATGTTTACAATGCAATTAATAACTGTAACAAAATTACATCTATGAAGTAGTAACAAAAATAAATTAATGGTTAGATGTCACTGCAACATAAGGGGTTGTATTAAATGTATTGAAGGGTTATAGTATTAGAAATATTGAGAACCACTGCTGTAGATAATAACATTTATACTAGAAACTATATACATTTCTTGCATAAGTAAATTCATGCTTCTTTTGCAGAAGCAACTTCTATATACAATCAGTAACTTGCAGAAAACCTCAACAAGAAAACCCTTAAAAATGCATGAATGAAGTGATTGGAAAACTGAGCAATATATATCCTTATCTTAAATGAAAAATCAATTGCATAGGAAAGTTCTGTTGCATGTGTATTTAACATCGCAGAAATGTCCATAACTTCAGGGTATCATCTATTACTTAACTCTCAAAACAAAAATCCCACTGAGCTTCTTTTTCATTGAGTTGATGATGTTTGATTCGTGTTTGCAGAGTATGTTTATGTGGCAGTAGCATTTTCTTGGATCTCAATTCTTGTATAATGGCCCAATATCTGTCTAGTGTCCTTACATGATTTGTCAGATTTCTCTGACTGCAGAGCATAATATGATAATGCTTATAGTAAGTTTTCCTCAAGATTCTTCTACAAATACTATTTTGAACAACTGTTATGCATTAATTCTTCCTTTGTGTAAGTTTCTAGGGATCTGGAAAATTAGGTTCTAATTGTAATCACATTAAATACAAAACAAGGCCTATTCTGAAGCTGTGAATACCAAGTAAAGGAAATTTGCATTGGGTTGTCTTTAAACTCATACACTAACCTAACTAGAATGGCCCATGATATTGTTTCTGCTAAGGGGAGGGGATGGAGACTGGCAGATTCTGTAGGTGTATGGTCCATAGGAAGTTAAACCAAGATGGAAAGGATTTTTCCTTTGGACGTTTTAACTCACTGTAACTGGATTTGCTATTCCTATCAGAGACGTGGCTTCCTTTTGAGACACACTTGAGAGAGAACACATGCAGTAGAGCAAATCAATGCACAACTTTTGTAAGGACTAAATAAACGCAGAATACACGTAGCAATTATTCATTAAATAATGAAAAGAATAGGTAATTCCTATGATTGACACAACATGCTTTATGTCCATTACTACAATTAATTAGCATAAAGATGCTATGGAGAAAGTACAGACATTGTTTCATATGTGTTGTGACTCTGAGGATGCCTGTGTGTGGGTTGGGGGAATGGTGCATTCGGGTGTACTATGTGTGTGCTGGTGGAGGCCAGAGGTCAAAGTTGAATGTACTCCTCAATCTCTCTATGCCTTAGTTTTTAACCAAGGTCTCCCATGGGCTTGGAGCTCTTGGTGGCTTGGCTAGAGTATGTGTGTGGTAGGCAAGCCAGAGAGGCCTTCTTGGCCCTGACTTCTCTCAGTGCTGGTATTAAAAGGTGCGATGGTATGCCCAGTTTTTGGATGGCTAGTATGGATTGAATTCTGGTCCTCCTGGTTGCATGACAAGCACTGTACTGACTGAGATACCTCCCCAGACCCAAACTATTACCTTTACTTAATACATTTAACAGATATGGAAATCAAGATTCCAAAAGTGTTAACTTATTTTCCCAAGTTCAAAGAGACTAAATTTGTAAAACCCAAAATTAAAACAGAAGCAGCATGACTCAACGTGAATCCCTACTTTGAAGGTGTCACTCAGACTTTTTCTCCAAATAACATGTAATTTGGGATAAGGATTATTATTACAATGTCCTGTTTACATAAATTCCTGGGTCAATCTGTCATACTGAATTAACTAGACATGGTTGCATGTACCTGAAATCCAGAAGTAGAAGGAGGAAGTTTAGAATGTCAGGGTCACCTTCTGCTACATGGAGAGTTGGAAGACAACCCAAATATATGAGACCCTGTATCAATAATAATAATAATAATTATTATTATTATTGTTGTTGTTGTTAATGAGAGATGCATCTTTTCTAGTGCAACATATAGTTTTTAATCAACAAAATCAAAGTAAAATAATTACTTTCACAGCATAATTTATACAGTTACTTCAGTGCTCTAAGTACTATGTTACATTTGTATCTACAGATACAGATAGAAATAGAGAATCTTAGTTAATAGTCGCAACTCTGTGGAGCTATTACGACATTTACTCCAGACATGATGGTGCTGTAATTTAATTATAGTGATTTAAATCACCTTTTTGATGTCATAACATTCAGAGTTGGATAATAACCTAACATTAAAGGGAAACAGAGCGCCAAAGAGAAGAGAAGATGGAGGGAGGGCAGAGACCTGTGTGAGGGCTGTGGCACAGCGCTCTGAATGCCTTGCTGTATAAAGTGAGATTTTACTCTTAGCAATGGTTCGAAAACTGGACCCTAGCAAGATAATGAAAACTCTACTTTCAAAAGTTCTCTCTAACATCAAAGTAGTGGGTTGACGAGTGTGGCAGAGGCTGATTCATTCTCTCCCATTCTGTTACTCCTGGAAATAAGGACGACTCCACTTTCCAGATTCTCTTACAGTTAGGTTGGGTTTTTTGTCCAAGCACTAGTAAAAATCATATACCTTTCTGCATCATTTGCCCGCATTTCACCCTAGACAGACTCTGCAGTCTGGATTCCCTTTCCTAGTGACCATGGGCTCATGCATATAATTTGAATCCCTTCTCCCAATACAACTACCGGTTTCTATTTTGCTTTAATATTAATTTAAACAACAAAAAAATAATTGTTTATCTTGCTCTGAAATTAAAAGTTGGATGTCAATACTTTTCCTTTTTAAACTATGCTAATTAAGCATGGCTCATGGTGTGCAGATGCTACACAGCTGGAGTGTGGAAAAGGGCTATTTCCTTGGGAGCCCTAACACTAAGCTGGAGCCTCTAGTTTACAACTTTCTATTTTTTGCAAGGTAGAGAGTTTTTTTTTGTCGTTGTTATAAGACCTTTAAGGTGCTTCCTACAAGAAAACACTTTGATTCTGCTGTTGTGATAGAAAAAGATGTATCTCAATAATCCTTGCTTCCTGGAATCCATGCATTTGGTTCTTTCTCTCTTTTGTGAATTCAAGCCTGAGCTATGTGACCATGAGAAGTTTCTGAATATGAAAGTATCCGACTTTAAAGGAATGAATGTAGCTTTGTTTGTTTGTTTGTTCTTTTACCTTGGAGAAATATCATGAAGACAGACAATCCTTCCAGAGGGAAAGTTTATATAAGGAAGAATGGAGGTGTTCTGTCAGTATCTAGCACAGTTTAAGAGCCTCACAGTGCAGCCACATGGGAAGTGGATGCCACGGTGTGGACTAAGCTTTCACATGAACCCAGACACAGTTCTCCAGCTGAGTCCTTGATCTTATGAAACAGAGACAAGCCATCTCTGTTGTGACCTTTGGAATGAATGACTTGAAAAATAAACTTAGATAAGGATAGGTGATAGAACTAGGTGGCAGGTCCCAACAAAATCACACCATGCAGCAGTTCTCACGTGGGAGGCTGCTTGTGTGGTGAAATAGAAGCAGCCTCTGGGACAGGAAGGAAAGAGGAGATGGGTGGGGCAGGGAGAATGTAGCTTTTATTGGACCCATGGCACATGTGCACAGAGACATGAAGCAGGGGTCCTGGCCCATGTTTAGACACAGGAGCGAGGCTGTTGCCTCTTGGGCAGCTAGAGATAACATGTCTCATCACTGGGTTCCTTGAGAGCTGGCTGTAAAGATGCCTGGTGGTCGTGAAGTCACTTGTAGCTGTCCATGAATATGTCTGATTGCCGGCAAGAGGAAAAAGAACTGTCTATTGTGTGAAGACAGTCTGTTACAGTGAAGGAAAATAATATCGTCTCTAACAAATCCCAGCATAAAAACAAAGCAAAATTCAGGAATAGCAGGTCTGCCACTCTGCCTTAGATGTTAGTATATGGGAAAAGTTGTGGCTACTTTTACTTCATCGTTCTCCTGACCCAGAAGAAATCATAAGAGCTACTGCTGTGCTCTTTATGACTAGGGAAGGAAGCCAGGGGCACTGTCTTCCTTCGAATGATGAAATTTCCAAAGAGAAAGGCAAGGCATGTCTTTTAAGCTGTGAGGTTGGCACTCTTTCTGATTTGAATGAACTTCAAAGTCAAATGCAGTTTCAGAGTATTATCCCATCATGGCCGTGTGTTACTTGTAGCAGGTTGAGCTCTAAAATCCCCTCTACACAGCAGATTGAGATGTCTTTCCATTAACCCATTGGCAGTCCTTTAAAAATTGCCAGCGGATTGCCTGTGCCTACCTAGACCATAAGAAAGTTCCTATATAAGTCTCTACTGCAAAAATTCTTCTAAGAGAAGAGACAAGCATCACAAACCTGAGACTTACGAAGACTTCAAAACCGATGTCTGATAAAGAATGATGATTTCAAGAACCCATTCAAAGAGTGCTTGTTAAGTGCTTTTGTGGAACAAACCTGTTCCTGGTAATGGGCATTCAGTACTAGTAGATCAAACTCTTGTCTTCATGTTTCGGTGGGTCAATCATGTTCCTAGCTATGAAAACACAGTATTGGTAGATCTAGGTCTTGCCTTCATCCGTAGTCCATTCTACTGAGGTCAGGAGGTCAGGCATATTTGTTCTTCACTACTGCTGAGACAACTTACCCCAAGCTCAGTTGCTTAAAACATTGCCTTTTTATTGACTCTCATTTCTGTTTTAGAAGTCCAGTGTGCATCTCACGTGATTCAAAGAAATCAAGACGCAATCAAACTGCTTCCTTTCAGGATATGCTAAGTGAGAATCACTTCCTGGATTTTACTGGCTAAGAAAGAGATTGCCACAATGACTCAACTCATCGCCACCCTTATCCAGCTTCATGGCAACCAATGCTGCCCATGAATGTTCTGGATTTGTCATTTTTGTCATTCTCTTTTAATTTTGTGATAGTATTCCCCTGGATCCACCATGATAATTTTACCTTATTTAATTATACCTTTGATATTTTTCTTCCCACTTAAGAGAAGAAATGCAATGGTTCTGAAAACCAGGGCATTTTTAGGGTTCATTATTATTTTTGCCATATAATATATAATCTTGTACAGAAATGTTTGGGATGATTATTTGGTGTTCCGTTTCTATTAATATAATTAAATCTGTCTATAATATAAATAAATCTGTCACTTCTTATGATTTTGTTCTTGTTTTCTCTCATATTCTAGGCTCATGGTTAGATTGCATTGACAATTAATGACTAAGAAAATGTTCTTTTTAATTCTGTCTAGGAGTTTGGAGAGATTTTTCCCCTCTCCCATTTAATAGGTAAGGATAAAAAAGAACCTTATTTTCAGAGAAGCAAACCCAAAGTACTTGTTAGTTCCCTCTAAAGTCTTAGTGTATGCTATATTACTCAGTGACCTGAATCAGGACTAGTGTTGATATCTCATTGCTCAAAAGTGGTGTTCCTGGTAAAACCCTAAGGAACGAATTAGGCAGAGCAGGCAAGACTACCAGCAACAGTCACTGTCAATTTCTGGCTTATTACATCAAGATTTTGAGAGTGTCAGAATCTGTTAGAACTTGGTTTGAAATATGACACATTGTCAAAGACTTTCCATAACTGATAAGAGCCCCTTGAGCTTAATATGTGACGCTATATCATGACATGATTTGTGTGATATAATCCCCACATTCTTTGTTATACAGTCTATGAGTGTGGATGCATTTTATAAGTGTATAGCCTCCTTTTACTACACAACTCCCTTATCTTGAAACAAAACTGCTAAGCTGTATATCATGATGTTCTGCAAGCCACTTCATCTGGTGAGGGCTTATAGACAATTAGCAGAATGTAATGCAACCTTTAGGTGCTGTGGAAGATTTCTTAAGGAAATAAAAATCTGACTCTACATTCAGGATCCTTAAATTCTTGTTACTGTGACATAAAGCATATACATAAATGAACCAAAGGAGACAGCAAGTCAAGAGATCCAAGCCTGCTACGCGCTGAGGAGCTCTGGAAATGGGCTAGGTTCCCAGCAGCGTGGGAAAGAGTGAAAGGACGTTGAAACTCAAGGGAGACTTTGAAAGGCATGGCATGACACATTTACAGTGGGATGAAATCTGACATTTTATTTGACACTTAAACTAATAGACTAAGTTAAGTACCAAGGAAAGAAGCTATAAAATATATCAGGAGACATCCGAGTTCACATGTCTTTGTCTCAGCCTGGGTGTACATGTGCGATTCAGTGACACATGCCAAAAGGGAAGCATTTGATACTAACAAAGGCAGCAATAATGGGTAATCTTTTCCTTGCACACGTGTTGATATGTCTGTACTGTTTATCATTTAATCTTTATATTAATAAAGTAGCTACTGATATTTATGTTCTTTTTTTTAAAAAAAATGAAGATTACAGGATTTAAATGAAGACCTAATAGTCACAACATTAACAAATAACAAAAGCATTCTTCTAACTTACTGGCCTTGGGGAAATCCTTTTCTTCAAACCCAGTCCTAATTATAAGCAGCAAAGTTTTCCCTGCATAATTGATGGCTTTTGCTTTTGTTGTTCATAGGTGATTGAAAAAAAAAAAAAACACCAAAATAGTGGGGAAATTACGCTGGTGCTTGCATGAGTTTCCTAACTACGCTAAGGTTTTTTTAGTCCTTAGGGACACTTACAACACACTCCTTGAGAGTGAAAGCTTTACAAGTTTCTTCTCCTCATGCAAGAAATATTGAGATTGGGATGTTTGAAGTTCAGGTCATGTTTCGACTGAGCTAAGTTGCTGTAAAGAATAGACTAATGGAGACAGTCCTGTCTTTGTTGTTTAATTATGCATGTGTGTGTGTGTGTGTGTGTGTATGTGTGTGTGTGTATGTGTATGTGTGTGTCTATGTGTGTATGTCTGTGTGGGAGTGTGTGCCTATGAATTCAGATGCTTGGAGATGCCAGGAGCAGTCTCTAGATCCTCTGTACCTTGAAATATCCATTGGCTGTTGTGAAATATCCGGCTGTGAGTGCTGCGATCTGACTCCAGTCCTCTACTAGAACAACAAGTGCTCTTCCCAGCTGAGCCACCTCCCCAGCACCACTTGTTTTCATCTTTAAATGTACATCTTAGAAATGACACCTCATTAGTTCGCAGATACTGTCCTCATCTTACCTTTCAGTAAGGAGATCATCCTCCACTACAAACGAGAAAACAAACCCACCACCGGCATGCATGCTTCACAGCTTCCTAGTTTTGACTATAACAGGATCAGCACCTCGCACTCCTAGGCTCCTGCGCTCCTGCAGCAAGCAGGCAGTTGGTCAAACTTTGAGCCAAAATGAGTTCTTCCTCCATTAAACTAGGAGGTATGATGTTTTCTGTTGTTTTGATTTGTTTTGTCAGTTACCGTAACACAATATGACAAACAGTTGATAAATAATAACTATGTTGGCTCATATTTATCCATCTGATCTCCTGCAAAGCAGTTCTTGTCTGAGATACAGAGTGAAGACATTATGTCAAATGCCCATCCTGCTGGTGCAGAAGCTATCCTGTGCCAAAGAATTGAAATGCCTCCGAAGTTCCATACATCCCATGTCCCCACAGGCCCTCTCTGGTCCTAGACTTGCTGTTCTATTTGACAGCTCAGGTACCAGTTTCCACACTGTCTTAATCAGATATTTTCAAATGCATATACTAACCCACAAGATAATCCCCTGGGAAGCTTTTGTTCCCAGGGATTTCCTGGGAGCATTCATGTTTATTCTTTGTATATAAATTTTATATCAACCTAGCTATTTTCAACACAAAAGATGTTATTACTACATATTAAAATGCTTTTTTATTAAATTAGTAAGTTAGCAGAAGAAACCAGACATTTTGTGCTGTGTTATCATCTTACACAGGATAAAATAATATCTTTTCTATTATGTGTCTATTTTTCATGACTTGAGTAGAAGTTTTTATCAGGCTAGTTTTGCACATATTGTCTCCAAATTAATGAAAATGAGGTGATTTTTTTCATCATTATCTCTTTTACCTTATTATAAATTTATATGCAGGCTGTTAAATTTTATGTCCTGCTATCTTTTCTTGTTTGAGTAACTTTTATCATTTAATATCTAGGGATTTCTAGGCATTACCATATTGATTTGTCTATTAAATAAGCTGTTGGCTCAAGACCAAAGTATGTATATTTCAAATGTAAAACCTTAAGTAAGAAAAAAATGAAAGGACTGGGGGATAGCTCAGTGGTAAAGAGCACTGGGTGCACTTCCGAGGGCTGGCTTAATTTCCAGCACCCACACTGCTGCTCATGCCCATCTGAGACGTTTGCCCTAGGAGATCTGCTACCGCCTCTGGCCTTCACAGGTATCAGAGTCACAAGTAAACAGATGTGTATTGGAGAAAAACACATATGCACATAAAATACAAATTAATGTCTTCCTTCAAAAGAAAGAGAAAACAAATTTTATCAAAGACCTTTTGAACTGTGAAACACTTTGTTACATGACATGTCTCCTTATGCTACAGTTTATCGTCTGAGTCTACTTTTCCTAAGGTTCTAGTTCAAATTTCCATACATTTTAGTGGGCCTTCTTGGTCCCTTTCTCCATAAGCCCTCTGTATTTCAGTGCTTAACTGTGCAAAAAAAAAAAATCTTTGTTTCGTAGGAATATGGAATGGTCTACAGAAATTTTATGGAGCACAGAGTAGTGTAGGTAGAAATTGCAATCTTAAGCAAGTATATGCACAATAGTTTTGTGTTGTTTCTTGTAAAGTACCTTGTCTTCCCACCCTAGCAGCTCCCAGTCATTTCCATTTCATACTTCTTCACAACAGATTATTCCCATTTGTATGCATGAAATTGATTCAGAGAAAGACTATTGATCTTCTCGAGGACAAGGATCAACAAATGGCTTCAGAAGTAGATGGCTTTTTCTGTGACTTGCACTTGTTTGATTTGTTTCTCTTTCTGTTTTGTTTGGTTGAGAGAGGGTCTCATGTAACTTAGTCTGTTCTTCCATTTGACCTTTACCTTCCTTTATCAGCGCTGAGTTCCACAGTGCATGTAATTCCACGGACAGTTTCTGAATCGCTGGACACTGACCCAGGGCTTCAAGCATGCTAAGCAAGCACTATAACCGCTGAGCTGAATCCAAAGCCAAGGAATTCCTTCTCTGTGTGACATATTCAGATATTTCTAGGCTTTTGTGTGGGGGAAAACCCAAGGCCCCCGTATGCACTGATTTTTACTTCCAATGAGATGACTGACATTCATCCTTGGGTTACGAGCCTCTTAATTTATGTGAAAGAATGGTCAGTATAGTAGTATCAGAACATGGCAACCATGGTGCTCTTGAGTCTTTCAGATCCTAGTAGTTAGCTCTGTTTTGGTCCTCTGAAAACCAGATCCCCTTACATATTACACTGTGGGAAGGCCACCCCTCTCTTGACATCTTTTTTCTCTTCTTGCCATGAAAAAGCCGACAATGCCTCAGAGGACCCAGATATTACAAAAGATGATGCACATATCCCATTTCACTGGCTACCTAGTACATCTGTATGTATTGACTCTGTACCTAGTATATCTCTATGTACTGTTTCTTTACCTAATAAATCTAAAATATGCATTGTCTCATATATCCAGTGCCTCAGTGAATCTGAGTAGTAGTCAGGACAGGTAGTATCATTTACATTTCAGAACATAACTACCTTGCTCAGGATTTAGCAGGTACAATCTGTTCACACTGCGGTGCAGTGTTTCCACACTGTAGGCACTTGCTAAACTACTGATACAAATAAAGAGAGATGCTAAACTCACTGTTCTACAGATCAGTCATAGGCATGGCCCTGATTAATGTTTCTTCCCTTTGCCTCATTCTGCTGCCTGATAGCATCTAATAATAGAATCTTAAATTCCTTCCCTTCTGCTCATGGGCCTTCTAAATCTCATATGTCAGGCTTCATTTCTATGAAATTCATAGCTGTGATACTTAAGAAACATAATTCTAACTCCTACCCACTTCACATAAGTTAATCTTAGGACATTTGAACCTAAAGTGAATTAACTGTATATCATGATAGCCCTCAATGTATTTTTACCCGTGATTCCTTGAAATATTCAAAGTTTTTACTCTTAATTTTTTTAAAACTCATTTAATGTCTGCTTCTGCATTTACACACTGAATATCACCTTGGAGCTTCTGAAAACTTCCTAGAGAGAGATAGAGATGATAGAGATAAAAAGAGGAGGGAGAGAGAGAGAGAGAGAGACAGAGAGAGGCAGAGACAGAGGCAGAGGCAGAGAATGAACATGAGAAAGAATATGGAGATGTAGGAATAATTATTCTAAAAATAAGTTTGTTTTTCTGAGATTCTAAACGAGCTTTTCAGACAGCCAAGATCTGGTTCATGTTTTAGGAATCTTAAGGTTGAAAACAGCAACTGTTTAACCCATATGTACTTAATACCGCAAAGATATTATCCTTCTATTGTGCATATATTCTGTGTCATCTTTTAGTAAGTACTGCATCCCGCCAACTATTGCTTCCATTGTCCTCAGGGAAAGCATCATACATTCAGCTGCAAACCTACTCACACCACACACCGCCATTATGAATATATAGCTAGTATTTACTAAAATTGAATAGCTTTCCTGAACTATAATTTCTAATGAACTGAGTAAACCACATTGACTCTTATTTTTAGACTTGATTTCATGATTAGGAGGAAGAAGCAGTTAAAAATGCTTGGCTAGCTCACCCATACATTTAAATGTTTGCATCTCTACCCAAAACTATCACAGCTACATCCGCAAAATGGTTGCTTTAGTCAAGCCCTCCCACTAGTCCTCAAGCCTTCTGTGATACACAACTGAAGTGAAGAGCTCGTATGTGGGTCATCTACATCACAACCCTCCACCCAAAGCTCAGGGATCTTCGTAAAAAGAGGAGAAAAGACTGTAAGCGCCAGACGGAGTGATGTTCGCAGCAAACCAGGATTTGCCCGATGTAATAGGGCTATTCCACACATGACCTCATGGCAGGTATGTTAACTACACAAGATCTGTACCTGATTAAACCAGCCAAAATCTGAGCAGAGATAAGGAGAGTTACATAAAGTTTCACTCATTCACCCATATCTCAGAAGCTATTGATAATTGATGACTTCTGAGAGAGGGAGAGGGAGAGGGAGAGGGAGAGGGAGAGGGAGAGAGAGAGAGACCAAGACACACAGAGAGACAGAGAGAGAGAGACAGAGAGACAGAGAGAGAGACAGAGAGAGAGACAGAGAGAGACAGACACACACACACACACACACACACACACAGAGAGAGAGAGAGAGAGAGAGAGAGAGAGGAGAGAGACAGAGAGACAGAGAGAGAGACAGAGAGAGAGAGAGAGAGACAGAGAGAGACAGAGAGAGACAGAGAGAGACACACACACAGAGAGAGAGAGAGAGAGACAGACAGACAGACAGAGACAGAGAGACAGAAAGACAGAGAGACAGAGAAGAATGTTGCCTCTGAGAGACCAGTCACACTCAACTGACTGGTCCCATACCCATGCACATACAATTGTGTGTGTGTGTGTGTGTGTGTGCCTGTTCTTAGATCTGCTTTTCAAATGTAGGAATTTTTCCATTAATTTACTTACTTATTCCCTTTACAACCAGATTGCAGCCCCCCTCTCCTCCTAGTCCCCCCTCCCAAAGCACCTCCTCTTCCCCATCTCCTTCTCCCCCTTACAATGGGGAGGCCCTGTCTAGTTACCAACTACTCAGGCACATCAAGTCACTGCAGGACCAGGCACATCCTCTCCCACTGAGGCCAGACAAGATAGCCCAGTTAATGTAACAGTATCCACAAGCAGGCAACAGAATCAGGGACAGAACCCCTCTTTAGTTGTAGGGGGCCTGCATGAAGATCAAACTTCCCAACTGTTACATAAGTGTTGGGGGGCTAGGTCCAGTCCACGTGTGCTCTTTGGTTGGTAGTTCAGTCTCTGAGAGCTCCCAAGGGTCCAGGTTAGTTGACTCATTTGTTTTCTTATGGAGTCCCTATCCCTTCTGGCTCCCTCAGTTCTTCCCCCAACTCTTCCACAAGAATCCAAAAGAACAGGGCTGCTATAAACATAGTGGAGCATGTGTCCTTATTGAATGCTAGGGAATCCTCTGGGTACATGCCCAGGAGTGGTATAGCAGGGTCCTCAGGAAGTGGAATGCCCAGATGTCTGAAGAACTGCCAGACTGATTTCCAGACTGTTTGTACCAGCTTGCAACCCCACCAGCAGTGGAGGAGTGTTCCTCTTTCTCCACATCCTCACCAACACCTGCTGTCTCCTGAGTTTTTAACCTTAGCCATTCTGACTGGTGTGAGGTGAAATCTCAGGGTTGTTTTGATTTGCATTTCCCTAATGACTAATGATGTTGAACATTTCTTAAGGTGCTTTTCAGCCATCCGAAGTTCTTCATATGAAAATTCTTTGTTTAGCTCCGTACCTCACTTTTTAATAGGGTTATTTGGTTCTCTGGGGTCTACTTTCGTGAGTTCTTTATTCTTATCTCCTTGTGCTAAGTTCAACTCCAAGTGGATCAAGGACCTCCACATAAAACCTGACACACTGAAACTAATAGAAAAGAAACTGGGGAAGACCCTTGAGGACATGGGCACAGGGGAAAAGGTCCTGAACAGAACACCAAAAGCTCATGCTCTAAGATCAAGAATTGACAAATGGGACCTCATAAAATTACAATGTTTCTGTAAGGCAAAGGACACTGTCAAAGGGACAAAATGTCAACCAACAGATTGGGAAAGGATCTTCACCAACCCTAAATCCGACAGTTTCCTAAAAATTTATCTGTGATGATAAAACAGGTGGGAGGCACCTTCCACTCACCTAAATCCACCAGGCTGAAGAACCTTAGTTCTTTTATAACTGGGGAGGAATAGTTATGGATTTTTTACTGCTGCTGTAAGTACGTTTACACAGAAAGGAAAATTGATTTGGGGCAAGAATTAAAGGTCCAAAGGAGCATGGATTTTACTTATGTAGTAATTTAAAACATAGAGTCGGTGCTTTGTGCTTTATGATTAAAATATATTATAAGCTTCAGACGTGCAGGTAATCATTAACTTTGTCATGCAAAGCAGGTTATTATTTAAAGAGTGCTTAGAAATTATTCATAAGTATTCTGCTTAGCATATTTTCTTATAAGATCAAGCTACGGGAAACACTAGAACTTCATTTCTCGAAATTGAGACACTCGGAAATAAGCAGGATTTATTAATAAGTGAGGTTGTCGTAGTCTTTGTTTAACCCTTGACAGGTTATAGTTTAAGGACTTCAGCACTTGTTCATTTTTTTTCCACCATTTTCCACTAGAATAAATTCTCCACATCCCAATAGACTGTTAAGAAAGTTTGTGTGTGTGTGTGTGTGTGTGTGTGTTGATTCTCTTCCTGAAATTATTCTTTTCTAACTTAACAGTATTTCTCCATCCCGTTATCTTTCCCTTTAGTTATGCTTTAGCTATGCTTAAATAATTCTTTCTCCACTTTAGTTTTCGTCCCCTTAGGATATTTTAAGCAATCATCATGCCTCTCATCAGCTATGCTCTTAAGCTTGAAATGGCAGCCTTATTTACAGATGATGCTATTTGGAGCCCAGTGTTTGTATATAGAAGCTGGTGATGGTGGGATTGTTAAGACATAGAAGACAGAGAACTCTCCTTTTTGCTCAAGATTTCAATTTATTTCTTTTTCTTTTGTGCACTGCCAAAGAAGTAAAAAAGAAAATATAAATGACTGGCTTGGCAAACTCAAGACAAAAGAGTTAACTCTGTTCATTGCATCTGAAATTTGACGGGAATTTTCATGGAGGAGAAATCTCACTTCATGTTGCTTCCTTTCAAAAACAATTATTCTGTGTATTATCTATAATAAACCAAATGACTCTTCTAATAATGTTAAAACTAATTCATAAACAGATAATATATATGAGACCTATGAGTTTAAGATGAAAGATGAGATAGCTATATTTATATGTATATATTTTATTTGTATTTATGTATTCATCAATTTCTTTTTTATTAATTTATTTACTTTACATCCTGATCACAGCTTCTCCTCCCTCTTCCCCTTCCAGTCTTTCCCTCTCACCTGCTCTGCCCCCCAACCTACTGTCCTTTTCTATTCAGAAATGGGGAGAGCTCCAATGGACATCAATCAGTCTTAGCATATCAAACTGCAACAGGACTAGGTGCATCTTCTTCTACTATGGTTAGGCAAGGCAGCTCAGTTATGGAAAAGGGACAGACACTGGTACAGAATCAACAATAGTCCCTGTTCCCATTGTTAGAGGTCCCAGATGAAGAATCAGTTGCACAAACATTACATATGTGCAGAGGAGCTATGCCCATACCATACATGCTTTCTGGCACATCAATCTCTGTGGGCACCCATGTTAATTGATATTGTAAATTTCCTTGTGGTATCCTTAACTTCTCTAGGCTACTTTAATTCTTCTTCCCCTTCTTACCATGGATTCCTCAAACTCAGTCTAATGTTTGGCTGTGGGTCTGTGCATGCACATGCATGTCTTAAAAGTCAAGTTACAAATAAAATTGCATTTCATTAATTGCTTGACCATTGCAACAGTGTTAGAGTTCCTTATTTCAGTTGATCAAAGAAAAATAAAAACTTAAGGATCCTTCCTGTCTTTTGCAAGATGGATGCTGAGTAGGAAAGAAAGAATATAACACATAATAGGAATGCAAATATAGAAAGTGCCTAAACAAACAAAAAGGAATAATTTGAAATTAAAACATTCAATTATGCTGTATATGAAGTAGAGAATCCCAAAGAAATAGAATAGTTATCAGCTTCTCTTGGCCTACCCAATCGTTTTCCAAATTTAGACACTTTTTTTCTACTATACTTTCTAAAAGAGCATGAGTTATCAAGTTAGTTGGAGGTATTCAGTGATTGCTCTTACAAAACCTGGAAATTGTATCCTTTGGAGTTGATGTAAAATTACACAGAATGAGAATGACTTTTGTCCACAACTTTAAAATAAAATAAAATGGGATTTGAAATGTTTGACGTTAAAAACAGCAATTCTCATTTACAGTCCTATGCTGTGTTATGGTGTGAAGACAGTGAATCTCTATGTTGAACAACTCATTAGAAAGAGGGGAAAATACTTGGACTTCCATTTAGGTAAGTTATTGACAGGATTACAACAAAATGAATAGGTTGCACCATTAACTTCATCAAAAAATAACAGTAAGTAAAAAATTAAGAAAGGTGTATTTTGTCTAAGTGTAGAAAACAAAACATTTCAGTCAACAATATATAGTCACCATGTCAGCAAATTGAAAATGCTTTAACAGATATAATAAAACCATAATTTCATCCTGTTTCAGTTTTGATAATAATGAGGCATTATTCCAATGAACATTGATAACAATCAGATTATATTTCACAGCCTCAGAATAGAGCCATAAGCAAAACTGATGGAAACATTTAGGTTTATGTCCATATACTTTACCAAAAATATGTGAAACTTCTAAGACAGTTTCTTAGCTAAAGGACTCCTTGATGAAAAGTGCTTGGATTTTAAAACACAAAACAATGAAATCAAAGCTTTAGAAAATGAAGTATAAAATTGGGTGCACCTGCTATTATCTTTTGACTATGTTTTGAGCTTGCTACTCAGTATCCTTGGTAAGGATATGCTTGGAGAATAGTTTAATTAAATCTTTGGGTCTCTATTCCTTACCCTGAGAATGCAAATCATAGCCTATGTCTTGCAGGATTGTTCTAAAGATCTAATGTTTAAGTCAGTACACATTACTCACTCAACGCAATACTAACTCTGTTAGTTAAACAGAGATCCTTTTCGCAGATATGGGGGAATCCCTTTCACTGTGGCCCAATTTCTTCGTCTGGGTGTTGTAAGTCAGTGGCTTTTAAATCAGGATGAGCAAAAGCCCTTAGCCAAGGAAGTTACTGTAACAAAGACCTTCCTCTTCTCAAATCTTGAGTCCAGATAGCAGACTTCAGCTAAGGCAGACACAAGCCATCAGAATACAAGCACATCTCAGGCTCCTTACCTACACTTATGGGCTCTCTCTCTCTCTCCTCTCTCTCTCTCTCTCTCTCTCTCTCTCTCTCTCTCTCTCTCTCTCTCTCTCTCTCTGCCTGAAGTTCCCCAGTGAAGACAGCAGTGCCCTGTGGTAGGTAGACCATCACTCAGCCACAGCCATAATTAGTCACCTAGAGCAGATTCCAAATTCTCTGCTCCTAGATTCAGCGGGTATGTAAGACTAAGCCTGGAGGCAATTAGCAGGAGACCAGAAAAAAAAAAAAAAAAAAAAAAGAAGATCCCAATCAAATTGGAAAAGCTGAAACCAAGCAGAAATGCAAGGCTGAACCTGATACATTTTGAAAGAGATAAATACCTGTCTCTTGCCTCATTTTTTTGTTTGTTTTATTTTTGTTTTGTTTTGTTGTTTTGTCTTGTTTTGTTTTGTTTCTCCACACTCAGGAGTAAGTGTGCAGTGAAAAGTATTAGCTTTCACTTTAGTTGGTATTGTGGGGTGAAGAACCAAAGTACTATTAAAAAGCATCTTCATCATTGAAAATCTAGTATAAAAACAAGAAAATTTAAAATAAATCATCCAGACATCAAAAAACTCTAAAGTTAGTGTTGTAGTAAATTTTTTTTTCTAATGCTTGTCATTTCAATTATTCTTTGGTTTTCTGAATATAATGATAAGTAATAAGATTTTAGAAGGATGGTGGAAATATAATAAGCGATGTTTCATTTTTAATTGAATATATGATTTTAATGTGTAATTTCCATACCACAATTTCCCCATCACTAATGCTGCTCAAGTGTTTTCTTTTTTTAAAAAAGAAGGGTGTTGTAATGGCAGGCGCGTGGATCATTTCCCATGGAGAGTAGATGAATATGCACGTATGCACAAAGCACCCACGCATTCCTATGCAAGTGCAGCCTACCACGCACGCACACTGAAAACATTATGATGCTGCTTTTTTGAAAAAGTATTAGTCTCGGAGAGAGAGAGAGAAAAAATAGCATAACGAAGGTTTGCCCTCCATGGCTCTGATTAGAGCCCTAATGCTATGTTACCTTAACCCGTGCCAATTTCATTTCTACAGTGAAATATGCTTTAGAAGGCAGGAAGAAAGCTGATTATTTAATCAAAGCGAGGGAGAAAGCCAAAATAATCCACTGTCTCTCATGAAGGAGCAGGGGAGGGTGGCTGAAACCTCTCTGAAAGCATTATACCAACGGCTCTTCTTTATTTTAAGTAACAAATAAAATAGCAAAACATTTTTTCCCATCATAAAAACCAACTTTGATCCCCAGTACAGCCATTGAGTGGAAAATTGAACCACAGTATAATTGCTTTCCCTGTGACCGATAAAGTGGTGTAACAAATTTTGTGTTTGAATGATAAAATCAGCAATTGGCCCCTAGCATTTCCCTCTGCCATTCCTCCAAGGACACACAAGTCCCATCAGGCTCCAGGGCAAGAGCACGGGTGGAGGAGGTAGCCATAAATCCAGTCCAAGTTATTGTTGGATTTCTCTTGCTCGCTTGCTTAAAGAAATAACCCAAATAATAAAACAGTTCATGTTTGTCTTTAAACGCCTAATATAAATCACTTGTGAGTGTGTGGGGAAAAGCCACCCTTCAATGGAAACTGATTACTGCTGGAGAAAGCAGTCTGAAGCCATACTGAGAAAAAAAATTATTTTACTCAAGAGTAAAATCTTGTTAGAATGGAGAAATTGTCTTAATAGTCTCAGTGACAAGTGCCACAGCTGTTTGATACAGAGGCAGCAGCCAGAAACAAGGTCGCGGCAGGAAGGAAAACCGGCTGTGTTGTGTGAGCTCATTACGGGAGGATTTTACCAGAAAGATGCAGTACTTCACCCCACAGAAGTAGCCACACTTGTTCTTCTTGTAGCTGGCTCTGCGCTTTTGACATAACAGTTTCTACCAGCATTGAGCATGGTGCATGAAGTCCCACGTGCCGATATTAGTTTGCTATCTGGCTGTTCTCTTGTTCTAATTGACAAGAGGACGCTGCCACTATAGAATTAGCATTCTTGGTAAGCAAGGAAAGAAGAGGTCCCAGGAAGCAGTCCAGCATTCTCTGGAGTCTTCTTTCCATTTGAAACTTTTGAGTGCATCCTTCTACCCAACATGGTCCTTTAAAAATACTTGTAGACACTCACTGTGCAGGGAAAGTGTTCATTTTGAGTAGTGCTTGGGCCTTTCACTCTGGGCCTGTGAAGAGATGCTAGAAGAAATGTTTTTAAAGTTCGATTTCTTCCAACTTCACAGAAGTTCTTAGTTCGAGTTTATGAGAAATAATTTTCATTCCGGGAGAAATTATGAGCCCTAAAAGGACTCAGGCACCCTCCAGAGTGCTTAGTGCTTCATCCGTGAGGAAATCCTAACTGAGCAGAATCTGTACAGTTTTTCACAATTACTGTTATGCCTTTTAAATTATACAACCAGTAGGTATAGCTCTTATTTTGAATTTATATATATATATATAGATATATATAGATATATAGATATATATATATGTGTGTGTGTGTGTGTACATATATATATATATATATATATATATATATATATATATATAAAACTCTCAATTTGGTTACATAATATCTACATTTAACCAATGTATGTAAATATAAAACTCAACTTGAGTTTTATATATATATATAAAACTCAATTTTATTATATATAATATATATTTAATTTATATACATATCTCAATGTGAGTTATATCTATATATAACTCTCAATTTGACTATATATAGTATATATTTAACTCAAATATATAACTCGAGTTTTGTAAACATATAAAACTCTCAATTTGATTGTTTATATATTTGACATATATATATATATATATATATATATATATATATATATAGAACTCAATGTGAGATACATACATATACCTCAATTTGATTATTAATGTTTGTTAAATTTTTAAACATGCACACACACACACAGCCTGCTGGGAGAAACTAAGAGCCCACTCCCTAACCCCATAGCCTGGGGGCAGCAGATGATACTAGGACAAACACATATGTGATGGAGAGGTAGGAAAGGTAAAGTATATGGTGGAGAGAGAAAGAGAAGTTGAACATTTCATGTGCAGTGGAAAGAGGTGAAACTGGAGACACATGGTGGTGAGGAATAGGCTGATACAAGAAGCTTACACAGCCATTTGAGGCCATACTGATGTCTGGCCTGGGCTGCCACTTAGGACTATGTCTGGTTTCCTGAGCCTTCAATAGAAGAGCCTGTGTTGATGTCCATAGCTCATGTTCCCACCAAGGGACATTCAGATGCCTGTGGTCTGGGCTGCTGCCAGAAGCCATGTCAATGGGGAGAAGAGGTGTGTTCCTGTTGGCATCTAACTGATCGGAGTGGTCTATGTTGCCACGCGAGACTACTGCCACCAAGGACCATGTCTGGTCTTGGTTCTACTGCAAGCAGAGTGTATTTTGATATCCAAGGTCTTTACCCACTTTGATTTTTCTACTCACCAATAGAAAATTTTTCTGATTGGGTATTAGGGAAGCCTCCAAGACAGTCTATTACTTCACTTGTTTCTATAAGGTGAATCCTAAAGTAGTAACCACAATTTAAGAACCATATGTAAAAATGCTAGCAATGCTTCTTTGGTTTTTGTCACTGGGTATGGGGTGTGTTTCCTGTTCCCCGTATTTCCCATAATTGTTAATGACAACAGAACCTTAATGCTACACATTAAGGTTCAGCAGTATATACCTTCACTATTTCTAAGTTCATTTTTCACTTTTTACATTGTTAACAGGATTCAGTCAGTCGTCCTTTGAGTTTCTCACATTTGGAGTATACTGGTTGTGTATAGTATGTGATATGTTAGAGCATATCTTCTGTTTTCTTTTTGTTCACTTTAGGGTTAAGTCTGGAGTCTCTACTCTGTCAGATTTTATGTTTATGGGGGAGGAAAACCCAACTTCATGGATTATAGGTAGCGCTTACATGAAGGGATGTCTATAGTTTGGTTGTAATGTTTTGAGGAATTCTAGTAGGAATAATTGGTCATAAACTCCATCAATGTTATCAACTATGCTAATATAAACATTGGCTTTTTAAATATGACAAGGAATCCTCCATTTATATATGACAAAGAATTTCTTTCAAGTGGCTTACATCCAAGATTAATATTAGAAGAGTGCACAACCAGGTATGATTTAGATTTGGGCCCTAGAGTCACTCCTGTAGTGACTCAGGTGTTCTCTAGAATCTGTCATTGATTCATACTCAGAACACATGACATTCTTCTATGATGGAGAAGAAGCCGCTTCTCTGAAATCATGAAGTTGACTAAATAACAGAGAGGAAGTTTAGAGACCTCAGGTTCCTTGGCAACTAAATGAAGAGGCACAGGCAGCTCTATGGTCTATTGAGCAGCCCAGATGGTAAGCTGACTCAAAACTCAGGCCAAACACAGTATTTGAAATACTAAATTTAATCTTGATATTAAATTAGATTTTTATTTTAAAAAAGGTTATTGGTAACAGTGCAAGGCACTGTTTACAGTCTACTGGTATTCTGGTGTATAATAATTCAATATGTAAATCTGTCAGACTGTATGACAGTAGGAGAGAAACAGACAGAATTAATGCTATCTACTTCACTTCATACTGTGGTCTGAATGAGTATCTCCTCCCAAAATTCATATGCTGAAATCCTACCCTTATCCAAAGTGATGATTTTGCAAAATAAGAACATTTGCTATCAACCAGGTTATGATAGGAAAGCCTGGTGAACAAAATAAATATCATAAATCAAGGCTGTACATAAACTCTCCATCTTCTTCCTTTGTTTATGAGGAAACAACTGAAAGGCCCTGTCTATGACCCAGAAATCAGGCCCTCACATGATACTGAATAAGCTTGAATGAGAGTTTCAGAGCCTCCACAATTATAAGAAATTTCTGTGGTTTCTGAGACAGATACCTTAAGCTAGTCTTTTATGATATTTTGATGGATCATGACACTGAATGTTACAAAACTTGAATATAAAATAGTGTGGGTAATGTAATTGAATTATTCATTGGCACATGGTAAGCAATCAGAGTCTTCTCTATGTAGATAATGGTCTACTTCATGACTTAATGAACACTTTGCTATATAAGTGGTCAACCTAGCATTGGGCTAACTGAAACTTTGATGAATGTGGTATTTTCCTTCTCACTATAAGCATTGATAAATGACTCTACAACTTATGGAAAAGACCATTTAGTGTTTCTTTTATAATTTGATCCTGCAATCAAACTGTTATAAATTTTGCTATCCAAAACACCAAAGCAAATGAAAGGTGGTGGAGAACATGGAAAAATGTGTTATCTACCTTTTACTGTATCTCTGAGCTTTCATTCTGTCCCTGAAAACTTCATAGCAAATAGTCCTTTAAAAAATAGGTGATTGTGGCTCGAATTTCTGCTCAAACATTGCAGTGGCTTTCTGGAGTAAAAATTTATGGCTGTGTACTGAACAGTAAAAGTTTCAAATATGACCTTATTTGAAAAAGGGGATATAACATGTTTTTAACCAACTTCAGGATTTTAAGATGAGAATATCCTGAAGTTACAGTGAACTATTTGAAAGATGTAAAGAAGGTTACTTAAAGACAAAGGCAGAGGCTGAACTACAAGTCTAGAAACAAGTGGATAACAGTAGACAACAGCACCTTGGAGAGAAACATTGTGTAGATTCTGCAGGAGATATTCAGATATTCTGCTCCCACATTGATTCCTATTTTTTCTATTCCAGAACTCCTAAAGAATAAATTCCTGATGTTTTGTTTTGTTATATTTTTATTTTTGACATGTCTGTTTGTAGTAATTTCTTTCAACAGACACAGAAAACTAACATAATCATTCACAGTTCTCTCCAGGAGGTTCATGTGGGCTTGCTCAGTGCCTCTCTTTATCTGTCTTCTATCCTACTCTTGACCAGTTGTTCTGTGCTTTCTACTTGTATTGACCTATCTACCTACTGGACTTGACCACTGCAATAACCTCCTCTAGAACTTTACTTAAGTGCTTTGCTCATCCTATTCCAATCCTTGTCGGGAGGGTCCCTTGTATAAGGCTTTTTTTTTTTATCCCACTTAAAACAGTTACATTATTTGCTTACATCATCACTGTATGTTCATACTTTTGTTTCTTAATGTAGCAATGAAGTAGTTTGGATGACAAATCCCCTTTATAGCCCATGGCTTATATATGTGAATACTTGTTGCCCAGTTTGCAGAACTGTTTCAGAAGGATTAAGAGGAGTATTCTTCTTGGAGATGTATCACTGACAATGAGCTTTGAGGTTTCAAAAGACTTGCACCATTCAGAATCTCTCTCTCTCTCTCTCTCTCTCTCTCTCTCTCTCTCTCTCTCTCTCTCTCTCTCTCTCTCTCTTCCTCTCCCCTCCCTCTCTCTCTGTCTCTGCCTTATACTTGTATACTTGTGGATCAAGTTGTAAGTTCTCAGCTTCTGCTTCAGTGCTATGACTGCCTGCCTGCTACTGTTGTATTCCTTAGCTGCCTGCAGCTATTACGAACTGGGTTGCTGGAACCGAAACTGAGGGATGGATAGGGAAGGGGTGAAAAGAAGAAGGGCCAAGACAATATTCACTGATCAAAGTCAGAAACTTTAATGGCGCCAGACTTTTTAACAGTTTGGGCAAACCCTTCCCCCCAGACTCCGGGCTGAGTTCTGGTGGAAGTTGTCTAGCTTCTCTTGGAGGTCCTTGTCTTGACTGCTCAGGCAGCTGGGTGGGTCACCTGCTTAATTCAAGAATTCCTAGACCTGGAGGAACAATGAACTTAACCTAGGATAAAAATTCCTGCTTTAACCAACTTCCCTTTTATGTCCTAAAGGCAGATTCCTGCCCTAAGCCAGGGATTGTCCTTGACCAAAGTCAAACTCCCGACCAAGTGCATGACTGCCCCAATATGGCTCTGCACATGCTACCATTCTCCCTACCCTGACAGTCAGGGATTCTAATCCTGTGAAACTGTAAGCCCTAAATAAACTTTCTTGCCTTGGTCATGGTGTCTTATCACTGCAACAGAAAACTAATTAAGACAAGCACTTACTATATTTTGTCATAATGATTTATTAATTTATCTCATCCAACTATAGTTTTAGATTTTTTTGGAGTCAAGAAATTGGCTCTTATTCAATCTTCAATAATTAGATTTGCCGGGAACATAGTAGACTTGAAATAAGATGTGTTTAATGAATTATGTACTCAAAATTCTGGGAAAATTCAAGATTGTTTTGTAGTAATTCATTAGTAGATATATGTCAAGGTGTTTATGATGGGAACTTTAATAATTGACATCTTTTTAATACATACATATACATGTACATGTACATGTACATATATATGTATATGTACACTGTCACTGTCTTTATACACACCAGAAGAAGGCATTAAAAACTATTAAAGATAATTGTAAGCCACCATTTGGTGGCTGGTTATTGAACTCAGGACCTCTGGAAGAGCAACCAGTGCTCTTAAGCACTGAGCCATCTCTTCAGCCCAGTAACTGACATCTTAAATAGCTCAATAATTGACATCTTAAATAGTATGCTTTTCTGAAATTGTGAGAGAACCAGTTGTCACAAAAGAAAGGATAAGTTTTCATCCAAGGCAAGAATGGCACAGAGAGAAAAACCTTAGTTTTTTTCTATTGCTCTCTCCCTTGGAAGCTGTACATCTGAGTAGTTGTATTTACCAGCCTCTGCTATATCTGAGCAAGTCTTTGAATAAAGGAGCAGAGAGGTGCGCAAGAGTTGTTAATGACAAAATAGAAGAAGGGGAGGACTGTAGATGCTATGGTCCAAGTCACCAGTTTTTGTGATGTACAAAGAAGAACAAATTAAAAACCACTGAAAATGTAATTAATTGCTTCTATACTTAATATCAAGAAAAACAAATGCAAGCATCTGAAAGAGGGCTAATATCCAATATGTACAAAGAGCTCAATAAGTTAGACCCCAGAAAACCAAATAACCCTATTAAAAATGGGGTACAGAGCTAAACAAAGAATTTTCACTTGAAGATCTTCAGATGGCTGAGAAGCATCTTAAAAAATGTTCAACATCATTAGTAATTAGGGAAATATAAATCAAAACAACCCTGAGATTTCACATCACACCAGTCAGAATGGCTAAGATTAAAAACTTAGGAGACAGCAGGTGTTGGTAAGGATGTGGAGAAAGAGAAACAGTCTCCACAGCTGGTGGGGTTGCAAGCTGGTACAACCACTCTGGAAATTAGTCTGGCGGTTCCTCAGAAAACTAGGTATGTCATTTCTGGAGGAGTCTGCTATACTACTCCTGGGCATATACCCAGAGGATTTCCCAGCATGTAATAAGGGTACATGCTCCACTATGTTCATAG
This sequence comes from Apodemus sylvaticus, assembly GCF_947179515.1. Taxonomy (NCBI): domain Eukaryota; kingdom Metazoa; phylum Chordata; class Mammalia; order Rodentia; family Muridae; genus Apodemus; species Apodemus sylvaticus. The sequence goes on from NC_067480.1 coordinate 89,222,739, forward strand.
CAGCCCTATTTATAATAGCCAGAAGCTGGGAAGAACCCAGACGTCCCTCAACAGAGGAATGAATACAAAAAATGTGGTATATATACACAATGGAGTACTATTCAGCCATTAGAAACAATGTATTCATGAAATTCTTAGACAAATGGATGGAGCTGGAGAACATCATACTAAGTGAGGTAACCCAGTTTCAAATCATATCAAACCAGATCAATCGTGGTATGCACTCCCTGATAAGCGGATATTAGCCTAGAAACTTGGAATACCCAAGACATAATCAACATATCAAGTGATGTCCAAGAAGAACGGAGGAGTGACCCCTGATTCTGGAAAGGCTCAGTGCAGTAGTGTAGTGCAATACCAGAACAGGGAAGTGGGAAGGGGTGGATGGGGGAACAGGGGGAGGGAAGAGGGCTTATGGGACTTTTGGGGAGTTGGGAGCCAGGGAAGGGGAAATCATTTGAAATGTAAAAAAGAACCAAAAAAACCATACGATTAAATTTAAAGATACTGATAAACATTTTTAGAAAAAAGCACAATTTATTTTATATGTTAATGCTATTACCTAATAATTCAAGCCACAGTTATGATAAATGCCCATTTAGACAAGTTGCTAGAAGGAATTCTACAGGGATCAATCTAAGGTAGGCTCAGTAGTGTTTAATGTTTTTAGGTATGAGCTTGATGTAAACCACAAGTAAAAACATGAAAATATCATCTAGCTCAGAAGCACTTCAAAGCCAGGGGAGCACAGAAAAATCATCAGTCAAAAGTGACATGACAGTAACAGAGAAGAGAAAAATGTGTTCAGTCTGTGCTTTTAAAGGTGGGTGCCACCCCAAATAAGTAGCTTTTTTTAAAATTAGCAAAACTTCCAAATAATCTATTTGAAGTAGGCAACTGTCCTCCAACTGAGACTACAGAGATACTAAGCAGTTAAGAACAGAGGCTGGTCTTCCAAAGGACTCAGGTTAGATTCCCAAGTACCACATGGTGGCTCACAACCATCTGTAACTCCAAACCCATGGGAAATCCAATACTGTCTCTCTTGTGGCCTCTGAGGGTGCCAAGTACATGTCATGTGTTCATGGTACACAGACAGTACATGCAGACAAAGCACCAATTCGCATAAAAAATATTTTATGAAAAGAAAATTTGGAAACATTTTTATGGGTTTGGAAAAGGACAATCAAAACTTTTCTTTATATCTTTACATAGCCTGTATAGCCTTATGATTAATATAGTTTTTGTCAATTTGGAAGGTTGTAAAGATATTTGGCTATGTACCTCATTTGAGATGCCCCACCCACTTCACTTTACCCAACCAGTGAGACCTGGGAGACTCTGGCATTACCACTGAAGATTTCAGTATCTATTCTTAGTTTTAAGGCTATCAGCAACATAGCCTTGAGTTGACCTGGTCGTTTCTACAGATATAATAAGGGATGGCTTTCTTCTGTCCATCCTTCTTAGGGTAGAGATCTACCCTGTCCCCGGAGACTTGCCTCCACTGAACCTGTGCCTAATGTAAAGATGAAGTATTGAAGTGCAGCCAGCTAGGTTAGGTTCATGCAAACCCAGAGAGTCCCTAAGGCAGGGAATAAGTTTCCAATACTTGGCTACTACAGTCTGAGTACTGAGTCCCCAACCTGCATTGTTTGCAAACATAATCAGAAGGAATTATAATCACTGAAGGTCTTAACTTTAAGGAGCTGCTCACAAAAGCACATTGGAGTATTTTCTATATTGATTAAGCACAATAATATTAATACTTTTTTTTTTTTTTGCCTCCAGTCACTTCTTCCTTCAGAATATTCCCAGCTGGGACTGAGCAAGTTTCTCTGATTCTAGCTGAATACTAATGCAGTAAACTTCACGGCAGTGACCATTTGACCCATGTCTTTTCTTCCTCTCTCCCCTCTCTCCCCATTTCTCCAGAGAAAATAGCCTTCCAGGTTTCAGCGTGGGGCTCGCGTGTCTTCTTGGGTTACCATCAGGCAGTGACGAATGGTTCACAGTACTGCCTGCCTTGACCTCGTCAACATCAGAAACTGCTCTCAAGTCTCAGTCATCTCTGACAGCCTTTGAGCAGAGAAATGAGACAGTCTCCCTGACACAAAGGCTTCTGGCCTGGGGTAAAAAATTCCTTTTGAAAAAAAAATTCGAACACTCTACAGACCACACTGCTTTTCATTCATCTTGTAGTCTGGCCCATCCATCCCAGATTCCACATTAGCTTTCAGACATTCTAGTCTTTTCTAATTCGTGGAGGCTAGCCACAGTAGCTCAGATGTTTTGATACTGTAAGAGTTCAGTTCTGCCAGAGAATTGAGCGCAAAGAAGAAAGCTGGTCAGTTTATACTATACTTCGTTAATTTTGACTTTTGATTAGCAAACACAAAGGGGGAGGGGTTAATCTTGCTTCTTACAGAAACACTCAGTAATAAATCTACAGAAAGACAAGGCTGGAATTGATGTGGAAAACAGCTAATTACATTGAGATAGAATGGTACTCTAGAATTTTAAAAATTAAAATGTAGCATATAAATACAGACAATGTATGCAATTTGCCAATTAAAGAAATGAAAGGGGGCTGACAACTGATCTTAACATCCTTCTCAGTTCCATAAGTAAACTATATTGATTATGCACAGTCCTACTCCCTTAGAGTAAAAGGGGACAGAATACCCCTTTCTTTATGAATTCAGCCTCAGACAAATCATGCTTTGGAATGTTGAATCTTCAGGATTTTTAGGGGGAAATTATATAATAACATTTTTTTTCTCTCCAGTGTTTTTCAGCAAGGTGAATAGTAGTATTGTTTGGGGTGTACCCATGGCTTGCTTTCCTCTAGGTCAGCAGTTCTCACCCTATGAGTCACAATCTTATTAGGAGGTCTCATATGAGATATTTTGCATATCTGAAATTTACATTATGATTCATAACAGTAGCAAAATTACAGATTTGGAGTAGCAAAATAATGTCATGACCGGGGGTTACCACAATGTGAGGGGCTATGTTAAAGGGTCACAGCATTAGGAAAGTTGAGAACCACTACTCTAGAAAAAGCACGAAAAGCAGTAAGTGTAGAGTTGCTCATCTCAGTCATTGCTTGGGTAGGACTCTGCTTCCCTGGATCTGACAGGTGTGACTGGGGTGTAAGGACTGCAAGGGTCCACAGCAGTGATGAGATTGAGTGTGGCTTTTAAGCCTTGACAATGACACACTAGAAATTTCTTGGTGGAATTGTCAGCTCCGGAAAGGAAACCAGAAAATCTAAGTCATTTTGAACTGAAGATAATTGCACCTATTTATACTAGAAATTTTCTGGGTTTTTGTTTGAATATTAAAATCAAATTTAAATGATCAGTACAGGACTTATTTTAGGACCATTCTACTTATGCAAGACTCCTTCATCTCTCTTGGTTTCAGCTGATCAAATATTTCTGGATGATCTGTTAAATCTGACCAAGCCTAAACACACTGGTGTCACCTTTTAACCTAGGTTAACTAAGAAGCATGGTATCCTAAAGCAGAGAGGTGTTTTCTGTATCTCACAAACCCACTGGCAGACCTCAGCGGTTTGGGCCTCTTCTTCCTACATCCCCACCATGGCTTTCCTGTATTTGATCTCCACTTTTCACTGAGGGATTATTGACCATTAATGGTTGCTTGAGGAGAGAGTATCGTTTTGCCAGCGGCATGGCCACTGATAAGCTGTTCATGTTCCAGGAAATAGCAGCATCCACCCATGTTCATGCAAGCAGCCATGTTTCAATTCAATGGGCTCCACACAAAACAAAATCAAAAACCATCAAATCAGCGTGTGAGGTTTGTTTTGAAGAAGTGTTTCAGTGGGAAAAGGGGGGATCAGAGAACGTAATAGTAAAAATAAGCAAAATCATACATATGCAAATGCATACACATATGTATCATATACATCATATACATACATGTACACACACATGCACATACACATGCACATACACATGCACTCGCACATGCACATACACATGCACATACACATGTACACACACATGCACATACACATCCACATGCACATGCACATACACACACACATACATCATATACATACACATACACTATTCTTCATACACATATAAATACACATATACATATACATATACATATACATATATATATATATACATGAAATTGACAAATGTGTTTTAAGAATTTAGCAGTGAAATCTTATCAAATCTCCTTGCTCAGCTCACTTAAGCCACTAATGGTGCTATGACGGATTGCAGTTAAGCTTCAGAGTCTTTTTTCCTTATTTAGCCAAGAGGAATACACAGTTTAGAGAGGCCAGACATCATGCTGTGGAAACAGGTAGTTAGCAGAAGGCAAGATTGAAATATAGGTTTACAAGTTTTAAACCTTCCTTCTCTTCTAGCGGAGTAACAGCACTGAACTAGACTGGCCTGCCTGCTCTTCTCCATAAGAGTAGGGGCTTAACCACCTCCTCAGGGCCCAGGCCAAGGTATAGGCACAGAAACCTGAGGGCTTCAACTTGCTCTTTGACCTCTACTGATGCTCTTGTACCATTTTCTTCCTCTGCCCAGCAGAAGTCACTGCCGCCCTGGGGAACTTCACTGAAAGAGTCACTTGGCAAGAGGCAAAGTGCAGAGGGAAAAATATGAGGAAACATTGCTCAGATCCACCCTTTTCTGCCGTCCCATACTGCCACAGTTACTCCTTCCTTCTCCTGGGATGCTCCTCCCTCCCAGCTTCTCCTAGTCCTATTCCATTGTTCCCTAAAAATAAATCTCCCATTAGCTCCACCCGTGATCTCTGATGAAACTCAGGGACAAATGGAATTTCCAATTTAAACTGAGGTTGGCAAGGAGTGAAAGAACTTTCCAATGGCTGTTTCTCAGCACTCCTCATGTGATGGCTGGCAATTTGTTCCCAACAATGCAGAAGGTGTGAGGGATGCATGCAACCCCGATTCCTTGTGTTTCCTTCCAGGTAGAATCAGATCTCTTCTAATTCAGCACGACAGCCAGGGCTAGACCCGGAGGGCTTGGAAACTGTACAGTCCTTGCCTTCAAGAGTCGCTAGTGTAAAGCATTGCAAGGGCCTTTGGGCTGTGGCTTTAATCCCCAGTTGTGCCCTGGTTCATTTACCCTCACCGTAACACAACCTGTGAAAGTCTTTACCATTTATTTTCTCTTGGGAGCAAACTGGTTATTGCATCCCAGATGCACCAGAACTAGGGTCTCAAGAGTGAAACAGCTATTGTAACAATGTACTTGAACCCTGTGTGTATTTTTTTAAAAGAGTTTCATTGTCAAGGATACGAAAAGTGGTGCCTAGAGTTCTTGACACACACAAACCGACAGTAATGCCTATTACACAGACAAAAGAAAAAGAAGGTAGTAGAGGCTTGGTCTCTCTTGCCTCCTTCCCAACAGGAACTAAGGGCTCCTTCTTCATACATATGTAGCCTATTAAATTTAGATAAGTCATATTTCTGAGCAATAAGTACCTGTTCTTAGATCAGTTCTTAGATTAATTGGCAAGTATTTGTAGAGGGTTCTTCCATAGAACACTTATTTTGCAGATACAATGCTCTACCATCTAGTACTATGTGTTGAGTGAGAGAAGACAAAGGAGAAGGAGAATGAACATTTGTTGTACACTTTTGAGTGATGTGGGTTGGAAAATCAAAGATGGGGGCAAAGAAAGCATCATATTTATGCTTAGGTAACATGGTCTCTGACACTCCAATATAAGGTACCTTAAGCACTGTGTGGAGGTGTACATTCTTGTTGCAATTAGAGGATGGGACCATTCTTGGCCACAAGCTGGTAGAGACCACAGAGGATGCTAAACATCCTTCAGTGCAAAGGATAATTCCCTAACGAATGCCCAGCTTTAAATGTCAATACAAGACTATGAAAGCATCCTTGATGAAACTGGTAGTCTTGAAGGGTAAGAGATAGCTAGACAACTCATCATTATAGGTTATTCAAAGTGAGGATATATTGCTAGAACCTCCATTGCACTGTGCATATCAGCATGGCTACTACATTCTTAGAGAATAATATCTAGTCTACTCCCTACTCTGGATAGTCTAGCCTACAGTTCCATAGAGCACAGAGTAGACAACCACAGTGCAACAGCAAACATTTTTATATCTAACCATAATGAGCAGAGAAAAATGCAGCATAAATATGGCATAAAAATGGAGAATGATGTGGACATTTAAGCACTCACAGTGAATGAAGCTTGTAGGACGGGAAGTTGCTCCACATTAGTCAGCTAGGGAGTCAATGAATGAGAAGACCAGGGCATTACCTCACACTCCTATACATTTAATAAACACTGTGAACTAAGGATGCATTAAATTCATAGAAATATAAATTTTCCTTCTTCTACAGTAAGTCCTTTCCATTTTACAATCTTAACAATCTTTAATTATTATATCACCTAAAATGAAATCATATTAATTTCTGTGGAAAAATAACTTTTACTTTTATATTTTGTCATAATTTGTATTTTTAGTATTTTAGACTTAACTTTTTCAAAAATTTAATTTTCAAAAACTAAAACACATGAAAATACATAGTTTGACACTCATCAAGAATCAGGTGCATTAATATCTCTGTCTTACAACTTTTCCTTGTTCTACAGAAAAAGTCTTTAGTGTTCATGCATGAATGAAGCTAGCATCTCCCATAATAATCTTCTTTTCTGGAATACCTCTTAAAGAACATGTTTTATACTTAATTTTTGAATGAAAAGAAAATAATATACTTTCAAATAATAATAATAATAATAAACATTAAATCCACAAGCTTATGCCATAGATATTATCATTTTCAAAAATTATATATTGTCTATAATTGAATTTGCTATACTTTGTATGTGCATGCTATGTGTGATGTGTGATGTGTGAGGGTGTATGTGTGTTTGTGAATTTGTATAAAGCTACAGATGCCCATGGGTGTTTGTGTATGGGAAAGGCAGAAGCAGACACCAGGTATCTCCCACAATTACTCACACTCTCTACCCTATCTTGGAGTTAGGCCCTCTCATTGAACCTAGTGCTGACCAGTGATTGACCAGGATGACTGACCATGAACTCCAGAGATTCACTTGTCTTTCCTGACATTTAATGTGTCTTATAGTCATGCACAACCATTTCCACCTCTTTTTATATGGGATTTGGATATCCAAACTCAGGCTTATGTAAGATACATTTTACAAACTTAGAAATCTTCCCAGCCCCCATGATACACTTTTTATAAATATTACCATAGCTATAATATCATTAAGTCTTAGAAGTTTTTTACTTATACCATATGGATTAGAACTACTTTTGACTAGTTTGTGATTAACTACAGTATTATTATGTTTTGGGTTACTTGGAATAAGTATATTTTTTTGGTTACTTGGTAAAAAAGAGATCCTTTAATTATTTCAACATTCCTTTTTGGAGACCTTTATACACAAGAATTGCATCTACATTACTCTGAAACACTCCTATCCCATGAATTTTCCATTGTCCCACCTCTCCAGAGTTATTCTTTAACTCTAAAAAGTTACTTATGTGTACACACACATTTGTATACAGCCTACTAAGACCATTTTGCCTTGTCCCTATGAATGTGTGTTCAGGACTAAACACTAGGGATTGGATGCCCAGTGTGAGTGCTCATTCCAGGGAGAAAATGGTTCTTCTTCTCTAAGTAGTTACTTCCCTTTAGTCTTTCTTCTCATATTTTCAAACAGAAGCTTGAATAGAATCACTCAACTCTTACCCTATGTACATTATTCCAAAGAGCAGGGTCACAGCCCTGGCTCCTTGCTCTGACTCTCATATGCTGATTAATCTTGAAAACTTATTTAACCATCAGAGTCCTTGGATTCTTCACATGGCAAACATTGTCATTTATTAGATAGTTATCTTGATTCATGCCAACTTGTAGGCTAATGGACAGCTTTTTGTGTTTTTCAGTTGCCAATGGCTACTGGACTTTAGGTCCCAACTTTTAGTCGTGCTCAGTAATTAACAGAGTGAGTCCTAGTTACAAGTTACAGCCTGAAGAGAAGCAAGTAGGAAGAGCTTGCAAGGTACTAACTGTGCACTGGCTTGGAAGATACAAGATTCCCCATTTTCCAGCAACCCAGGGCTGATTTTGTTAAGACTGACAAGATTGGGAAGGAATGGGAGGAATGCCTATGGGACATGTATTTTTGCCTGGTCATCCACGGTGTCTCTCTTTGTGCTATGTTTCAATGAGTTTGAAATGAGTTTAAAAGAAAATGTCTCCCTCTTAAGTATTCCCATGTAAGCCAAGAATAGTTCCAATGAAGCAAAAAGGGCCCTTCACATTCAACAATCAAGTACAGAAACTGAATCCAGAGTTGCCAATTTTTTTACAAAGCCATATTTGAACTCCTCACTTTTGAAATTCCAGTTGTAGCAACAACAGCAACAACAACAACAACAACAAAAAAAAACAACAAAAACAACACAAAAAGCCTCTATGTTACCATGTGATGTAATGGCTACAAATTTTGTCATAATGATGTCTTCATACATGTATTGCTTCCACTACTTTTCCTACTTATCAGGATCAGAGTCTATGTCTCTCCAGCCATACATTCCATGGATCTCACAGTGGTGCCAGGATCATAGATGGTACCCAGTCACCAGCGAAGAACTTACAACTACACTTCCAAAAGTAACTTCTCTTGAGCATGCTGCTTTGCAAACATTATCTTCCCATTTCTTTTAAAGGCCTGTTTACTTTTGAATGCTACTTGTTATCACAGAATGCAAACCTACTGTCATTTGGATATGCCCAATTTGGTTTTATTGAAGTGTCATTTGACTGGTATGGCCCAGACTAGGGCTTGTGATGTTAAAATTATTGACCTCTGGCATAATTTGTGACACTTTTTGAAATAGATGTTTGCTGTGGGGTTCTGTCCTGTTCATGATAAGTTGTTTAACAGCATCCTTGGCTTCTTCCCACTAAGTACCAAAAATACCCTTTCTAATGTTGACAAACGAAAATGTCTTCATTAATCTCCAAATATTCTCTAGGAGACAAATATTTCCTCATTTAAGAAGTAATTGCCTTAGAGTAAAATACAAGAAGACTGTCCACAGCCTTTGTCATTCAATGACAGTCTTTGTGTTTCTTAAAAAGCCACACTCACCCATCCACCCAGTATTTACTGACCATATGTTTCTTTCCATGGCATATGGAAGAATCTGTGATGAAAATAATACTAGACAGAAAAGGTTACAGTCTGGTTGTAGAGATAAGACAAGAGTTCAATATAATCTAGGAACATTCTAGGAACATTCTGTCATGAAGACACGGGGAAAAGAAATTGCAGAGTATGAGACACTCTAATACAATTGCATCTGTTTAGACTCCTTTGTGGTCTTTTGTGGTTCACAAACACTTCCTGGCACAAGTGCACACATCACTAAATACACTATTTTGATCCTATGATTTTTCTTTCTGTCTAGAACTAAGTTTTCTTAAGAACAGATATGTAACTTTGTTACATATTCTGGTGAAGACCTTTGCCTTGTAAACTAGAGATCACATATCTACAGATTTTCTTTCATCATTTTATGAAAGTATATAGTATTCTAGTAGACCTACAGACAGAACACTCATGTGTTTCATTCACATTGGGAGGTGTGAATATCAGTAGGAAAATATGACTTAGAGGTCAGAAAGTAACTGGTTGGAATTTTGGAAGATAGGTGTGTTTGATGGAAAAACTTAACTAATTAATTCTATGATCTTGATAGTTAAACCAAGGTTAAGCTTTTTGGTAGAACTACCTCCTATAAATGCACCAAGTAGTCTCACTTACTGGGTCAGTTGCAATAATGTAATTCCAGCAAGTTGCAAACTCCTCTTGGCAGTTCCTATTAAAGAAAGAAAGGAAGAAAGAGAGGAGGAGGGAGGGAGGCAGGAAGGAAGGAAGGAAGGAAGGAAGGAAGAAAGAAAGAAAGAAAGAAAGAAAGAAAGAAAGAAAGAAAGAAAGAAAGAAAGAAAGAAAGAAAGAAAGAAAGAAAGGTGTTAACCATAAATTTCAATAAATTGCTCAAATATCAAGCATTTATTAAGTGAGAAGCATCCATTTTGAGATATATCACAATAGAGTCAGAAAATAAAATAATACCACACATTATAGGCAAAACAACAACAATTAAAATGTATCTTCAAGAAAGAAATATTTTATAAGAGAATCATGTTGTCTGATAATATGGTTGGAGTACATTGCAATAAACTGCTTTAAGGAAAAAAAAAGACTGCCTTTCTGAATGACCTGCAGTACACCATCATAGGTTTGCGACAGACTCCTAGAAAATATTTGACTGGAGAAAAGAGAAAGTATTAAAGATGTTATGTTCTGGCTAGAACAGTTAAATGTCACTGATTTTCACTCACTAATTTTAACTGTTGGTGGATTTTGCTATTGTTTGCTTTGCTGTTTTGCTTTACTTAAGCAAAGTTTAGGAAAAGATAAAATAAAATGAAGAATAAATGAAGGAATTTTCAGGGCAGAGCAGGATGAGAGAGGACAAGGGGGATAAAATCAAGAAGGAAGGGAAGAAGCACATGGAGAGGAGAAGAGAATAAGAAAAGAACATGCGTGTGTGCTTGCATGTGTGTGTGTTTGTATGTATGCTTGTGCAAGAAGGTGTGTATGTGTGTGCATGTGTCAGTGGGTGTATGAATGTGTATGTACATGTGTGTGCAAGTAGCATTCTCTTTTACCCTGACTTTTGAATGGTGGATGGAATGTATATCCACCATCAACTTAGGAAAACCACTAAGAAGCATTCCTCCTAGTCATGGTCACTTTTCCATAGAAGAGAGTATTGAGTGTTGGGAAGAAATGAGAGTACACAAACTTATCTAATTTCCTTGCAGAATCTCTCTAGAGAAGTCATTTGTCTTTCTTCAAATGCTAGTAAATAACAGGGTGCTCAAAGTATCTGAAGACCCTGAAACAACTACCCTTGATTCTCACCCTACTCCAAAGCAAGCAATTTGCAACTTAAAATGGTTCTTTAGCTTGTTATATCTAATTTTATCTACTCCAATTTTTAATGAATAAATGTTAGAGGAATAGTAGTTAAGCTGCCATGGGTAGAAAAATAAAGCCTGACACTTGATTTATTTCATCTCAGTCAAGATTTTGAAAGCTCTGGTCAGAGGATTAAAAGCAACAGCAGCAGTGAATCCCTCAGAATTTTTGAACACAGATATGTAGATTGTATGTTAATATTTCTTATAGAATCCTTATAGCTATTTCTATTCATGACAACAAATGAAAGCACACACACACACACACACACACACACACACACATGGAAATAGAATGACTATAATGACTACAGAAAGCAAACCTTCCAAGTAAGAAATTGAAGATCCAAAGAAGAGTATGTCACTCTTCTTTGCAATCTCCTGTCACCAAACCTCAACCATTCATTCTCCCACCAAAGTAGGCATATCCTGTTACTAAACTGAACCTACTTGAACCAACCCCTATTATTAATCTGGTTTCTTGTAGAACCTTCTCTTTCTGGCTTTTATAACCTATATTGAAATCAGAATTAACATTAACTAGAGGTTTTACGCTTCAGGCTACTTGAACTTAAATAAGTTTACATTGGTTTTAAAGATATAAATCTTTAAAATGACTTGATAATTTTATCTAATTGAGTCTATGCCTCTATCTACATCTAGTACATGGCTCCTTCTGCTACATAGAACTCATGGGGCAAGTGTGTGTGTGTGTGTGTGTGTGTGTGTGTGTGTGTGTCCTTCCTTTCTTGTCACATAGGGGCAACTATAGGGTCTGTGTTATAAATAAAGCAGATGTGAGTGTGAACATAAGTTGTCATTTCTCTGTTAGGTACACAAGACTGAGTGGTGGATCACACAGTAAATGCATGATGATTCTCATGAGATATTCTCTCAATATGCTTTTCCAGATTGTTTTGTCCCATTCTGAATTGCCTGCTGAAAGGCGAGTGATCCATTGGGGGAGAGATTCAGTGTGAGAGTTCCAGTTGCAAGAGCATTCTTGTCAACACTTCATTCAGTTATTTTAATTTACCCATCCTAGATGGCATGTCACTATTTGAATTTTATATAGAATTAGCCCCAAATGCTAATAAACACACCCAAGGTCATAAAA